>NC_055660.1:3247500-3848214 GCF_017976325.1 Chelmon rostratus
CCAGGACTTTAACTGTATAGTCTGACCTGTGTAGGGAGGCAGCAGGCTCCAAATGCTGTTTACTTCTTATTACTCACGTTGGTGCTGAGGTGGTGTGTGTACGCTCCAAGCGATGTGATGCAGACTCTGAATGTAATAATACTGATTTGGACTCTGATACATAACTCTTTGATGTGTTCTTCTGGTGTTGTTTTTGCCTTTACATGCCTTATTAATCGTTTGCACTTTTTTGGTCCGCTTTATAAATAACTTAAAGCAGCGAACTGCATCAAAAGCAGCAAACGCATCCACCGTAAAACAAAAGGTGTGACAACTTGTGCAAACATGAAACTGAAACAGGAGAGATGAATGCCTTCTGGGTCTGGTTTTGATGAAAAGGAAGCTAAACTTTAATCTTTTTCAACTCCAGTAAGATTATTGAGTGTAAAATCTTGGAAGTGGGCTCTTAATTGGCATAGCTTTCCATGACTTAACTTCTGTGCTCACATAATTCAGTGATAATTCTTATCTCACGTTGGAGTCTGACAAGTGTAAATTACCATGAGAACACATGGAGGGATTGAGAAAATCCATATCTAAACTAAATTAAAGAGCTGGACTACGAGGAACAACAACAAAGGATACATTACTGTGCATTATGATTAAGAACTGAATCAATATTTTAATATCTGAGTGATGTTGAAATTGGAGCTACATTGGTGCAGTTTTGTCAATGCTTAATGCATTCGCTAGTTTAATTAGCCAGCTGTTGGAAGAATACAGCTCGCTGTGCTGAAATATGGGCTACACTGACAAACAAACTCAATCATTATCCTTGCCTATTATGCCATCTTTGATAGTGTTGCACTGAATATAAAGTCTCCATATTTTTGGGAGGTTGGAGATTTTCCAGTGAATGAATTTACCAGTCTCTCTTGCATGCTATTTTTTGCCATTGTATATCTGCAGTATGCCAGAGCAGGATATTTTCTGAGACTGTGAAATTTGCTTTTCAATCAGATAATGTCACAAATCTTGTGTGCCACCAAAGACAATTCAACAAAATGACACATAATCCAAGCACAGAAGGAGGTAATGAAAGTATAGATGCAGCTTTCTGTCAGCGCTGCAAGTGGCTGTCATTGATAGTTGACTATGTTTAGTGCACTGAAAATACATGTTCTGCAATGCGAAATCTCCTGCTTGACAAAAACGTTTGAAGAAACACACTTTCTGTGCTAAAACTACAGGAACCAAGAAGATATTTTTGCACCTGATTCAGAGGCTTGATGAGCACATAAAGGAGGCTGGACTTTTTCCATCTGAAAGGTAAATACTCACTGAAAGCTGAATCCTGAGAGACCGGGAAAAATCCTTTTATGATTCCTTCTCCTGCAGTTACTGTAAGTACAGAGAGATCTTAAGAGCCATGTATGATAAACGCTGCAGCGCGGCAGGCAAGTTAATATCCCTCTTTCTCACAGAACACTTTAAGGTTTCCTAATATCTGTGATTCTCTGTCACAGAGGGAAGACCAGAGACGAGGAAGAAGTGTTCATACCTGCTCTCGCATACATTCCTCCAGCTTGTCAATGCTTGCCCCCAAACGAGAAGCCCTTCCTACCACTCGTTCAGTTTCTCCCAGCTATCCCTGCCCTTCCTTACTTCATCACGTTTCGGCTGCGTGGCCAACTATCAGGCAGCCCAGGTTTGCTGACAGAAACCTCCAACACCAGGCACCAGGAACGATAAGGATGTGCTTGAGTAACATGAAGTAGAAAATCTGATTCCCACGCCCACTTCTATCTATCTCACAGACAAAGCTGCAGCTCGGAGAAAAAGGAAACTCAAGCTGTGGCACCTGCAGCCTGCCCTTGGTACACTGGAAGCACACTACTGATGCCTTACCCCCACACGCTCACTTCTTTGGTCCATAAACTTTAATGGCTAACCCCACTGCAGACTAGGTGATAAAAATCAAGGCTCCCTCACTCACAGTCTGTAAACATGACTTGGTAGCAGGTCCAAAGACTGTACAGCCCCATTCAAATCCCCTCTACTGACTTCAGTACCATATTTAAATTACTACACCGCAGGTTTGACAGAGTTGCATTGTAACAGACACTTTTCTGCCAGACTGATCAATATAATCATATTTTGCAATACGTCAGTATTTCCTATCACAACTTATTAAGAGCGACTATCTGCTAGACCTGGTGTGGTTAGCAGCTTCTCCGTCTCTGACTCTGTGGTTCAAGTTGAGACCCACAAATGCAGCAACAGAGAGAAAGCTGCATGCAGAGCGGAGAAAGGATGCACTTTATCATTTTATCACCCACAAAGCATGTTGCTAAGCCGAACATCCTGTTTGTCACATCATCGCTGTTATTTTGGTCGTGGCATTAGCATGAAGCTTTTGGTGACTGACATCAGGAAAGGAGTTCTCAGACAAACAATAGCTGAATGAAGCCTGTAATTCTGTGCACAGCGTAGGGTTCTGCGTTGTAATTTCCTTACATACCCATGGATAGATAACAGGCAATGTGCAGACTGCAATTCCCTGTCCTTATGTAACAGCAAGGAGCTGCTAGCTTGCCCCCAGGCCTGTAAAGCTACAGGCTATGGCTGCGTCTCTCTCTCTCTACCTCACTTTCTTTCTCTCTCACACACACACACAAACACATGCACAGTAATAGTATTATAATATGCTAGCTCATGCCTGAAGTGGCTGATAGCTCTCTTCTTTAGAGAGCAGGGCTATAGGGGCTGTGAAAGTAAACAGCTCGGATCAAACCAACTCTCAGCTCCCTTTGAAGAGTGCGAGACAATTACGGAGATCAATGGTGCAGCCCAGAGGTGGTTAACAGCCTAGACAGGCAGACAGACAGGGATTGATGCCCCGTAATATCTAGAGAGTCTGCTCCTCAGTGACTGCACTGTGCAGTCAGCAGCATCCTCGCTGAACATACATGTCGGAACACACTGAGCTCTGGCCTCAGGATTCGTACAGTCTACCTGGGAGCGTTCACCCTTCAGCGGGAGACATTCGAACACATCGTGTGCATTTCGCTGCTACACATGTCAAGCTGGAGCAGATGCTGTTCAACGCTCTGTGTGTGCAGACAGTTCTTCCTGCAATATTTCTCCAACAGCCTTGTAGTGATTTAGTACTAATCACCATCGTCACCGTGGATAAATACTACAAAGCTTTTATCAGAAAAGAGTGATTACATGTTCTCTGTACTTATCTATGACTGCGTGTATGTTTTTCTGTGTGTGCAATGTGTTTGAACTTGTGTGAAATGTTATATTGATTTAAGCCATCTTTGACATAATTTGTACATTCACTGAAAAAAGAAATAAATAAGTGCCCAGTATCAGGTGTGAGTGTGTGTCACTCGTGGTGCAAGAGGTGAGCTGCATAAAAGCTCCGGCAGCACACGGGCTCTTACTGTGTGGGAGTCTCAGAACAAGCTCTCCTGCCCCTTCCTTTTCTGTGGGATAATGTAACGCTGTGTAGAAGCTGCATTTTCAGATGGCTCAGACCACCTTAACTTAGCAAACAACAAGATGCAGGAAATCGTGGGAGAAGTGCAACAGCCGCTAGCTATTTATGTTCCTCAGCACACCGCAGACATATTAGTTGCCTAAATGACATTTTTGCCAGTTGATGTGGAACAACACCAACAGCAGAGCCTTTTGAACTAAATATACCGCTTATGTGAAAGTAGAATTTATCCTTGGTGGCTGTGAGATAGCAGATGAATAGATTAAGAAACTTTTTTTTGTTGTTGTTGTGTACACTCATGAACAGCGCATAAAATTCTTTAGAAAAAAGATAAGATCAAAACAAATATATTTGTATTTCCTGGGGAGGAAAAATTGCCTCTTTGAGATGTTTAAAGGCTTCGCCACCTCTCTGGGTGTGCAGACGGGAAACAATGTTGGCTGATTTTTGATTATCATATAATTCCATCTGCGTCGACAGAACAAAACAACAAAGCAGCGACAAGAGCCCCTCTGCCCCACACTCATTTACTTCTCAGTCATCCTGAGTGAGGAGAGGAGGAGAAAAACAATGTGTCATTATCTTCATAAATAAACTTAGAAGGCAGACTGCTGTGCAAGTGGAGATGTGCTTTAATGCTGGCACATGACGAAGATCAGACAGACAGGGAAAGTTATGAATTGCTGTATTCCATCTATCTCAACTGACCGACTGTAGGGTTTTACTGTACGCTGACGCTCACACAGGCCACTACGAACGCTGCCTGCCCACAGGCCTACACATGTGCAGAGACACAAAGACTCACACACTGTACCCCGGCCTGGCCGGCAAGCTCATCAGTGGCTCAGTTAGTCATGGAAAATAGCTGCCTTTTACACACACCCAGACACACACACACACACACACACAGCCAACAAGCATCAGCACTTTCCACCAGTGCCTCTCAAAGGAAACCATTACACTGCAGAAACGCACGGGAAGCCAGGCAGAAAGGGGATTTTCTCGAGCACTTTTTTCACCCCTCTCTCGCTCAGAAAAAGAAGAAAAAAGCTAACTTACACTAAGCTACTTTTGCCAGAGGAAAAAAAAAAGATTACAGTCAGCCAAGCGTCTAATTCACCTGTGACCCAGTAATTCATTTGTCTGATAATCTGCTATTGCAGGTGACACTAACAATCACTGATATGATGGGGAGAGAGCGAGGGGAGGGCTGGGAGAAGTATGGGTTGGGCTGATTGGTGGAGGAGATATTTGATTAAATTCTCAAATGAATAATGCATTATGAAATTGATCCAGACAAATCCCACCTTGAACAGATTGGAGTGGGATTATACAGGGAAGGGTTTGGGAAAGGTTATGACAGAGAGGTTTCCTGGAAAGGTGCACTTCAGCATCAAGTGGCTACCTGGTGCTTGCTCCATTTATATGCATGTCAGCTGCATGCAGGTAGATCGTGGTGTGCTTTTCATGCACGGCAATAGATTATGCGTGACTTATATATATATAAACTGAATAGTGTATTGCACATGTCTATAACCTCTACCCGATGGCCTTGAGAAAAACCACTGACCACTGACCAGAAATGTCAGTTCTATCCTACCGAAAGTAAAAACCAAGGAACATTAATAGAATCTATATAAACGTAGTTATTTACTCTAATTCTTTAAAGGAATAGTGTGATCTTTTGGTAAATACTATTATTCACTTTCTTGCAGAGGGTTATTGAAGGTATATCTTATTGTTATTGTTTAGTATATTTTTATTGCCATAGTATATTTTCATTCTGGTATATTTGTAATTGCATTTACGAATATTTTTATTGCATGTTGGTTTATTTTATTGTAGTTATCTTAATTTGATTCTTTCTTATCTTTCTTATTATCTTGTTTCTAACATGGGGGTTACAATGGAAATTTCATTGACATGTCATGCTCAATGACAATAAAGAATCTTGAATCTTGACACCACTCTCATGTCTGTGCTTTTCTACTGCTTAAACAAACAAGATATAACATGATTAGTGAACTTCAGCTGAATTGTTCTACCTTGGCCAGCCAGGTTTTAAGTCAAGCTAAGCTCAGCGGCTGCTGGTTCCAGCTTCATAATGAACAGACGAGTAAGGGAGTGGTGTCTGTCTGACTGTGACTAATCGTATTGCCCAAAATGTTAGACTTTGGTTCATTTTTTTTTGTTCTCTCCTCCTCTCCATACTTTCTGCATGTGTTTATATTAATTCTTCTGTACATATGAATATTGACAGTACTTTTATGTTCTATTGTGCATTTATTTGCACATTAATATTACATTAATATTATTTTTGTTTTTTTCCTACTCTCTATTTTGTATACACGTATGCTGCTGTTTTTGTTGCATGTTTACATGTGCTTCATTGCATTTCCACAGTATGTACAATGACTGCACATGCATGTCTGGTAGCTCATGCTCGAGTTTATATGTCGCCTGTAAATGCAGCGTCTTCACTACAGAGTTCTAAAATGCACCACTGTAATACTAACACAAACACACTTAAATCATTGGCACTGAACTCTTCATCTACAGTGAGGCCTCCTTGTAATACTTGTGTATAAATAGACTGTTTACTGGTTTACTTCACTCGTGTTAACTTGCGGCTTTGCCCTGGAAAGAAAGGGCGTCTCCTCGTGGCAACGGCACCAGACATCTGCTCAGCAGTTTTTATAAGTAATTAGCTTCTCTACTTAGAGTTAGTCGGTTGCTTTTAATGAGCGTGCACTATTCCAACAACTGTTTTCACGAATGACTGCATCCAACCTCACAACAAAACCTAGAGTGCACTTAATTTCCAACCATTGTAAATATTCACTGGCAAAATGAGTCACTTTATTGAAGTGCATGTCAACTCAGTGTGGTGAACAATGTGGGAAAATAAAGTAATTATCTGGTGCCTTCCTCAATCCAGTAAACAGGAGTTTGAAGTATTGTCAGCCAATGAGAATGATATCATTACTGTGAGGAAGCACTTCAAAGGCTCCGGGCTTTGGAAAGAGCCCGAAATGTTTTTGAACACATCGCTCCAGCGTGACATGTTACGCTCCTAACAGCCTGTCCACGAGGCTTTTCACATGCCATGTGAGACATATGTAGTGTTAACCTGACATGGCAGAGCGAGCGCTCAGTTGTCAATAAAAATGCTTTAGAGTGTTTAAACTTCCTATTCTCCAGGGTCGGGGACCATTTATTTCCCCTCAATTGTCATCCGTCTGGCTCCACCACTTTTACAAGTGTGCTAAACTTAACAGGATTTTCTTTTTAATAAGAAAAGACAGACAGCGTAGTCCTTTCAAAGCTTTGAGGGCAATCTCGCCCTATCTGTATGGAACTTCATGTTGAAGAAGCACTTTAATTCATTACCATGTCAAATGTATCAGTCTTATGAAAGGCAAATCCCATTCAGGTTTTGGAGGCTTGCCATAAAGTATATATTCCGAATCCATAATATTAAAAGCTGCCACGCTTTCTTTAATGATGAGCTTGTTTTGCAGGCTGCTTTCACAAATAAGACATACTTTACCCCTCTAATATTGGCTTATTATCCACACATTTTCCATGTAACTGGCCTCTACAACCCTACTTTCCAGCTGCTCAAGCACTTGAAGCTAAAGCCTCATCCAGAGGTGTTTTATTTCTGCCGAAGTGAACGTTGCACCAGTTATCACACAGAGCAAAACAGGTTCCTCTCTCCTTCCTCGCCCGATGTTTTATCCTCTCACTTTTGCTTGTAATGGGGCATGAAACGCTGAGGCCATTGGCGACAGTAATAGGAGCAGTGTTAAAAACAAAATCAGAGGCTCTGTAATGATGTGAATAATTAGCAAGGCTGTCAAAGCACAGAAATTTCAAGTCAGTAAAACAGGCTAAAATCAAGGAGAATTTATGAAAGAGGATTTCCGAAGACACTCCGTGACGCCTGATGGCCACGGGGCAGATAAAAGACAGGCAATTCCCGGATTTAGAGAGGCAAGTGGAGGTTCACAGAAGTGTAATTGTGCAATCCATCAAATGCACTCTTTGTTGCCTGCCTGTGTAGAATGTGAAATTAAATGCACATAAATGAGGATAATTTATGGCCAAAAGGAATGTGCAGAATGTGACAGGCAAAAGAGGAACTTCTGTGTACAGTATATCATGTCATTATCGTGAAACTGCAGCACTTTCCCTGGTGAACGTGAGGGTGCTACCACGCGTCATCGCTGTATGCTGAGAGCCAACAATTTCTCACACACACACACACACACACACACACACACACACACACACACACACACACACACACACACACACACACACGCACACACACACACACACACACACACACACACACACACAGTGATGCCCATAACTGCCCCTCAGGTTCCCACTGTTATGACTTGCTCCCAGTCGTGTGGCTTACTTGCCATTTGTCATGATTGACAGATGTCAAACCTGTCACCATCCATGGCGCTCACTCCTCTATGTCATGATTGGCAGAAGTCACATCTTTGCTTACTTTTCACAAATGAATTCACGAGTATTTGATTGACTTAAAGGTCAGAGAGTTCAACCAAAAGCAGAAGCTGTTCATTTGCACAAACTAACATCTCTCAGCTGGTGCTATGTTTGACTCGCTCATTTCTAGGGTTACTGCATGGACCTTTCATGTCTCAGCCTGGCATGCCATGCATTGTCTTCCCTATATTGTTAGTCTGAGGAAGGCAGCTGGTTTAATTTCCTAAACCCAGCAGGCTAAATCTGTGGGAAAGATTAAAGAGCAGCGCTTAACCCCACTCATCTTCACCACTATGGCGCTCCTGGGCAAGACCCTTCACCTCAGCTGCACCGATGGAGCTTCTCAGTGGTCAACGGATCCGGCTATCAGACTTACAAAGAGGCTGCGGGTAAGGAGGTAGAGTGGGTCAGCCATTATTCGCAGCTTTGGTGATTCAATCCCCTTCAGCGAGACAGTCCAGATGATCGTCTGTGAATGGGTGAATGAGAGGCAAACTGAAAAGCACTTTGTCCACTTAGGCAGTAAAGCACTAAACGCAGTCTGTGTACCATTCACTACGGTCGTGCTAGGCAGCTTACAGGTGTGAATGTGCATCACTCAAAGAAAGCACTACCTTCAGTGACCACCCTTAATAAGCCATGACTAATAAATGTTGAATGGTGCTTTTTAGAAAACAATGTTTTAATGGAAATAAGATGTCAAGCACTAATGTTACTAATCCAAACAACAAAACTGACGGTATTATCGGTATTTTTATCCCCAAAACAGACCTTGTTTAATAAAGTAGGACACACTGTTATGTATTGATTGTCTTTGTGACAATTTAATATACTGTGTTGATATAACACTAATTGGACAAGAAAGTATGCATTCATTATAGCAGTAGATCTAATACTAACAGGACCATTAAACTATCTTACATTTTCTGCCTGGCAAGACTCCCAGCAGGAAAAAGAGAGAGAGAGAGGACACTAGTTTGGCTAATTTTAGTATTGCCGACTTGAACAGCAGTATTTTTCAGCCCTTGTGACATTGGCTGACATTGCCACAATGATGGTGAAGGAAGCAAAGTGGCCATCAGACAAGAGACAGTCCTTATCTGAGGACTGTTACTCTCGTAGGTTATCACTGCTCAGCTGTCCACCCAATCACTACCAAGACCTTTCTTGGATATCTCTGAGATTGGTTCTTGTAAAGGTGTGTTCCTGTGTTCCTGTGTGTGTGTGTGTGTGTGTGTGTGTGTGTCCCCTCTAGCCCTCTGCCTGCTCTGTTTCCCTGTCTGCTTCCATTTCTCTCCCCCCTCTCTCTCTCTTTCTGGCAGTAAACTTGTGCACTTACAGAAAATTCCCACCACATTGACACTCATCCAGCTAAAAGCAAGTGGCTGCGCCAAAAATATGTCAAGTCACCGCCTTTTGCACATCATGATTATTGACAGGGCAGGATTAACTGAGGCCGGGATTCTCCATACTTCAGCAGTTCATAATTGGAGCGACAATTCGCAACGGAACAGTGGCTGCTCACACTACCTCCTGAGATGTGGCTAATATCTGCCAGTCAAATCAGGTAGAATAAGAGGATGTGCAACGATCTCAGCGGTGTGATAGGCAACATTGTTCATGGTAGGCAGTGACTGAAAGCTAACACAACTGGATAATGTCAAATCAGTTTATATCTGTATGAGAGTTATTTTGGCACTTTAAAGATTAGTGGAATTTGAACATTTTGAAATTTTAATCAAGCAGAAAAACTGTGGGTTGGCTTTTGCCACGGTACTGTCTGTCTTACACGACAATGTTTTGCCAGTGAATACTTTACCTAAATAGATGCTGTATAGAATTAGCCAGCTTGGCAGTATTCTGTACATCATGCTCATCAGTTAGCAGGCTAACAGACAGCTAACTTTGCTTGCCTAGGCTGTATAGCTGACATATTCTTCCTTACAACGCATTGGGTAAATGTGATGCTTATTCAGTCTGGGCTGCCATAACTTCCCCTTTGGTATCTTGCTGCACATCACATGGGCTCTGTGTATTTGCTCACTGATAATAAAATACTTCCAGGGTACAAACAACTGGAGTTAGGCCACCCTCTTCTTCTCCTCTCTGACCCTAAGTCACCACAGTAACTACACGGGGAGAGAGAACAAATGGACTGTAAGCAAAAACATAGACTACATTCATTACTTTTTGTCTCAAAATCAGATTTGAACTGATATAAAAAGTTCAAGCAGGGGACCCACTGAAAAAAATCCACCAGTGCCTCATCCTACCCATGCTTTGGGACTCCCACAACCTCCATCCAATTTTCTCAGCATGTGTGTGTGTGTGTTTGTGTGTGTGTGTGTGTGTGTTTTGTGCGTGTGTGTATGTGTGTGTCAAACAGGCTTGCAGTTTGAGATGGAACTTTGATCAGCTTTTTCTCCATTCCCCTCTGACTCAAAGGTATCTTGCTGTATCCCTTTAGTGCACATGGTGTGTGTGTGCGTGTGTGTGTGAAGCTGCTTATGGCGGCCAGAGGAAGAAATGGCCATTATAGCAACACAGTAAAAACCCCTCTGCTTGTGTTTTATTTGATTGAATACATTTTATGGCGGCTTTATGGAAATGACCAGACATGCACCATTTTCCTGTTTTACTCAGATGAGGCCTTTTGTTTGCCACACTACGGTGCACATCACAGAAACCAATCAAAATTCCTCACCGCGGCCGGTAATAGGAATGCAAACTGAAAACTGCATTACACGTTCATTCCAGATTGCAGAGAGCAAAGGCAGGATAAATGAGGCTGTGATTAGAGAGAAGAGCTCTTCCAGAGGCAGCTGTCCTATCCCTTTATACCACAAGAACACTCAGTAATAGGTTTGCACTGACAACAAACCACAGGTCTGTCATTAGCAGGGTGTCTTCAAGCCTCTTCACAGAGGTAAGTGAGCACAAACCTGATGCACCCAACACACACAAATAATCTTTTTTGCCTCTTTCATATGCCTTTAACTCAAGGCCTCTATTTATCTCACCTCTCTCAGATGAGCCTCGCTCTGATTTCTGATGAACTTTCAAAATAATGGCTACTGAGATTTAATCCAAGAGCCTTAAATGGTTCGTCTGACCGCGTCTTCCACTCAAACCTCCAATGCAGGTTTATAAAAGCAGTTTTATACTTGAACCTCTAGCCCGTCTCTGAAATGTAATTATGATTGTGTGCTTTCTACCATGACTGCCAGATAAGGTTTTCTCTCGTTCCTCATTTAAACAATGTTTGAGACAAGATGCAGCAAATTAGTTACACTCTGAATCATCTTAGTTTAAGTCATTATGCTCAAAGATTTGACTGAGCCTGTGATAAAACTGCTTTAAATGAAGTGATCTCTGTGAAGTCTACCTCTTCTCAGCCAGAGTGCATATTTCTTGATTCAGTGATCAGAATGCGAGCTGAAAGGGGATTTATTGCCCCCGGGAGCCATTCAAAGTGCAGTTGCAGGTAAGACATCAGTGACAAAGTAAGGCTAGCCTGTCAGCCTTTGACAACCAGGGCTTGAGGGGGGGATCACATGCACCTGAGAGATATCTAACCCTGTCCTACTCCTTCTCACACCTCCACTCCCTCACTTATCGTTCTCTCAGACCTGTGCATGTTCTCAAATATTCATGACCATGCAGCCTGTGTCATCTTAGAATATCTAAATGGGAAGCCCAAGGCAGAGGGAAATCATCCTACTATGAAATTCTCTGGTCCTCTACGAATGTTAAAGCAGTCATCTATAAACCTCGCTCCATCAGTTACCTCCCCCTCACTGTTACAATTTCTTCCCTTCTTATTTCCACTCCAGAACTCTTATGGCGAACGGATGACATGGCAATTCAGACAAAATGGCAAATTTGCTGTGTTTTTTTTAACATACATTGAGCAGTTACCATGTATGCTATCTGCTTTCCTTTGCAGTGAATCAGCTCGTGACACAACATCCGCTACCAGAGCTGAAAGTGATATGTAAAACTTTTGACAGCTGATTTGTAAAGCACATACGCACACACGCAAACAGCAAATTGCCCCCATGCTCTCACTCCCTGAAAAAAAAAGCAATATTAAATGACTGGGCCTTGGTTGAGTGATTCCCGATCTGCCACTTCAGCGGCTGGGGGCTGGCGCATTGTGCCAGCTCGTGTTCAGGGTCATGCCTGTGTCACTTAAAGACTCTCTAATGAGACCCAGACAAGCACGCTGTGCCCAGTCGAGCGGAGCCGCGAAATCTAAAAGTCAACCATAGCATGAGAGCGCTGGTGCTTGGGTAAAAAAAAAAAAAAAAAAGAAAAGAAAAAAAAAAGGAAATAAAGATCCTGAAATATTGCAAGGCCACCGTATGAGACAGACAGGGAGAGAGGGTTTTGGGAAATGACTACAAAAAGCCGGCATCTTCTTGAACTTGTGATGCAGCTCATCATTCGAAGCTTCTTCTGTTGAATGCAGGGGTCAGTGTGTGTGTGTATGTGTGTGTGTGTGGTGTATGTGTGTGTGCAAGAATGTAGAAGGCTCAACAGGACGAATCACTTAAGACAGCTGGTTCAGACTTAAAGGACCACTGTGTAGAATTTAGTGGCATCTAGTGGTGAGAATCCAGACTGCAAGCAACTGAAGGCCCCTCCTCCCCAAGGGCCACTAAAAATCTGATGGGCCCTCTCTGGAGCCAGTTTGTCAGTTCTGGGCTACTGTAGAAACATGGCGGTGCAACACGGGGGAGATGTGGAAGAAGACCCGCTCTTTCTGATGACATAAAGAGTAATAAAATCATAATGATTGTTATTCAGGTGATTATTTATACACCAATGAAAATACGATTATGAATACTATATACCATTTCTGCCAACAGATCCCCGTAAATCCTACACACTGGACCTTTAAGCTCAAAGAGGCAAGCTTCAGTGAGATGGTGTGCTACGCATCAGTGATATTCTTGACAGACTGACAGGAGCTACTGAGAGATGTCACTCACAGAGAGCGAGAGAGAGAATGAGGGACAGCATGAGAGACATTCAAAATCCCAAACTCTAAAGGACTTCATAAAATATTTTATCCAGTGCCTGTAAATTACAGTACTGCTAGAAAGCTCCCACCCAGGAAATCAGTTCATCAATATAGCCGTTCTTAAAAACTTGAATTTAGGTGGTAAATATTTTACAGGGCATCAGTAAAATATCTTCGTATCCTGGCAGTAGCTTGCCTGGCCACATGTTCAGTTTAGTAAAACCTCTGGTGGCAGAGCACCGTGCAGCACAAGAAATACTCCCAGGAAGGAGGCAGGCAGTGAATGGAGAGCTTATACAGTGCTGAGCTCACATGGGTGTTGTTCAACATTAATATTCAACGCACACCGTAGAATAAAGCATTGTGTTCTAATTTCAAAACAAATTTCATCTGGGATTGTGCTCCAAGGCTGAATTCAAAGAGGAGAATGACGATACAGCTGGAGACACAAGTTAATGCTGTTCCACAAAAATGCAAGTAAGTGGTGTGCTACGGGACAAAACCAGTTCAAGTAAACTGATCTACAGATTTTGGACTTTAACATCTAATTTTCGGACAGTATCAGTAAGGATAGAGGTTTTAACCTTGTTTTCCATTTGATGTTGTTTTTAAATGACAAGAGACAGTAAAGCACGTCCCTTTAAAGACCATACAACTGAGTTTAAATTTCAAAGAATTTTGACCAATCTTGGCCCTTTAATTTGTTTAAATTGGGTGCAAGCACAACAGCTGACATGGGGAATATGCTCAGAACCCATTTTTGCAAATATGGCGAACAAAGGTATCCTGGCACAGTGCAGCACAATGACTGGAAGAGAAGCTGGAGCAGGATGAATACATCACTAGCTGAAAGAATATATTATCAGCAGGTGGAATTCGTATTACCTCACATTAGCTCCTTTCGTACGAGGACATGGGAGTCCAGGCCCACCTCTCGGAGGAGAATACTGTCTACATATACACATTTTTCCAAATATTAAGATACAGCACAATATGAATGCAAGACCAGATGATGTCCCTGTTTCACTTGAATTATGTGTCAGAAATCCCTGTGCACAGAAAGCAATGCAATGACAGAATGTGTGTGGGTAGAAAACAGCTGCAGGACACAACCTATAGGATAATAAAATGTGTTTGCATTTATTGTGGTCTATTGCTTATATGTAATTAGATTGAGTAAGTCAGATTGGCATGGTTACAGCATATTGTGTAGGAAACGCCTAACTGTTTACATGACTGCAAGAACTGAAAGCTCAAATTTGCACTTTGATGTGCTCGCAAATGTCTATAGTGTGAAAGATGGATATCAAAAACACAACTGGACATAGACTAAAAGGTTTAATAGATTTTGAAGAGCACGATGTGGCTGTTGGTACTTTTACTTTGGTACGTTTGCGATAAGAAACTGTCTCAGCAGGTGGAAAAATAGCACAGTTTCAAGCCAGAAACAAGCAAACAATTGCACAACCCACCCACATTTGTGCAAGAAGATTTGTTTCAAGCTACAAAACTGACCGTCATACTGTCAAGAGCACAAAAACAAAACAACATCGCGACCGTGTCTGTGCTACTGCCCGCTTTGTGTCAGTGCAAAATCATTTGCAAATACAAACCACTGCTTTAATGCAGTCTTACTCATCATACAGCTCATGAGCATCTCTTACAACGTTACGCCAAATTCTGCTTTTGGCACTCAGGGTTGTGGGGTGCTTAATTAAGAACATGCACACACCCACACCGAACAGCCTCTAATAAAGTATGTTTAAAACGTCTGAATCAGAGGGCCCGGCCCATTCAGGATCCTATGCCTGGCTTTCTTTCCTATTCCCACTGATGTGCTGGCTGGTTTTCCCAGGGGATCAACGCCAAAAGACGGGCTGCCATGCTAAGATGCCCATCGAAGGCTGCACACATGTTTCCTTCGAAACTCAAGGCAAAGGTCTCGGCCTGAGACCGACTCAAACGAACGAGTACAAAGATAGCGCCATAATTCACCACCTGCTATAAATCAGCACACAACTCTTTTCACCTTCGAATCTGTAGGATAAATTTAAACATAATGAGATTCTGCTGCAGATTTCTCGCAGCTTTTCATGTTCATCCCCTGTAAAGTTTAAAGCTCAGTGCAGCACAGCCAACATCTGAAAGATGACTGCTTCACGACTGGATCTGAACCCATTCTCATCATTATCACTCTGTCTTGCTCACTCACTCTCTCTCTCACACACACACACACACACACACACACACACACACTTGATTTTCAACATGCAAATATGCAACAAACACACAGAGACACAACAACTGTTTACTCACTGATTCCTGGCTCTTGTCCTTTGCATCATACACAGTCAGCTTGACTAGTGTCTCCGGGCTAGCGGGATACTCTGAAGGGAAGGTCACCCCCGTCAGAAACAGCGGGTCTTTGTTCGCCTGTCAGAGAGGGGGACAACACAGAAACGGGGTGAGATACTGTTTGTGTGTGTGCGCAAGTGTGACAGTGCACACACAGATTTTTGGACTGCAACACACATGTTCATAAAAAAGCAGGAAGCCAAAGGGAGAAAAGGAAGGAGGGAGACTTGGGTGGGTAAATGAGCCAACAGCTGGGCTCAGCCTGTCCTCCTCCTCCTCCTACCAGCGTTTCTCCCCACTCCTCTTGCCCCTGCTGCCTCTCCTGGGCACAAAGGAGGAGTAGATAGAGCTCTCCCTGGTGGGTCTACCTGGAGCTCTGGCATAACTAGTCTCCCAACTGAGACAGCAGACCAGGAGCAACAAATGTTGACAGGTACGATGGCACAGTGGCAGGGTGGCAATGGGATTAAAACCAGTGCTCACGGCAGCCAGTGTTGAGTCAAACATACCAGAGGGCTGCACTGCATTCCCTAATATTCACTTACAACTTTCCTGAAATCACAGTACCCAGTCATCATTTCTAACTCCCGAGACTTCTGAACTGCAGGGCTTGTCTGCCCCGGCCTGCAGAGACCTCACTTTCATTACACTGTACAAAATATCCACCTTGACAAGGGTGTTACTGGTATTTACTTGAGATTTCAAAGTTTCTGCGATGCCAGAAGAGTGAAGACATGTACGTCACCTGTTTCACCTGTATGGTCTTACCTGTTGTGAGGATTTAAAAAAAAAAAACAGAGCATCATGAATAAAGCAGGTTTCTCTATCAGCATCTAAAACACGTCCCCAGTTTCAGACATTTCTGACATTATTAAGGTGATATACTGGAATCTGGAATAAATCCTATTATAAATGATTTTCATTGGAACAGAAACTGAAGAGCTTTCCTGAGAAGATTGCTGTTGGTGTTACATTTCTGAACCAATTCAAAGCACTTTGTGTTTAGACGAGGGACTTCCTCTTCCTCTCCTCTGCGCTGATGGGCGTCTGTAGAACGCAACCCTTCGGGACCGTGTGGGGACAGGCTGGGGAGTGGTAATGAGGCTGACACAGACAGACTGGCAGACATGCATGAATATACAGTCACACCCTTCAGTTAAAAAAACATAAGGAAAGAAACCAAGGCTGGTCTGTGTGGCTGAAATCAATAATAAACACCATGGCAAATTTCAATGTATATTGTAAAGTCACAAGTGACATATCTCACCTGCATCTTTTAAATCAAACTCTTCATATGTGTTAAACTAAATTGGGGCAACAAACTCATTTAATCAAAACTCAAAATCGTTAAAGGTCAATACTGACTTATTGGACAGACTTAAGACATGAAGGCTACTAGAAGTCAGCGTACTGTAGATGCCTGCACACTGACTCTGAACCACAAACTAATGCAAATAGACAATGTTTCAGTCCCGGTCGGAGTTTCGTTGGGTCAAACTGTTTAAAAATGGACACCTCGCTCTCTATTTCTCGACTTCAATGAATTTGTGGTTTAGAGTCAGCGTGCAGGCATTAGCCTTTTCATCGATCACAGACCTCGAACGTTACATGCCTGCACAACAGCTGATTACTGTCTCAGAGAGGCTGAACACAATACTTTGTTATTCAGAGACAAAACAAACGCTAAATGAATAGTGAATCAGCGGTGCAGCTCAGGTGAGACTGATACACTAACAAGCCTCGAGTCCTTTACTACAATGAAGGGTGCTGGAGGAGCCAAAGCTTGAAGTGGCCTAAAAACAGCAGTGTACTTAACACACACACACACAGACGGAGGGAACACGCAGACCCACCTCCTCACCACACCACTAACCCACTGATCCTTCAGAAATCTTCCATGCGCTGACGGAGGGGAAATAAAACAAGTCTATCTGTTCTTGTTTCAGCCTCTCTAGACATGCTAATGCCAGTCTTGATGCCTGGTGCTATTTTGTGGACCAGCCATGAAGCTTTGTGGTTTGTGTACACCAACATCCTGAGCACACAGCCCGATTCAGCAGAGCGGGTACAGACACAGAGGAACCAGCGCACTGCTTTGAGCTCGGAGCAAATCTGAATATGTATCAGTACTGTACACTGACAAAAACACAGACACAGCCATTATACTCAAGAATGTGCAGGTACACACACATACACACACATAACCCCCTACACCTCCCTCACTGGCACACTGAATAGGCCTCATTCAGACTTACCAGCATGCTTGGCAGCCTCAACTGCAGCTGAATCTTCTTAGTGCTACTGATGGGCTGAGATGAGCTAAAGTGGTAAGCCTGTCTCCATTTACACAGAGAAGTAAGCCAGTCTGTCATACAAGTGGTCAACATATGCTATGGGAGACAGCTGCCCCTCTCTTGTCTTTTTGTTCGTTTGGGTGGCAAACCTCGGAGGAATGGCCAATTTGGGCCATTAGAGGGTGTGTGTGTGTGAGAGATTGGGTTGGGGGAGGGGGGTATGGGTATTCTGGCTTGAGTCTCCCGACACTGGAGGTTTTTCTCCCCACCCCTGACCACTCATAATTACATACACACACAGACTAGACTTTCTGGACTTGTTCCAGGCAGGGGGTTCTTCGCTTGACTAGCATGACATCAAAGGCCGTCTTATCCCTTGGCTTTGGGTGACGTCAAATCCCCTCGAGGACCGCCACTCTTGGACTCACTGCCCACTGTTTTAGGAACGGGATTTTCCTATGAGATACCAAATAGCGTTTTGTGCTTCTTTCTATTTAACTTTAAAGAGATTTGGAGGGCTTTAGATTTTCTATTTAAGTTGTCACTGGTCCACTCTGTTTTACCAACAGTATATTAAGATACTGTGGCCACAGTGAGACATGCACTCGCTCTGTGGAGATAAAAGGGTCTGCCTTTGTGGAAATATGTCACTGTGTCCCAGTTCCACATCATATGGTGTATAAATACCACTGAATATAAACAATGCACATATGTTAACAGTGCACTTTTTGATAAATTAGTGCAGAAAAAATTATATACTTAAGTTTTTTACTAACAGTAAATAAAACAAGACCTGCACCAATCAGTGTTGCCAGATTTGACAGATGCCAAATAGCCCAATCAGAGCCTTCGAAAAAAAAGTTAAGATGAAGATTTGATCCAAAGCCGAGAAGGCTGCAAATATATACAATAAATACAATACAAAATATCTCAGTTACTTATTTCCAGACATATATATATATATAAGTACTATATGACTCAGCTGAACAATATTATTTTGCATAAGAAACATTTAAAGTTCTAATGAGCTGATAATACATGTGGCCATGTTAGCTTTGTAACCTACTAAACTCAGTGTCCTGTCAGGGGACGAGGGGATTCAGTAGGATATCACCTAACTGTCCCTGAGGCTAAAGGGGAAACCACCCAAGACAATTTTTATCCACCAAATTAGGTAACACCAGCACCAACAGACTTTGGCTCTGTATGAATGGTTTTACCTTCTTTTCTATTTCTGATACGTGCAAATAAACAAACTGCCAATTTCAGATTTGAAAACTTCAACACCAAGTAAATGTTTTTCCAAGTATCTGTTACTTTATGTTTTTGTTTACTATGTCACACCATCATCTACAATTCTCACTCTTTTTTCCACAGCAGTGAGTAGCGAACTCATTCTGTTGTGTGAAACTGTCAACCGACGCCATACATCAAATATAAAAACTGTCTTATGTTTGGTTCAGTAGCAGTTAGTAAGTTATATTCAGAGGCAGTCTGTATTTGAAAAACAGATATGCGCTAAACACTTCATTTGGCATTCTGCAAAACTTTGCCTCTTTCAATAAATAACACCTGGCGAGGTAATTTCTTAAAAACTGAGAAGCAGTAAAGTCCAGATCCAACATGATTAAATGCCATCCTGTTCTTTTTATCAGACCCCCGTCTAGTGATTCATGGGTAAGACTAGAGAGGGCTACAGTAGGTAGCAGCTGACATGTTCCATCATTTATCTTCTAAATTAAACCCTTATATCATATACTGAGGATTCCTGATAATACGGCCGTCACATGAGCAGGACGAATGCCGAAGCTCTTGTGCAGCCGGGACTGCAATCAGTGTCCAGCAAAGCCGGCGGCAGCTGTTGAGAGCTGGCATCCCGGGAATGTGACAAAGAGGAGAAACACAAGTGGCAGTTGGGCTGTCTTCATTCATTCACACACACACAATGAGCATGCACGCACACACGCACACGGACGCACGCACACACACACACTCCTGGCCACACAGGTTAATGAACATCTGCTGTTGTGCATGCTGGATGCCAGTGTATGAGTGGGAAACCCTACTGGTTTCCACTGCCCTGACAAGCAACCTCTGTCCCCCTAAACAACACACTGACACTTCATTCAAAGAGGATTTTAAAGTCACACTGAATTCTTCCAACGCTGTTTTACTTTTGCGTCAAAACAACACTAATATTACTGATCTCAGCTATGTGTGAAGTGTGAAATATACTGGTGTATGTAATAGTAGGGATCATCACTTTTATTACACTATCCAGACCAATAAAGTGAATATAAGGCAGACTATCTTAGACTCCTCTTCTAAGGCTGCAAACCTCTCTTTTAAAACAGACTTGTAAAATCACACAGAATGTGCACGTACCCTGTTTTTGTGGAGTCGAAAGCAGTCCATATCCTCAGCTCCAAATCCTCAACATTACAGCCATGAAATCAAACCTCCAACGGCACTCCAAGTGTCTGCAGAGCTGGCTGAGCCAGCATACAGTATCCTACCACATCCTGTGTTTCCACACACACATGCACAGACACACACACACGCGCGCACTGCTGTTCCCTTGACAGGACTGAGGGGAAAAGCAGTTGAAATGCAGTCTTTGAAAGAGATGGCTGTGCTAATTTAGCTTCAGTGGATTAGCAGGAAAATAATCTGTGTCAGAAAACTTTGCCCTCATATGAGGAAAGAAAAAAAATGTGTGTGTGTGTGTGTACATACATGTGTGTGAGAGGGCGTTTCATAGTGGGACGGGGGCAGCTGTTGCCGCCCAAAAAGCACTTGTGTGCCTGTTGCCTTAGCAACAGCACTGTCACACTGGAGGTAATAAAAGAAGCATCTAAAGAAGTCAAAGAGCACAAAAACACTCTCACTGTACGGAGCTCCCACTGAATTAAACCCACAAACACACACTGTACATACTGAGAGATGAGACTGATTGAGAGTCACACACCAACTCTTTTCAGACTGTCACAGGAAAGGTTAACAGGAAGGTTAACGCTCATTGTCTGTTCCAGTTGAATAAGTCAGCTGGGAGGAAAAAAGGTTGAGAGAGCGGAGGGCAGACAGAGATGGAGAGACAGAGATGGAGAGAACACCAACCAAGACCCACTGACCCAGAGACAGCAAAACAACATACATCAAAGGTCAGAGACAGAATGGTGCATGTGTGTGTCTGTAAATGTGTGTGTGTGTGTGTGTGGCCTTACCTCCACTATCTCTGTGCAGGCATGAGAGACGAGGTGCTGCTTGTGGGGATCTATGACAGCCACCTGGACCAAAGCATTGGGCTTCCTGTCTCTGCCTGAGGCCACCAGATCATTACAGGCTACAGAGAGAGAGAGAGGGAGGCAGAGAGGGAGGAGAGGATGGAGAGAACAGGGAACAAGAGGAGAGCGGGAGGAGAAGAGGAATATGAAAATCAAGATGAGAGGGGGAGATAATCCTCTGTGATAGATGCATAAGGGACACAAATCTCACGACACGGGGTCACAAAGGAAGGATGTGACAATAAATGAGAGAAACACGGTAAATACACACCGGAGAAGAAAGGGGAGGAAAACTGCTAACGTAAAGGATTTATAAATATCTCCTGTCGGATAAGATGTCACATGCCAAGACATTAAAGAGCTGCATCATCACAAAGGAGCTAAATCCACTGTCCTCACTCTCTGAGGCCTCACCTCCAAAGCAAATAAAATATATATACATTGACAAATAAAAACTCAGCAGTTGATTAAAACGGCAGCAAGGCAAGTAGGATTCCTTCTGGCAGTGAGATATCAGTTTTATTGGGGCTTTCATTTCCGACAACAAAAGCAGCTTGTCACTCAGCCCTCTTCCAAGGACAGGAAGACTTTGCATCCCACAATTCCTTTATAGGAAACCGATGCTTCCTGGTTACGAATAGAAATTCCCCCAAACAAGATAACACTCGCTGATGCCATCACGGCTAAACCCACGCATCTTTCCGTGTTATCTCCTTGGTCAAGTCAGATACGCAGTAGTGAAACTGCACTCTGGGCCGAGACAAATGGCAAAAAAAAAAACGGGTTGATTTTTTTCCCCTGAGCCTTCCAGAAAGTGCAAGCTTGTGCAGGAAAAAAGCTCATTTCTATAGTTAGTTCAGTTTAAGTTCACATCTGCTTCAAATGGAAGGCCTGTAAAAACATCAGGCTTCGTACCCAGAACACTCCAACATATGGCTCTGAATTTATGTACTGTAACATTTGTATACACTCTACTACAGTAATGACAAATTTGTGTTCCGCAACCTCCTTGGATCTTGTTCAAGAGCTGCATTTTATCTACCCAGCACAATTCTGGCATGTAAACAGCAATTGATCCGCTCGCGATGCCTGGTCAGTTTCACACATTTCTCTGCAAAAACACGTCTGGATAATATCACTCAGTGGGTGAAATTCCATTAAAAAAACAGCGAGGGCAGATGATTGCTTCTTTGTGCGCAGCTCCGTCTTCATGGGCCTGATTTTAATGTTTAAGCAACTGAACGGCAGCTGGAGATGAAAGGGGTTCTTGTGGGAGGTATTTTAAAATGACTGAGGAGCCAGAATAAAGTTGGTGAAAGAAGTGACGGTTCAGTAGCAGGGCATCGAACATCGGTTGTGTGTAGATCGTCCTTTTCTCAGCTTTAGAGGTAATTTATCTGACTTTAGGTAAAGAGGGGAGGAAAACTGCACAGTTAAGGGTTTCTTTTCCAGTGTGCGGCTGTGGAAACTGGTCATTTTAAATCACACCTTCATTGCAAGATGCACAGAGACACCTACAGTGTTCAGCATAAGGCTTACTTTGTATACACATGCACAAACCCACGGTGACATTCACCCATTGTCAAACTAAGACAGAACCAGACGTTTCCCCGCCACACTGGAATGCTGATTGCGCTGTCAAGGTGACTGTCCTTGGCTTTTTTAAGAACAGCAACACAAACAAAGCTGGGATTTAATGAGCATTTGTCACACACTCACCTGTAAGAATAAAAGAGTGGGCTTTCAGCATACAGAATTCAAAGCTTTTTTGTCATCTGACTTTACTATTCCTTTTCAACCAATTTTACACGAAAGTGAACACGCTGCATCAAACACAGCAGAGAAATATTTGGCTGAAGGTTGACTGACACAGCATAGAATACTGAAAAGGGTTAATATAAAGAGAGGATTTGTAAAGTCATTCACAAATTATGCCGGCAGCTGTGTGAGATGTTGTTATGCACAGAGAGCCATTTCTGAAAAAAAAAATCTTATTAGCTGAAGTTAACTCAGACAATATCATGAAATATTTAGTAACTTCATTTCTGAGTCGTGATCATCTGTTGTGTGAGAATATTCTCCATAAACAGCAGTTCTTATTACGCTGTACACTCCGGATAACCATAGCAACGCACGCAGATTACTTCACTGTTAATGTAGTGTAAGACATTATTACACTACATTAACAGCCGAGTAATCGGTGAAGTAAAATTAACCACAGATCAAAGTGACGGCAAACAAACTGGATAAATATTACCACACACGTTTCCTTTCAGCTCTGGTATCTGACTATAGTACAGTTCCAATACCACACAACACCTGACTCTATGAAGAAAGGTTTCTCACTTCATCCATTTCCTGTTACATCAGGACAGTTTTACTCGCTGTGCATTAATCACTGCTGTATCGCCGATACCGACTGCTTACTAAGCCCAGCCCCCCTTACTCGCGTGGCAAGCTCTCCATTCTAGGTCAGCATTTATGTTGTTTACAGTGATTTAATGCTCAAATTTCTTCTATCTTTTTAAACACTGACTCCTTGATTTCAGACAGAAGTAGAAAAAATCATTTTGAGCTGGTAACCGTAGATTTCACTCACAGGAAAGACAGCAAAAATCTTGTTGATGTCGATCTCCGGTGGTTTTAACTTCCTGTGGGCGATGTCCAGTCAGTTCCTCTGAGGTCAATGTGGCGGTTGGTATTGTCTGTGCTGTTATTTTGAAGGTCCATTTCCTGTGTTCTGTTTTGTGGGCTGTAACTTTACGTTTTGTTTTCCTGAGGCTCCCCTCCCCCCCGATGCGTCGAGGAGTGTTTGGGCACACCTGAGTTCACTTCAGGAGATTAGGACGCCTATTTAACCTCTGCGGAGTGACTCCTCGACGCCAGAGTATACTTCCGCGTACCGTGGTATCAGTTGGTCTCAGTCTCCTGTGGTATAGTACGTTTTGATAGCTTGCTGAACTTTTTTGATTAATTGTTTGTCTCTTCTCTTTTTGTTCCAGTGCCTCCCTTGCCCACACAGCCCAGCACTCTCTGGACCTCTCTGAGTTCGTGCTTTGTTTGGACCTCACGCTGCCAGCGATTGTTTCAGTTATTGCCTGTTGTTGCAAAATAAACTGTTGTTAACCTTCTCCGTTTCCGCTCCTGGGTCTCTCTCTGCACCCGCCGTCACAGAATACTCTGGCCACAACATGGACCCAGCGGATTCGGACCCCTTTCGAGCGGCGCTCGCCCATCAAGGACTACGTCTCGGCCAGCACGAGGACATGCTGCGGGGAGTAATGGAGGCAGTACAAGGTCTCAGCGTCCAAGTCCGTGACCTCACCGCTTACCTCAGCCGCACGGACACCCGTGGCTCTCCTTCCTCCCCAAGTCCCACACCAGCGCCACCCCCACCGGCAACCGCTGCAGCCCAATCTACCTCTCTGTCTGTCTCTCAGCGTGAGCCGTATGTGCCGGCCCCCGAACCCTTTTCAGGTGAAGTTGGTAATGCTGGGGGGTTTATCTTGCGCTGTTCACTAGTATTTGATCAACAACCCCTTAGTTATCCTTCTGATAGAGCTAAGATAGCTTATACAGTTAATTTGTTACGGGGCAGGGCAGCGCAGTGGGCTACAGCGTTATGGGAACAGCACTCCCCCATTCTCTCGTCTTTCGACAGTTTCTCGAGGGAACTTAGTCGTATTTTTGATCATTCACGACAGGGGCAGGAAACTGCTAAACGCCTATTCTCCTTGGCGCAGGGAGCGAGATCAGTGGCAGATTACTCTATTGACTTCCGTATCGCAGCTTCAGAGAGCGGGTGGGGGGAGTTAGAGCTACGAGGTGTTTTCTTACGGAGTCTTTCTAGTGAGTTAAAGGACGAATTAGCTTCCAGAGATGAACCCGATTCCTTAGAGTCATTAATCTCCCTCGCCATACGCATAGATAACCGCTTGAGAGAAAGACAGAGAGAGAAAGCCCAGACTCGCCTCTCTCATGTTCACGAGCCAGCTTCCCTCGCTCCCCCTTCAGCCAGTGGCGGATCCTCCGGCCACTCCGCTGCTCCCTCCACGTCCTCCTCTCACCCTTCGGAGCCCATGCAGTTGGGTCGGACCCGTCTCCACCCCAGCGAGCGGCAGCGACGTTTCAGCCAGCGGCTCTGTATCTACTGTGGCCAGGGAGGTCATTTTCTCGCTAACTGCCCTCAGACGCCAAAAGGGCAGGCTCACCCGTGACGGAGAGCGCACTGGTGAGTCAGACATCCCCTAATCCCAGCTCTCCCTCCCGTATTACCGTGCCCTCCTGTCTGCTTTGGGGTCGTGAGTCGCTTCCCATGAGGGTTCTGATTGACTCAGGGGCAGACGAGAGCTTCATCCACACCGAACTAGCCACCCAGCTTAAGCTCCCCCTTGAATCCCTCCCGGTGCCCAGAAATGTAACCGCCTTAGACGGCCGACGTATAGCTCAGGTCACTCAACGTACGGTCCCGGTCACGCTCATAATCTCTGGGAATCATAGAGAGGACATCCAATTCTTCGTCATTCCTTCCCCTCAGATTCCCCTGGTGTTGGGCCTCCCCTGGTTGCTTAAACATAACCCCCAGATAGACTGGACTACAGCTAGTATCTCCACCTGGAGCCCATTCTGTCATGCCCACTGTCTTCGTTCGGCCAACCCCTTTTCTTCCCGTGTTTCTCCACCACCTCCCACGCCCCCTGTCCTTACCTCCGTGCCTCCCGAGTACCATGACCTAGCCCCTGTGTTCAGTAAAGAGTTAGCCCTGTCCCTGCCTCCTCATCGCCCCTACGATTGCTCCATAGACCTCCTCCCTGGTGCTCCTCTCCCTTCTAGTCGGCTGTATAACCTGTCACGCCCCGAGAGGGAAGCCATGGAGACATACATCCAGGATTCTCTAGCCTCTGGACTCATCCGCCCCTCATCCTCTCCGTTAGGGGCTGGCTTCTTTTTTGTTAAGAAGAAGGACGCCTCCCTTCGCCCCTGCATCGACTTCCGTGGACTTAACGACATCACCGTTAAGAACAGGTACGCTCTCCCTCTCATCGACCCCTCCTTCGAACCACTCTGCTCCGCCACCATCTTCTCCAAGCTGGATCTGCGTAACGCTTATCACCTCGTCCGGATAAAGGAGGGTGATGAGTGGAAGACAGCTTTCAACACACCGTTAGGTCATTTCGAATATTTAGTCATGCCTTTTGGTCTCACCAACGCCCCCGCTGTCTTCCAGGCTCTCATTAACGATGTCCTCAGAGACATGTTAAACCGGTTTGTTTTCGTTTATTTAGATGACATATTGATTTTCTCTCGAGATCTAGAGGAACATAGACAGCATGTAAGACTAGTGCTTCAGAGACTTCTTGAGAATAAATTGTTTGTTAAAGCGGAGAAGTGCGAGTTTCACTCTGACTCAGTGGGTTTCCTCGGCTATATCATCGCCAAGGGTCAGCTAAGACCCGATCCTGCCAAGATCCAAGCTGTCACGGATTGGCCCGTTCCCACCACCCGGAAGGAGTTGCAGAGGTTTCTCGGCTTCGCTAACTTCTACCGCAGATTTATCCGTGACTACAGTAAGGTAGCTCTTCCCCTCACTAGACTTACTTCTGTGAAAATCCCCTTCCAGTGGTCTCCCGATTCCCAACAGGCTTTCGCCCAGCTTAAAGCACTGTTTACCTCTGCCCCGGTGCTCAAACACCCCGATCCCACTCGTCAGTTCGTGGTCGAGGTGGACGCTTCCGACTCCGGTGCTGGTGCCATCCTCTCCCAGAGAGACCCTCAGACTCACAAACTGCATCCCTGTGCTTTCTTTTCCCGCCGCTTATCCCAGGCCGAGCGGAATTACGACGTCGGGAATAGAGAGTTGCTGGCTGTGGTTTGGGCGCTTCAAGAATGGAGGCACTGGCTGGAGGGCGCTACGGTTCCCTTTTTGATCTGGACTGATCATAAAAACCTCGCCTACTTACGCACCGCGAAGAGGCTTAATCCCCGCCAAGCCAGATGGGCTCTGTTTTTGAGCCGGTTCAATTTCACCCTCTCCTATCGCCCCGGCTCCCGTAACACTAAGCCCGACGCCCTGTCCCGTCTCTATGCCCCTCCCCTGGACTCGGAACATCAGGATGTCATCCTCCCGCCGGCTTGCATCGTGGGTATGGCTACATGGGAGATCGAATCCCTCGTGCTCCAGGCGCAGAAGCAACAACCGGACCCTGGTTCCGGTCCCCCCGATCGCAAGTTTGTCCCGGATTCGGTCCGGTCGCAAGTTCTCCAGTGGGCTCACTCCTCTAGACTTACCTGTCACCCTGGTTTCCACCGCACCCTCCAGTTCCTCCGTCAGAGCTTCTGGTGGCCGAGGATGTACCGCGACACCCGTGCATTTATTGCCGCTTGCTCTGTCTGTGCCAGGGGAAAAGCTTCTCATCATCCCCCTGCGGGGTTACTGCACCCCTTGCCCGTCCCAAGCCGCCCATGGTCCCACATCGCCGTGGACTTTGTTACTGGTCTTCCTCCATCTGAAGGTAACACTGTCATCTTAACTATTATTGATCGCTTTTCCAAGTCTGTGCATTATGTTCCCCTGCCTAAACTGCCTTCTGCCCTCGAGACTGCTAGTCTACTCGTGACTCATGTGTTCAAGCTTCACGGAATTCCCCTCGACGTGGTCTCGGACCGGGGTCCACAATTCGCTTCCCAGGTGTGGCAGGAGTTCTGTAAGGCGGTGGGGGCCACGGCAAGTCTGTCCTCTGGTTACCATCCCCAGAGTAACGGCCAGACAGAGCGAGCTAACCAACATCTGGAGTCCGCTCTTCGCTGCGTGGCTGCTCATCATCCCGTCTCTTGGAGTACACACCTGCCTTGGATAGAATATGCCCACAACTCCCTCTCCTGTTCGGCCACAGGTATGTCACCGTTTCAGTGCTGTTTGGGTTATCAACCTCCCTTGTTTCCCGAGCAGGAGACTGCGGTATCCGTCCCTTCTGTGAAGGAGCACCTCCGGAGGATTAAGGAGGTATGGCAGTCTGCCAGAGCTGCTCTCACCCGCTCCACAGAGAGGAACCGACGGCTGGCCGACGCTCGCCGCGTCTCCGCCCCCGAGTACCGACCGGGTCAGCAGGTGTGGTTGTCGTCACGGGATCTTCCGTTGGATGTCGAGTCACGTAAGCTCTCTCCCCGTTTTGTCGGTCCTTTCGAGGTGTTGAAGATCATTAATCCGTCTGCCGTCAGGCTCAAGCTACCAGACTCTATGAAGGTCCACCCCACCTTCCATGTTTCCCTGTTGAAGCCGGTGCATTCCAGCGAGCTCAGCCCGCCGGCCGCCGCCCCACCTCCCCCCCGCCTCATTGATGGTCATCCCGCCTACACGGTGTCACGGATCTTGGATGTCCGTCCACGCGGCCGTGGTTTCCAGTTCTTGGTGGATTGGGAGGGTTACGGTCCAGAGGAGCGTTCCTGGGTCTCCAGGGGACTCATTCTGGATGACTCTCTCCTTCGGGACTTTTATGCCGCTCACCCGGACAAGCCGGGTAGAACGCCTGGAGGCGTTCGTTGAGGGGGGGGTACTGTGGCGGTTGGTATTGTCTGTGCTGTTATTTTGAAGGTCCATTTCCTGTGTTCTGTTTTGTGGGCTGTAACTTTACGTTTTGTTTTCCTGAGGCTCCCCTCCCCCCCGATGCGTCGAGGAGTGTTTGGGCACACCTGAGTTCACTTCAGGAGATTAGGACGCCTATTTAACCTCTGCGGAGTGACTCCTCGACGCCAGAGTATACTTCCGCGTACCGTGGTATCAGTTGGTCTCAGTCTCCTGTGGTATAGTACGTTTTGATAGCTTGCTGAACTTTTTTGATTAATTGTTTGTCTCTTCTCTTTTTGTTCCAGTGCCTCCCTTGCCCACACAGCCCAGCACTCTCTGGACCTCTCTGAGTTCGTGCTTTGTTTGGACCTCACGCTGCCAGCGATTGTTTCAGTTATTGCCTGTTGTTGCAAAATAAACTGTTGTTAACCTTCTCCGTTTCCGCTCCTGGGTCTCTCTCTGCACCCGCCGTCACAGTCAACTCTATATTACTCCATATCTCAATACTACATGCCACCCATAGTCCTGTAAACAATATCTGTACACGTGCTCCTGCTGTTAGAATTTCTGTACGATTTTCTATGAATAGTCTTGATTTGTTTTCATTACTATACAGTCATATACAGCAGTTAAACAGCTACAGGTGTGATAAGTATCAATGATTAAGTACATTTTTTTTTTTTTTAATTTGTTAAAAGCGCCTTTAAGGACACTCAAGGACACTTTACATCACGAGAAATAACAAACAACAATACGATAAAACACAATAAAATAGAATAATCAAGTGATAAAACAAATAAGTGTAAAATCAGACTGACCATTTGACCTCATGTGGGATAAGCAAGTCTGAACAGGTGAGTTTTGAGTGTGGATTTAATACGGGAAAATGAATCAATGTTTTTAATTTCGGGTGGTAATGAGTTCCAGAGCCGGGGAGCAGAGCGGCTGAATGCTCTGCTCCGCATTGTGGTGAGACGGGCGGAGGGGACAGACAAGTTGATAGTAGAGGAAGATCTGAGGGAGTGAGAGGGGGTGCGGACGTGGAGGAGAGCTGACAGGTAAGGAGGGGCGAGGTTATGAATGGCCTTGAATGTTACCAGGAGGATTTTGAAGTCAATGCGAAATTTGATGGGGAGCCAGTGGAGCTGCTGAAGGACAGGAGTGATGTGGTTGGTGGATGGAAGGGGTTCTGGTGATGATGCGGGCAGCTGAATTCTGAACCAGTTGAAGTTTGTGAAGTGACTTGACAGGAAGACCAAATAGAAGGGAATTACAGTAATCCAGACGAGAAGTGACAAGGCTATGGACAAGGATGGCAGTGGTATGGGGGGTGAGGGAGGGGCGACGGCGATTAATGTTGCGTAGGTGGAAGTAAGTAGACCGGATAACATTATTGATGTGCGATTTGAAAGACAGGGAGCTGTCGAGGATGACACCCAGACTCTTAACCTGTGGAGGGGGGAGATAGAGGAGTTGTCAATTTGAATAGAAAAGCTGTCTGTTTTGGATAGTGTTGATTTAGTGCAGATGAGGAGAACCTCAGTTTTGTCACTGTTTAATTGGAGGAAATTTGAGGTGAGCCAGGTTTTTATTTCAGTAATGCAGTCAGTAAGGGAGGAGGGTGGGAGAGTGGAAGAAGGTTTGCTTGAGAGGTAGAGCTGGGTGTCATCCGCGTAGCAGTGGAAATGAATGTTATGTTTTCGGAAGATATTGCCAAGGGGGAGGAGGTACATAATGAAGAGCAGGGGCCCCAGTACAGAGCCCTGGGGCACACCTGTACTGACGGAGGAAAGGTTGGACCGGAAAGATTTCAGTTGAATAAACTGTGTGCGATCTGAGAGATAGGATGTGAACCAGTGAAGTGGGGTGTGAGTAATGCCGATGGAAGATAACCTGTTCAGTAGAGTGTTGTGACAGATGGTATCAAATGCTGCGCTCAGGTCAAGGAGGATGAGAATAGTGAGGAGGCCAGAATCAGCTGCCAGTAGGAGATCGTTTGTTATTTTAATGAGTGCTGTTTCTGTACTATGGAAGGGGCGGAAACCAGACTGGAACTGTTCATACAAGTTATTGCGAGATAAGTGAAAACGGTAAGTAACATTAATTTGTGGGATTGCAGGATACTGCTGAAAGTCTTTTACAGCATCACTGATTGGTGTGGTTGAGTGTCACACCTGTAACTACACCCAACAATGAACAGCTTTAACATCGCCACGGGAAGGTGAGAAGTCTGTCCAGTTTGGACAGGGGCGAATTTAATAATACTGACATAACTTCTGTCCAGTTTTCCAGTAAATTAGCAAAAAAGAAAGGAATATGTATACTCAACGAAATCTACATCTTATTCAATCTGTGAGGTCATTACCTCCATACCAAAAGAGACAAATCCAACACCAGTGGGTGGCTGAAAAACATTGATGGAAACAAATATCTCATACAGCAAACAGAAAGTATAAATGTCACCCGGATAAAGAGGTGGGCTGCCTGTGAAAAGCCTTTCTGTTAGTTCCTGAATGATGATAGATTAAGGTCAACTGAGACTTTGACTTTGAACCTGAGCAAACATCACACGCACAGAAGCGAACAGGTCAAGAGGTCACCAGTGGATATAAAACTGGCCTTGGGGTGAATAAGTATGTTCAATTGATTTCTTTTTCAAAATAGCCAAATGTACATTGGTCAGGATCTGAAGTAGATGGAGTTTTAAAGAATTCCCATCTATTGCATTCAAACTATGACAACAAACAGACCTCTGAGTGCATGAGATTAAATCACATTCACTCATTCCTCCCATTCTCCAGGGTGTGTCACATCATGAGCGGGATTTCAGTCATTCTGTAACATTAAACTGAAACTTGCTTTAGTGAAGCCAACAACTCTGCCTTTACATTGTTGAGCTGGGGACACTTAGCTTTGTCTGAGAGTTGGTCAGAGAGTCTGGGAGTAGGGGAGCACAGAGTGAATCACGAAGGGAATAACTTGGTCTAAAATGGACTTCAGTGCATGGAGCCATTACAAGGAAAACCTTGAAGCGTGTGTTACTGATGCTGTTCTGCTGCTTGTATAAAAAAGAGGTGCTGCTGGAAGAACACTATTTGTTAAACTGACTAGATATATAGCGATTAGATTTGCATGGTTATATATTCGTTGCCTGTATTAGCAGTTTGTGCAGCAAAAATAAAAACGATGTATTGTAAAGATTATTTTTCATTAGATATGACATCTGTGGTCGATCAGGGGTTTCTGAAACACAATTGAGATCCACGGGAGAATTTTAATAGTGGCCATTTAATCTGTATGAATTTACCTTGGATCTCCAGGCTGTAATGCAGCATATCTGCACCTTGTAAGATTTAAAACCACTCAGTGTGGCCAGAACTGAGATTAAGAAGCTGATCTACATGTTTTCCCACAAAAACCAGAGGAGGTAATGACAATAAATGACGACCTGAGGATCGCCAGGTCCGGTAGGTGCCTTACACATGTCTGATAAGACAAGTGCTCTTTGCAAAGTGTGCATAAATCTGGGCACCACACTGCATGTTTTTCCGAGTCATACTCACAATGCACCTTTTAAGCATCCTTTCTGCACAACCAAAATGAATTCTATGGGTACAACATACAGGCTGAACCCCTGATTATTTTTTGACCATTCACAAATCCAATACTGCATCCAAAAAACAGGAGAAAGGCAGCACTACTTTGAACATTCTACTTTGAAGAAACGGCAAGAAGAAAAAAGAGAATACTGGCCCTCAGGTGGCTGCGAAGATGTGGACAACTTGGTCTGCAACATTCGTTTTTTTTTCTATCACAGCAGTTACAGTTAACCACAACATGTAAAATACCCCTCCAATAATATCACAACAATCAATGAATAATGAATGAAATGAAGCTTTTGACAGCAGCCATGTGGGAAAGTGGACCTTGAAACTGCTCAAACTGCAATCCAACCAAAATTTCTTACATGCCAAAAAACCAATTAAATCATCCGAGAGTCAGATCGTAGATCATTCTGGAGATCCCCCTCAAATTTAGTCCAACTCTAAACTGAATCAGGGCGAAAATAAAATCAGGCTTCGTCCATACAGTGTCTGTACTGTTTTTAGTGACTGACTTGGGAAAGAAAAACAGAGAGACAGTAAACATGATTGCGATTGGTAATGCAGTTACATTCAGAGCCTCGGATTCTCTTAGCAGCTGTTGTAGAATATCTTGCAGTACAGCTGAGCTCATGCATGTATTATCTCTTAGGGGCTATTCTGATTCCACATTCCCTTTTTCTCTTCAGCATCTCGGTGCTGCTGTTTTGCACTCACATTAAAGGAGGTCTAACATTTGCTTATGCAGGTGGAAGGCTGTAGCCGAGGAGTTTATGCCGGACAAAAAACAAACTAAAGTCATGCTGATAGGCACTGATATTCATACAATCAGCATCTGTGTGCCTGTGATATGCAGTCTGTTGTGTCAGTACTGTAGGTGCAAAAGGTGCTTGGTGGTCTGCTTACAGACCTGCAGAGACGCACTGAACATATCCACACATACAAACATAAGCGTGCACTGCATGCAATGACACACATGCACATACATCAATCGCCGGAGACCACAAAGGTTTCCAAAGAGCTTGATCTTTTTCTTTCAGCCGGTTTCATCATATCATCACCTCTCCAATGTGTTGCTCTCATTTGTCTAAATGACACTGGCTCTCTTTTCTTGACATGATTCTATCATTATTTTCACTTCTCGCTCCCCAACACTCACAACACACACAAGCCCTAAGATGGGATGCTGCAGATAAGCTGCTGACTGTCCCCATCGGTCACCTCAGGGGACGTATATTTGACTGGCCTGAGGGATCTTCCCTACGCCACCGCACAGTTAACCACAGCCACACTGGTGATTGAAATGGGACTGGGTGCCCAACCATGCATCACCAGACTGGCTCTCTTACAGCGATATGACACTTAAACTGACCCTCTAAGGTCAGAGCTATTATGATGCTGGGTGGGGGTGGCAGGAAAGGGAAGTAAGGAGGGCGACAGAGGGAAAGGACATGGGAGTCCCTGAGAGAGACATTTAGAGTTTGAGGAAGGAAGCCTGAGTGAGAGGGGAGATAATGAGGGTGTGACATGGAAGGGGGACAGAGGAGTATGGCCTATTAAATTGAGAGAGGCTCAAATAATGGATTGAAGAACAGGAAAAAGAGTGTCCAAATTTGAAGTGCCTTAAAGAACCTCATATTTGTAGATTTTGTGGTCACCTATTAGTGAATTACCTGCCTTAGCTTGGGTTCAAATTAATTCAATAATGACGTGACTTGCAATTTTAGTCGAGTCACTCAACTACCAAAGTATACTGAGACCAATTCTTATATTAGCATAACAATTGAGCAATTGGAGTAATAATTTCTGCCCATCCTTGGAGGCTTCAATTACTATGCTGTATTTATTTTGTGTGATTGGAATATGCTGAGCTCTTTCAAGATGAATTTGCTGAAATGAGTTTCAGTGCAGTGGGCCTCTGAGACCCTACAATGAATCTAAATTCCATTTAATCGTGAGGGGATCCCTGGGAGTTGCCACAGGAGACAGGAATATATGCTCATCTCCAGAAGACGCTTCATTCATCATGATAATTATTTCAATGCTTCAATTAATTTGACAACATTATTTGCATGTGCTGCCATTTTGCACACCTGTTTGCCAGTGGGTCTGGGGAAAACTGGGGGAAAATTAGGGCTGTCATGTTGTGATAAATATGTACTTCACCTGCTGCACAGATTGACAAGCATATGATGTTAAATCCATTAAAGACTTCAATACAATGCCTGCAATTTGCCGTTTTCTATGTGGAGGGAGCTCCAGGTTTGAAATGAATGATGTATAATTCAAAGATCATATGTAAAGCTGTCTTTCACAGCAAATTTGCACCTGTTACGTCTGGATATTCATGCAAAAAATATACTTTACAGAGAAATGAATATGAATTTGAACACTGACAATGCATTTTAAACCTTCTGTCTTGTAACACTCCAGCTCAAACACTGTTAAAGAGCATTATAAATTCCCTTTGGAAAAAACTCTTTTTAAAACTCCACTGTCGCTCGTGTAAAGAACCAAGAACAAAAGACTTTTGCAAGAGTCTTCGTAGAAAGAAAAAGGCAGCTTTTGCTTTTAATGTGGTTTATCACGGCACTGAATTGACCTGATATTCCACATGTCACGGCCATCATTTACACTGACACTCTGATAAAAGAAGAAAAAAATTTAAATGGGGAGATAAGTATGAGAAATATTCAAAATTGCTTCAGTTAAGCTCTCCTCTGTGCAAGCATTACTGTAAGAATGTGTACACTGCTGACACAATGCTGCGTGTAATTCAGTGTTAAAACTGTGAGGGAGGCAGGGAGAGACTTGCCTCCTGGAAACGAGACCTGTGCTCCCCTGAAAGAATTCCTTACTGCAAGCTTTTGGAGTGAAGTGGCGGTTGGGGGTCACAACAAGATAGTAATTAACCATTCATTTCATTCATCAATCTGTCTTCACATCCAGCGGTTGATATAAGAGACATAGATGGAAGAAGTCTCCCGCTGACTGGCGCACAAGTCACAGGCTTAAATTGGTTGGTATTTTAAGAGACAGAAATGTGCACAACATTTGAATTTCTCCGGTGAGCTTGTTTATTTGTATTTTACATTTTGGGCAGAGAAGATTCTTCACATCAGGTTTTCTGACACACAGCGTCAAAACAGAGGCAAACTCCAACACACACAAATATCCTCATTATTTTGGGTTTGAAAAATAAGTCCAAAGCAGCAGTAGTGAAAATCCAGCAAGTGATGAGCCTGATAAACAGCTGACAACTGTATTCTACTCAATCTAAGCAGCGGTAAGGAGAAAATGTCTTCCTCTGTCTGTGTTTACAGTTTAAGCAAGCTGAGAGGTTTCAGTTTTCAATTAATCACTGGTCTTATTATTAACTTTAATTGATAATAATATGGTGTTACACTGACCAAAGCAAAGATGTTCTGCTGACAGTCACACTAAGTATATCTGCTTGTGAAGTTGTTTGCCTTAAAGAGGCACTTCAATGGTTTGCTACTGCACTCCCATGTAGTTTGGGGCCACACAAAAGACTGAGAATGATCAGAATCAGAGCAGCAGAGGTTGAGATATCCTCACTGTAAGTCTGCAGTTTGGGTGTAGTTCCAAAAATGCTGGATCCTACATTTCCCAGAATTGAAAAAAATGCTCACTTCTTCCAACTCCACACTTTCAGTTTGTAACACAAACTTTCAAATAAATATTTCAAATCTCAAGGCCAAATTGAGATTACGCTGAAAACATCTTTGGAGTCGTTTTTTCAAACTTTAGAGAGCTCCTCCAGAGCCATAGAGCCATTAAACAGCTGTTTAAACAGGCTGAGTGGTACTCCCGATGATGAGCAAAGTCGGTGGAATGCCCCTTTAATTATTACCATCTAAGCGTAGCCCCATTCCCTTAAATACCATGTTTGTCTATAGTGATATAATTAAATGTTAATTAGCTGCAAAGTTAATTGCAGAAGTTGGGGACCACTGCGATACACACACACAAGCACAGGGACATGTGCACACGATTAGCAATCAACAATTACTCCTTATATTCAGTATAAATGCTTTCACCTCTGTGGAATGTGGGGCAGCTGCAGCTCATTCAGAAAACTGCAGCCAGAGATTTAACAGGGGCTAAAAAAAGGAAGCACGTCACACCTCTCCTCAAATCACTGCAGTGGCTTCCAGCACACACAACAGCTGACTTTAAAAACCGCACACATGTTGAGGACAAAACAAGTCTTCATCATGCTTCAAAGCCGGCGCAGGTCTATACTGAGGGTCAAGACAAAGTCTGGGGAGGCTGCCTTTGGCATGTGTGCTCCCAGTTGTTAAAATGAACTTCCAGAGGACATGAAATTTGCTGTGACTGTCACTTCTCTCGAAGGCAGCATCAAGAATTCTGTTTCCTTTCAATGATGACTATTGTGCCTTAGCCATCGAACAGTTCGTGTGCTGTGCTTTCAGGTTTAAATTCCTTCCTGTCTGCTTGTTGTGACAAAGCAAGCTGGAAATGATTTTTTATCTTGTCTGTACCTTTATAATTTTCATTTGAACCACACTGAGCTTCCCATTGTGTATGAAACGCGCTGCATTGTTTAAGTCTGACTGTTGCTACTCAGAGGCAGCTAGCAGCTGCCGAGCCGTCACAGAGGTGAAGTGCACGTCATTGACAGGAGGGTAAGAATCAATTACGCAGTGCAACATATTTAAAAATGTCAATTACTTAAAATGTGTAGTAATTCACCTTATTCTGCATTTCTTCTATCAAGATCAATAAATGCTGGATATAAAAGATGCACATATCTTTTTAAAAAACACATAAATTTGATAAATCTAAGGAAGGTTTGACAGATGTACTGTACATTGAGCACACATTAAACCGGGGCAGCGGGTACAGGGACATGGTAGTTCTCTGTGCCAGCTGTCAGCTCTATTTTCTACCATGACAGGGAATTTACACTCAAATGCAAACCCTAAAGCTACAGTATCATTTGAGTATACATTCAAATGAATGAACATTTAGAAACCAAAGCAAGCATTACAAAGGCTTTATTTCATTTTTTGAAGAATATATTGGTGTGCCTGCATCTGCTATAGAGTGCATCCACAAAGTATTCACAGCGCTTCACTTTTTCCACATTTGGTTATGTTACAGCCTTATTCCAAAATGGACTAAATTCATTTTTTTCCCTCAAAATTCTACACTACCCCATAATGACAACATGAAAAAACGTTTTTTTTGAGATTTTTGCAAATGCATTAAAAATAATAAAACTAAGAAATCACTTAATGTACATAAGTATTCACAGCCTTTGCCATGAAACTCAAAATGGAGCTCAGGTGCATCCTGTTTCCACTGATCATCCTTGAGATGTTCCTGCAGCTCAACTGGAGTCCACCTGTGGTAAATTCAGTTGATTGGACATGATCTGGAAACGTGCACACCTGCCTATTGAAGGTCCCACACTTGGCAGTACATGTCAGAGCACAAACCAAGCATGAAGTCAAAGAAATTGTCCATAGACGTCTGACACAGGATTGTCACAAATCTGGGGAAGGGTACAGAAAAATGTCTGCTGCTCTGAAGGTCCCAGTGAGCACAGTGGCCCCCATTATCCGTAAATGGAAGTTAGAAGTTAGGAACCACCAAGACTCTTCCTAGCCAGCTGTCTAAACTGAGCAAGAGCTCTAATCAGGGAGGTGACCAAGAACCTGATGGTCACTCTGTTAGAGCTACAGCGTTCCTCTGTGGAGAGAGAACCTTCCAGAAGGACAACCATCTCTGCAGAAATCCACCAATCAGGGCTGGGGGTAGAGTGGTCAGACAGAAGCCACTCCTTAGTAAAAAGCACATGGCAGCCCGCCTGCCGTTTGCCAAAATGCACCTGAAGGACTCTCAGACCATGAGAAACAAAATTCTCTGGTCTGATGAGACAAAGATTGAACTCTTTGGCGTGAATGTCAGGCATCATGTTTGGAGGAAACTAGGAGCAGCTCATCACCAGGCCAATATCATCCCTACAGCGAAGCATGGTGGTGGCAGCATCGTGCTGTGGGGACTAGTCAGGATAGAGGGAAAGATGAATGACATCCTGGATGAAAACCTGCTCCAGAGCGCTCTTGACCTCAGATTGGGGCGAGGCTTCATCTTTCATCAGGACAACGACCCTGCCAAGATATCAAAGGAGCGGCTTCAGGACAACTCTGTGAATGTCCTTGAGTGGCCCAGCCAGAGCCCAGACTGGAATCCGATTGAACATCTCTGGAGAGATCTGAAAACGGCTGTGCACCGATGCTTCTCATCAAACCTGATGGAGCTTGAGAGGTGCTGCAAAGAGGAATGGGTGAAACTGCCAAAGATAGCTGTGCCAAGCTTATGGCATCATATTCAAAAAAGCTTGAGGCTGTAATTGCTGCCAAAGGTGCAGCTACAAAGTACTGAGCAAAGGCTGTGAATATTTATGTACACGTGGTTTCTTAGTTATTTTTTTTAATAACTTTGCCAACATTTCAAAAACACTTTTTCACATGCTCATAATAGGGTGTTGTGTGAAGAATTTTGAGGGAAAAATGTGGAAAAAGTGAAGCGCTGTGAATACTTTCCTGGTGCACTGTATGTGCACATGCAAACTGTTGTGTGAGCTTGTGCATGTTTTCAGGATAATGACTCTCCCACTGAGCCCGAAATAATCTCTACATAAGTGAACTCTGATCACATGCCGTTTCGGCTTACTGTAATTTGCCCTCTATTGTAAGAGCGACTGGACTTTCAGGGGTGTTAAGAGTCATGAGGCTTCAACATGGCATTTAAAACTGCTTTAATGGTCAGAAGACATATGCCGAGCGCTGCCCAGGCCAGGAGGTCATTAAGTCACACAAAGGAGGACACTGAGGACTGATCATCTTTCCTCACACCAGCTCCGGTTTATTGTGAACAGTGGGAAGTCCTTGCTGCAGTCGCCTCAAAAGGTAGAAACAGAGAGCCAAGACGTCAGTCTTTGATGCCATCAATCTCACCTGTCGAAGACGCTGGGAATAATAAATCTGTTTTGGCTTTTCGCTTTAGGAGACTTGACCTGAGCCACGACGAATTGTCTAGAAATAGAATTCCAACATCTCAGCTGCATAAAAAATGAATGAGGCCATCTCGAGAAAAAGTTCAAAAGGACCCTCTCGCCATTCTGTCTCATGTTTTCTCTTTGCATTGTTTGTGTTGTCCCTTCTAACCACACTTGGGGTGTGTGTATGTGTCAGAATTGAGAAAAGATTAAGGATGTCTGCAGATATGCCACTAATTCTGACTGACTTGTGCATTAGTGTAACTGTCAGCAAGTGACTGTGTGTTGGTGTCTGTTTACAACGGTTAAATTTGGATTTATTTCAGGCCATGAAAGACAGATCTGACATGACTGAAAGTCTGCAACCATGCAAGTGAGTCCATGTGTGTGTATATGCATATAGTCCATGTATATCTAATGCGCTTACAAGAATGTCAGGAGAGTGTGGGATAGTACTCAGCACTTCTCTGTAAAGTAAAATGACCCTCGAATCGCAGAGTAAACACAGGACTTACCAAGGCTGAACTCCACCTGAGGCAGCTTGGGTGTAAGAATAACACCTGAGAGACAGAAAGAAAGATAGAGTGGAGTTGAGGTAAAAGCAGAGGGAGTGGGAAATAAAGATAAGAGGAAAATGTTAGGGGAATGGAGGAAACAAAGAAATAGCACACACTGAAAGTGAATCAGACAATTGCAGCCTGACTAAGGTTTAGGATGTGGGGCTACAAGTAATGATTACTTTAATTATCGATTTGTAAATTACGATGATGAATCAAGTAATCATTTAGCCCACTGAATGTCAGAAAATAGTGAAAAATGGCAACGATAATTTCCCTGGGCCTACGTTGTCACGTTCAATTAAGTTGTGTACAAGACGAGCTGCCCAAAACCCAAAGACGTTTTATTTACAGTCATAGAAAACAAAGAGAGCAACAAATCCTCACATTTTGCCAGCAGCAGCAGTAAATAATTAGCATGCCTTCCCCTTCCTTAAATTATTATTTATCAAAACTGTTGATTATGTTTCTCATAATTGACTATTTGATTAATCAACCAAATGTTTCAGCCCTGAGGAAGCCTTCCTCTATTTTACAGTAGATGACGAGAGATGACTACATAGCCCACAGGACACAGGGGGTAAAGTAGACTAAGGGGTTGAATTTTGATCCATTTTCACCACTGACGCACCACTGTGGAGACAGAAACTACTTTAATTATTGATCATTTATATATTTTTACAGGGTAGGAGCATAACAGGCTCCCAAAATGCCACAGCACTAGATGTTACTGTTCGTTTAGATTATGCAAACACACTGAACACTTTGTGAGACGAGTTTCTCAGCATCCATTGTCCTAGAGGGCTAACGCCACGATGATGAGTGGAGGACTGACTGCCTGCATCATCTGTCACCAACGCTGTCTCTCATCTATCACTTTCTCAGTCCGACACGCAACCATTCAAACAGCAAACAGATGAAACACCTGCACGATGGTGAGACACGCAGAGCGGCTCTAAACCCCTAAACAGCGTTTTCCTCTTCCTGGGGTGCTTGGACACAATTGGCCCCTACAAGGCTCATCAACCCCACTAATGGGCCATGGATACTCGATGCTTACTGATGTATGGGAGCCACACGGCTTTAGGTAATAGTCATTTTATATAATGAGGATCTCCACATAGACTGAAAATGATTTACTTGTGTTTTATAATTACTTCAGTCGCCACTGTTTCTTGGCAGCGATGTGATGAAGCCTTTCATCACAGAGCACGTCTTCAAGGTCTTCACAGAGAGTAAGTTTACTTAGATCTGACCAAACAGCAATGACACAACAACGTGATGCAACACTAAGGTAACAAACAGCGCAAGACACGATTGTATGTTGAAAAGACGTAAAATCTATCCTGCCTTTCCAAACACCACCACTGAACCTGAGCAGGCCTGGCAAGAAAACACTGTGAGAGCAAATACTGAGGAAACCTGGGGGTGAGGCATGGAAACCTGCCAGTCATCTGAATAATTAACAGTTGTTAAATAGTTGTTTTCCCGGAATGTTCCACTCTTGAATCTAAGAGGATTTTTGGACTAAAAGTAAAAAAAAAGGTTTAGTATCAATGCGAGTTTCCTACTGTACCACAGGTATGCTAATAGACACGACCCAGAAATGATACGCTTGTGACTGACAATCCCTGTGGGTAATGTCACGGTATCGAGAAAGTTTGTTTCCTGTCAGTGAAAGTTCAAAGGTGTCTCTTCAAAACATCACAGATTCACCGTATGTCTGGTGCTCGTCTTTCCGCCCACTCCACCGTGACAAGATAAATTGTTAACATGATTCTAACTGTGGAAGTATAAGCGAACAACGTAAGGTGTGTAATGAGGCATCAGAAATCCATACATATACAATAGATTTTATACAGTACTGTATACTGGCTGACTGGCTCTTTAACATATGTGGTCCAGCATTATTTGTTTTCTATTATCACTCCCTTACATTTGATTTCACACACTATCATATTTTTTGCTTTGTGAGTGTTAAATTATTTCCAAAAATGCTGAGTTTAGTCTTGATAAATTCAGGCGTGGTCAAACCAGCTCTTCAGAAGTTTCAATTCTCTTTGGAACGCTCATTTAAATTCATGCAAAACAAACAATGTTACAGCGATTGCTAATGAATAACAAGCGTACTAAATTACAGAAATCATTAGCATTATCCGGTGCCCTCTTGAGTCACTTGGCCTACTGAGGCCAAGAAAACCCAATGCACAGCAACACGCAGTGCTCGTATAAATTCAGTGACTCTGTTGACAAAATTGTGAATAAAACAACAATTTGCCAGTGTTTTCTCACATTTCAGTGAATTTGGCTGTGTCAGCTACAGCACTTATCAGGACATTTGAATGAACAGGCTTATGCAAACTCTGGGCAATATCCGTCATGCATGCAAGTACAGTAAACATCTAATTAATCAAGTGCACACATATCTGAGGCACGTGGGCAAGTTAACGCACACACACGGTTACACGAGTAGGCCAATTATGTATGTAAATACATTTTCTGTGTTACTGTTTTTCACGTTATTCTCATCATCATCCCATTTCTCAAGGGTCATGTCTCCTCATGCTGTCACCACTTAGGCTTCCTTGTGAGTGCTGATGAAACTTTAATAAGCCTGGATGACATGTTGTGTGGTGGCAACAGAAAGCCCTTTAGCTATGTGGGCTGAGACAGTGCCAGCTGCTGGGTCTTGTCTCGGGTGCCATCATAAGGGACTGTCACTTGAACAGCCCAGTTACTTTGGAGGACTCCATCTGTGCCAGACACCAACTTACCTACAGTAATGGAAAGCAGTGGGAAATATCTATCTTTGCAGAAATAATTGAATGCAGATAAGAAGCAAAGCTTAGTCAAGGTCTGATATGGGTTGGGGTTACTGATCATGAGACATATGCACATGGCAAAGCAACCTAGATATGCTTGGCAGTGAAGCAGGAGGACGACCGGAGTTTAAAGATGTCTGAATTTCAGAGCACAGCTTGTGAGTGTGTCAAGTATTTATAGAAGGATCATGCCAGATGCTTTGATTGTAAGACAGGTATCACACATTATGTTGCATCTTTGGGAACGAATACTGACTGCATGACATTTAAGAGGGTAGCTCTGGAAACTGTTGTTCACATGCTCGCAGTGACTCAATATCCACAGTTATTAAAATCATGAACAAATTATGCATACGCAACCTGAGGACAGAACACCTGTTATGTACACTGTGACATCATTCTTGTCTTGGAGCACTGAACACACTGCATGTCATTAACCCCTCGGTGAGAATCAGGCTGACCAAGACAAATAAACAAAGCCTAATTACAATAATTACCCATTACATGGGGAGAGGTCAACCGCCTGCACTGTCCACCTCAATCACATATCCTTTAGCATATGAAGCTCACAGGTGATACAGATGCATTGTGGGGATAGGTATGTGGAGAAAAGTGGAACAGGTGTGGTATTTAAAATCGATATCCGCTGGCATTATGAATATGGTAATAAGCTCAGCAAGGCGGCAGGCAGGCAGGCAGGCAGGCAGGCAGGCAGGCAGGCGGCACATGCAGATGTAACTCCCAGAGGGGCCCAAAGCAAATGAGGTGTGCCCGCCCGCTATACTGCAGTTTCATCTGGCTCTAGAAATAACAGCACAGCCCCACTGTACCACCAATCTATCACCCCCCTGTCTGCGGGTGGTATCAGTGGGGAAAAAGGCACGCTGAAGGGAGAGAAGAGGGTAATTTATTAGGATGTGAGCAGACTAGGTGATTCCTCTGGAATGACAAAGTTAATTAATGTACAGGGACTTAAATTGTCCGTCTTGCAGATGATCATTTAACCCTCTTCCCTCCTCATTGCCCTGCTTCCTCAACCACTGCACAGTGTGATAACCACTCACTAGCTTCGAGGAGATGCTCTGGAAGGAGGAATTGAGGTAGCAAATGTGGGGGAGTGCACACGCAGATTTCACATGGGATTGCTGCTTATTCCTGACTCCACAAAAAATAATTGCGGAAAAGCTCCAAAATACTGCCTGTCGCTGCTCCGGTCCCCATCATATGCTACTGGCTCAACTAAGAAAATCAAGCAATTTCCAGAAAGGGCTCTGAGAAACCCCCTCGCAGTGGGTATAGTACACATTCATAATCACTCCATCTTATCCTCTTCATGAATAGATATTACATGTAAGAGCCAGTGACTAAGAACAAATGCTGTTTATATTTTGAATATTATTTACACTGGATTTTGAGATGATATTAATAATTCACTTATGTGGCTGGCTCACCATGGGATTTGATATTTCAAGGATATAGCTGGCCATCTCTCAAGGAACCATTCTACGCCAACCGCAAACACCACCAACTCTATTCATCCTCGCTACATATGCACACACACGTGCGCACACTAATTGCAAGCTTTCTTTCTTCTAACTCCTTTTGTACGATCTTACCCTCCTCCGTTCTTCTCTCTTCTGTAGTTTAAATTGCCGAAACAACACCTGCGCATCCTTTCTGATGCTTCAGTCATTGCCCAGACTAACACGCCTCTAACTCGATTGATGTTTGCACAAACAGGCATCCTATTAGGACAAGTGTTTCTGAATGGGAGAGTGAGTTATCGTCACATTACTGCCCTGGGAGATTGAGAGGGGACAGATGGTTTTGTTGCCAGCGTTTAATGAAGTGTTGTGAATCAGTTGGGTGTGTTGAGGAGGTCTTGACTGTCGCATCGATGGGACACGATGATGTCAAACACTGTGCAATGAACACGCCATCAATTATGTTGCAGCTTTCATTGAAAACTCACGTGCCCATCTGCAAATTCTAGAACAAATAGTTAACAGTTAAGATAATATTGTCTCTCGTGGTGGAGAGTTTGTAAAATGCCAATTCAGTCCCACCTTAATAAGCACTGAGCAGCACCCTGTTTGGTCCCACTTTTGTCTCCCGTCAAGAAGGAGGAGATAAACTATTTCACCTTGCGACTGATAATGCGGGGTTGTCAACCTGTCTTTCGTGCCAAACATGGTAATTATGTGCTTTGCTCTTCCCTTTTGTCTCCCAGGATGCTCAGGGGAAAGAAAACAGAGGTACAGTGAGGCGTTTGTCATTACTGTTATACTCCCACACCTGTCAGATGTCATCTCCCAGCTGTGACAGTGCGATAGTAACGCATATCTAGGGTTCACAATTAGGTCATAACTTGAGTATGAGCATGTGTGTGTGCACGCTGTTTGTGCATGTGTGTATTTACGTGAGAATGTACTGTTGTGCACACATTTTGTTATTTGCTTATGTGTGTGTTTGCATGTGTGTAACTGTGCACGTAAGCTGGTTCAGCGGGTATCTGTGTGGTTCAAGGCAAAGGAGACAAGGCATCATGAATTGCGCTTTCATTCCTCTTTGTACGGCTCCATTTACTTATCCCCACGGGGAAGACGATGGTGTCGAGCTTGCATGCCAATGCAAATGCTTAGCGGTGCTGCATGCAGTGTCCTTTTGGTGAGCAAAGGTATTAAACTTGGAGAGCAGGCTTTGTGGCATCACTGATACGGCTAATCTCTTTAGCATTCGACTGTCGTGATGGGCACTGAGACATCTAGCTTGCCTCTGCCAGTGCTCATTAGTGACAACACAGTCAGGCTACGTGGAATATGACTGCAGCAAAAAAAAAAAAAAAAAAATACATACATACACACAGGCACACACAGACATGTCTTTTTCAAACTTTTCTCTATAGAGTCACAAAATCGAGCAAATGTTACCCAGAACTGGGAAAGAAAGATTTTTCTGATGATGATGACACTTTTAATTCAACCACACTGCAAGAACATTTAAAAAACCTGCAGAAGGCCACTAAGTTTTAAAATAAATTCCCTGCAATAACGAGTGGAGACACGATTATTAAGGTATCAACATGACATTAAACGTTTAAATATTTAAATTAATTCTATAAGACAATAAAACTGTACTGAAGTCAGTCATTTGTATATTGATCATTGTGCATTTAAAATTGTTACCCTCTCACTCTCACTGGCACCTCCGCCCTCACACTGTCTCTAACACACACACACACACACACACACACACACACACACACACACACACACACACACACACACACACACACACTTTCTCTCTATTTTTCTGTGCTTTTGGGAGGGAGTAGATCCCCAGCAAACAAAAATAGAGGGAAAATAAGCAAAAACGAGACATCCCTGGGAGGCTCAGTCACTTACAGAGACAGTGTACTGTACATCAATTCTAACAGCAGACAAGGTGTAAGAGAGTTTCACTGTATAAGGAAGGACAGAGGAGAGGAGACAGAAGACAGACAACACAGTGCAGTCAGCTCACCAGCAGCGGTCAGTCCTTCAGGGTTGGCGCTCAGTTCCTTCATGTCAACCATGCAGTGTCCCAGGTGTTGGGTGCCGTCCTCCATCTGTCCAGCTTGCCCCTCAGTTCTCCCTCCTGCTCCTCCACCTCCTCTCCTACCTCCTCCACGAAACACCACAGTCCAGTCCAGTTCTCCGGCTCGCGCGCAGCCTGCCAAGCAGAAAAGCTGTCACAACGATAGCAATCCGCTCGCCTCGCTGTCTTGCTGCCTCACAGCGCGCTCTCTGGCAGCATTAAAGATGCCTTTTGGAAACTAATACGGAAGAGAGGGACAGGCGAGGGACCTGGAGCAGCGGCAGGAGGGAGGGAGAGAGCGAGCGAGAGCAGGAGAGGGGAAGGGAAGGGAGGAGTGATGAGGGAGTGAGTCTCAGAATGAAAGAGAAAGCAGGACAGAATTGATGTTATGTGCGATACACAGCTCTATCCATCAATCTTGGGCTGTCAGGAGGGCACCTAGACCAGACTGCAAAGCACAACACAGTCTGAAAGACACAACTCTGCCCCCCCCTCGCTCTCCTTTCCTCCTCTTACTGCGCAGCCAATGCTGCATCCAGACATGGCAGCAGGGGTCCCTCTGATTTCTGACATCCGTCTCCCTCCCCTTCTCACCACTCCACCACCCCTTCCCTTTTCCTTTTCTAGAAGCTAAACAATTAACAAGCATCTGACTGCTAAGCTTCATACAGTGGAAACCAGCATCATGCAGCATGTGATTTTGGTTGTTACATATGGCAGACAGGGAGAGGATGGGGAGAGGGGGAGAGAGGACTCATAGCGCAGCGAGTGTTCAGCGTAATGTGCTTGTTGAGAATAACCCAACATGGCACCTTCACTACAGGGTTAAATCAACAGGTTAACCAGAGAAAGTAACAGGGATAACAGATGTTTCTGATGTTACTTCAGCAAAATGTATTTGCCGCACACTGTATATCTGGGCTGCACATCAGAAAAGGAGGCAGCAAAATATTCTTTTTAATCAGCAACTATTTGTAATGAAGAGTTACACTAGCAGAATAATGCAGCTCTCGTCTGCTGTGTCTTTATTTGTTCCCCTCGCCGCCTCTCCACCCACTCATACTGTGAAGGTTATTGTTAGTTATTTGGCCACCAAGGCCATGATGCTACAGTAAGACCGTATCTGAAATCAATGTTAATTTATACCCTGCTGAATGGAGAGGGTGTTGTGGACCGAGCGTAAGTTCAATAAAGACACAGAGAAGGCAACAACCTCAAACTCCTAAAGGAGGTACACACCTACGAAATGTATTATGGAAGACATGTGGCATCAGTAAAATGCAAAGACTGAAATATCAGAGAATAAACACACACACACAGGTGACAAATAGAGGCTGAAAGCAAGTTGTTCCAACTATCTTTTATGCTACTTGCATATCTGTAATGGATATTTATATGTTAAGGTGGTTGCTCCACCTTTCCCCTGCTTCTGATGAGGTATTTTCTACTAATTCTGTGTATGAGCTCCAAAGAAATCAAATTATCAGCATGAGCCATGCGAGAACACACACTTAGGTGTCAATTTGTCTTTAGATGCTCAGGTGACAACAGTGGCACAGTCCTGCTTTGAGACATTAAACCAACATTTAACTTCTTCTTCTGCAGATCTAGAAAAGGTCATCCCTGCGTTTAACTCAAGACTTGATCATTGCACGCACTGTGTTCTGGTATCAGCAGGCAAAATATTCAAAGACTAAAACAGAAGTTCACATCACATCCTTGAGGCTCTTCACTGGTTAAGATTTAACTGCTGGTTTTGAAAGCCTTGGATGGTCAGGCTCCTGCCAATGTCTGACCTGTTAACTCTCTGTGAGTGTGATCGCAGCTTGAGATCCTCAGGCCTGAATAATAATTCCTAAATTTCATCTTGTCACTAAAAGTGAGCGGACCATTGCTGTCTGGGCTCCTCAGCTGTGGAACACTTTGTGTGGAGATCGAAGGCAGAAATTTAAATATCTACTTAAAATTCTGGCTTTTTCTTAATTGATGGAATCTACTCTTTTGCTTTTATTTTGTTTTATATCTTATATTTGCTTGTCTTATTTACCTTTATTATGTGTTTTTTATTCTAAAGCACTTTTTTGAAAGGTGCTATATAATTAAAAAGTTATGATTAATTTCATACACTAAATATTTGGTACATTGTAAAAAACAAAATGTTTATGTTATTATTTCCCTTTTTTTATCACTGACAAACAGCTACATCTGTTTTAGATTTATTTCAGATGTCAAAGTAGCGTTATAAGAAACATAAATTAGCACTTTATGCAACAAAACAAACCGAACGGGTCTTCCGCTTAAATCTGGCAACCCAAACGTGGTTTTATGTATTAGAATTTGCATGTATTATAAATGATGCAAAAGGAATGCGACTGAATAATTAGTTATGACTTAATACAAACTCTTTTGTGCTTACTGTCAATTAGCACCAGACCTGCCAGTTAATATTATTCATGCAGGTTGTCAGAGACTGTGCATGCAATGACAACATTTATTCAACAGAAACACAAAATAAGGCTTTTTCTCACCTGTTTACAAATTTGGGAACAATGCTTCTTATTTATTTCTTTGTCATACAGGTGGTTGGATTTATAGATATTTTTTAGACTGTCAGACACCTCAGCAATTTAATCAGCCTTTAAAAAAACAGTCCTGGCTGAACCCTAGAAGCAAGCCACTTGGGCTTAAGAGCCACACTGGGCTCATGTGCTTCCTTGAGGCGGCTGGTCTGGATTGGGCTTGGTGCCAAAAACATAAATGAAGATAAATTGGTCCCTACAGGAGCAATCAGACAGAAGATGAATCCACTCTGCACGAGGAGGTTTCTTCTTCACCTTCTACTACTCTCTCCATCCTTATCCCTTCATCCCTCTATTGCCACATTCTCCTTGTTTTCCACCCCCTTTACTCCCTAAAACCATCAAGATGAATGCTGTCTTCTGCTTTAATGAAAATGTGGTGGCACACACGTCCACAAAAGACAATTGCGTGCGTGTGTTCACATAAACACACGCACACACAACACAGCAGAGAGACAAACAGGTCTGTGGAGTGAACCATTAACATACTAATACGTTCCTTTTAATGGCAACATGTGTTGTCTTATTAAAGCCTGACTGATAGAGGGGGCTGGAAAAAATCAATAGACAATGCACTAGAGATGGAGCATAGTACAAGTACACTGAGGAGAGGAGAAGAAAATAAACATGCCCTTTTTAGCTATTCGGCCCCAAAGCCTGGAGAATAGATCCTCACATTTACCCATTCCAATAGCACTTGAGGCACATTAGAATTTGTGATACACTCCTTCACAGTATTAACTGAGGAGAGCCAATAGCTTGATTCACGGTTGACTCCGGGGTGCATGTTGCCTCCTCCAGGGTTACAAAGCTGTAGTGCAGTAAAAGCCTCAGCGAGACACATCCTGTTCTCGTGGTGTAGATAAACACTGTGGCCAAAAATGAGCAGGGCAGACTACCAGAGGCACTCTCTGGCCTCACTTGAACCAAAGTCTTAAACCTCTGCACATGGAACTATATATCTGTTCATGAACACGTGTAACAATGACAAAGATGTTGCAGTTTGCTTTGTTGTACTTCTAACATTTCCTGTGCATGTATGCTTCAGATGTTACAGCGCCCTCATGTCAGGAGGGACCACAAAGACATGCGAGTGAATAGGTGAGGATGTGGGGAGGGGTCTATAGAGAATGTACAGGGTCCAGAATTTAATGTTACGCTCCTGACCACAAGAACGACAGTGTCAAAGTTCACACTTACGAGACAGCTACTCCTGCTGGGTGCCCTCAGATTTTGACGTTATGGCAGCACAAGCAAAAACAATTGGAGGCTGAAAAATGAAAAATATGATGTTATGTAAAGATTTTGGTTTTAATGTGGAAGGCTGTAGTTATACAAATCCATGAGGTTAAACTAGCAGTGTCAAACACACAGTATGCATAGTGCTTTGAGTTGTTTCTACTGGAGAATGTTTGCCAAATGATGAAACAATCCTGCTTCTCTTGCAGGCTGCAGATCTCACACAAATCCAGTTGCTTATTGAAAACACTGTTCTGTGTTTCTGTTTGGTGTTCACCTTACTCACAGAAAGACACCACGTTGAATCAAATGGACATGGATAGTATCACACTATAACTACTACTAATGTAACACTAACCTGAACAACACTCTGGGTACAGGTTAACATTTCAAGTGGATCAAATAAAAGGAAAAAAGGTAGCAACATACAACATACGGCAACATATGTGCATCAAGCAGGTTTTTGGTTGGTGTAACTGTTGCTGCGGCCCACACTGGCCACAAAGAAAGTCCTTCAGAAACCCTTTCCTGTTCCTGTAAAATAAGCCTAGAACACCCATCCAAGGCACACTCAAAGTAAACTGAATGCTGTATTTGAACCATTTGGATAACACACGCGGCTTTGGTCTCTTTTGAAGTGTAACAGTGACGTTTTATCCCCTGCAGAGAAAATACTACTTCCATTACTCAATGCTACTGGCATGGAGTAATGAAGTTTGAACATGTAGAAGGTTTTTATTTCCATCTAAATTTCTTTTTTTGCAAACAGATGTCTACAGATGACTATATTTGGGCCTCCTCAGCTGGAAAACACAATGCGACCACAGCATGAAGTCTTGTCCTCGTCCAAGTTGAATAAAAATTGATAATTCCACAGAAAATGATTATACGTTTGTCACACAAAAGACCATTTACTATATTTCTAATTCAAAACCCTGTCCGATATCTGTATTTGCATTGAATTCTATACTATACAAAGTGCCAGTCATCTGCACAATTGGCTGCAACTGGCTTGATCTTGACATGAAAGGAGTGAACGAGGCACTTCCTTTCAGTGTGGACTATTGTCGGCTGTGGAGAGGACATGGAAGATCATAGTTGGTCAGAGGTGAAGTGTCAATCAAAAAGTCTGAGTGCAGCCGCCATCTTCAGATGTTCAGAACATCATATTGCATTTGAGCACATGCTGGCTGGAGTTTTAACAGAGAAAACATGGAACTCAGCATGTCACTGGCTAACTTCAGATGATAAAACATCTTTTTGGGGATGATAATGGTGTTCTAAACTAAACATTTTACTGGGTTGGATCTTTGCCAATGTAACTTATCATAACTTAACTTATCACTTACGTGTTATCAATCAGTGGATTATTATGAGACTTCACTAGTTAGTTGTCTTAATTTCATTATTTTGTTGTTGGTATTCATTGTACCGGTTGCTGTGATTATACCTTGAAATGGTTTGCATCAATGGACTCACAAGCATCTTATCTTTGCAATGACATACGGCAGTGATCATCAACTGCCGGCTCTCAGGCCGAATCCAGCTCACCGAACCATCCCGTCCGGCCCGCGACTGGATTCCAAAATTGTGAGGATCAAAGAGAAAATATCGTGTGATCCCTACTGTTAAAGCAACTGAACGATCAGTAATCCCACCATTTATGACTCTATTTATATTCTGAAATGAGGACAAACTCGCTGCACTGTTAAACATCTATTGATTCACTTTCTTTTTTTTTTCATACTGTATATAAAAATGAGGACTCTCATCCTTTAAGATGAAAATTCAGTCATTCATCAACTTTTCCATGTGCCCTTGCTTAACATTTCAAAGTCTCAACAACAAGCTTCAAACTAGTAGACCTGTCAGTGCAAAAAGGAAAAAAACCAACTGGCATAACTTAAAACAGGTAAATACTGACCTGTTATCAGAACAAAACTCAGGTCACAAATAATGTTCGGCACATCAAGTAACACTTTAAGTAGGCTGTACCGACTTCAGATCATAAGGCTGAAACAGGCTGCTCACACTGCTTAATGGCTGAAATCACATTTCCCCTCTGAAACCAACTTTTTCACATCAGGCTGGCAGCTGTCAGACTGCTCTGACAGTCGCTTCCTCTCGTGTGTTTTTATCGAGTTCATCTTGGAGAAGCAGCCTCGCAGGTGGAGGTTGAACCAAACACGGTGAGCACAGACACAGCCAGCTTCTTTAATGTGCCACAGGGACAGGACCCCCGCACGAGTCTGCTCAGTGTTGTGGTGACGGCGCAGATTATACTCTTTTGGAACAGCAACAGTTTTGTTGCAGATGAGGCAAACAGGTGACGTATTTCATAAGGCTGGTGTGATAGATGCATACTTTTAAGTCCATTCATCATTTAAGAGTCTGTTTTCAGCATCAACTTTTCGTTTCATGGTCTTTGAGACTAACTAACCTGTATTAGCATTGAAGCCAGTGATTTATATGACAGCCCCACAATCGAGGCTTTGTTTCAGCTGTGGTTTTTTTTTAAAGTGCTCTATAAATAAAGTTTACTTGAATTGAGCTGAGGCAAAATATCTCTCTCACTGCTGGTGGTTGACTGTGGTATAGGTGATAGGAGCCTGACTGATAAAGGCTAAAAATGCCTTCAGTTTTGTAATAGAATAAAAAATGTATATTTATAAACAATAAACATCAAATAAAATGTGATTTTTATTTTATTTTATTTGAGTGTCTGGCCCCCAAGGTGTCTGTCCAGAAAAATTCTTGCCCTCCAACAAATATTGTTGGTGACCTCAACGTACGGCAAACTCAAACACAGTGTTTGTGTGAACAGCCCGTTTTAAGATTAAAGTAATTTTATTGTAAATGCTCGAATAAAAAGTTCCCTCCTCATGCTTCCATAGATATGGAACTTAGATTTTACTTAGATTGTATATTTTTTATTTAGATTGTACAGTTTTTATTTAGATTGTACAGTTTTTATTTATCTCTTTTAATATATGTCCTGTCACAAAAGGTTGAAGAGTAACGCAATTTCAATTCTCTGTTTGTCCTGTACATACTGCAGGATTGACAATAAAGCTGACTTTGACTTTGATATTGTTGAATGCAATTGTTCTCCTAAAAAAAGATTTGAAAATATGTGAACCTATACTTTAGCAACAGTGGAATGGAGAGTGTAGGTACTGTATCCCATATATGCCATATGGAATGGATAAAACATGCAGTATTATACATGTACATATAATGCAGCATTTCTGTCCATAGATCATCTGTATTCAACTGTGTCATCTGGTCTAATGGGACCAACAATCAGTGTCTGTCAAGGTCCACATGAATCCTCTTCACATTAAAAATGAACTGACACCCGTCCCCTCCCCATCCTTTCCCTTTCAGAGAATGTGGAGATATGAGGCTATTGATTTCTCATCATGTGTTGTCATGTCAGGTTACAACATCCTCTTTTACTGCAGCACGGCTGACATCCCAGTTGTTGACTTCCAGACTCTTGTAAAAGGGATTCATTCAGTTGCTCGGGGAAGCAACTTTTCTTATTTGAGGGAGGTGGATCTGACAGGTTGAAATCTAGCATCCTTTGCACCGACCCATGTACTGACCAACCCAACACTGATATTTGAGGATTCTGCAAAAAATTCAAATGCACTTTCAGGTACTAAAAGTCTGCATTCTTGCAGGGACATAAAAAATACTACGGTAAGGATTTCTTTCAATCGTCAAACTCAAAAAAACTTGAAGCCCATTATTTACAGGACATTATAAGAACTGCTGGTAACGGTGATGACCTCTCTTGTCCACACTGGCTAAAAACTGGCCTCATCCTTGTGCACCTAGTTCTGGGAGACAAAATGCATTCCACACCTTTCCCAGTCTTTTGTTGCTCCTGTCCCAAAACGTTTGAAACATGCTGCTGCATCAAACTCAGAATAGGCAGATATTTACGAAAATCAATAAAGCTGATGAGCTCAAACATTACATATATTGTCTTTGTGCTGTTTTCAATTGAGTTCATGTCAAAAAGGAGCAAATCCAGCTCACATTTAGGATGTTACAATGTTTTTGGATTCAGGGTTGCAACATGTGGTTTGGACAGTCTGGGTTAGCTAAATCAAACGGAAATCTACAAATGTTTCAGTCTCTTGAGTATGAAATTCCTTCTTTGTGTTTCCTCATACAGTTTCCTTGCTGAATGGCAGCAAAGAGAACACAAAGAGCGGCTTTTGTTCTGAAAAGACTGTAAAATACCTACTTGATTTGACTGGCACACACTGCTTCCAGCCACATATCATCTTCAGCTGAACTCGAAAATACATTTTTACACAAAACAAGGAGTGTAAGACATACTTTACAATCCTCGCAGAAAAATATGCATGTGAGGGGTTTCAAAGAAACACTTTCCAATGGTCACTTTGACTTGTCACATTATGACTTGACTAGTTAGAAAGTCTCCATTACATGCTTGGATGTGCCTTGATTAACAAAATAATATTCTCTCTATTAAACTTGTTTTACTTAAAGTGGTAGAATTTGTAGAATTTGAAATGAAAAGATTAATTAATTTCAGGAATTTTACAGTCTCCTCAGCAGAAGTGGATCTGATGTTTTCACCTCTCCAGTGAAGCAGCAGCTTCAGGCGACATTTAAGTTACATGCTTCATGTATGTCATGATTTACGGCTTGATTCCACAAAGCACCGCAGGATCACGTTCCGGCTGCGAGGCAGCCGTCTGAGCTGGTTGTGGCCATTCTAGACATTGCTTGATTCCACCACGTGTGCTGTAGGACTTTTTAGAAGAGTCCCAGAAGTGGCTCTCCACTGTGCTGCTCTCAAAATACACACCTAATCTGTATTTGACGGAAGCCACTTCCAGTTGAACAGAGCATATTGAGCTGATCACCATAACATCCAAAAAAAAAAAGAAACCATTTAACTACATAGCTAATTTACCTGTGGTGAAAGCACAAAAATCAAGGAAGAATGACCAATCAACATGTTAACAAAATGAGGCGGGCAAACTGCTGCGCTTCTGTTAACACTCCCAGCAGAGCATGAAGCTGTGCAGACGACAGAACAAATACATAGAGCTGTACCTGGTGGAATCACTGTGTTATTATTTCAGTCCGTTTCCGCTGCACTTTGCTTTATTTTGCTTTAATTGAGCTAATTGATCCATCTCAGCCAAGTGTCAAAACTTTTCTGCAATATATAGATTTTTTTTTTTTTTTTTTAAATAGAAAACAGGTGGATGAAAGCAAACTTACTGCCTCGTCAGTGATACTGTACTGTAAATATGCAACTTGTTGAAGTTTGTGTCTGGGAGGAAATACAGTGGGAAAACGTATTCAGTACCCTCACAAAAATGTTTTACTCATTACTGGCCATCAAAGTCTGTGCCGTGTATACCAAACTCTCGCACTTTAGAGTCCGGACTATCACTGTGGAACTTGAGTGAATACTCGCTCTCTTGATCTGAGCTAGGCTAACTGTCAATTGCCAGCTGTGCATTGATTAAGAATGTACTCGCCTTAACGAGCTTTTATAACATAAGTGCTGCAGGCAAGGCTGTGGTGACAGTTTTTTCTTTTTGTCACTTAAAACAGTCTTTCTGACAAAGAGGACAGAGAAGGACTCTGTGGTTCTAACACAGTGGAAACAAAATGGCTTTGCGCACTTAATCTCCCCGATGTTGAAAGTACAGGATAGATATGGATTAGCTGTTTCTACTATGTTTCTGAATTACTCGGCTGTCAGAGAGACACACACCACTGTGCCAACATCCATGAAGCAGCAGGAGCATTTTCATTACAAGGCTGATTCTCTAGATATTCCGCTGGAAGTTACATTTCGTCCATCAGGAAAGGTCAATACTGATCCAAACCCCAACTGTTACACAACTTTCTGTAGCGCTCAGTGCTCTGTGGCTTGAATTGACTTTATTCTCTCTTATTTTTCCACTTGTAAGACAAAAAACAGCAATCGTCAGTGAACACAGTGAATACAACAAACAATTGTGAGGTGTGTTGCCTTGTTCTCTCATGTAACCAGCAAAGTAAGGTGGGCCTAAATCATCTGTAGCATGGGCAAACCCTCTTTAATACAACGCTATTAATGACTGCTTGAGATATCAACGTTAAAGAAAGATTCAATATTGAGTTTAAATATAATGACTTCAGAGCTGGGCCACAAGCCAAGCCAGGCCTAAACTGAACAGGAACCACAAGCCAGATATAAATCAGTGCTTTTTCATGACTCCTCTTTGTTTCCCACTTCACAGGTCTATCTAAGAAGTGATCTGTTCACATTTACCTCTCACAGCCCTCGGAAGAAAATGTGAATTCCAGAATATCAAACTGTGACTGAGGAGGATACTACATGGCATGAAGGTTTCTATGGCAGGAAAGCCGACAAACTATCAAACACCAAGCTTCCAAACCAAACAGAGTACCAGTGCTTTAAATGAGAAAACAAATCTACAGCCTTGCTAGCAGTCCCCTGAGGCTGTAATGCTCTCTATAAAACACATTTGCTGATTGGATGAAAAATCAAGACACAGCTTTGCTATTTCTACATTCCTTCTACTGGTGGGGGGAAAACTGTATGTTTGACCAGTGACACCTGAGGGTGGCGACATAGAAAAGTCTGCATTATCCAAAAGGAATGATTCTGTGTAAACTGGCAATATCATGACATCTTAGCAAATTACTTGCTGACAACTTTAACATGTTACCATGCAAATTAAACTTTACATGTCAACCTGCATCATGTTAGTATGGTAATATCTAGCATGTCACCCTGTAAACATAAGCAATCAGCTTAGACTGATATGTTAGCATTAATCTGAAAGTAATGGCAAATCACTCATTATTTTTACGGTTGACAATTAATGTCTGTACCAAATTTCATGGCGACTCCTCCAATAGTTGAGATACTTCATGTTGGACTATGATGTACTGACAGGCTGAAGGACAAACCTATGGACCAACTGGGCAACATTCCAAATATGTAGTCTTCCTCTCCAAAGCTGTTATGGATTTTTTTTTAAATACACAAAACAACCAATGTGCTACTTTAATACAACTTTACGTACAGTACAACGCAAAGTTGTAAACATGCACCTTGAGAGACTTTTAAAGAATTATCTTTCCACACTCACGACACTAATAAATCTACATCTTGAGTTCAGGTCGCAAGAAAATCAAGACGATTCAATCTTGAGAGTAACGCCATCTTCAAATCTCCCACCGGACCACTGCAATATAAATCTTATGTTATACAGCGTATACACTGTCACCTGGTAATGTGCACTGTATTAAGTCAGCCACAAACCATAAATCTCACACCTGCTGCCTGAAATCTCCTGCCTCCTCTCATTCTACACACCACTGGCTCACGTGTCTGCCGGCTCAAAGGAAACACTGCATGTTTAAACAGAAAAACCTCAGGTTTAGGCTTCTTTCAAACAGCCTCTTGGAGAATTCTTCAATAGCCGTGTCGGGCTAAAAAGCCAAGCAGATTAGAGGATTGCTCCATCAACAAAACATTTCGATGCAGACAAATTCTTACATCCTTCAGATAACAGATTAAAAAAGCTGCAGTCTTTTGTCACTGTGTGTCAAAGGAACAAGCAACGCCCATGCACGCAGGAGATTTGTGTGAAGGGATCAGCAGAGGGATGAGTTTTATTTGGAAAGGTCAGGCCACCTGCAGGACAGGGAGGGAGACGAGGATAAGGGGAGGAGTAAATATGCTGTAGCTAGGAACATGGTTTGATTCCAATTCAACGCTGTCAGTCTAAATCTCAGACACAGTGCTGATGCTTTAATGTGAGAGCTTCATACCAGGCCAGCAGGAAGTCTCCCAAACACACAAAAATAGGCACAAAACAATACAAGCATAATGTCAATGCAGTCTATTTTCACTGCATTCCCTTAGAAATAATAATAAAAAAGATTTGTATTTAAATGCATGGAACCAATTCAAGTTCATGGATCTGCCAATTCTTAGCTCGTGCCAGCCTGGTGCTGAGGGGAGGGCACGGAGACAGCTGAGAGGAGTAGCCCTCTGATCCTGCACTCTGTCAGCTGTGTATGCCTGCTGTCATTCTCTGACAGCAGGCATACACAGCTCCATGTGCCCCTGTTGTTTGTCTGGCCCATTCTTAGGGTAGGGCATGTCTCTCACTGCAGCTGGCTCGCAGAAGCATTACACAATGCAGTCCAGATTAGTGAAGCCACTGATGGGTAATTACAGGCTGGCAGCATGCAGGTTTGTCCCTGCTAGGCTACATGAGGATAAAACTGTTCAGTCACTGTGCCGCAGTCCTTAACTGTACAAACTGGTTGAATTGTGACTACTAATGGTAGCGATGGCAGATGGGTTGCTGATGCTGGCCAGTGTTTGGCATCCACTTGATCTCATTGGTGAAAGAGCACCAACATGCAGACAAACAAACCCGGATGCATTTTTCAGTACAGAATCCACATGACTACAAAACAGACAATTATCTGAGCAATCACTTATTAATCTGGCCCCACATTCTTGGTTTTGACATATATCTATATGCTCACCTAACCCATTTTGCTAAAAAAAAAGCTGGTGACGGACAGCAGAATATTTGAGTCATACACCGTAGGGTGCCGTAATTAACCTTAAGGACCCTTTGCTAGCACTGGCCAGATATGTGTTTGCCCTGCGCCTTTCATTTAATTCCTGCTCAAATCTGCGTAAAATTAGGATCTGATTTACAGAGGCTGCAGCTAATTATGCTATCAGTGACTATGACAGCCTTGTGTCTAAATCAACAAGATCAGAAAAAGAAGTCAAACTGAGCGCAGTTACGCAGAAATAGATAGAAATTGAATAACACGGTTTCAAAACATTTGCTAAGGCTGTAACTGTAATTGAAAAAATAATTCATGAGTCTTACTTATAAAATCAAGATTATTTGTAAAACTAATTCTGTAAGTCATTAATCAAACTTCCAAGGAAATGAACAAGATATGGAATTATTAAAACATGCACTGCCACTTAAAATATCAAAACACTGCAGTCATCATTCACTTCATCACAAAATTACAACTTTCTGCTTCCTCTATGGTTTTACTAGATTGTTAGCTAACGCACTTTTTTTTGCTGTTTCTTCTTATAGAGGATAAATAAAACATTAAACTAAATGTGGTTATCACATGGAGAAGTTACATCTAGCAGGGTGGGAATGCTAATCCTCAACTGCTGAGGTCACTCAGTTAGTACAGAAATGACAGATTTGCTGGACCAGGTTCTCTATATGCTACATGTAAATGTCATTTTCTAAATATGATCAAAGCGAGGATAAGACTCAGAATCTAGAGCGCATGTGAATGTACTTCATGTAAATATAATTCCACAATTGCTGAAACGACTTTCCCTGCCATCCAACAAGTTGAAGTTTCTGGCTGAAGCCAATGACAAGTGGTCTTCTCCTGCCTTTTTATACGAAAACCGTCCCTCCCAGCATGCACGGCTTTCCATCGTTTCCAGCAGGAGGGAGAGATGAGAAGATTAGAAGAGGTCTGGGCTGCTGTGACTCTGTTGGAGACCTGTGATATTGCTCAAATATTCGGGCTGGCACTCAGCCATTCCTCTTCCTCACACTTAGGTGTCACAAGTAACAGAAAACTTTGAAAACTAATGTATAAACATAAAAATGACTGCTTTTTAAGAAGGTATCCCACAGCCTTGCACGGGCACTTAAAAGGCCAGCCAGATTCAGAGTGGTAAACTTGTATTCTATCAGGCTCTGCTTTCTAATTGGGAAAAATATCATCTTCCAAAGGCAGGCTTTTATGGGTCAGCAGAAAATGAAATGTACGAGGGAATTTTCTTCTCATAAGATTCCAAAGGCTGAGCAGGAAATGAGTTTGGTTGACTCCCTATGATTTGCATATTAGCATGAATTGCTTTAATCACCATTAAACTCTTCATGCCATTTAATACTGGCTAACGCAGACACGTAGTACTTAATCACCATCTCTTTATATCACCCCCCAACACTAGTTAGCACAGATAAGGTGTGCTGGTCAAACCTCAGTGGTTACTCTTTTACACTGAGGGTTCATGCGCGTCCGGTGTCAGCTCAGCTTACTCCTTGTGGGGCATGTTCAACATAACATACATCATCTTTAAACAGCATCTACATGGCTTCACATAAGTCTTAATTAGGTCTGAATGTAAGGCAGAGCTCTGATGCTGGACCTCAGTAAATGAGGCACTCAGGGTATATGTACATCCATGGTGGGATAGTCATACTTTTTTCTGCATTTAACCCAGGTACCAACACTGGTGCTAGATTTCAGAAAGGACACAGCAGTAATTTTAGATACTAGAAAATGTAATAAATCATATGCATCTATGCTGCATAAGAGTAGGTTCCCAGCTGAATTTTGGTAGTGGACAAAGATGCTGGAAATACAGCAATTAGTTGGCTCAGAATTATAGACTAGCAGGTTGTTTCATTAAATGAGAATAAAATGAAACCCTAATAAAGCTGTTAAAAGTTTACATCTCTTCATGCAAAATTTGATTTTAAACTAGAACTTTAATATAAGAAGATGACAACATCCTTGACAAGTTCAAACACAACAAGGTTGACATTTTTATCATATACATAGTCCTTTAACATGACACTGGTTGCCTTACATCTTGATAATGGGCATCGACCTTAATACCCTTAAATGATGCCAAGCAGTAATGAATGAATCTGAGTAAGAGAATAATAATATATCATGACTACAGCCTGGCGTGACATCCCTCTGTGATTAAGATGATATTTAATTTAACGCCTCTGTTTCCGATGCTGCTGTGTGCAGCGACATGCTTCGTTCAAACATTCTGCTGAATAGGAAGTGTAGTAATTATGACTAAGTTACTTCACCACTGTCAATTAGGTAAGAACATGGATTCAGACATTCAGACATAATGACATGCAGTGACTCATGTGGTCCTGACAGGAGACAAAGACGGACTGCACTCATCAAAATCTTTCTGTTTAAACTAATAACAATTAAAATCAGTGCTGTAAGTATTATACGCTCCCCCCTGTAGTCTTAAAAGTAGGGCTGGACAAAAACCTTTTATCACAAGTGTAAGGAAAATTTGGAATTTCCAATATATTTAACAAACAAGGATGATGTGCAAAACTGTTGCTGCGCTTTGAGAAACATCTGTCATTGACTGAAGCAGGAATACAGAGAGCTGCTGTAGACTACATGAGATGGGATTAAGCTTGTCAGGTTTAGAGAGGAAGTGGGAGGTTGGTGTTCAAGTCTCTAACATTTTAGGGGTTTGTCAATGCTTGGAATTGACATCAAAAGAGCTGCTCTTTAAGACTTTTGGATTAGGTCACATGTACTGGAATTTAAGGAGTAACAATTGAGAAATGAAGCTGGAGGAGCATGTTTTCTTCTTTCTTAAAGAGTGTAAAACCTTACCCTTCTCTTCTGATAGGAAGCAGTAATAAGTGGAATAATAGTACATGGCAGGGCTCATTTTACTTCAATATTTGAAGAAACTGTAGCTTAAACAGAAATGTGCCTGTTTTAAAGTGAGCTTTATAGGCATGAATGCAGGAGATTGACAATATGAACTGCCAGCTTCGAAGTACAACACCATCTATAACTTCGAACAGAAATGCATCAGAAGAGTCGATGGACAGACTCTGTCCCTACATTCAGAAGTGTCCTAAATCATACTGGAACAATGCAAACGGCTTCATGCAGTCACAAATGATACTCAAATTTTAATGATCGAATGTGATGAAATGTTTTTACCTGACAGAAAATATTCAGTGTTAATTTAAAACTGCATTCTCTTTATTGACTTTTTAATTCTGTTTTTGTTGGTTTTATTGGATAGAAAAGGAACATTATCAGGATATTTCTAAAACACCTGAAAGAGAGTCAGAAGCAAGCACAAATCCCAGACAATTAATTCCAACATGCGTCAACACGAAGAAATCCAAAAACTATGAAAACAAGAAACAAGGCACTTTTCAGATTAAAAAAGGAAGTAGTTGTTCTTTTGCACAAGGGTTTGTTTGTTTAATAGTTAGTAATACTGTAGCAATTGTACTAATGTACAGCCATCGCTAATCGACGATGACACTGGGATCTATTTAATATTTATTATGTCATGATATTCACAGTGGGAAACACAAATACTCACTGATGAGTGTGTGTGAATGCATCAGACACTCGAACTGATTCATGATAAATGTGAACGCATTTCATCTCAACTTTTGCATACAGTATGCAAAAACTGTGCACATTTGCTTTTGATATTCTTATTCTTTGATATTCTTATTTTGATATTCATTTTGCATTTGATATTCTTTTTTGTGCAATACTTTTACTACTGTTTACTATTTGGCTATTTTATTATTATGTATATAATCTTTTTAATTCTCGCTATTTTTATATTTTATTATGTATAGTTTGTTCTTTATAGTCTTATTTTCACTTATTTCACTGTGTGTAATGCTGCTGCTGCACTGCAATTTCCCAGCTAGGAATAAATAAAGTATATCTATCTATCTACATTTCCAGAATTCATTAATATTTGTCGGATTCATTTCAGTCTTAACATGTTTGTACATGAACATATACTTCTGCTGGTGGTTGGGACCACTCCTTAACTACACAGCACAAGTACAGTAGTGATGGCTTGTTAGCTTGCCCTTCTAAACTCCAGTTTACATCTTCTTAGTGTGAAATCTCTAAATTGAACACTGCCGTCACAGATAGGGGAAACATTTTGTGCACGAAAAAGTTATGAGAAATGCTGCCATGTCTGGTCCTTCAAAAAAAGCACTCTTCTTTATCCATCCTGAAACTGTTTCATGGAAATTGTTCTACCCAAAAAGTATGAGGAAATTTCCAATTTCCCACAGAAGCTCAATGCACTAAGCCATTATCTATGTAAACCACTGTGTACACCAACCTTAATACCTTCTTCTTACTTGGTAACTAAACTCAGTGGCATTACGCCGTTTGTCTACGAACATGAGCACATCCTGCCATCTTCTTTCTGAGACCGTTTTGCTGCTATTTTCTGAAGTGAGCAACATTTAGCCCATTGTCAGACCAGCATGCTGGGATGCACAGTAAACCTCTCTCTCCCCAGCCAGCTCCAGCTCTGAACCTTTGGCTCTCCCTGATAAAATATTTAAGATCTGCCATGATTAAAGTGCATCCTCCTCACCTTGGCAGCAAAATCCATTAACCCCAGGAGAATCAATTCCATTGATTTCAATGATAGAGGCTGGAAATGTGCATGTGGAGGGATGAGCATGAGGTGAAGGTAGAGGGTGTGGGGAGGTGAAATGCACAGTACAGTGGTGTGGAGGTGGGAGATGGTGGGAGGGAAAAAACTTTTTACTCATTGCTCACACAGTCAAGCTCCAGTATGAAAAATGCATGGGACATCAGTCAGAACACAATTATTTGCATGGCTCAAAGGATTGAAGCAATGCGTGCAAGCCTCCTTGACACAAGCACTCAGGACGCTCCAGCGGCACAATACAGCTGAACACAGCACAGCTTCGTGCAAGAGGAAGAAAGTCAGGCAAGCAGGGGGATAGAAAAAAAGGACACACACACGTTTGAACAAACTCAAAGAGAGGGCATGCGGGGGTGTGTGCCGAATAATCTATGTCACTGTCATCTTCGTCATCATCACGATCGCCACATTCATGTGGAACGCAGACCGCATCGCTTCCACACACACAGCGCAGCAGAAAATTGTGATTGTGAGCATCCTCTGGCACTCTGGTTCACCTGCAGAGCGCATCATTTCCATCGTAGCCAATAATCTTTCTTTTAATGCACTTTTTAACATGCAGGGAAGCATTTCAATCTGTGGCGAGTGAGGATAATTACACTGGTGGAGTCAGTGAGTGTTTTCAACAATGACAGTTCTGTGTACTGTGAACATTATTAGCGATAAAACAGTCTGGGTGTGCTGGTGAATTACCATGTCCCCACTCAGACGCAGGGAGTCAAAACTTTTGAAATATGTTTTTAATCCAGAGCTGTCAAACCAAATAATGAAAGCCAAGTCCACATGGGCTTTCACCGCTCCTTTTTAATTAGCCCAGAAGAAGCAGAGGGCAGATCATCGAGTTCAATTTAGTTTTACAGACACCTGACTCAGACACAGTTATGAGACTCAACCATTCCACGGCATGATTACTGAATCCATTTAACATTGTGTACCCATCTCTAGTGCCATTAACAGAAAGTCACCAAATGAAAAAAGTGTACAGCACATGACCAAGTACCAAAACCTGACTGAACCTTGAGAGAGCAAGGACGCATGCAGAGGAGGAACCAAATAAGGTCTATAACAGACGAGTTACACTATCAGTCAAAATCATGCTCAGACTTTTTTCTCACAACCTGGAATTTCCTTTTCCCTGTGTACTACAGTCCTACAGTCCTACAGTAGTCACTACTGAGTCTACCGTTAGCCTGAGGAGAGTGTGGAGACGTGTGTTGCCTGCACGCACATGCTCATGCTTTTCTTTTCACCTGCCAGCAATGACCTTCAGCTGGTGGGTAAGTATGAGATTCATGTTAATCCCTCTCTGTGCATTCAACTGGTAGCAACAAGGATAAAACCCTCACTGGCGTCCCACCACCCTTTTGTCCCCTTAAACACACATTTTCACCTGTGTTTTGCATTTTTAAATCCCTTTTTTAAAATTTGCTTTAATAATCAATCTACATACAGGTACATCTGTAAAATCTAATGAAATCCAACTGTTCTACCATAAAGTTTTATTTTCTGATGAGCAGCTTTTGATGAAACTGTCATCTGTCATCAAGGTGTTTATTAAATTACATGTTAAAAAATGAGCAAAACCTCCAAATTTAGTCCAGTACAACACCATCTATAACTACGGCCTTAATAATTGAATATGATTGAATTGACACATTTTCAACAATGTCGCCAAAAACTGAATATTCCAAGCTCTGTACAGATGGATGTTTCGGCAGGGTTGTTGTGCTGGACTGCTTTATATAGTACATATAGTACAAGAAACTGAGTTCACTAACTGTACATTTCATGTCCGACATAAACAACACCATCTGAACAATATGATTTTAGGAACCATGTCAGTCATTTATCCGTATTTTGGTCTAAAATTCCAGTTTCCCCCAATTCAATGTTTGACCCTAATTTAAACTGGGCTTTTAAAGCCCAACCAACTAAAATCTTGTGTTGGAAGTGTGTCTGTTATGTTATTATCTTGCTTTCCTGTATGACCTTAGACAGTGTTGGGTGACCTTACTACTAAATATTTTGTATAAACTTAAAATAAAAAATGGAGAGTTGGGAAGCTTGTTAAACAGGCACCTCAGCAGAAACTCATCGAGGCATGTCAGTCCATGTCAATTTCTGATTCCCTCAAATAATCAGAAAGCAAAGATAACTTTGTACACAAAGGCATAAAAACAGTCATTGCAAGACATCTGACAAAGCAATGCATTTATTTTGGGGGAATTTTTGGATGATAACCATTGAACAATTTAATTTTTCTTCCAGTTTCTTGGGAGTTTATGCTGATGTGTTGAGTTTCCACTAAACATAAGTAATAACAAATATCAGGGATGTACCAATGAAGCTTTTTGACCCTGACCTCCTTTAACGTTGGGTATCTTCCTGTTGCAAATCAATACTTTACTTTATAATTTACCTAAATATTATCAAAATACAGTACCAGTCAAATCTTTGGATGCACCTTCTCATTCAATGTTTTTTATTTATTTTTATTATCTATATGTTGTGGATTAACACTAAAGACACACTATAAAAATGTTTTTACTTGATAAAGGACTGTAAATGATTAATTCATTATTAATGCTGCCACTGATTATTTCTATGGGGCTAACAGATTTTATTATTCTACTAATAGTTTCAGTATTAGTCACACGTATGCGCCTTAAAGAATAAACAGCTTTGTCTGATGCGCATTTTATTTTTCATGAAGCTGGAAAATGTCAAATTTTATTTCTTTTAAAGTGGCAGCGGCGTTAACATCAGCTCACACCTTGTCTTACAATGACTGCACATCTCATCTGTGCACCTGACAACACGCTTAAAGCACATCACACAGCTGGACTTTGATGTAGCCTGTGAAGCACTGAGCAGAACAAGCTTCTCCTTCGACACCAAAAAAAAAAAAATATTGTTCTCACTTAAATAATTATCATGTCTTATATTTTCCATATTATTTCAGGTACACATTAGTGCGTCATCTCTCTCTCCTACTGCTACTTCCACCTGACACCTGCATACGAATTGCTGCCCAGAAGTACAGAGGGACACAGAGTCGGTCAGCATTTCATAACAAAATCTTTCTCCACGACTGAGCAACAGTGAGGCAGTTAGCCACAGTAGGAGTTTTATCCAAGCTGCAAACCCTGTTGTCAATTTGTTGACTGGCTGTGTCTAATGAAGGAGAGCCACAGGGTCTCCTCAGCTAACCAGAGAATGAGGTCGTTCTTCCATGAAGAAGCTTAGCTGTGGCTTACCAGACCTCAATCACAGTCTTACCAGGAGAACTCCTGTGAAATGCAGTGCAGCAAAAGACAAAGGTTCATCATCATCTCTCTCTCTAAATCTATTATCTTATGTTATCAAATTGTCTGAAAGCAAAACTTGAATGTGTGTACAGTGTGTACAGGTTCACACTGCATTTAATTATGCTACTTGTTCATCCACAAAGAGCAAGAATTTTCTTAGTAAAGGAGTCTTTTTTGTTATTCCCTGTGTATCACTGGGAAGTTTACAAGTCTGTTTTCAATAAACTGACTGGACAAATGTGGTGGTCAAAGGGGAAATGTGAGTGTCACAAACTGAGTGTCACAAACTGACGAGGTCCAGTTGCGAACGATTGAATGCCTTAAAGCCTGAGTGTCACTAGACAGAAGATCTGAGATCACCAATATTACTAGGAATCATCCCCAGTTGTTGATACTAAATTTAATGACAATTTGGCAAGTAAATGTCGTGAAATACTGTGATGGAACAAGGAAAGACAATCCAACAAGCAAAAAAGTTTCTTTTACAAACTTGAACGATAAAATGCACAAAAGCAGCGTAAAGGCTGGACAGTACAATGAGCCTCATGCAAGAGCATTTTCTTACTCTTATCCTAAACTTTTCATACAAGGGTAAGTCGGACTCACCGAACGCTCTTAACTGCACGAGGAAGTGTATTGACGCCCCTTCAACTACTGCATCAGGCTACCTGTTCTGCTCCATGTGTGAGCACGTTTCATTCACCAAAATCTCACCAAAGAGAAAAAAGAACAGTTTCACAGCTTCATCTTGTTGTCAGAAATCAGCAGACAAAAGTTAGGCAGTATCAGTACTTGTATCAGAGGCCACAACAATGTTCAGTACAGCTGCCAACGACATGTCATCAGACCAGTGCTGTGCTGTGACACTCTGTGTGTCTGAGGAATGGTTTAGGGTACATACCAAGATGGCAGCCTCAGTGTCCAGGGCACTCTGCTGTTTTACTGTCCTGTTTTTAGCTGTATCTCTATTTCTATTTCTATTGGAAACGTGTGTGAATGAATGAAATGAAATGAGTCAAATTTATTGTAAACACATACTTGGCCAATAAAACTGATTCTGATTCAGATGAAGTTAAATGCGACAATATGTCTTTCTAAAGCAAAGCGGTTCATTCTCCAATGAATAATATAAAAGGCGATCCAGGCAACTTGGTAATGATGGAGATATTAGACGGGAGAATATTACAGCCTCCATTAGGTGATGGGGACTGTCAGGTACAACAGAGGACGTTACTGGACAAAGACATATATTAAGAACCGGAGGCAGCTGATTGTGGGGTGAGATGATTTTCCTAGTGACGACTAAACTGCATAAGTAGCTGTGATAAAATATGCCCCCCTAAAAAACATCTGAAATTGGTAAATGCCACAGATTCTCTTAAATTGCTCGTATGCACCACTTTAGAACAAAACTGTTCCTCTCTGTATTTCTTGCATGAGTCCCTGATGCAGCACAGATTCTGAACTGAATTTATTTTCTCTCTTGCATTGCACAGAACATCCATAGCTGCTATAAGCACTTGAAGAATCACTATTGTAGCTTTATTTTGGCATCGACACAATCAAGTCATTCACAACATGTTTCACTGTGAAGTGAGAAAGGAATTTGTTAAAGTACAGTAGAGGCACACATATAAGTAAGTGGTGTGGTATCCACAGATCAAAGGTATCAAAATCAATTAACACATTAAGACATGACAAACTCCAGTAAAGTACACAGAGTGCCAATTAAGCTGCCTACACTTCTTAATTAAGGCTATAATTTGTTAAGCAACTTTGTTAGACAACAACTATTTCAATACTCTGGGAAGTAAGTAAATAAATTAAGAATCTAGAATACACACATGCTGCTACCTTCTTCAGTGATTATTGACAGTTTATTCAATGTAATCTCTGGGTTTTGTGTTTATTTTAAGGTTAACAAGTAAGAACAGACTCTCTCACTTTGGACTGAGAGTGGCGTTGAGTGTGATGGTGTTTGTGTGCTCACTTGTGTCCACATTCACTCAGGGTTTAGCAGGAACAGTTTCTCATGTGCATGCAGAGAATTTTGCTACTAATACACTGAGAACTGAAAGAGTACATAATTGCAATTATTATGCAATCATCCTTGTTTGCATCACCAGAAACTAAACTACTTGGATCCAAGAATCAGATTTTCACTTGCTATTTAAATACTTTAATATTCTGGTTCCTTACACTCAGTAAGTGAGCAGATCTAAGGTGCGTGTGATGAACTGCTCTGATGAAGCCTAGACTGTCTGGCGTTGTGGTTCAAGGGAGGCTTTTAAGCATTTTCTTTAAGTTGTCCTCTCACAGTGCCTTGGTTTATGGCCAACGATGCTACATAACTTGTGAAAAGGTTTATTTATCTCTATGCCTTGCTTGCCAGTCAGGTAAAGGATGTCAGTTCATATGGAGAGTTTCCAATAGTACTTTAATAACTCCCTTTATTAACTTAACAGCCGTGACAATTAATGTAAATAATAAGTAAAGTGAGAAGAGTAAGTTTTAAATGACAAGTCAACATCACCATAAATAAACTAGACTCCTTAAGTCATACTTAGAAGTGCACTCTGCATTCTTAAATCAGAGCTACAGCCCAGCAGTGTAGTTAAAAAAAAAAGAACCTCACAGAAATCCATCACCAATAAGGCCTTTACCCCCTAATTGTCTGCTAAGCAACAACAATGAGGAATCAAAGCCTTTGAAGATAAAGAGAAGCCATTAAGCTTACACTGCTGCACCAATCATTATCAGGCAAATCCCAGCGACAAGGCTCATCACAGGGGTAAAATAAAGAGTAGATAAGGGGGGAGCTAATGATGATTTTTCTCCCAGCATCCAGAATGAAAAGCAACAAATGGGCGATAAAAAGCCCAAAGAGGTGTCACAGGAAGACTTGAGGGAGCTGACAGAGGCTAATCACCAGGGTTAAAAGCTTTCTGAAAAGACAAGAGTGAGACAGCCCAATCACTTTTATGACTTGTTCAGAAAGCTGGTACGTGGATTATATTTTTCTCATGGTCGAAACTGTGAAGGGAAATATCTGGTATCTTCTGTTCCATGCTTACAAATCTAACAGGGTGAACATTCTGAAATAATAAGAGGTGAAAAGAGGTGATGCAAATGAATAAAATATGCTTCTTGCAATCATTTTTACTAACCATAACATCTTTATAAGTAGACAGCAGTAGTCCCACCACTCTCAGGCAGTTCAAATAAGGGCAGTTTCTCAAAGGATTTGTCTCATTTCAATCTAATGACATAACTCTTATAGCCTTGATTTAATTACCCACATTGATTTATGACACTGTCAGCCTCCACCACAACAAAGGTATTTCTGTGATATACAATACAGTTCTCATTTATCAGGCCTACTCAGGGTGTTTTTAATGAGTTTTCCCTGTCTATTCTCTTTATTTGTGTTAAATTCAATCTTCTGCCTCAAAGTGAATTCAATATAAAGCTTTGGGACTTCCTATAAAGGGCTAACACGCACAAGACATAATTACGCTCTAACAAAGGATCTATCATCAAAGATTTAAAATGGAAACAGGCAAGTCAAGAGACTGGGTTCAAGCAACTCAACATTTCCCAATAAGCTCTAGTGCTAGCTTAAGTGAAGCTCCTGATGTCCTGTAACATGTCAGAAAATAACAGCCATCCGTTCACGTAGCATGCTTTGAGGTTCAACCATGTCCAGTTCAAATAACTTATGTGTATTGCAACTAGAGGTGTGCCATGAGGTATGAAATCATTCACGATTATATGGTAGAATATTTAATGATTAAAAAAATCATATCATAATAATGGCAATATCCCAACTTGCTGGCGTACTGACGACGCCGTTAAGAGCAGCAACAAGTGTGGATGAAGGCGAAACTAACAATGCAACCAGCTTAGTACCAGAAACGCAGTGTGGAAGATGTTTGGTTACAGATGGTCAGAGGGACAACAAGAAGTGTAAGAAGACAAAAACGGAGCAACACAACAAACTTCTTCATCAACATCATATGAAGCGAGCCAAAAATCCAGTGAGGAGAGCTCAACAGCTACTGCGAGCATTAAACCAAGCAGACATACGACACCAGCTCAGCACAGCAGTGCACTATCTTTGGTTGGTTGCACCACATATTTTGTCATTTTGTCAAGAATACCATTATCACAGAAAAACCCTGAAATATCCTTTGTGTGTGTTCATAAACTTATCTTTATGTTTTCTAACAATCTGTTTGCTTATTGGAGAATAGCGCCGTTGCTTCCTCACATTGTCAGGCTTGTTATAGCTGTGGAGAGAGGATCTGGCCCTGCTGTGTTGAGCCTTATTCTGCTGAAGCTTTGATCAGGAGGTTCACACGGGCGACTATACCACCTAACAGGGGAAGTGCTGCAGTGCTGGCGCAGCAGGTGGGGGTTGATGCAGGGACTTTCCATGGCAAGAATACTCCACAAGTCAAGAAAAATAGCACTACCTTATGTGTTCTTATTCTCCATGAATTTCTGTGTATATGTGTGTCTGACTATTATCATCATCACACAAGAGATGAAAACAGTTACACAGAGAGTCGAATCAAGGTATATAATAGGAATACTTAAAGGGGTTCTTTTCCAAATTATTATATGAGCAATAAACCACATGTCCACTCCAATGTGGATGGGGTTATTGTGATGACTCACAAATAACTATCACCAGACTCAGTTCCCATAAGCTTCATGGAGCTGAATAGCTTCTTTTAGTTCATTGTTTTGATTTTCCGCCCAACAACTTGCTTCCTGTTTTGATTCACTCCCAACAAACATCATTTTGTGACTACACCCTACCTGGCCAGCCCCAAACAGCAGACAGACAAAGTCGGCGAGTCACTGAAATATTCAGCAGTGGAGCTTTTAGCAGATAAAGAGCAGGATATTCCCCTCATGAGTCGGTGGAGATCAAACGCGGTATTAGACTCACATTCATAAGGTGGCCAGGCAGATGACTCCAAATGCATGCTGATGTGCTCCGTATCTGCTGGATGTGTAAATAGACTATTTCTTGCAAATATGTTCACCCTAACAACCTAAAAGGTGATATTATGTCAATGCTGTGTTTGTGGCTTGTTGACCCTGCCCCAAAGTTATTGCAGGTCTACAAATTTACAAGTGACAGACCTGAGTTTCTTGAGTTAAATTTGACGTCTTAAAAGTATAAAACGTACCTTATCACAACCAATACACACAAAAACATTGCTTTGGGCAATACAGCAAAATTGCTATCTAGTATATTCTGTGCACAATGAGATCAACATGGCCAGTGGAGCTAAAATGTATCTTGATGTAGACGCTCAATCGCTCTGACATCACTGAGTTACACCCTTAAATTAATGAAACGTCCAAATCATGCTGACAACTAATGAACGAAATAAAGATGTAGAGGTACAAAATCACACCTGCTCTTTCACTCACTGCTCCCGCCGACAAATCTGATTGATTCATTGATGTCCTTTGACAGCGTTACATAAACAGTACAGCTGAAACAATGGCGTCACAGTAGACTGCATTTATTGAATAATAATGGCTGGCGCTGTTGTTTTGGTGTTGTTAACCTTCATGGCTTCAGATAATGGGAGCAGTGGGTTGTGCGACTGTGGGAAAGCTGTCTCCTATTGCTCTTGCTGCTTCACTGCATGCTGTACCTCAAACTGCACCAGCTACCTCCATAATTGATGAAGCACTTGGGAGGGGGGAGGCTGCTCTCGAAGATATTTCCAAGTTCTTTTCAAATTTCATTTTTGTTGTAGACATTTCCTCCTACATGAAAGTCAATATAGAAATGATCAATGGCAGTTTGTGTCCTGGCCCTGAACAAAAACAACTTTTTGAACAAGGTTCTTTTGGAGGTGAACTTCACGCCGTGTCGACAAAAGTAACGTTTAAGTGAGCTGAGGTCCGTCAACAGAAAAACACGAACGTTAACGTGGGCCAACAGTCACGTAACATTCATACAAGAGGGCTGTTGACATTTCTCTTCTGTTGTGCAAAGGTACCAAGCAGCTTTCATGTGAAACTGCTATAACCTCAGTTTCCTCCTATGAATTCTGCTGTAATTGACTCTCGCTTTTGAGTATCTCACTTGATATCTGGAGGCAGTGGTAGTGTGTGCATTTGCAAATGCATGTAGATGATATCTGCATGACTACTGAGTCTATACAATACATGCTGTGGGCTGTAGTCTGTTTTGGAGCTGTCCTATTATTATTACTTGCCAACCTAGCAAAAGGGAAGACTAGATGAAAGTGGATGGGGGAGGGAATAGCTGCCTAAAGGCATCAAATCATTTTAAAGGAACCTGAGGTACAAGTGGAAACCAAGTGGCTCCGTAACAATTAGAACTACTGGGATACGAGGATGACAGGTCATAGTGCTTCACAACACTTAAAATGCTGACTTTTAGGGAGCTGTTAATGTTGAGGGAAACACACAGCAGCAGGATGAATTGCAACCACTCATCTTAGAAAAATGGATTCTCTTAGAAACCAATTTATCAGTACAACAAACAGTGGCACGACAGTACATGGATACAGGCCCTGTATGTTGCAGCTACTCTCGTGCTGTTCCACATCGTTTTCCCCAGACTGCACTGGTTCAAGTAACATTTACAACTCAACTGTCAGGAAATTGAACACAAAAACGTCTAAAACATATCAAGCAAAAATCACAAAGCAGATAATCCATCCATCCATTTACTTATCCATCCAACTCATGTAATCACAGCTAATTTCACACTCATAGTGCCACATAATCTAAATTTATTACACCGGCATATGGATGAGGATAAGATGACATTTTTCTTATTGTCAACAAACCCCATAAAAAGACCAGAAAAAATAAGCTGATCCTGCATGTACTGGCTGTGTGGCCCAAGCCTGATGGAGTGCAGCTTATTCCTCTGTGCCTTAGTCCTTCATTGTTGTCCAATAACTATTAAAAACACATCAGTGAGCCACACCGTTGCACTGGGTGACACATTCCTTCATTACAATGAACATGGGCGATGTAGTATGAGTCAATCCCGCACACACTATCCTGCTGTAATACTCACAAGCTGACTTTGTCTTTTCATCTGATGCCCTGACAAAAAGAAAACTGCAGAACAATGCAAGCCTTGTTCTTTAAAGGTCTTTGGAGCAGTTGTGCGGTAAATTTAGTTCAGACTGTAGTAACAAGAACAGATTATTGTGATAAAAAACAGAGGTTTTCTTGGTCTGTAGCTTATTGCACCAAACAAATCAACTTGCTTTGTCTTTCATTTTTGATCAAAGTATTTCTCTTCTCTGCTCCCCCCGACAGCAAACGTTTGAAGAACTTGTATCTGACCACGTTTCAAGCTAAATGGACGTAGGTTATAATTACATCTTTAATCTTTACTTTCTGTCAATGTTAATTACTGATTCCAAAAACATTCATTAATTAGAACTGGAGCAAACTTTCCATTCCTGTCTAAAGAGACACTCGAAACCTACAACCCTGATTCCAAAAAAGCTGGGATGCTGTGTAAAATGTAGATAAAACAGACGTGATCATTGATAATTCTGTTTTGCTTTACATTTTATACAGTGTTTTTTGTAATTGGGGTTGTACAGTAGGGATATCAACCTCCAAAGTTATGCTCCCTAAACAGCCATTTTTTAATTTATAAATGATTTGAGGTTTTTTCTGATCACCTATAAAGCAGCTACTTGTTTTGATCCAAGCTCGTTTGTCCATGTAATTAAACAAAGAACACAAAAAACAAGTTCGAGAACAGAACAGCTCTTAAAAGCCAGACAGAAGTGACAGGAGAAAAGACACTCGTGGTCAGAGCCCCACAACAAATATTAAGTTGGTTAATCATGTTTCCAGTCTTTTTCAAAGGCCTTGTAAAGGATTGGCCAAGTGGTGAAGTGAGAACACAAAGAGGACAGAGCAATCTTCACCCAGCGTATGTTATATCTGTAATTTAAACCAGACAAAGGCACATAAAGAAATCCATCAGTCAGCTAAAAGAAAACCTGGATAGGCTCAAGGCAACCTGAACTGAACACACTTTAACTCCAATAATAATGAACTGCCCTGAGGAAGCTCCTCCTGTGGACAAACCAAAGGCTTTTTGAAAGGTGCTTTAAAAACATGATACATTGGATGCTTTCACTTCCTGTTTGGACCCATGATCAGCAGGTAGCATGGCCAGGAGCTCATGCAACACATTACACTCATTTGTTAATGTTGGCATTTTTGTGTTGAAGGATCTTTTTTCACTTAACACAACGTTTGATTCATTGAAATTGTATTTAACCAATACATGAATCATTGGTTACTTCATTAAGAATGTGAATGATGACAGTATGCATACTTAAATGACCATAAATGACCGTTGTTAGCAGGTTAGCGTGCTCTACCCACATGGGCTCCCTATGCTAACATAAATAAGTCACAGAGGGCTGCACGACTTAGCTACACAAGTAGGACTGCAGACGTATTGTGCTGGAAGGATGGATCTAAATAATAGAACTGCAGAAACTAGTCTGTGTTTGTCCAGAGTGCACCATACCTGTCCTGTTTTCAAAAACCTACTTTTCATTTACTTACTTATTTGGCTTATGTGCTAATTTAGTTATATACTATTTTAGAATTTTTGCTTAATATTGCCACCTCAAAAGTTTTATTACTATACACAGTTGTTTTATTGTTGCTTCTTCTGTAGCTGTTCTTTGATGGTTGTCACAGTTCTCTGATGTTTTTACTGTCACTCTGTGCACTTGTTAAGTACTTACTGGCTATACAACACTTTGTAGATTATTTTTAGAAACTGCAATAAAAGTGAAACATATCTCCATTAGATGCAAGAAGCCGGCGATGCATCACTACCAGTTGACATCAATATCCACGAGCATCAGTCTTAATGCCAATACCTAACTGAATACAACTACAGGCTGGTTGCAATATACTGGCTGGCTGCATCCCTATTTTGTCAGTTGACTGTGCAACGCTCTTCCTCACATCAGCATTATGTTTTCTTGGGTTCAAAACTTTGAAAACTCACTCTCCAGGTTCCTTCAGAACTCAAAAGTGTTTATAGAATTAACCACATCACTGGTGTTTTGGGTTTGGACTCAGCTCCAAGTCGTTTCTCACATGAACACTGTTTCTCCTGACAAACTGGACACTTTTTATGCACACAGAACATGAACAGTGGACGAAACAAACATCTGTCTGGAATTCTGTGTTGTCATGTTACACTACTACAGCGAAGGATGCACAATGCACACATCCCCCAAATGTATTATCCACTAATTACTGTAGAGGCGGAGCAGACTTTCATGTGCGTTAGTGACTTTTCCAGATGTGCTCCTTCAACAGAGGAAGCTACAGTCGTGTATTTTCTTCACTTGCTCTCAGAAAAAAGGATTCAACAGACAAACTGACTGAGAACAAAAACATCGTAAATTTGAAACCGCTTTGTTCTTGCAGGCTTTGTTCATATATCTTTACATCACAGTGTTCAAAATACAAATTACTTTTTACTACTACTGTTACTTGCAATTATAAGCATAAAGTCATCAAACTTTAAAAACATATGCTGGGTTTTGTACAAGGAAAACAATGTCAGTAGTAGCCTTTGCCTACTTTATTCCTCATACTTGCTCTTTAATAATTTACTTTTCTGATCACTTGATTGCTGTCGAAATAGCAGAACAGTGATTGTGAGATTGAGATTGATAGTTGGGAGCACCCAAACTCTGTACTGCTTTATGGAAGTACTTCACCTGCATACAGGTATCACCATGAGAAGCTTTTTTTCATTTATACTGTAAAAATTAATAACCACATTTTTCTATACATTAAAAAAAAATCACATAAAAAACAAATTCACCGCAGGGTGAAGAAAAAGTAGTGCTCAGCATCTATTGTATGGCAGCTCCTTTAAGTAAGCATTCCAGGTGACCACTTCATGAAGCTGGTCAAGAGAACGCCAAACTAGTGCAAAGCTGTCATCAAAGCAAAAGGTGGCTACTTAGTAGGATCGCACATATATAATATATTTTACTTTGTTTACTTTTACATAATTAAATATGTGTTATTTCATTGCTTTGATGTCTTTAGCATTGATCAACAATGTAGACAATAATGGAAAAACCATTCAATGAGAAGGTGTGTCTAAACTTTTAACTAGTAGTGCACATTCATAAATAAATCCTACAGTACACTACTAGTTCACTTGTGAGTTAAACTTGGTTACTACACTTAAAAAAGTTTAGGATACAGCACTGGTGATCTGAATTTAAATTAAGGAAGCAAATGTGTTAAGTTAGGAGGGATTGAACTCCAGTTGAAAGCTTTAAGGCATTGGCTTAGGGTTCATTAAGAATGGCTGGCTCTTCAAAAACAACCGTTAAAATCAGCATGTAATTATCAGGCAAGTGAGACGAATTCCTAATCTGAGAGGCTGCAGGGCTTCCAGCGCCTATGGTTAGCACTGCACAGCAGTCCAGATATACAGCATGGCTCACTTAAATATGATCTAGAAGTGTGCTCATATCCAGTTGTCTTTTTTAATGCATTTCATAATGTGACTAAAGATGGCTGTCATCAGGTACTGATGCTTATGTGTCCAACATGTGAAAACGTTGACATAAATCAATCTATAAATAACAAGAAATTGAATTATTTATTGCCAGAGCTGGCAGTTTGGCTCTTCCTGCTGGTGACTCTAATCACTATCTTCAGCACACCCTTATCAGACACCATAACTAAAATATATTCTCACAGTGCAAACTAAGCAGCATTATCTACCATGTAGATATGTATATAGTATTTTACAGTAATTTTTTAATCCATACCAGCGAGTTGAAATTAAAATGGCTGGCTCCCTGCCAAGCTGACAAGCAGTCAAGTGAAGGATGTGTTTGTCAGAGCAGAGATCTACAGTCAGTCCATGTTCACTCAGATGTCAAATCCACTATGTTTAAAGCTCAAACTGGCATCCACTCTCCACCTCCCAATCCTCATGCTTACTGCATTATTCATGAAACGTCCATAGACGACAACATAGGAGAGAGGTCTTCAGCTTTTCCTGTTTGGTCGTGTAGCCAACAGCAGCAGTTTCCACCTTGTATCACATAATGCCAATTGTTTGGATTAATATTCAAATGGAGTAGAGGCACAAGGTCATAGGACAAATATCACGAAGCAGCCTGACCTGATCTGCACACTTCACACATAAATGTGGCAATCATCAGAGATCCTTACGGTATTTGTTTTCACGCAGGGGCTGGGGATGCATGCCGTAGCCATGATTCAGGGTGATACCTTTCACTGGTAACAAGCAGCACTGAAATCTTAACAGGTAGAACTGAATTCTTATACACAAATCCATTTTAAAGGAAAAGGTAAACAAGCCATCATTACTGCGTTGGCATCTCACTTTAAAGCCTGCAGAATAATACTGGAGACCATCAAAGGATTTGACTTTTTAACCACTTCTGTCAAGAAATAAGACCAGGGCATTTTTAAGACCCCGCTGTTATAATCACCACAACACAAGTAAAATAATGATCATAATCGAAAATACTTTCCAATAAAAATTACTAATTGTAATAGCCGCCTTTTCACCAGCAAATCACCAAAATTACATTTCCTGGGCTGTGCTGTAATCAGCTAAGGCTTATCCCACAGCTCTCTGCTCATTTCAATCAATTTCATTTTGATCCACATGTCCTCGCGTTGGCATTCTAAGTGGCAGGTCCACAAAGAAACCAACCAGGTCCGGCGTGTACCTGCTGTGTACTGCATGAAGTTCCACTTTCACAATTTTGTGTATATCACATTTTTATTGAATTATATATTTCATCTAATTACAATACAAAACCTCATGGAGTGACAGTTTGTTGATTTATAATCACAAAGTAGCAAGTAATTCCAACTGGGTTTAATTACTCACAGAGTTTTCACTTTCAGCCTGTGCAAGTTGTGCAAAGACGTTAATGATTTTTTTTTCCCCAAATCAGTCACAATCAATTTCAAACTAGTGTTTGAGACTGAAAAACACTTTCATTTACGTTGGTTAATTTCTTCTGTCAGAGGGGGTTAATTAGTGGCCTTAATTAACCCAAACTATCTGTGCTTACACGTCAGTGAAAATGCTTTCAGCAAAACACATACATCAGCTGGTGGACTAGTCTTCAGATGAAAACCACTAAATCAAACAAACACACCAAAAACATATAACAGAGACGCCAAAGACAATATTCATCTTACCTATGACTTTGGATTTATTATGCTTTGACCCTAAATTCAGGATGGCGCACATATAGAAGAGTGTGTACTATTTCTAAAGCACAGCATGAGTGTTGACAGGATGTCACGGTGGGAATATCAGCCGTCATGTGAAAATCTTTCACATGCTGTACTAAAGGAACTTAAGCATGAGGCTGCTGTTCTCAGACTCTGACGTGCATTTTCTCACCTATTTTCTGCTAGTAACATGAGAGGCCAGAGACTGTACGGCCTTGGAGCAAAACAATCAGAGACATTTCTCTAGACAACTCTCAAGATTAATGTAATGCGTATGGCAACTTCTGAAAGTTGACATTATAACTCTTTTAAATTTTTGATGGAAGCCCTGTAAAGCTGCACAGAGCAGATGGAGCTGGGCAGGAAGTCAGACACAGGAATGGCACAGAGCGTCCGATCACTTTTAAAAATAAAAACATGCTGTGCACATCCTGATTCACATCGAAACAGATGAAACAAAAAAGAAATAATTTTATTATGTAGCCCCCCCTCCCAATGATAGAAGTGCAAAAATCAAGGAAAATGACCAAATTAACACAATGTGACCAAAGTCACCAAACTTGAAAAACTCAGAACACGACTGTGTCGCAGCCAGACCCTGGTGCAGCCGAGACGTAAAGATGCCTCAAAGTGATCCTGACAAATTCTCCCAACGGTTTTCAAACCAGCTTCTGAACCTTTTCTGGACTCCTGGCATCATTTTAGAGACTACTAATGTAACATAGAAACAGTGTAGATAAAAGGGAGAACAGTGAGCTGGGGAAGATGCGTCAGCATCTACTTACTTTCTCCCTCATTTACTAAAGCCATCGCTCAGATTAGGTGGTTGTGGATTAAATGGAGATGCTATCAGGGCTCAGGGCCAGTCAATATTGCACTTGCATGTGTGTGAGGCTGATAGGGGCCATAAATGGATAGCCAGAGGTCCCAAAAGAAACCCAGTTTTGAGCAGCACCATTACAGTAGCCCACTGGATGAAGGGCAACCAGGATGTAGCCGGCATTTTCAGGAATCAAAGAGCGCAACACAAATCTGATCATCTCAACGAGAGGTGGCCAGTGCGAGTTGTAGAGAAAGAGGTCTGACAAGAAGCGTGCTTTCATCAAAAATGCAGAAGGTCGCTTTTGATTTGGACAGTATCAGGGCTCATGTAACCCCATTCTTTGTCTAAATGTCATGTGTTCAGGATATCTGCATCTCCCATCATGAACACAAACAACGATAAAAACTGTAGAAGCTGCAGGAGCCATCAGTTTACCACTTACTTAAATTAATTATTTAAAAGCCTTGTTAAATATTGTAAATACACAAAAAATGCATGGTCACAAACACTGTACTATTGCCTGTTTATTGTCTATAAAACAGTCAGGGGCCTCCTGAAATATTCTGCTTTATCTTTGCAGAAGACTGATTCTAATGCGTGGCAGACATTTTCATTCCTTTAACACAGATAAGTGGTGCTTCCAGTGCAAAGCAATATAGAATGGAAATATGTCTGGCATCTCTGTGCCCCAACAATGCATCAAAACCTAATCAATAAGTCAAAAAGGTGAATGTTGTGAAAAGGTGTAAACCAATTAAATGAAGACAACGCATTTGTGACACAATCGCTCAGACACGAGGCACTGGACTCAAATGCACGACTCAAAAACAGGCAAGGTTGGAAAAAGGCTCAATGCCGGTTTAATGAAAACAAGAAGTCTCTCAATACAAAAGGCAGAACAAAAGGCGCAAGGCTCAAAATCCAAACAAAAGACGCAAAGGTTTTAAAATTCTCAATCACTAGGATACTAACAAAAAAGCTCTCAAGGGAATCTAGCACAACAAGGATGAACGCTGGACTAGCTCCATTAATCATGTTTGTATTTGCTTTGTTCATCAGTGTTTTCTACCAATAGAAATACAGCATTTTTAAGTGTGTGTTCAAGTTTGAGTGAACCTGCTCAAGGTTCAGGCTGCTATTCAGCGAACTTGTCTATCAAAGTTTTATTTTGTCTTCTCCTCATCAAATATATCTATGTTATTAGTCCATCTTAAAACGTGTATGTGTGTAAGATATGTGGCAAAGTTGTCACAGTTAATGTCACATCACAGGACAGACTCAGTATGGGAAGAAAGTGTCTATGAAAGAGTGAGCGAGAGAAAGATTGTCTCCAGCATAGCCAGCGCCTTCCCTGCAGGACAGACGATGATTGATGGCCAACTTTGACTGTTTAAAAAATGGGATCCAAACCTGACAATCAATCAATCAATCAACAGTCTCAACCTGCAAAATGCAGCCAACGTAAAAGGATTTGCTGCAGAAGACGTGGGAGAACAGGGTCTTGGGGAAGCACCGTACATATAGTGCTGCCTTAGCTTGCCCTGTTTGTGACCTTCCCTGTAAATTTGTTCAATACAACCATTTTGATATAGCCCCACCAAGCCCTTCTCTGCTCCACATGAAAACCTGCACTTGCTCTTTGGATGGGAAAATTCTTTAGTGACTTGAGATATTAGGCTTATTGAAACACAGCATTCTGGGACACAGTTGCCAAAAGCATTTGCATTATTTCTCATCATGCCACAGCATGAAGACAACATACTCTCTGACTGTGAATCGTTGCTGCCACAAAGTGAGCAGATTCCCTGTGAGGAACACTGTGTGCTGGCAGCAATCTTGCTTGTTATTATCCCTCTCCAACCTGAAGACAGACAGGACCAGCTGCAACCAAGTCACCTGACCACGCATCAATTTCACTGCTTTTCATTTTCCTCTGACAGGAAATGTGCAGCCCAGCAGCAAATGCAAAGCATCTCCATATTAAAACAGACGACGGATTATCTTTGTGTAGCCTGTGTACGTCCGCAGCCTGCCACCCTCTCTACGCTTCCTTTTCAAGAAAAGTTTGAAGATGACACATTTTGCCTACTACCGTCTCAAGAAAACTAAATTTGTTGCTCAAATGACAACAGAGTTCTGAACATTGTAATCATGGAATTATGTTCAAATCAAGAAGAGCTGGATGAGTGATAATTAATAATTACACCAATATAAATGAAGTCAAACAAAACACCAAATATACCTACATGTTTGACACAGTTATATTCAACCACAGAGATAATATATCTACACTGTTAATTAGAGAAACATAAACATAGGATTAGAGAAACATAATTAAACATAAGAACTACAAAGTACATTTAGACAGCTGAGCCTTTTGATGTAATGACAATGCAATGACGTAATCAAATAATAAATGTGACTTGGTCTTGTTTTCTCATCACATTTGGATGGCTTTAAGAACAAAGAATATGAAAAAACATTTTATGTGACGGGGTGAACATGAGTCTCCAATAAAAACCACAATGCCGATTTAAACCTGTTAAAAAAAGGTTGGACTCTTATGTTTATCATGATCGTAGTTTTTCTTAAATGCACACAAACTGGACAGATTCGGATTTTGTGTTTGATGTTTAGCCATATTAGTGTAAACACAATGAAGTGTGCAGGAAAATTTAGTTGTTAAATTGTCAAGACCAGTTTTATTACATTGCGCTACAGTGAGAACACGTTCCACAGTCAAAATGTAAGATAAGATAGTCCATTCAGCACTTTATGCCCTCCTCACATTTGCATTACAATGGAACACAATGCTTTTCTTTACTGGAGGTACCACAAGCAAGCTGCCTTGTCACATTACAGTGATGTCACCTCTGCCAGGAAACTCTTCAAATATTTACATTCATCCAAAGACATGTTTCAGCAGTTCTTGCTCGTGTGTTAAAGTTAACAATGTAAATTCAATTAGTCAAATCCCCAGTGGGCCAAATCAACATTGCCAGCTATTTAAATTATAAAACTGTATGTGCTTTTCCCAAATACATTTCTTGTATAATGCACATCAACAAAATAAGAAAAAGACATTAATCACTGAAAAAGACTTTGAGAATCAATGTTACAAAAGATTTTATCATTCTGACAGCCTCTTTTTATTTCAACAATGTTGGAGTCTGAAGATTAAAGAAAAGGGCTTATGACTGTAAGCTTGCTGGTTTGTTCCTGGAAGGATAAAACTGGGCAGGGAAAGTGAAAGAGCCCATCAATGCAAAAGGCAGCATGTGTAAGATTCCTTCTTGAATTAAAAAAAAAAAAAAACACTACCAGTGCTACAAACATGTAGAAGAAAAAGAAACTCACCAAAATCTTGTTGTCTAGTTATGTTTTTGAAGTGGTCAGATATAGACCTACAGCAGAGAAAAGACTAGACAGCATGGATATGCTTAGCTTCTTTTAAAAGGCTATTGGGCTGTTGGAGGCCAGATTATACAGAGTTTAGCCTTCAATGAGGGTTAAAGGGCTGACAGAGGCCAGGGGAGATATTTTATCTCATGAGTAAACACTCATAGGCTTGTGAAAATAAAATAAAAACACCACCGGCTGTATGCAAAACGTACCCACAGGCCTGAAGACCTGAGGGATCTGTGAGCACAGAGAACGACAGAAGAATCAGAGTGAATGTCAGGAAGGTGTTGAGACTAACCAGCGGCCTAACTCCTCGAGAGACAACGTTGAATTTCACTGCATAGCTGCAGAAGTTGCAGCACCTACCCTAAAAAAGTAGCTTAAATACTGCTGAGGGCAAAGATTACATTTAAGAAGAGACTGAATGGGGAATAAAAGAGAGCAAGAACTAACAATAATGGAACAAACCATAAGACAAATCTTGGAGCTAAGATGCGTCTCGGCCAGGAGGAAGATTTATATTCTTGCTGACAGACAGATGCTGCAACCTGGAGGATTAAAAAAAAACATGACATAAATCATATTCTCCAGGATCTTTGTCCACGACCTGCTGATGATCTGAGGACTGGACATTACTGAAATGACAGATTGCAGTACAGCACTATAGAGCATAACACTTCAGCAAATGTAGTTGTGTTGTGCAAAAATCTGAAACGAGAACAGAATGACAGAAAGAAATATTAAAAGAGCGGGACAGAACAGCCAGCTGGTTCACAGAATGAAAGAAGCGGGATGATTTGTGGAAAAGGGTGACACGAAAATGAGGTGTGCCAACGCGTGGGGACGCAGAAGTAGTGGAGGGTGAAAATTTATGAGCCTGGAAATTTATGAATGAATTTGAGAGAGTAAAAAAATTCACCATAAAGGGAAAATGTAAGAGAAAAAACAACTCTCTTAAAAGGTTCACATAACTCAGCCTTTAACAGGCGGCTGAAAGGTGTAAATGAAGTTTGCATGCTTGGGGGTCAAGTAATCCAAGTCCACACTGCTAATGTGTGAACAGCTGGCAGAGATCACGACATGCAGACACACACCCGAACAGATACACACACATTCAAGAGTGATTTATGAGGGTCTGAAGAACAATTGAAAATGAGGCAGTGAACCATGTACAACAGGTCTATGGGGATGAGTCTGTGGCTGCTCCGGAAGGCACTGTGTAGCTACCATAACTCTGACTGATGGAGAGTATGGCCAGAGGGACAGAGCATGTGTGTGTGTGTAGGTTTGAGTCTGCAGTGTGGGTTTTCAAGAATCACTGTTTGAACATGTGTGTCTCTGGGTGAATGTAAATGCTTAATGCCAGTATACGCATGATGTTATCAATTTTAACTTCTGTGTTTCCAAAAATGTGACAGTTCAGTGCCGCCAGCTGTAAGGCTTTTATTGTGACGCAGCTAAAGCTTCCTGTAGCATTGATTGCCTATGTAAGAACGGCAAGCTCCTCAGTGCGTAAAAGTAGGTCTTTACAGAGTTTAAACCTTGCAGGGATTAATTATTTCCAACCTAACAACACACCAGCTGCTATTAATCATTAGCATAGCTTTAATCAGAGGGGAACTACTGAAATCAACTGCTATAGTGTTTTATTAGGAAAGAAAATACTTCTTGCTTTCTATGACAAGGCTGGAGAGCACAGATGTTAAGTAGCCCAAGGTGGTCTGGGTTATTACTATTAGGTCACAAGAGGGAGAAGAAAAACTCAATTTATTTACTCATGAACAAAAGCACAGTCCTTCGCTCACACATATAGATCTATATTCATGTATGACTGGCTGGGCAGAGAAATAGTTTTTATTTAAAGATGGAGCCTTGTGGTTCATTTTGTTGAGGAGTCTCAGGCTTCCCTCCTCTCAGACATGGATAACATCTAGAATCAGCAGAGAAAGTAAGCCTGTTTTATGCTTCTTTAACATGAGCATGAGAACCTGAAGTCACAGCCAGCATCCATGGCAGGGTTGCTGTTGTCTGCAGGTTGTGTCTTACACGTCCTGCTGTCCCACCAGCCAAGCAGCAAGAGTGGCTTACTGTTACAGTATAAATCCACAGAAGCGGCTACAGAAGCACTACCTGGAGCTAGAAGTGTTTTACTGTCACAGACACTGAGCATACAGATGTTTGTCAGCATGCATCTCCTTGCCTCAATCAAAGAAAATGTTGTGATTGTAACATAAAATATGATTAAAAAAATGTTTGGAACCACTGGCAGTTTGGGGGACATAACTGGCAAACTGCAGCAAGTGAGTGATGCAAGTAGGCTAACTGACCACTGGCAATTGTATGGTTAGAGCATGAATCAGTCACGATCAATCGAACTGCCTTTCCCTTTCAAGGCAGCATGCTAGAACAATTTTTTTGATAAGGTGAACGGTCCTGAGTTGATCCTCCACAAAAGCTTCTCCCCGATGGACACTAACATGCTTTTGCCCGAGGTGCAGAATCACTGCAAGTGAATATATGGCACCTTAGATTAAATTAGCCTAGGAGAGAACACTTAGGCTTACAATGTTACCAGGGTCCTGGGAGATCCATTGTCCCATGTAAGAAATGGTTCAGCGATATTAGGTGAACAGCCTAACAGAACCTGAATAGAGGACCACTGGGACAATCTGGCAGCCGGTCCCTGACATCTATAAAAGATGTGGCTTGCCTCCACAGTTTTTGCTCTGCACATTGCAGCGCATACTGATGACTCTGTGTTGGTTGGCAATCACTCACACCACTGCCACATGTGCAAACAGCTACAATAAAAACACAAGTTATTTTTCCTGTTTGAAGTTTTTATATGAAATCGAACTGACCAGATCAGCATTAAACAGGGTGTGTTCATGTCACAAAGATAGCACAACACCAGTGTGCTTTTGACTGAGTATGATGAAGTTATTTTTGATTCTACTGTGGCTACACTTCCTATAATCATACTCAATTCAGTGTTACTGAAGTCACATGATCTCTACCAGGTGATGAGCCTCATATTTTCATTGTTAGTCTAAATTTCATTTTGAACAAAGCTGCCTTTCTTTACTCCTCCTTTATCATTTCTGTTTTTATGTTCATGAATACTTCAAAGGTGAAAATTTTCAAGTTATTCTTCTTGTGCTGTCATCTGAGTCAGACTTTTTTTCCTTCTTTCCATTTGAAGAAGGGGAGCACCACTTCAGGGATACACAACGCACTTAAAAGGCCCCAGCATGTGTCATATTTTCTGTTTGTTTATTTACTTACGTGCATTGTTAGAAAGACGCAAATCATGTTTTCCTCCTCTTTTTTCATGAACAAATGAAAATTTCAAGACCAAATATCTCTAGGATTTGAATGATCCATAGGTTGTGAGAGTAACCGATGCTTGATGAAGAGGGGTCAGCACACTGTATGCACCTGTGGGACGAGAAGCACTTTGCCTGTTGGATCAGTAAGTGCTTTGTTTGTTACTGGAGGCCTTACCCTCCCCTGTGGACATATTTATGTCAACTACACAGTATTCCTCTTATTTGCTCTGTATTTTGACCAAAACCTCTTACGAGGCATGAAATGGGCCAACCATTGTTGTTCCCCTCACCTCCTTGTAGGGAAGTTTTATTTCATTCTTCCTTTCATTTTCTTTCACTCAGTACAGAAATTACAACATATTATGCTGTGGAGCATAAAATAATTCTCCCTTTGGGTTTTATTGCCTGTGACTTCCAAGAGGTTCTGAAAATGGGATCTAGAATACAAATTACAAGGGCTTTGGTAGGTCCTTGTGTATTCCTGGACCCGGCCTTTGGTAAACATATAGAGAAGTGAAGAACAAAGTGTCTGTGCAACATCACTGCAGTCCAATTGAATCTGGTCTCAACCCCTAGAGACACAGACAGGATGGTGGAGAATTTCTGTCTGGAGGTCTGTCAGGTCTAACCATGTGGTTCTTTATCATCATATCCTCAGGCATTATCCTGATCTAGCTGTGACGCAGGATGATGCAAACAGTGCCATGGACCCGAACCAATGCTTTTCCACTGGGTCTCGGGTTTACAAAATCATACTGGGGTTCTCTAAACTGATCTGGCTGACCTGATGGAGCAGTGACAGGACTATGAGCCATTATAATGCACATTCAAACTGTCAGGTAGTTGAGTAAATGCACAGAACTAACAACAAACTACTTAGATATCAAGCTACCACTATTACAGTAAAACAGAATGGGTCCATGGGTGCTGTTAAGTTGCTAATGTACATGATAACTCACATGGAAAGAAATCAAATGGAAAACCTTTCTATTGCTATTTCAATGGCATCTACTACTTTGTGTTTGGGGCAACTAACATATTCATGTGTTGTAGAGACAAGTGTGCAGTCTGCAATAAGAAAAGCAGCTGCATGTGTACACGCTCACTATATAGATTCATTAATTCTAAAAAGAAATAGTAGGTGCCTATCCAACTTATGAGTCAGCACACTTCTTGTAACCATTCCTATAATGAGACCAATTTTCTTGAACATCATGAAGACAGAGGCTAACTTGAAAGGAGGTGGATCATCGGTTTTCTGAAAGTCCTCCCACATAATGTGTCTTATAATCAAGCATCTCACTTGAGTTAAAGCAAACAAAACAAATAGTAATTCTCTGTAATTAGTAAGGTGTGCTATAGGCTTTTCTAACAGGGTCATTGTAAACATAAACATCCTGAACTGTGTAATGAATTACAGATAGATACCTTACAAATTAGGTTTTGAGGCCATCTCAGCCACACTTCTCAAGTTCCATGAAAAATATGATTTTTAGCTTAATTTAGCTTTTTCTAGTGTCTGTCAGAACCCTGCCTTAAAAGGCCTGATGTTATTAGCACTCAAAATACAAAAGCAATGGTAAATGTCCAAATAGCAATGCCTATTCTCTTTGTAATGCAGCCTCTGCTTAAAAAAGACTGATCAAACACACCGGGTTGGGGATTCCACTGACTATAACCAATCAATACCAGTAAAAACACAGTGTATGGAGAGGAAGACTCATTTCAGTGTAGGGCATGTGGGATTACAAGAGCAACAGTCATCAAATTTCACAATCCACTTATTCATTATTGTTTTTCAGAGGACAGATGGGCTATGAATCCGAGACAATCACTGAGTGCACTCAGAAAAATAAGACTAGGGCGCAAAGGTGCTTGTGTTTCCTGCAGATCGGGCTTTCCTAATGGAGCATGAATCTGCTGAGGCATGGGGGAGTTACTAGGAGCTAGTATGACTGCAGCACTATGGAGACCACTCAGCGTTGGTGTGGCCATTGGGAACCTCAAAAGAAGATGATCACAATTATGATTTAGAGCATTTCATGTGTCATGGTAGTGATAAAAGGACCAAGCGACAATAAATTATTTTTAACCCGCCATCCTGATCTGAGGGATAGAATCTGTCACTTGGACTAACACCTTGATGAATTTACAAATGAGACCGGAACAAACCAGAAATGAATTGAAATGCAAATTGAGGGGGGACAAAAAGCAATGGTTTCTTGGCATCGTCCTCTTTCAACCCTTCACATCCTGAAGCCTCCCTGTTATACCTGCAGTGCATCCAAGCAGAAAATGGAGAGGAACTCTCTCTAGAGAGCAATGGTCAGCACTGTTCACCGCCACGCCGCAGCAGATGATGACAAGTCTGTAATTGGGTGTGAGACTTTTCAGCTATTGTATCATCCATCTGTCCATTAATCTTTTGTCACTTATTCAGCTCAGAATTGGACAAGAACGAGATACATTTAATTAGCCCTCGTGGTAAAAAATTCTAGCACTGCAACTAATGAGTATTTTAAAATCAAATAAACCGATGTTTGTTTTTTCAATTCAAGAATTAATCCTTAACATGTTGAAAAGAAAAAGAAAATGCCCATTACCATTTACAGAGATTAAGGTAATATCTTCAAATTGCCCATTTTGCCGGACCAAGGGTCTAAAAGCCATGGATATTGAATTTAGAATGATTTAAAGGCAGCCAATCCTGAAATTTAAGAAAGTGGGCAAGCAAATTTTCTTGATAAATGAATTGAGCATATACAATTACTCAATTATCAAAATTGCTGTTGATTCATTTTCTGTCTAATGTACTGTGTCTAACATGCTGATAATTGACGCCCCTCGACATACACACAACAACATAAAATACTAATTTCATTCCACTGCAACAAGGCTGACTGAGATAAAGTGACTGTCAGAGCACTGTGAATACTGCAGGCACAAAAGCATTTTTGAGTCTTTTAGTTCTACAGCTTTGAATTGCAGGAAAGGTGGGAGCCGCTGACAATCACAGTTCAACCAGTGAGAACAGACTTTGAGAACAGACTGAAACTTTCATAGGAATGCGTAAAGACGTGTAAAGTGAAGGTAATCTGAGCACAGGCTTCCCAATAAGCTCACCGGCCATTCGGACAATCTCATTTAAAGCATTTCTGCTTTTGATGGACAGGTTTCCAATCCTTGAAGCGAGAGAAAAAACATCTGCTTGGCTCTTTTTTCCCCTACAGCTACCTCCAGCTTAGATTCCCAAGAAGCTCCATGGCCAGCCAAATAAGGTTCCCTCAAGCTTGTCTCCCAATACTGTATACCTCCCAGTGGGTGTCCTCACTAGGTGTCTCCCCACTCACCGGTTCCTCTCGATGCACAACAGAAGCAGTTCAAATGAGTTTTAGATCCAAGTTCAGGATCAATGAGCTTCTTCACAGGGAGTGAGTTCCACCACCCTGGGGACACTGTGATGTGATCCTTACACGTACCGCTACGTTTCACCAACAGTCAATCATCCCTGTTCAAACATCCAGAGACACACATGACCAATCCATGACCCCTTCTGAAGGCAATGCTGACTTCAACTGAGTTCACAAAGCCTTCCTTGCCCAACTTGCACATCAGAGATGAGATTCCCACAGCATATTATAGTAGATGCGCACAATCTTGTCTGAAACATCCCTGCTAATATCAGAGGAAATTATTATACTTGTATGAAATCTAGCATTATTCTTTTAGGGGAGCACACATAGCAACTTAAGTGGGAACTAAATTGCTTGACAAGATGCAGAAGGATATGTCTAACTCAGGGTAACAGTAATTGATCGATCACGCTGTACATTTACATTATGGTAATTAACTAGAGCAGCATATCACAATGTTGGAAAAAAACAAAAACTTAAAAAGTTAATGGTAATATGTGGAATTTTCAGAAAAGCCCTGTTATTAATGACATCAGTGTCATTAACAATTAATTACCAGTAACAATTGCTTACTGATTATTCTATCAATAAAATATACAAATGAAATTTACATTTTTCCCCACTATCCTACGGCTAAAACTTCACCACAGTTTTCTCTCAGGTTGCTCTCATTAAACTGAAAACTAACTTAACAGCATTCAGCTCTGACACTCCATATGACTGCATAGAGCTATATAATTCAAGCCTACGCATTATTATTCCCCATTTTCTCTAATATGGCACTGTAGTTTAAAGCACACATTTGCAGAAAATGGCACTACATTGCACCAAGATTTGTGCCTGGTAGCACATAGTGCTTGAAAAAGCTCAATTTTACTCTCAGCACACAGGTCACATTTACCACTACATCACCCTGTTATGTTCATACATACATTTCAATTATAGGCCTTTACAAACCCTCTGTTGAGCTGTATGTACATATTATGGAGTTAATGAATTGTATTTCCCTACAGCAGAAACAAACTTATGTGTTGTGTAAACCACGAGTATGTGGATCTTTGTGTGGGTGTGTGCATACTTGTTAAAGAATGGTTTGTCCTTCAGTTGTGTGCTCATTCATATGAAATGGATGAATAAAAAGGACAAGGAAGGCACTGTCACCATAGACCCTGTAATGCTCTTGAGTCTGCTCGTTTAACCCTTCTTATCAATGTTACAAAGACTGTCAATGGGATAAAAAATGAGGTGGGAAACACAAAGGCAAAAGCCATAAAAATGATCCTGGAAGTAAAACTATTTCCACCTGAGGGGAAACAATGAGTTTGTTTTCAATCAGGAGAAAGCGCCACATTGTCCAGGACTTCCTTTCCTTGTGCCTCTCCATTCCTCTTGGTCAAACACACACAGAACGACTCGTCTGTTTCTGGAGGGCCAGAAATCCTATTACTTTTGAAACCACCACGGTGGCACCAAATGATGGTCCAGCTGGGTGCTTGATTGCTCTGACAACTGGCACTGATACAGAGGCAGTTAGTCATTCTACTGTATGTGCTGTTGAAACTTTTCCTCTGGGGATGGAGAACATGTTTTTGCACTGCCTCATGCAGTTTATATCTTACATTTATGGCTTATTCCAAAGAACTGATGCTCAGAATTTGCTGTGCATGGAGCAGGTATTAGGGAAAATATCAAGCAGCAGCATGTGCAAACAGCACATTTGTTTTAATTAAATGTCTCTGATGGATCACAGTATGTAAGATAAGAAGGGTAGGATAATCACTTTTGAAGAAATGTTGAGGTTATCTGTATCTACCTTTTATAATGGATGAAAACTCTCACATTATAGACAAATCACAGAAACACTGCACTGAGTAATAGTTTGGAGCCAGACTCAGTCTTAAGGCCAGGGGACTGTGTGCTCCCCTTGACAAAGAGTATCTGCCCACTTCCTAATGACTCCTCAACCACAGGGAAACTCAAGGGGAGAAAAGATGAGATGAGAAGAAGGAGTGGAGAGGAAGCACCTGTAAGTTTGTTCCACTGGAGAGCGAATTTGGGAAAAGTATATACAGTTGTTTCGATCCAAGTGTGAGTGATCTGTCTAGTGTTAAGCGTTGAAAAACAGAATGGTACAGGCCCTTTGAGGGCCTCTACAAACTGAGTCTGAAGATACTGCTAAATACTACAACTTTATAACTTTTTTTTTTTGCTCCTTTTCAAGCTCTTTTGTACTGGATCTCTTTCCCAATTTTTTTCTTAGCAACTGTCCTGTCTCCCTTCTATCACACACACACGCACACATGGTGTACTTACTCAACGAGCAGCCATCTACATAAGTGGCAGAGATGTCAAACCTGCACCTCCTCATGAACAGAGGCAGTTCAGAAGCTTCAAGCTGCATTCCACTGATTCCATTCCATACCATAACATTGATCGAGACTCAAGGCTGCCCCGAAGGCAGCCTTTCCTGCTCAATAGCATGTGTACTTCCATCCGAGTCTCCCCAACATTTTGTCAATACTTCTCCAGTTCCTGCTCGTTGTGAGGAGCTCTCTGTGCAGGCAATCTCTATGAGGATCAATTAGTTGTCAGGACACAGAATGGCAACTGTCACATGCAGTGAATCCTGACAGGTCTGTTAAAAGGGGTTGTGTGGTTGGTGGTCTTATCATGATGGATCCTAGTAACAAGCTAGGTCCATTAAGGAGGAGCCCTGTACTGAATACTGTAAATGCATGCACGTACACACACACACACACACAATCCACAGCAGCTGGAAAATCATTTTCCCAATTAAACTTGTTTGCTAAGTAAACACATCCCAGTGCACCAAAGCCAAGGAGTTCCTCCTCAGCGTCGTTTGATATGCAAACTGGCTACCAATCTCCAATTTGCTACCACTGTAATTGTAAACATTAGCTGAGAGGAGTTTTCATATGGTAACACTCCTGATCCTTCCAGCTGCCACAAGTCTCGTCAGGCTCATATTAAATACATCTCTTTGCTTGATTGTCAATAATATAGCCTCAAATACATTTCAGTGACTTTAAACTACTGTCTCTCACTGTCTTCTTTTGCATGAGTTTCACATAACTTAAGGGTTGTCTCTCTCAGCCCTTTTTTGTTTTTAACATGCACATTTTTTTTTCCAATGCCGACTTCATTCATGGTACCCCAGGATGCCCACCTATCACACACTTTATCACATATTACAAGCAGAGGCTCAGTGAGTTCCCTGACCACATCAAACTCTGATCATCAAATATACCATTGCTCTGCAGAACTCTGAAGGTATGATGGCATCTGATCAAGGTGAGATGTCCTGCTTGTCTCTCTCTTGTCTAGTTCCTGTCGGCAAACTTTGATTTCTAGTAAAATGTATTCACTTCAGCACATCTGATGAGCTGCACCTAACAGACACGGATCAAAGAGTAACACAGAAGCAAAAAGACTTCAATGACAACTGAGGATTAATCAGTGCTGAGTTAGAGTGGTCCAACTGTGTTTTGCAGAGTCACTTTACAGACAGGGTATTTCTTTGTTAAAGGAACACTTCTCCAATTTTCAAGCTCACACTCATGTATCAGTTGGAAGGTTGGTATGTTGAGGAATGTCTGAACATTTCCCAATGTTTTTCTGCATTGCTGTGCACAGGTTTACTGTACTTCTGCCATTCACTGGGATTTTCTGACATCAGTAGATGCTGGGAGCTACAATAGGAGTTTAATTTCATTCTCAATGAACAAAAGAAACCAGTGACAACTCTGGCTATTGGCGCTGAGAACCACTTTTTAATCAACCAAAATGACTTTTCAGAATGTCACAGGAGAATTACTTTGTCAAGTCAAGGTAAGCTTACATGAGCCACCGCTGAGGAAATGCAACAAAATGAGGCTGCTGCTGCTGCTGCTTTCTCTGGGCAGCAGCATTTACCAGCTGCGACAACAGAGGACTGAGATATAACAGAGGCAACAGCAGAAGACGACAGCAAGTCGAAGTAGCTTGTTAATTTTTTTTGGATTCAGGGCACTGCACACCTTTGCAGAGGGATTGCAGGCATTTATCAAACAATCAGTGCCCTCAGGAACACGGGGTCAGTTGACTACTAACACAAGAATACAATATGTATAACCAGAAATGCAACAATGTTTGACAAAACTTCCCTCATTGCTTAATCCTTTCATTTTAAATGATAAAACAGACTTACTCAAGTAACTATATCGTCCCAACTGGTGTTTGGATCTAAATGTATTGATGAAAAATGCACATGTTATGAAAATATCTTGCTCATACACTGTTATATCAATGTGCATTCAGGAAGCTTTTCATCCAAAGTGTGCTATAACCTGCAGTCTACAGTCTATGCAGGGTTTTGTTTTTCCACTTTGCACATGGATGAAAATATATACAAGCACATGTTCAACAAGCAGAAAACTGGGAGGTAACTGTGTTGCTTCTGTTACATCAGGAATCAAAACAGATATTGGCAATAATACAACTATAAAGCAGGACTACTACTGTTTTATTTAGCTATTCATCATGCTAGCCTGAAGCTAACCAATTCATTCACATGGGTGAAGAACATAACTGAGAAAATATTGTAAATGGCATTTTTTGCTAGAAGATCCTGTATCACCAGATGCAGGGCAGGGTCTTTTAATAAGGCATAAAAAAAACATTGCTAACTTCAAGTACATCCATCAGATTAGTTCTCCTGTGGACTTGAAGGTTTATTGTTGTAGCTGCATCATTTTTCAAAAGTATCTGTCCACTACACTCTGAAACAGAAAAATCCATTGTTGATAGTTGACAGAGGTAATGTATCCAGACATTTTTCACTCAAAAGAAAGTGATGAGTTTAAGCTTCATTCAGGGTGCAGTAGGGACCCCTTCAAAGAAGAGACGGAGAGAGGGGTCTCAGTCATCTTAATGGAGCTAGATCTGTGAAAAGTATGAATAATGGGACAAAAGATGAGTAACTATAGAGAGGACAGTGCAAACCATATATCATATGTCATCTAATTAACCTTAGCTGTCTGATTGTAGTTCTACAAGCATTTCAATCATGGGTCTGCACCAGCTTTGACTTTACACAACCGACAGAATACAACCTATTTGCTGAAAAAGGTTGATCAGGTGAAAGAGGAAAAAAAAAAATTCAATCTTCCATTACTCCCTAAGTACTCTATCACGTGTGGACATTACTGTCTACAAACTTTCAATATATAAAACACAATGTGTGACACATGAGCTGTTAATTTCTCCCTCTCAGTGCCAGTGTCACACTGCAGCAACAGAATTGTGGCAATGCTTTGTTCACGCACAGCAGCTGGATCGGGGTCTTCCACCACACACTGTGGGAGTGAGTTATTGTTCTCCTGGGAAATAAAGTCTAATTGATAATTACAAAGAGAGCAGACAGGACTAGGAATCAGCCCACACATTACTTCACTACTACATAAAAATGTGCACCGCATGCTAAATACTGTACCAATATGTATGTATATTGCAAAAGAAATGCTGCTGCATCCGCTCAAATTATACTTCAATCGATAGCAGATGGAAAACAATATTGGCAACATTTGCAACTCTATTATTGTGAAATCACTTGAAGATATGAATGCTGCACAGTAATAAGGAGTTATTGTAGTGATGGAGTTTCTAGATTCACTGATTTTTTCCTTCATGAAGTGGCCAGCTAGTTTCTTGTGGCACTCTGCCGGCCACATCTCTTCATTGGCTATTTGCAAGTGACCAGCTGCTTCACTTAAATGTGGCTGGTAGACTGCAGTAATGGCACTCAAGGAAATACAAGTAACACCATGTTATCAGTATTTATGGCAAACATTCAACTACTGCACATACTAGTGAAGTGCAATGATGCTAAAGCACAACACTGCTTTACAACTACACCTCAAAAAGGCAGTTTAACAAAAGGAGTGCTCACTACTGAACCAGCAGCATGACAGTGTCTGAGAAGTGACTGTGAACGATGATTAATTGAATATTGCCAGATCATAAGTCTGTAATTAGATATCCAACAAGAGATGGCTCTAATTAAGTCACAATGAAGAAAAAAAAACTCCCTTGGATAAAGGTGCCAATTATGGAATTTTTCCTTATCACACAGTGAATAGAATAACAAAATCAGTTTTCTATATGGGCCAAAAAGGTGTGATAACAGTAAGGAGTACAAAAGAATATTCAGAGCATGTCTCTGGCTCCACACCATGGGCGCACTCTTGAATAAGACTGAATCTGTCCCTGACCACAAATGCAATACCTTTGACGAACCCTTACTACCTATTACAATAACCCAGAAACATACAATCCACTCTCGCATCTTTAATGACCAGTCTGCAGCCACATTTTCCAGCTTCTTTGGTAGTCTGGCCAGTTGCCCAACTCACTTCACTAATATTAATAGCCTAGTTAGTTGGTTTAATGAAGTGTGTCCATCAGCCCTTGACGCTTCCACATACACCTCCAGGGCTGTCCCAGCTATTAATACAACCCCTTGGATCAACAACGACATCCGACAACAAAGAAGAGAATACAGGAAGGCCAAACGCAGCTGGAGTTCGAAAGTTCATCTCCTCAGTATGAAGGAGCAATTGTTATTAAAGATGTGCAAGCTGCCTGCTCTTTTGGCCTGATTAATAGTAACAAACACTGTTTAGCACTAATAACCAGCTTGTATCCCTTCCCTTCTGCCATTCCAGCCTCATCTTCTAATTCTGAAAATTTCTGATCTTTTTTGTAGGCAAGTTCGATGGCCTGAGGTCCAATTTTCCACTGTCTGTTTCATCATCCACACCATTCAGCCGTCTGTCTGAATTTGTGCCTACAGATCCTTATAAACACTATAGATTATATGCAACCCTCCTTTAGTCCATGTGATAAAATTCCTACAAAATTCCTTAAATCCAGCTTTCTTGTCTTGGCTCCAGCTTGCTCTGCACTCTCTCACACCTGCATCCTTCCCTGACTATTTTAAAGCTGCCACTGTTCAGCCACTTCTTAAAAAACATCTCTGGATCTCCAAGCTGGCCTTTTTTATCCAAAAGTCTGAAAATTGTCTCTGACCAACTCCTGAAGTTGGTTGAGGGTCATAAGATCTTTCACAAATTTCAATGCAGCTTTCATCACGTGCACAGTACTCTTCTGCATGCAGACAAAAGTGAATTCCTAATCTTTGTCACCTAATCATCCTACTAGATTTGATTTCATGGCATTTTACTTAATAGGTTGCAAACCTATGTTTGTATTTCTGGTATAGCTTTACAATGGTTTCATTTCTATTTGATAAATAGATATTTTAATGTCTGGATGAACAGTCGTGTCTTCCTCAGCTCCCCTGCTGTGTGGTGTCCCTGGGTGGTCAGGCCTTAGACCAATACTTTTTTCACTGTACATGCTTCCTCGGGGTCATTTGTTTGCCACTGATACCCCAACACTGTAGAATCATCTTCCCACATCTACAACATTGGCTGAATCTTTGGATTGTTTCATCAGGCTTCTAAAAATGCACCATTTTTGCTCTCAGGTCTGTCTCCAATTGTGGTGTGTTTTATATTCATAAGGTAAGCTAACATTTCCACAGAGAACAGGTTACACTGAAGCTATACTATCGCATCATTATTGCAAACCATAATACAATTGTAATACATAAGGCTTGTCATACGTCTGTGGTAATTTTGGGGAGTAATGCAAAAGTAGTGTAATCAGTAATGCATGACTCCACGCAGACAGCAATGCTGAAAAGTAATATGTTACTTTTAATGAGAGCAATATGTAATCCATTACATTCTGTAAGTTACTTAACCACAAAGACAACATATCAAATGTTGCAACTGAGAAATTTCATAGTTTTGTGAAAACGATATCCTCAGGAAGAATTTGATGTCAGCAAAATGTTTGAAAAAGTTGTGACAGTGCAACAAAAGACTGGAAAAGCTGTGAAATGCTAAAAGAAAACACCTGGAGGAACAACCAACTAAAATATTTGGTGGTGATCTGTCAAATGCTGGAAGTTCGTCTGTTATATTTTGCTCTGTGCGACCTTGCACAGTGTTGAGTGATTTACATGTTGCCCTGACCTTACTATTCAACATTTTGTATAAAGTTAAAACTACAATGGAGGGTTGAGAAACTTGTTCAACAGGGACCTCATGATTAAGCAGAAAATCATTATGGTATGTCAGTCCATTTCAATGTGTGAGTCACCTCAAAGCCACTTCAAGTTGTCAAAGGTATTGTGGTTTATAACATCACTGTGGATGGTTTTTAGGCAGCTTTGAATATAATTTTAATTCTACAACATTTCATTGAACACTTTTTTTACTTATATAATCAAATAATCAGAAAACACACAACTTTTATTAAACCATAACTATAAGCCTGTTTCCAAAAAAGTTGGGACGTTACGTAAAACTTAAATAGAGACAGAATGGAAAACTGTCCTGTGGTCTGACAAGTCAAAATTTCAAATTCTTTTTGGAAATCATGGACGCCGTGTCCTCCAGGCTAAAGAGGAGAGGGACCATCTGGCTTGTTATCAGCACACAGTTCAATATAGTGCAAATGGCATGGGTAACCTGCACATTTGTGAAGGCACCATTAATGCTGAACCATATACACAGGTTTTGGAGCCACATATGCTGCCAAGTAGACGATGCCTTTTGCAGGGAAGGCCTCACTTATTTCAGCAAGACAATGCCAAACCACATTCTGCACATATTACAACAGCACGGCTCGATAGTGAAAGAGTGGCCTGCCAGCAGCCCTGACCTGTCACCCATTGAAAATGTTTGGCACATTATGATACGTAAAATATGACAAACAAGACCTTGAACTGTTCAGCTGCTGAAATCGTTCATCAAGCAAGAAAACATTCCACTTTAAAAATTACAGCAATTGGTCTCCTCAGTTCCCAAACACTTATACAGTGCTGTTAAAGGAAGAGGTGATGCAGCAAAGAGCTAAACATGAGCCTGAACCAACTTTTTTGAAACATGTTGGTGGCATTAAATTCAAAATGAAGATACAATTTAAAAAAAAAAATCTGTTTCAGCATTTTTTAATTAAATATGAGGTTTCAATATTTTGCAAATCATCACATTCTGTTTCTATTTTCATTTTACACAGTGTCCCAACTTTTTTGGAAACAGGAGATTGTAATTCAAATCAGCTCCATCTTTACCAGATGCAGCATGAATGTGATTAACACATCAATAATTATAATTTAGTACTATAATGTACATTAAATGAAATGACACTGAAATTAGTCATTCTGCATAATGAGTACTTTTACTTTTGGCACTTTTGATGCTCATACTTTTATACATTTACTTCAACAAAATTTTGAATGCAGGACTTTTATTTGTAACAGAAATAAAACTGTTACTCTGGTATTGCTCTTCTACTTAAGCAAAAGATCTGAGTACTTCTTGCTCCAATGGTTAACACTAACCTTGAATTATGATATAAATCCTCTGACTTGGCTGTGCACCATTTCTGACAAATATTAATTAGTTCCTGGATCATAATGCTTAGGCAAAGAAATAAGTAACCAAGCTGAAGGAGTGATGCAATACAGCTCAACAGCCTTTATGAGCTCATCACATCTTGTACATGTAATACCCATAGTCCAAATTAACTCTAGGTTGTTGACAGCTGCAGAAAGGTAAAGTCCTCCTAAAAGAACCAAGTCTTAAAAAAATTAATTACTCAAGTCCATTAACATTGTTTCAAAACTGTGCCTAAAACTAGTACATCAGTAAACGTATGTAGGTTTTTTGTAGATCAAGACAGAGCGAGAGAGAGAAAGTGAAGGGAGACACACTCAAACAGAAACAATAACTGTCAAAGCAGCGGCATCGTACAAAAAAATCTTTTTCACCTCGAGTATCTAAAAATAACATGAATGAAGAAGACTTCTTTTTCCTTTGAATTTTCTAACATCTATGAAGATCAAAATTTGTGATGAAAACAAATGTAACAAAATAAATACTGTGATTTTGTACTTGAAGAAATTTACATTTTAATGCTGAAACAGGAAATTATTTTAACATAGCTCACCTTGGTCCTTCCTTTCAAGTCTGGGTGGTCAGTATAGTTTTAGTTGAACCCTCAAGAACTCTCCTACTTTCTCCTTTGAAGGTGACAGCTCTGTGTGTTTCAAACCTTTGCTCTGTTTTGCTGTCTGACTGACTGACTGTGACACTGACAGGAGGATTTCTCATGAAAGAAAATGTCATCATCTCTAAGGGCTTTATCAACCCTTGAAGAGTCATTTCCACTGAGTTAGACATGTCAGTGCTGCAGACCACCTAGTGAGCTGAAAAGGAGGGTAAAATCCCATTGGGTGCCATGCATCAAGGTGAGAACACGGACAGGGATGTGGTGAGGCAACTGCACCAAACTATCCCACATTTCCCTGGAAAAAGGTCTCTAACATATGTGTCTGAGGCAGCAATGGGAAACAGAGACTAAACATCGGGACTATTTAAGGCCCTGTGACAGGTCCAGTGTAGGCAGGAGGAGAGTGGGCAGGAGGCCTGGAGCTGTATCAGGGGGGAAAAAATAAACGTATCTTTGTTGGCAAAGTCAAACATAGGACCTGCCGTGGAAAACATGTCTGCCTGTGGTGACAGGTGGGCCTGTTTGCCCCTTACATCACATACAGGGAAAGTGTGCTGTAGAGAGTGACATGAAGAAAGAGAGAGAGAGACATAGTATTTTCTGATGGAACCCTATTGGAAATCTATTAATATAGTACTTGACCTTCTAATAAAATTGAGAATACCTATCCTGCTTCCATGTCCCAACACCCCATTTTCCAGGGTGTATTTGTATAAGTAGTTTTGACAGATCTGTCCCAAGTCTGAAATGACTACGGAACCACATACTCAAACTACAAACTACTCAAATCTCATGTGGATGGATTAATTTGTCTTTCTAGAGACCCAATTTGCAAGGGACCCTCAGACATTTAAACTCAGTCCAAATAGACCCAATCCAAAATGCAATCAACCCAAACCGGCCGAAATAGAGACAGAACATCAACACTGACAGCTGCATGATGCAACGCCAATTAATGGGCAGCCACAGTCAAAAAGAGCAGCACTAAATGTCAGTTTTCCCTGCACTTCACAGCTTGCATAATCTATCTTGCGTCAAAAACACATTTTTCTCCTGTCATGATTATAACGTATCATGTGATCAGTTATGACAGTGAGCCAGCTTGGATCCACTGGGGTATTTAGACACACTAACTCCAAGACCAGCAGCAATACAAGGGGACCCCACCCGACCCGATGAGACTGTTTAGCGTGTGATTTGAAACCAGCTCTACACGAGATCTGAGTCAGGATCTAGTTCCATAAAAACCTTTGGCTGAAGCATGATGACACACATTAAAACAGGATTAATGCTATGATGTGACAATCTTGCACATTTCTGCTGATTTGGGGTATTCTGTGGGTCATAACAGCAAAAAGTTTAAATTTCAGTCATGCCGGTTTTGCAGACTGAACCACCAAAAAAACACCTTCTGTAATCATATTTTCCCATTTCAATTAATTAATTTTATCCAAACAGACTTTACCAAACTCTCTTAAAAGACTTCTTTTCACAGACTCAGTGCACATACAAAATACTGTGGGACGACATCTGACATTATGGATCTTAAGGCACTAATGATAAAATTCTCTCCTTTCAGTTTCTTCCCTTCAAGCCTATCGTCAGCCCCGAACTGATGTTGTGGGGGTGGCAACTGCAATGCACTCATTGATGGCCTGTAGTTCTCTTCCACACTTCAAGGGCCCACTTCAAGACAAGTGTCTATCACAGACTTCAGAAACTTAAGTACATGTCTCTGGGCACAGGTAGCAGGCTGTTTGGGCTTCTGTAGAAATGTTGTCGTCTTGAAACTTTGGATAAAACACACACAAAAAGATCTTCTTATCATTGAGGTTATGAACTATTGCTTTAGTGGACTTGTGTTGTAATTTTCAGGTTATAAAATGCAAAGCTTTCTCATTGCTTTAAAAACCTGCAATAAAAAGCCCCAATAAAAGTTTCTGATGTGCACTTTCAAAACCGAAGCTGCAGCTACAAAAACATCTACTTCTCTAAATTTATGATGATATTAAACTACGTGAAACCAGTGTGAAATGTTCGGTACAGTATGAGACGAGCATGCTCTGTAAAATCTCCACAAATCATGAAGTGACAGGTGAAGTGGCAGATACTTAGTGGAGTAATTTGATAGCACACTAACGTTACACATGTGGCTCTATCACAGCACAGATGTGGGTTACTGTTCCCTGTTGAAGCTATGAATGATAAGCCCTCATAGCTGCAGCAGGTCTCTGCAGAGAATTACATCTAACTTCAAGGTACAACCACTACAGAGATACTACAGGAAGATATAGAACCAAAAAGTAAAGCTGTGGCATCAACAGAAAATAATATGAGTTCAGGATGAAAACAATCATGTTTCCAAATACTCCAAAACATTAAGCATGAACAGATAAGTGTAGTATGTGCTTCTGTGCATGTGAGCGCGCGCACACGCACACGCGCACACACACACACACACACACACACACACACACACACACACACACACACACACACAAAGCCTACTAGGAGTATAAAAAGAATACAAATGCGACTGACAGGTAGATATAAGAACAGCCTGTGTTTTCCACATTGCAGGAATATTTGTTGACACCTCTGTACAGTAAGACAATAAGCACAAAACCCATCAAGGCCCACACTTGTCTGTGCAAATCAGGTTCATGGCTCATTCTCAGCAAAACACAGCAAAACAGCAGAGCAGGACAATGCAGCTACATATAATACCTTGACACCGAAGCCTCAATGAAGGATTTTTCTGATTGCAAAAATAATTTTAAGTGATTTGATTTAGTTTTTAACAAATGTCTAGCATTCTACCATTTACCATTAAGCATTTTAAATTTGATTTAGAAAAGATACTTTAAATATAACTTCAGAATCTCAACAATTACTGCCCATCAGATCTTGATGACTCTTCTCACAGCCAACATAGTCAACAAGGTGATGGAGCATGTTGTGTGTCGCGCCTCACTCTTGTGCTCTGAAGATTCATGTTTTTGAACAACTTTCCATACACCGACTAATCCGCAGCAAAGCTAACAGCAACGTAACATGCACTTTCAGACATGTTGCACATAGTCAATGCATAAATATGTCAACATGTCACAATACCATAAATACCATCATAGGACATTACAAATGATATCAGTATCAGAATCTTGGGGTCAATCACAGGGTCTATTTCTATTTATCATGTAGCATTATTTATTTAATTACTGATATATTATTAACACTATATATTGAGTATTAAAATAAGGAAATGAAAAGTATCATGACTTACCAACTGTTTATTGCAACATGTGCAACATCCCACTCTCTCTCTCTTAGAAACACAACTTAACCCACATTAGCCTACTCTGTGTTACTGGAAGCATCGTAGAGCTTAACAAATATAGCTTTCCTGTGGAACAAAATTAATAGCATTTTATAAAATAAAAATGAGAATAGCAACTACATGTGCACATCTCACCAAGTTAGAACGATAAATTCTATGTACTGAGGCAACAAAACTCGATTCCAATAGACAGAACAAAAATCAGGGTCTTTATCAATTTACTCCAATTTTAGAGATCATAAAAAATGCTATTGCGAAAATATTGTTCCTAGTCAGTCAGCCCTCAATTTTTCTCTGCATTTAACAGACCACGGGCAATAAAGTGCACAGCACAGAGAGAGAGGGGATAATGATTAGTATGATTCATAGCTCTAAAAGCTTGCTTCTCAGGCATCAATGGCATATGTCTCTTTATAAATATAAGCATTTCGACGTGTTTGGTGGTCAGCTTGTTCCTCTTGTCATCTACATTATTTTCTGCTGTGTTGAAAAGACGCTCGCTATCCACACTTGTGACGGTGTGAAAAAAGCAAGCAGCTGTCCGCTTCGTTGGATGATTGGCTCTGATAGGTAGAGGTTAATCTACACTGATGCAAATCGCAAATTTATTGCATTTTTCAGACACATGGCAAGACAGGCCGGGCCATTTTAGCAGCACATGCAGAAATTATCTTGCATGTTTTGCATCATGTGATCAGCATACCATATATGGAGACCTCTGATCAAACTATTTATTACGCATTGGGCGATAACTATTATCTATGACTAGGCACACATGTACAAGGTATAAGTCCATGAAATCTGACCTCTACATTGTTATGGCATGCAGTGCTACTACCTACATCCATTGAACAACAAAAAAGCAACAGAGACTTATTGGCAGTCTTATGGAAACTGAAATGGAAGTTGTGCAGAGGTTATACTGCATTACCATTTCGTCTTGAGTTTGGGCCCAAACTTAACGTTATATTTTGATAACAGAAGAAAGGGTTTAGCATCGTCAGAACAACAAGGAAATAATAAAGCTCAAACGACTAGCTCCTTGGTGAGTCAAGGCAGCTCTCCTTCCTCTATAATAGCGCTCAATTTAGAAAAATGAGACCCAAAAAACACATAATTCCATGGTAAGTACCATAGTACGTTTGAGGTGAATCAGTCTGTGAGATCACTTATACTGGACATCACTGCAATTAAAATCAAATCACAAGATTCTTGCAAAAGCCCAGAATATTGTCTGTGTTGTACCGACTTGGTTTGGCTCAAGTTTTAAGAGTCGCCACTGGAAGACTGCTGCTGCCTAACTGGTTCTGTGGAGAGAAGCGAGCACGGCATCTTCTTTTACTATGAGCTATGATCTTATTTATCAGACACACTGTGTACTCATATAGTTCATACAAAATTCTCTCTCTCTCCTCCCCCTTCTTTCTCCCTGCAGCATGAGCTTTTTTTCATTATTTCAGTCTCCTTGTGGTACTGCAGTATATTTTGAGTAAGTGGCTGCTGGAAACAAGCTATGAATCATATTGAATGGCTGAAGAATCAGTTGTAATTGCACTCAAAGGCCCTCTTGAAAACACAAGCTATGTTCTGTGTCTATTTGCATGTTTTATATTTTTTTTGTTTACAGTGTATACTGTTGATGCACAATTAGATTAGTTCCAATGCTTTAAAATCTTAACTGTAATTGATAAAAGTAACAACAGACGTAATGACTGCTTGCAAAGACAAAACTATACAGTTTTACATCAATCTGTCCAATTTTCCAATTTGCCAACAGGGCTGCATGATATGCCATTCAGCATCAACACTGTGATGTGCACATGTGCAGTAGCTATATTGCAGGACATACAATTAACTTCAACACATCACGCTAAGACTTTTTTCTGCTTGATACAAAAGGGTTCTCACTCTCCTTTATTTATCTATAAGAAAGGTCTGTCTGATATCACATAATTTAGTTCGACTTAAAGCAGGCCCCAATAGTCCCCTACCACAACCTGAGAATGAGTGTTGCCTGTTTTGTTTGTCTGATAAACTGATCAAGTGCACCCCTTCACCAGAGCACACAGCCAACTGTTCACTGTGCATGCAGAGTCATTACCTGCCTGTAAATATGCAGGCGACATGGCTACTGTCACAGATAATGTCACAGGTGTTCAGTTACGTAAGGGGGCTTTTCAGTGTGTGTATTCCTATTATAGATAGATAGATAGATAGATAGACTTTATTTATCCCAAGCTGGGAAATTGCAGTGCAGCAGCAGCATTACACACAGTTAAATAAGTGAAAATAAGACTATAAAGAACAAACTATACATAATAAAAATATAAAAATCGCGAGCAGTAAAAAGATTATATACATAACAAAATAATAAAATAGCCAAATAGTAAACAGTAGTAAAAAGTATTGCACAAAAGGAATATCAAATGCAAATGGCAGTGAAAATTCAGAGTCACCACATCCCACTGCTGGCTAAATGTTAAAAATTACTGCCACAGGGCTGATCCATGTCCCAATGTAAGAAACACTTAACACACAAAACATGGACAGAACTTGCAGTATCGATCTGTACTTATATCTTCCCACCATACAGCCCAGATAAATCTTTTGTTTGAGTTGGAGAGTTTTGCCATCTTGAGCCGCACCACCATGTTGAGAGGCCTGTTTATCTTCTAGTACGCAGACAAAGCATACGTTCGATCATCATTCTAAATGATACACTAAATAACACAACTGCAACACACAAGCCAATTTGTAAAGTTTAAGAAACATGTCTTGGCTTTCCCCAAATACTTCTCCACCTGTTCTCTCTCCACTTGTCCAGGAGAGTCACACACATGAAACTGAAAGTGAAGGAGTCCAGGCTGATTTCTGGATGGGAAGTAAAGGCATACTTCAACTACCAAGTGGTAGTGGTGGCAGAAGGGGTGGACTGTTTTGTTATCAGAGTATAACCTGTTCAGGTATCTAAAGAAAGAAAAATAATGATATGTTAATTTTATATCTGGACATGAATAATACACTGCATGCATCGCCATGTCAGTTTTTCCAATATCGTGCGTCCCTAAACAGGTGAGTGAACTTCCATTGGTAAATCATTCAATCTATATGTGATGGGTTGATTATTATTGGTTGATTGCTGGTATTTAGACCTTGATGGGAAGTTTCCTTAAAGTCTTCACCAGTGAATCTAGGATTAGCTCTTCCATTGTTTCACACTTATGGATTGCTGTTAAGACTTTGTTCATTTTTTTTTTCTCAACTACAGCTCCTATTGCACCACTCTCCACTCAAAATGGGGGATATCTCTGATATTTTCACTCCTGAGGTTTCATCTATTTTCCTCCCATATGGTTTTGGAATTTTTTTTAGTTAATATAAGGATTGTTCTTTCAGATGCTAAGCCATCTACTTGAGAGCCACTAGTACTGCCTGGCTACCTGGGGCACATTTAACATATCAGCTTTTTGGATGTGTTTTTTCCTCTTGTATGTTTTTCTGTCTTTAAGGTCTCTTTTCTTCCAGCACATTTCCATCATCATATCTTCTTTGCCTTTTTGCACATGTTTTGATATTTGCAGCGGCTCTGGATTTGTAGGCACTTTTGTGCTCGTGTCTGCTCTTGTATGTGTTTTGATAACTGCACAGTTTATGGATGTTGAGCGCATTCGCCTGAATATCTGTTTGTTCTTGAAGCATGGTTGTCCTTGGGGGCCGTTATAAAATGCTGACATGCTGCTGGCTGTCACCTCGATTAAAGGCATTAGTTCATCCTGTTTGCACACAGGCTAGGTTGGTTTAGTGGAGCAGTGTATTTCCCAATGAATAAAGACTAATTAAAATGCAGCTGATTACACTGTATTCAGTATCTGCATGTGATAGCACTTGGAAAACAAGGCTTATCGATCAACTGGGCCTCCAACTGTTACATGATTGTTGCCTGTATATGTTAGGCAAATTCAGTGCTTTGTTTTCTTAATAATATCTAGATTGTGTTTCATCGTCTTGCCTAATTTTGATTCAGTAGTCAGGTATAGGGCCAACAATTCAATTTTATTTACATAGCACTGTATCACATCAGAGGCTGTCTCAAGACACTTTCCATATAGAGCAAGTCAGGACCATACTCTTAATCTACAGAGACCCAACAATTCCCCCATGAGCAAGCATTTGGCTTGAGCTCAATTGGCTTGATGAGTTCATGCCTCAATGAAAAGAGGCCTACAGCATTCAAGAGCAATTTCTAGACCTTTGCTGATTTGTACATTAACTCTGCCAGGATAATTTCTGGGTATACTACACAGGTGTTAATGTTCATTTGAAAATGTGACCAGCAAGCTGGTCGAGTGAACAATTCAAATCACAAGGATATGTTTATTTTTTCACATAAGCTGGGTACGTGTTTAGTGCCACGATGGCCGTCTTATGGTTTGCTCCATTGTTTGGGGATTTTCCACTGTATTTGCATGATGCTTATTCAGGACTCAAGGCAGAGATTATTTTTTATTGTTTTGAAGATTTCTGCACCACTCACACAATGTTTTCCATGCTTTCTTAATGTATTTGGAGAGCATCCTCAAGAACAGTCTCTTCTGCCAAATTTTACAAGCATTTATTGTTAGAAATGATCCAGTGACCCAGTTTTTTGTCTCAAATAAAATTTTGCATTAATTTAGGGCTCCATTTAAAACTAAATATCAAGCAACTTTTCCTATGATATAATCTATTAATTTTCTAGGTTCACATGCAGAATTTTAGTCACACTAGTAGCATGACTGGTTAGTCGGTTAGTCACTCTGTCCACCACCACTTGGTTCAGACTGAATCATCTCAACATTGGATATCAATATCCATATTGGATAAACTGTCATATGATTTGGCACAAATGTTTGTAGTCCCAGAAAATGAAGCCTTCTGACTTTAGTGATCCCCCTGATATTTTCTCTAGTGCCACCACAACTTTCATGTTTGCTTTTTAGTGAAACCTTTTGATAACTATTGATTACATTTGCATGAAATTTGGTAAAGATGCTCATGGTGCTCAGAGGATGAATCGTAATGACTGTCTTGTTAAGTGGTAAAATAGCAATAACTTGTTCTTATTACAGCATCTTAAAAAGCATGCAATATAACACTCTATTTGCTGCCTTGACACAAAGACCTCATCAAAAGTCTTCAAAACGTTTGCCTTTTAAGAATTGTGAAGTATTGTCATTGTGGTAACCATTTACTGCTTAAAGATAATGATAAATTGTCTCCCAAGAGACTAATTGACTGCAGGCCAAAATGAAAGCAACCCCTCCTCAAAGAACTATTAAAGAAGATGTGTTAATCACTCCTGTTTAAAGGGAGCTGATGAAGAGTATGTTCCCCACAAGGCTAATGCATCTCATTTAGCAGAATGGCACTTTTATGGGAGCCTGACAATATCGTGGTAAAAGAAGAGTCCTGCGGCAACACTATCAACAATCACTGTGGGTGGACCAGTGGTGTGTGGTATCAAAAGACTGGGCCCCAAAGGTTTACAGTCTTAGTCATTCTGATCTGTTTCAACCAAAACCCAACTCAGAATTCTCAAACTGTCTCCCTCTCTCTCACACACATGCGTACTTCTATCTTAGTGAGAACCCTCACTGACATAATCCATTCCATAGAACCTTACCCAAACCATCATAATTAAATGCCTGACCCCAACCCTCACCCTAACCCTAATGCCTGGATCAGACTACATGAATCTAGCCCGATTTTGAGGCGATTTTGTTGTGGCCAACCAATTACACCCCGACAAAAAGCAGGTCACGTCAGAATTTGGCATGTCAGTGTGATATCTCCCATGACATGTTCCTGAGCGCTTACCAATCAGGTGTTCTCTCCAGACCGCTGTCAAGTAACCATGGAGAAGGGAGGAGGAGGGATGCTGAGGTTGCTGCTGTCAATTGGAGCAACAAAAGAGAGGAGAAGTTTGTTTCAGGTTTCTAAGGTTACAAATTAATAGATGTGCTTCACTGCTTTGCCAGCTTTAATTTCCTTGAGGGCAACAAACTTAACATTATTTGACACAACACCTCACTTTTGAGGATCAACAGAGTAAAGTGCAGCACTAAGACCGCCATATGTAAGAGTCTCATTGCAAAAAGAAGTAGATGTCCCACATCATAGTTTATTAATTTACAATTTTTCTGAAAGTCATGTATCTGCAAAATGGGATGTTTCACTTGTACATAATTGGATCAGAGTCTATAGACTGGAGCAATTAATAACTTTCATCACTGTTTAATATGTGAATTATTTTTAAATGAATCACATAGTCAACAGAAGGATGAAAAGTAGTGAAAAATGGCCATCACAATTTCCTAAACTTCAAGCTCACATCTTCATATTGCTTTTCTACTAAAACCCAGAGGTATTCATATTACAATGATGAAAACTGAGAAAAGCAGCAAATCCTAACATTTGACAGTTTGACTGATTGATGAATTGATTGACCCTCAGTCCTTTTATAGACCAGTATATGAAAGGACCAGTGTTTAAAACTTAGGGGGATGTATTGGCAGAATATGGCAGAACTGGAATACAATATTCATAAGTATGTATGCATTCGTGTAAAATAACCTGAAAATATGAATTGCTGTGTTTTGTTACCTTAGAATGAGTTCTTTATACCTACAGAGGGAGCAGTCCCTCTTCCACGAAGTCTTTCATGTTGCACCAACACATTTCTACAGTAGCCCAGAATGAACAAATTGGCCCTAAAGAGGGCGTTTTTCACAAGTTTTGCGGCCCTCATAGCTTCTCCTACATGCTTGGAAAGGGAGGGGTGAGGCTAGGGGCATTCAGTTGGCTGCAATCTGCAACCTTACCCCTAGATGACACTAAATCCTACACAACGGACCCTTCCGAATCCCAATAAGATGCATTTGGCCAGATTCTAATGTTCTGTTCATCAAATTAAATCAAATTAAAAAATGCAAACTACAGTAGATTGACTCAAAGAATACTGTCACTACATCCTAGTGAAGATTTGTCCAAATGCGCGACTTAACTCTTGAGGTACGAAACTTCAAGGAGATTCTGATTTGACAATGCAATTGTTACACAGGATTTGTATATGGCTGAAATCCTCAATTCAACATCAAGCTTCACTTGGCAGTTGGAAAAGCTGAGTGTATGCTAATCAAGCCATCTTCATTTAAAGAGCATCCTGACTCTTGCAAAGCTTTAATCCATGACAGCTTGTTCTGAACATTATCTAATAATTGGCACATTCCCCTGGTGAGAATGGGCTGCAATCTCTTTCCCCACCATGACAGTGTAATGGATTGCTATGCACATTCCACGTGGCTTTGAACTTATCTTCATTTTTTTCTCCCCCCAACTAAATTCTTGGTTGCCTCCCACCTCTCCCTGTATGGAAATATGGTACATAACATTAGTTCACTCCATTGCTTACTGCTTAAGGGTATGTACAGTAATGTTAAAGATTAATTTCATGGTCTGCTATTTAACATGATGTTTACCCTGAAATAATATGGTAAAAAAGGGATCATTATAATATAAATTGTAGCATAACTCTCACTAAGTATGTGCTTCATTTTAATTCTGATGTGTTTCACCCATTATATTCCATATTTGTTCTCATAGACTTCATGACAAATTATCAAACATTTCCACAGTGACCTAGCACACACTCAGCATACACACACAAACTTAATTCACAGGCGGGGTGAGGAAAGACATGTGCTCCCTTGATCTCCTAATCTCACTGGGCTGCACTACATGCCAGCAGACCAGCAGATGGGCAATTCTGCACACTGGGTTTTTCAGGTCGGTGGGGAAACAGTAGACACAGCAGGTTACAGAGAGCCAGTGTTTGAGGGCAGTAAGAGGTAAACATCAGCCTTTTCCCCTGCTTAGTAAAGTAACAGCTTCAAGCATCAACATTGCCTCAATAGCCAATGTTTGAGACCTGCTGATTGCAGGCTCCACCACGGGGTCTTTTCAATGGGTAATATTTTTCGCTTCTTGATTATTTTTGCTCTCAGCCTTCAGAAGTTTTTAAACATCACACACTGTAAATAAAAACCAACCAAAACCAAAATAAGTATATTATCACTGTGAAAAAAATAAAAGCAAGTAACAATTTCTTCTAAAAATTATACATGTACAAATATTTAGCATTAGCAAAATATGATTTGTGGGAAAAGTAATGCTGTCCGAATTACATTTTTTGATATATTGACAAAATTTTAAAGAAAATCAATATTTCTATTAACAATTGGGAAGATAACTATGTGTAACGCAAAAAGGTTCTACAATAGTTATAACCACAGAGAATTATTGTCCAACTCTGCAGTATTGTTAGGGGGCGGTTTGCAAGGGAAGAGCTTTAAAAACTAACTATATGTAACCTGCCTTGCAGCAAATGGCAAACAGACAAATTTAGTGACCAGGTGGTGAATATGGCAGAGCATTTAGCAGTATTTCCCACAGGAGCTGGTCGAGACTAAAGCGTAGCTAAAAGAATAGTGAATATTGAATGCATATTTGTTAGCTCGATTAGAAACAAGACCTAATGAATGCTAATGTTGCTTAATTTTTATTGGACGTGTAAAGAGGCATCTGGTTGCTAACAAGTTTGCTGTTTAAATTCTACTAAGTATGTACTGTGATTGTGTTTCGAGCTTGTTTCTTCTGCCACAAAGTGGTAATTAATAAAGAAATGCAGTTTTAAAGATATAGCAAAATGTGTGCTAACAAAAATAAACTCAACATAACTTCAAAATGACACGTTTGTTCAAAATATCTGCCCTTAATTTTCCTAGTTTGAGCCACTCTAGATGATTTTAGGATGACTAAGGTATTTTTGTTTATGATAAGGCAACTAAAAGCATTTGGTTTGGGTAGGCGAATGGTCGTGCTCTTGACAAAATACTGATCAAGTGCTTTCTGGAACCTTGAGAAGGGATGTGAACATGGATCCAGACTACACTTGACTAAAATGGAGCCACCGTTTAAATTATCAGTAACACCTGTACTTTTCCTACTATGACAAGTCAAAATGTCTCCTGTGAAAAAAGTCTATCATCAATGTCTCTACGATATAAAGCACTACTCAACATCTACAGCCACAGTACAAATGCACTTCAAGATATATGAGGCAGCATGATGGCAAGAACAACCACATCAACTCATGTGGCCAGGTGGTTTAACTCTCACAATTAATCTAACTTAGTTCCCATCCAGCCAGATCTGGTATATCTTAATAAGTCATTTGAGGACATAATCGATCCGAATGTCACCAGTATAGTGTTGATTCACTGATCCAGGATTGGCCAGCTAATCCGCCTGGCGTGTACCACTCATGATAAAGAGAAGTCCAAATCAACCTGAGGGACTCAAGGAGCCCAAAAGACATCAGTTAGACCAAGATAAGGCTTCTCCTCTCTGTGCCCACTTATAGCATTCCCACCTCTCTTGGCACACACCTCGCCTCTAAATCAAACAGTAAGGCCTTTTATTAATAGCCTGTCAGCAGAGTTAACATTTGTTTCATGTGTATTCATCTGAACAGGTTTTACAAATGACCTGGTGCTTGTGAACCGGCTCTTGAAAAATTAGCCTTGTTTTTTACCCTCTACTCATGAATTTCAATGGCTAAGTGAAAAGGGCTATGTGTCTACCTAGATGCTGTTCTCAGCCTTAGGGTAAAAAAAAAGAAAGAAAGACAAGAAATACTACTATATTTAGAGTGCTCAGAAATACCACAGCATGTGGTAGTTTGTTAAAAATGAAGGGAAAAAATCATGAAACATTGAGGCTGTTGTGATGGTACTTACATAACTGCTGAGAAAGAAATGCAAAATGTAAAATTGCAGATTATCAAAGGACCTCAACCAGTGATGACACATATATGAAAAAAGATGCTTCAAACAGCCACATTGTATTAGGAAGTGCCCCAGTGTAACTCAAATGACATGTACAGAGATGTTACTAGCTGCCACTTGCCTACTGAGTGTTGACAGACCACCAGAAACATAAGGTTGAAAACTGAGGTCTAAGAGGAGGGGAGTCACACAGGAGCACTGGTGCAACTATAGAAGATGCTATCAAGAGTTATCTAGTGGAGATCTCCATTAACATAAGTGAAACAGACAGCACCTACCTTCAGAATTTATGGTGGCCCATTTTTTCATTTTGTGAATACCAAGTATTCTCCTAGCATTGGCACTTCCAGAGAGAAACCTGGTGTGCTGACACAAATTGATTACGTGAGTGAGGGCACAATCTATTTCTTCCTCTAAACTGATAGCAAAGAAGGACAGGAGGAGAATGGTCTGATGTACACTGACAAAGAGAGAGAGAGAGAAATAATGGGATGGAAAATGTGGAGTGAGAGAAAGGATGACGTGTAAAGTTTTGCAACAACTTCCCATTTTCAAAGACAAACATGCCAATGAAAGTGTTTTGCATTGCAGATCCATTCAGTGATAGTGCTGCACCTGACAGAATTTCAATCATAAATACATTCCTACACTTTCCTGTTTATGGGACTGCTGGCACCCAAAGCCACTGCGTTTATTAGCTTTAGGGCTGGGACGCTGTGTAAAACATAAATAAAAACAGAACGCAATCATTTGCAAAAGAACTGTGTTTAGTGATTTTACGAAGTGATCTCGAGCCCAATATCCTTTATACAATCGTGTGTTCACGTCAAGTGGTAAATCTCGCTCCACAGTGACAGCTTTCATAAGCATGAATATGAATCCATATTTAAATTCAAATGAATTAATGAATTAAATTTCTATTATTTTGTCCATGCATACAATGGAATCCCTGGAATCACTCTCAGTGCATACATAAATCAAAAAGGACTTGGGACTTTCAACTTTCAACCCAAATCACACAGCTTGCAGGCTCAATAAGTTTTACTCCTAAACATACCATATTCCACAGTCAGGTCATATAACCCTGGTACCACATCTCAGTGAATTGTCAGTATATTGGCAAATTTACAAAACCCAGAAAACATCATATAGTTCAATTCTGTATTCTGTAGAGTCTACAATGTTAGATTCTTTAAAGCCCCATACCCCTATAGCATACTCAAATAGAACTGAGACTCATGCATCATAAATTGGGTATATACAGACTAACCATGTTCAGTACATGTATTAATATTGGTGTCTCTGGCTGACCTTGAAGAAACTTTCAATGGTAATGGACGCTGAATGTTTATGCAGGGATCAAACAACATCAATCCAGCAAGATACCTTTGACATACTCGTCAAATACAATTATTTAATTACTGTCACAGGGGAATTTAAAACTCTTCAACGCATCACTTGCCTGGTTTCAGAGCCAACTGTCTTTTAGAGCTACAGCACTAATCTCTGCTCTCCATTCTTTATGTATGTGACAGAGCAGGTAAAGCTGCAGAGCCAATATATTTGTCCTTCAGTACATGACACTTTAGCCTTACTAATGAGCCATTTAACAGCACTGTGAAGGGAGCAGCAGTTAAACGAAAGGCCCCTTGTGGATTTGGTAAGAGCGTGTCAAGACTGGAAGAGACAGTAATACTTCACAATGACAGAAGGAAGAATGAATAATGAGTAATTCTGTGGCTGTTTCAATGTAAGGCTAATCTCTCAACATTTTCCATGGCCCATCTCTCCCTGGAGGGGTAGCGCTACTTGCACAACGTACCACAAACTCAAACCAAAGTTACATCCATCAAGCCCTTAACATGCTTCACATTCTCTTAAGCTACTGTTAAATGGGAAAAATATGATTCATTTATTGTTCCAATAACCAACAGCTGTTTGACAAAATCAACACACCATAATGTCTTTGAAGAATTTTTTGCGACTATAACAGACATCAATTGACACTGGATATTTAAATACACCCTGAAGCACATTTCTGCCTCCTACCTCAGCTATTTTTAACCATTCCTCCAAGATACACCTGGAGGCTTATGAACTATAGAGCCAGTTCTTCTAGTCCTCTGCATTAAAACTTATGAGTATTCATGAGCACGAGTACGCAGTACTCTCCAACGGGACTTATGTCTGTGATCAACAGAAACTGTTAGTCACTGTCATTGTGAGCTGAGAGCTCAGGGGACATCGTTAGGTTTCCATTACAACACAAGACTTGCATTGAGACTCCAACGACTCATCTCATAAGAGGCAAAGCATATGGAGAACGAACAGAAAAGGCTACCGTTGGAATGCCACAGATGGCTGTCGCAGATGTTGAAAGTCAGTTGTAATTTCATCTCTGACAAATTCATGCAGCAACTTCTGTTTTCAAGTTTGAGGGGGGAAAAGAATAATCTAATTCCATCATAAATATTTCCCTCTGGCTCCCAAACTGATCAGTGACACAGAGCGCTGCATTTACTGTTGAAACTGAATGCATGAGGAGACATTAGAAAAAAGAAAACATTTAGAACTACAGCTTCGTTTTAAATAGATTGTTTACATCAGCACTGATGACTGATTTGAAGTAAAGGTTTTAACAATACCAGTTAACAAATACTCTGTTTACTAAAAAACCTTGCTTTCATCACTCAGTTTGCCACTGAACTACTGCACAATAAAATCAGATGACAGTTATGATTGAGACAAAAAATATGAGCGTCTTCAATGTGTAACTGCTGTTAAAAATTTTGTCCACCAGCTGTATCTCTGTAGATGTATTACAGAGATTTCAATTTAACTGTGGGGTAAAAAAGCCTTTTCAGCATGATGTGAGATATGTGGCACTAACAGAAAAACAAGACCACAATACAGAAAATCATAAAACACAAGAGAGGCAAGAAAAGAGAGATAAGATAGAATCTAACAATGTTTTGGAGTATTTCAGAGTCTTGATGTTAGTCTCAGTTTTTGGATTGGTCTTTAGTTATTTTATCCTTTAAGACAACTCTTGGTCAGTATTTAAGTGCCATTTAGGATTTAAGCAAACATTAATATGATCTTATTACAAACTGTATTCAGAATTTTGTCACCACACTTCTGTTAATTTTATTTTATGACTGTCAGAATATAATGACTTGTGCTTAAGATCGCACTATGGTAAAATAGTAGTATAGTGCTACTATTATCAATTTTCTCACAATTGTTCCTACAGTTTTCAGCTTGACTCAACAGACACTTCTGCTGATCTGTCCTCAGGTCATGCTTAATTCATTCATATTTTGGGCTAAATATGTGTGTAGTCCTACAGACAGATGACGAATTACATGAAGAACCTAAATACCTGAGTGGAGAAACATAACAAATTCAGATACTTTCACACAGGTGCACTGTATGGTACAATGAAGCAATTAACATCCAATCATGCTCTGTGGCATGTACAGTATAAAAATGTTGAGCAGTGAGCTGTGGTACAAAAACAACAGGCACTGGTAAACGAAGATGTGGGGGGAAAAGTGACATGGTCAAATGAGTTATCCTTCACCATATTCTCGACAAGTGGACAAGTGCATGTGTGGAGTACATCAGGAGGATGGTACAGGCCTGAATCCTTAAACCCTACAGTGAGGGGGTCAGGTGCTCTTTTATGCTGTGGAGGGCATTTGCTAGTATGGATTGTCCCCTTAAAGGGACGGGTCATGCCAGATCAATACAAACCTGTTTGTAGTGATCATCTTTATCCTACAAAGGCACATTTCTATCCTGATGGGAGTGGCCTCTTGTAGGATAACAGTAGGGCATAGGGCATGAGGGCTCATTGAATGGTTGGATGAGTGTGAAAAATATGTGAATTGTATGCTAAGGCCTTCGCAGTCACCAAATCTCAACCCAATTCAACATCTCTGAGAGATTTTAGACGGACGTGACAGCATGCTCCACCATCATTATCATCATCTTTTGGAAGAATCTTTCAATCTTTTTGGTTCAATGGTTCAAGGCAATTATAACATTTATAATTATTATTATTATTATTACTACATTTAGACATCATTTATATAATCTATAATAAATTCTGTTTGTCCACTGGTCATCATAAATCTCATTTCCAATAATTAGGCCTTAACATAATGAAGATGCAAACTCTAAAATACACCGTATGTAATTTCTGTCAGAATGAACCTAAGACTTAACTGCCTGGAAACCCTACTATCATGGCCTATTCATTAGCCACAGCCCATTGTTATCTGCATGTGATCCTTCCCCCCTTTACCCACTACAGTCAGATTTAAAGCAGAAAAAATTAAGGACCACTGTCAGTCAACTCTGAATAATACATTAGACATCATGGCATCCCCTAACTACCAGTAATTTATGTAGTATTCCCTTTCGAGGGCCAGACATTAGAAAACGTAGAAAGAAAGACAGCCTAAAAAGAAATTAAGGAAGAAGGAGGCTTGGCAGTGGTGAAACTGACAGCCCGGCATGCAAATGTGCCCATCTATCTTACTGGAGAACACTGAGTGTGCTTTATCTCATCTAGAAGGAGCAGTTCATCTCAGCTAGACAGCCATTTGGACATACTAGACTTAAAAAGCAGGGGCTCTAAATTGGATAGCAATTGTGCAACTGTACAAATGTTCAGGTTTGCTCACCTCAGATAGCCTCCTCTGCACTAAGAGCATGTATGTCAGTGGTGACCCTAAACCTGAGCATGAGCTATGCTAGCTTCAGTTCACATGACCTCATTTCCTTCAGCAGAACATGTAACTGTGTCTGTGTGTGGGTGAGTGGAACTTGTGTGCATATAAGCATGCACTGTGGTGTAACAGTGATTAAAATAATAACAATGGCTTTTTTCCTCTTGAGTGCTTTCGGATACTCAGTTGAAAGCAGGTTGCTGGTTAGAACATATTGTCTGAAATGACAAAACAAATTACACTCATCTGTTTATAGAGGAGAGGCTTTAAAGCTACAGCAGATTGCGTCAAATATGAAATGTTTAGACTTGGCTTGTGCACAAAGGTTTGTGATAAGGCAAGAAACTATTCTTAAACTTACCTTTAATCTCTTAAATACACACAAGGATTACACACCTACACATGCACAGGTGGACTCCTACATGTGTACAACTATACACACTATGCAAACTCACATTTGCATTGGAGTGTCAGTAAAAGCAGAGATATCACTAAGCTACATGAAATTCCACGTCACTAGACTTGCAGTTCTCAATGTTTTTCCTTAGTGGCATCACAAATAACCAAAGCAGAGATCATCATGCCAATTCTTAACAAGAATCTTACTGAAGGCTTCATACATTTATGGAAATGGAAAAAAGACTTTGGAATGTACCACACAAAGGCCATTTTGAAACGAAATCCTGACACCCATGTTAGCTTGAATGCATGTTTGCATGTTTTTCCAATTATCTTCGCATATGATAGTGTTATAAAAGAGAGCATTCATATGAAGCCTTAGTCACTTCTGTCAGCATCCCAGTCCATCCTCTGTATTTGTCTGTACACATAAGGAAGAAAAGAAGACAGACATGAAGAGACAGCAGCACCACAGCACAGCCAATAACGGATCTGGAAAAGCCTCTATGGAGCGTCTTTGTTTTGTTTACTGAAGCTTCATCAAGAGATTCTGAGAATGGCTGCAGCAGTCGCAGCAGGGCAACCTGAATCACCCGCCCTGCTTGACATCTTGAGGAAAAACCGCCTCCAGAAAAGGTCAGTGTAGAGACGGTGAGGGCAGGGGACGAGGCTGGACAGTAAGAAGCAGCCGTGAAGGCAATGTATAAAATGGTTTGAGATGTGGGTAGCAATAGCCAGGGCTGGTCTAGGAGGCTGTAAAATGCCTGGGAAGGTCCCACAGGGCAGTGTGGGGTCTGGACAGCACTAACAAAGTGTCAATGCTGCAGCATAAAGAAAACATATGACAGACGACCAAATAAGCAAGCATGGCTTTGGCTGTTGTTTAGGCCAGAAGAAATGGACCAGGATGTGAGGCTTACCACCTCTGCTACACTGTGTCCTTAGGGAAAATCCTGGCTTTAATTTTAATAATATGCACAAGCAAAACTTTAGTTTTACTTTCTTGCAAACAAACATTAGATATATGCACATACTTTCCCCTCCATAAACTATGCATAGTTTGATGCATAGTTTGCCAGAGTGAGGTTTGATGCATTGCAAGAATGTACTGTGCTGATTTCACATTGATCTTTATAGTCTTTCAAACAGACTTTCAAATCAGACTTTGGGTTATGAGATGCTAATGTGAGACTGCACTGACTTACAGATGTTTGGCAGCACAGCAGACATGTTGCATTATAATGATGCTACTTTATTGCTGTACTAATTTGTTTGCGTTATACTATATTGTATGACATGTACTCTAAATACCTGCTGTATTGCATAATTTGTCGACTGGACAATTAAATGTTGCTAGTCTTGCTATTCGGCACCAGAAAAGCTAGTCGGTTAAACTGTCTTATAGATCAAATTGTGATCAATTTTGACTGTTTTCTGAGTGTTTTCTTATTTTTAGACTAGTTAAGTAGCTTAAACTTCAATTTTATCAGCGAGGATATTAGTTGTTATTTACATCTCTGCTGAGGAGTTAAATTTAATGATGGTTAATTAATAAAAGAACATTTTGATATTCTATTGGCCTGTTATGGACAGCAAGGCTTGTTTGGAAACACAGCTTTGGTTAATTGAGGATTCCTTCACTTATTAGACACTTATCTTCTAACCCACAGGAATGGGTTAGAAGATAAACATTTTCCTCTGCTACTATTGGAAGTTATTTGTACTTACTATTACTACTACGCCCATACACGCTGGGCATCAAGGACACTTAACCGATCAATCAAAACATACTACTACTACCACCACAAAATTTCCAAGCTTTTCGACCACACTAGAAGAAGAAGACATTTCTCATAAGAAAATAAATGTTGAAGGTATGCAGATTTTCTGACTCTCCGGGAAAGTTTCAGAACCTTCTGTTACTCTGCAGCTGTCAAGTATACAACTTCACTTTCTTAATTCTAATTAGTTTTTACACAACTTTATGACCCTCTATTACTACCCACTTTTAATCTAGATTCATCAGCAAGCCTCATTCAAACAGACCAACGGCAGAACTGTTTTCACAGTTGTTTTGTAGGGATATGCGCAGATTCCACCAAACAAATTGTACATTTTATATTTCATGTTAATCGTAGATAAGACTTAATCCCAACGCGGGTGTAGTTTCGACCAAAACATTCCAAACCAATCCAAATTGTCAATTTTATTGTGAAGATACTCAAAGATAAACACATGCTTTCATAATGACCACTAAAAATCTGCAATTAGCAGTAATCAGTGATAACAAAATAAAATGTATCATTTGGTTTTCAAATTGCATTTAACAAACATGTTTTGCAAACAGATTATGAATTACAAATAGGGGGAACTATCCACCTGGAGCCCTTGTAGGTTAAATATGACCAGCAGGAATCCTCAACACTGACACACAGACAGACAACACACAGAACTCCAAAATCCATTGAAAAAAACTATGAAAAAAACAAATGAAATACTTCATACTTCTGTGCAACTGTGGGAAACCCATGATTGAATGTTGTGAGTCTAAACATTTATGGACTGGACCAAGACAAAGAACAGCAAAGCAGAACTGATTAGAGTTCACTTGTGAGTGAAAAACAGTGCTTCTGTCTAAAAAGAGAAACTGAGTGCGAGAGAGAGCATACAATGAATATATTTTTGCAGTGATAGAAATGTACGTTATGATAAATTGCGAGAGCCACAGGTAAACAGTGAGGCAGAAATTTGCATTAACAGGCAACAGAAAATTGATATGACAAACCTGAGCATAGCAGACAACATGCAACCTTCTAACTAAAATATTTAAAAAATGTGTTTATGCAAAGTTATAATTCTCCCTTCAGTTGAAATACAGTCTCCTGGCCACCAATCAAGAATTTATGGTGTGACTTGTTACTTTTCCCTTTTACACTATAACCTATGAGAAACAATGACTATAGTGAAATACATTAATGTGCTTATAATAAGCAGTGGTATTTCCTGTGGATAAAGTGCAGCTAGAAAAGCAATTACATTTGAAAGGTTTGTCTTTTGTGCAACTTCAAGCCCCAGTTATTAAAACCATTTAGGATGAAAAACAACAATGAAGGATATAACAACAAATCAATACCTACATATGATTGCATGTGCATACAGTAAAACACAATTAATAAAAACAATTAGGAAGAAAAATTGCTGTAATATCATTTGAATTAGGAGTAAATTGACATTTTAATGCCTGTCTACTGTTGAAATACTGTGAAACTCCAGAGTGAATACGACCACTACAGAGAGAGGAAACGCTACAATTGGAATGTGAAGATGAAGAACACTGTATATTACTCATCTCTCTCTAATTGCTCATTAAATCCCACCACTCTATGCCTCCTCTTTGTGTCATACTACTAAATGTAAACACCATTAAATAAGCTGTGTGTAAAGAACTAGATGATTATTCATTAAAAAACCAAAGACAGTTTCATTATTAGTAGAGCGTGTAGGTAAAAGTATCATGTTAACCATTCTGCATTAATGCAGATGCAGCTGTGCTTCAAGTCCATGTCAACAAAGAAATGTGAACACCTAAGCATCATTTACCAAATGGAAAGCTTTAGAGGGAAACATAGCCTCTGTCCTGCTTCTCTTCGCTCTGCTACAATAAATCAGCATCATTGTCACTGACAACTGGACAGACTCCAATTTTAAAAGGCATTTCACCATGCCAAGCCAGGGACACATAAAATGTATCCCTAAACATATTCCTGTCCTGATGTTTCACTGCTATTCATATTGGCCAAGTGTTAAGCTGCTTTTGTTGTGGGAGCTGTAACTTCAGAATGCACACAATTCTGTATGATGTGATTTATTTGCACACTATTAACTAATGTAGCCCTTTTTGTCAGCCTTGTCTCTCTTATCCGGATAACCTGGAATGGCTGGATACTACTGAAGCCTGGATTGAATGTTCATGTAAATGGAGCTGCATGCATGCATTCACACACACTCTCATACATACATAAATACTCAGCATTCACTGAGCAAGTGCTGCATACAATGAAGTACCGTAAGGAATAAAATATGCATACACATAGTTAGCATATAATTGAGTTATAGAAGCACTGACACTGAATTTCAGGTCCAGTAACAATAACCAATAATTGTCTGTTTGCTGTGTTATACAATAGCCAGTGACATCACTCTAAACTTTAGGGCCCTATGATTTCAGCAATGCAGAAAACACGGATGGTGTCACAGAATTTGATGATAAAAGTGGAATCTACTGTAAAATACAGAATATCATGGAAATGGCCAAACTGTGGATGCAATTTTTATTCTTCTTCTTTCTTAAATTCTTAATTTATTCCCAAAATTGTTTCTGAAATTATATCATGGCAGTCAGTTTACACACACAAAAAAAAGGATATACATAAACTAATTACAAAGGGTAAAACTTTTCTTAAATATCACATTTACAACTATTACTGTTTTCTACTGCTATTGTCATTGCATTTTGGCATGAAAACATTTTACATTTAACCATGCATCTTGTAGCACAGATACATGTCTGGCATTTATAATGAAACAAACTGTTTAAAAATTGCTGAAAATTCAGCCAGTTGATTTTGATTGTGGAGGGATTTAATCAACTTAATACGCACATTAGGAGGCATGGCCATTCCCTGGGAATTGTGGGAATTAGTTGGATGTATGGACTCTACGCAGCCAAGAACAGATAGGCATATGATAAACCACAACTACCAAAACGAAAATGACCACTGTCCAGATGAAGTTTTAGCAATGTTTTAGACTGTCTCACACACGCATTGCAAAACTGTATCACACAGGTGCGACATGTTTTTTTCATAGCATGTGTGACATGTAAGGCTCACTGTGCAACCTGTGTCAAATAAATTTTTCCCAAGGATGGAACATGACATTTTAGGTAGTTCATGCTGATATATGTTTAAGTGTTCATTTTTCCAATACGTTTGGTTGTAATTAGTTATTTGATGCAACATAAAAGGAGTGTAAAGTGATTGACAGCCAACGCTAACCTGTGATTGAGTCGGGCGGGTGAATGGACGAGACCTAAATAATGCATCCCAATCACTACTGCACAGACCCTGTCTCTAAATAATATAACCAGCATGAGACAGCAGTGCCTATATCCAGTATGTTTTGGCTTCAATTTTGTAAAGTGGAAGGAAGTGAAGATGTGTCCTCCATTCCTTTTTACAGTCATTGATTCACACCTGTGCTTTTCCTATTGGGACATATCAAAAATGTCCTCACTGAAAAAGGTCATCAGATACTACTACTTTTTTCAAGACAACAACAGAACACTGACATTTTTGTGAGGCAGCACTGGGGTATGTATACATATTGTGATTCACTCTGTCAGAGTCGGGCAAATCCAATCAGGATAGAGACTTTACATAGGGTTCAAGTTCACAGCTCCTTCATTGTGCGCAAAATATGCCAACAATAACCCTACTCAGTTCAAAGATAGTATACCATCATTGAAGCTAATCAACCCCTGCCACATGTAGTGACAATGTACTCTTAATTTCATCCTGCTCAGACCTGCACTCTGTAATTCGCTGCTTTTCCTCTTCAATGTGCCATAGTGATGACTGAAACTAATCTCCAAATGAATGTCCACTGCGCATTGGCATCTTTTCTTTCCAGTTTCTCCAACACAGATAAGCAAAGCTCATAGTACAAAAGAAACAATTCTACATACTGTATCTTGAACACAATACACACACGTGTTCATTTTTATTATCTTTTTTCCAAGGCTAGATAAAATTCACAGAGCTATATATTTTTGTGTCCACTTCATGTATGTCCATAGACTGCAGTTTAGAGCTGCTGGACTTTTTAGCCTGGTCTACTCTTTTCTTTTTTTTTTTTTAATTTGTGGCACTACACTGATCACGCGAAAGGCCAGGCTTTGGATTTAACAATGAATTGCTTGCGAGTGCTGCACCCACTAAATGAACCAGGCAAACAAGTTGACCTTCGTTTAAACAATTGAAGATGACAAATATCAATGTTTCTGAAAATGTCGACTATTTCTAAAGACGTGCTCAAAAAAAATACTAAGGGATACATGTATTCTTTCAGGACAATATTAACCCCAGTAAAGATTTTGAGGGGTTTATATTACACTTAAAACATTGGGATCTATAAGTGAAGACAAAAACTCACCATAAACTGTTGATCAACTAAGTAACCACTACAAAAGTTAAAGAGCTCAAATATGGTAAGTAGTATCAGGTATAGCCATTATCTGTTATGACTAAAATAAGTTATTCAAAAGAAATATCAAATTTTTACGACACAGCAAAAAACATAGATCTCAAATGACCCTTATGAGAAACAGTATGTCTGTTTAGTTGTTACTGGTGTAACTGAATGACTAGAATCCAGCAGAGACCTGAATATCTTGCCAACTCAGCTGTGAACAAGATCAATATCTGAGCTCAAAAGGGTGGATAATGATTGCCAACTCCTATGGGAGGTAAAATTATGACTAGAAACTGTTAATATATGAAGCTATTCAATGAGGCAGAAAGTTGCTTCGATTAAGATTTTGAGCAGAGGAGAGCTAATAATTAAGTTATTACTGCATTCAGCTCTTATTTGTCAACTTAAAATATGGCATTGAGGAGGAAGAATGTGTGCAGATACCGTACATTGGGAAGTTTAGAGTCTTGACAATGGAAACAGAATGAGAAGGGGACAGCAACTGTCAAAATATCACTATGCATCAAAGCTAGCTCACTGCCTCAATGGGCTCTTACAGCTTATCAGAGTTCCTTTCGATGGCAAATGCAGCCTAGTCTCAAAGTGAATTTCTGATTCTCAGTAAACTTTTGACAAGGCCTATTACACAGATGGATAGCTGTTTTCACTGGGAAAACACGGCACCAGCAAGCCCCTGTTAAAAACACTTCAGGCAACTCATATCTGATGAGGTGTCAAGTATTTCAAGAGTGCCATGTCACAGAATGGTGTTACCTAATCACAGCGCTAATGATTCGTAATGCAGAACTATAAGTGGTAGGATGTTGCGGTGTAATACAGCTTCCAACTCATTATAGCTTACAGGAGTGAGTTGATTCCAAGGAGCTGGATCAATTAGCTTAACATCCTTTCATCTTATCCACTCTAATATTTTCTGTAAACTGCATAAATAGCATTTAAATTAGCAAAAAATACTTAATTTACCTCCTTATATACATTATATATTTACCTCACAATGATAAATCTCAAGATGTTACCCATGGGAACATTAAGTCACATCAAGAGTGACATTCAAGCACTACTACTACTACTTCTTATCTGCTTATAGTCAACAAGCCTTCCAGACATTGCTTTTCAATAACTTAATATTATCCCTGACTTAATAATGTGACACAAGCCCCGCTGACACTATGTCAGACTGGTGAGCGCCAAGATGCTGTGTAAGACAACTAGCTCCACAGATGCACAGCTGACACGCCACAAAACAAAAAGTGAGTGCAGAGGCAGAAACATATCCAGATACATCCAGACCAGGCACAAAGAGCCAATCTATATTTGTGACAAGGGACTCCTACAGTGAGCGCTCTGGAGGCAGAAAATCCCATGCCATCTTCAGGCAACTGCGTAATCAAAGATTGATATCTTAGTATGCAAAACTGAGGTCCCCGTCTCCCAAGCAATTAATACTACACTAATATTAACTTCTCATCTGACTCACCTCTAAGAAGAAGACAATCTACTATTCTGTTTATTAGCAAAATCCTGTTCATAAATCACTGAACTGTTGGGCAACATTTAGTCCTACTGTGCATGGGGTGACTGACATTAGCCTGAGCATTATCATGCATTATCAGGAGGGATAAATTTAGAATTATCTTCAGGCAAAATCCTTAAGCTATTAAAAATTAATAGTAGCTCGTTATGCAATGTAAAGTTAGTATCTAGAGCAATAGAATTATGCAGTTATATCCTTGGTAATATAATAATCATAAGCTTAGTTAATGGACCTGTGCAAATGTGCAATAAATGCAGTGAAATCATGGAGTGAAAAGTGATGCAAATCATAAGCTGAATTACGATTCCCCATTGAATCCTGCTTTCTAAATACAATTACCACTCTTTCCAATACAGTAATGGTTTTACTGCTCCAAATCTCTGCTGATGACATTGCAGTCACACACAAAAACTCAATCCTCAAGCCCTCGCTAAATCTGATTAGAGTCAGCTTTGGTGAGAGAGAGAGGGCAAGGGAGAAAGAGAGAGGGTTTTTGAAATTACTCACTTTTTTTCCCCTCCTCTGGCCCATTGCCAGAAAGTCGGATCCACAGTATAACGTCAAAGACAGGGCACAGGCAGGCAGGTGAGGCCAAGCCATTGCTGAGTGATAGGGGCTCGACACGGGAGAGGAGGGCTGTTTTGATCTAGAAAAATACAGAAAACATAGAAAACATGTTTCTTTCTTCGTGTACAGTACAATCAGTGTTTGCACTGACAAGGATGGACAACTGAGTCCTGAATATTGAAGCAGATGTACACAACCCTCAACGCACAGAATCACCAAAAAATCTCAATCTTTCTAGTTCAGTTTGTTAAACCACCAAGGTTTCTTCATGAAACCTATACACCTCTATCAATTCTACAATGGTGTTTTTGGGAAGAGAGGTGTCAAGGGGTTATTGCTGTATGGCTGACTTAAAGAGTTGGACAAGGAGAAGAAATTGATTTTGTCTGGTGTATCTGCACTCACTGAACACAGATTTTATGTTGCGAGTTACTTCAGATTTCAGTCCAGCACTAGCTCGGCTTTAATGTGACTTGAGGTTTGAAATGGAAAGGAAAGAGAAAAAACTGGAGAGGCAGTGAGAGAAAGAAAAGTGGACAGATAGATGGCACGGGGGCAAGATGAGAGGTTGACTGGGTGGGTTGGGGGTTAAGAGAATGACAGACAGGCTGCCAGGAATGAAGATGAGGAAGTGCGACAGATGCCGTAAACAGAACTATACCAATACGAGACTGCCAGGAAATACTGTAATGGAATGCATTTGATCAGAAGTACATCCAAGACTCAGGACGTTCATCTGCAGAGACCAGTGTGTTGGAGCGGAGTTCAACAAACAGTTACACAGAAATACTGGTGAAATAAAAAGTGAAGTCAACACAATATGTACCGGCCAACTGTGTGACATCCACCAAAAGAAACAAGAGCCACACAAACAGCATGCCAACAAAAGCTAAGGTTAAAACCAGGAAGATAGTATTTCCAGGAAAACAGTTACAGGAACAATTACTAGAGCCAGTAATAACACCATGAAGTTGAATCAACACTTCTACGTGTCATAAAGGTATAATTTAGACATATTACACTGTATTAGTTTTAGCTAGGTATACCAAATAAAACTGTCAAAAAACTGTATGAGCTGCAATGTTTGTTGATAATTCAATTAGTTGATAATCAACTCTTTTGACTACCAATTAACTGATGAGTTATTTTCCAAAAAAGAAAATTCCAAAATTCTCTTATTCGAACTCCTCAGATGTGAATGTTTGCTGGTTTTCTTAGACTTCTACAATTGTGAAACAAATATCTTTGGGTTTTTGACTAAAAACATATTTGAAGAGATCATCTTTGGCTTTCAGAAATTGTGATGACCATTTTTATCATTTTCTGACAGTCTATAGTCCTTGCAATTAATTGAGTAAATTACTGACAGAATAAACGATAATGAAAATAATGGACTGTTGAAGCCATACGCTTATTTCAGCCAACAAGGAACTAGAAACTGCAGTACAGAAATCTCAAAGATAATATTTAATTTAGAAACTGTCACATTGCACTTACTTCTTTTTTTCCCCCCTATCTGTACACTGTCTTACTCAGTACAAATCTTTAATGACAATTTTTTCAAAAATATGTATTTGTAAGTTTATGTGCTAAAATCATCATCATCATCAATCATTTAATCTGTCATTATCATATGTTTTGAACTCTCAAATATCAATTTTGGTATCGGTTGCACTATAGTTGCAATTGTAATGACCAGACGACACATGCAGCTGCAACTAACCCATCAATTAATTGCATTGCAAGGCCAATGATGCCTTCTATGGCAAACATGCCTCTTGAGGAATGTTCATTTTCACAGTCAGTGTGTTCCCCCTTTGAATATGACATACATCTGCATCTATAATGCTGACTTTTCACTCATACTAAAAGGTGTTAAATAACTAGGCATGATATATTATTTTGAGCATCAACGACACAGTTCCCTTAAATTAGTCTCACATAGAAAAAAGTGACATAGTAAACCTATGTCATTGAAATAATGACATACGTTACCAACCACATTTAGGCAAAAACACACCACAGTTGTCCCGAGACATATGTACCTCTGTAACTGGCCCCTCAAGACAGCACCCCAGGCCACCTTATAGACTGCTCCCATCAGTCCAGGCAGTGGTCCAAGAGAACCAGCTAGGCCCAATAAAGCTCACAGGCTCCCTGGTGCACAGGAACAGCCTCTCAGCTCGCCTCATAATTATTCTGCTGGCCCTGTTAAGAAGCCTGAGACACTCTCCCTGCTCCATTACTCACACACTGCCAAAGATACTGCATAGAGGCTCCCCAGGATGAACACAGCTATGACTGTGTAGGTAGAGGCATACATGTAAACAAGCAGAGCAGGCTCAAGTAGTGGTGGGCAGTATACCGGGTTTGTCACCGTCACTGGTGTCACTTTCAGCGATAACATGGATTTTGCAACCCTGTCATTACCGTGACAAATGTTTCAGCATATTAAAAATTATGTGCTTAACTGTGTTTGTGATAACATGCAGGTAGAGGGCTACGCACATACTCATAAAACTAGAATTAGGTACACTAACGACTGTTTTCCTCACTAAATGCAGACATTGGTAACATGAAGTTGTCGAGGGGAACATTACAAACAATATGTGCTGATTTCTCTGTTGTTGGCCACAACAACTACTGGGAAACTATGCGCACTAATCATTTTACCATGTACTGCTTTGAAGGCCAATACAAAGCAGGATTTGCTTTAAAAGGAAGCTTAAGAATGGATTGATTTTGCAGCTAATGTGGCTAGTAGCATCTATTGTTGACCCACACACTGGAGCAATGTTGGAGTGCAACTGAGGCTCAGGAGGTGGAGCCGTCGTCCACTTATCAGAAGGTCGTGGTCGAAGTATCCTTGGGCAAGATACTGAACCCCAAGTTGTGAGTGTGTCACTGCTCGTAATGAGCAGGTGGCTTCGCTACCATATGTGGATGAGTGAATGCCAACTCGTGTTGTAAAGCACTTTGAGTGGTCAGCAGACTAGAAAAGCGCTACCATTTACCATAGCAATATTGGGTCAAGTCTCACTTGAAGCCAATCCTAACCTAAAGTTATCGCCACACTTCATACTGCATTGCAAGTTCAAATGGGTATGTTGGTAAAGAAAAGCTCTCTGTGGTGTGGTTCCACGTTGGTATGTGTGTCTGTTGCTGCCGTATGGACATGTACTTGACAAACAAGCCCCGTGGTGCACTGACTATTGTAATTCTATAACATGCTGTTGAGATGCCTAACCCGACCTCTTATCTAACTCTGAGAAGAAATCACATGACATTTATTGATAACATATATTATGGGGCATAATATTCCTTCCAAAACACATGTAGGCATATACCTCCTTTTCAATCCTTTTTGGAGCCAATAATTACATAATTTTTTAAATCTATTTTTTCCCTTTCTTAAGATATATTCCCTTACATTGCTAATAAAGAGGCAAAATCATGATTTGAATGGAGCATCCCTAATATTTTCTAATACCATGATATAATACTGTCACTGTAAAAAAGCAAATGAATAAAAAATTAAATTTTGGGTCATATTGCCTGTTGCCTTCCCCTAGGCTCAAGCTATATTTTAATTCCAAACATTCCCTCATTATGACACACAGATAGTGACTTTTCTCACAACACCTTAAAGCGTTTCACTAAATAAAGGATAAAAAGTTTCACTTGTTGTTACGCATCTGCACATGCTTATCAAGCTCTAAATACAAAAGCTGAAATGGCTATCTTTAATATGCAGCTTACGGTTTATAATTGCTTACTTATTCCAATGACCAGGTGAGTAACCACACTATGGGTGACCTGTGGCTTTTACGCTCCATTTCTATGTTGTAGAGAAAGTTGCCTCAGAAGGAGAAAAGAGAGCTGACAAAGTGGTAAATGATAGCTGAAATATCTGTGCGACACAGTATAATTTGATGTAAAACATTTTATAAAAGCAGTCTTGAAAGCATGCTCACAGATGAAGAGGTGTTCTTTGGGTCCCCATGGTCAGGCATGAGAAGAAAATAACCCTGGCATAGGCCTAGATGATGACATTATCAGTAATCTAGGCGCCATACATAAAGCATGCAAACCAGCCACTTATATGAACACTGAAAAAGCAGCGATTTTAAAAAGAAAATTAGTCAAAAACTGTCAAGTGCCATATGCTAACCTGTCATCCCATCAGCCATATCTGACAAAGCGACATGAATATTTTAAAAAATTCCATTTGAACAAAGTATGAAGCCACCTGATAGCAACATTTTACAATCTGCTGCATGTCATAGCAATAATTATAAATCCTATCTCAATATGAGCCTTAATTAGGTTACTTGCAAAGCTATTAAAGGGTTACACACAGCCAGTGCAATGAAAGACAGTCTTATGTAGGATGGAGTATATCTCATGATGTGAGTACAGCAGATTTATGGGATTAAATGTGACCGTGAAGCCAGTCAGCCCATATGTTGCATTTAAGTAAACTAGAGGCCTGTGCTGAATCCTTAATCTATGATACTCAGCTAGTTGAGGGAGTTATATGTCAGTGCTGTTTTGCATCTTATGAGGCAGAAGTATGCGCACAGTGCCATCATCAAAGATAAAATGGGGTAGATGTGTACAGATAACACTAAAAACACATTAATAAAATTGTTTGTTTTTTTAGATGGATGATGAAATTGACTGTCGTTGATTTAGTGAATTATTCTAATTACAGTTGTGACTCTCTTTTTTATCTCCCAAAAAGGAATATCTGAAATCTACCAAGGAATCTATGAGGGTCTCTGGACGCCACTATGAGAAGCTTTGCTTAAAAGGAAAACCAAAAATAAAATAAATAAAATAATATACAAAAATGTGTTTACTTAAAACTTAAATAACAACATCTCCAAATATATAAATGTGTGTTGAAATGCAATACTTCTGGATGCAAAATTACAGGAATGGTGAGCTTTGGTTAGTACATGGGTGTAATGAGAAGTGAATACAATTTAACCCCAAATCACCCTTCTGGAGATCCACTGAAGAAACCCAGTAATGCACCCTTCAAGTGGACAAACCACTAAAATTCACTAGTGTCAGGCAAACACTAGTGAATTCACTTGAAAACAGCTACATATGGACACCTGAGATTGTTTTTTTTTTTTTAAAAAGCATCTAAATTACGAACTCATGTATTTTGAGGACCTTGGTGGCCCAGAGCCTCATTGCAGTAAGCAAGCACCTTGAACCTTGCACAGCACCTTGGTCTGTAAATTACATAGTGAAGAACCAGCAAATGTAATTTAGGCTGGCAAAGCACTGCAGAGCCTCAGACAGGAGGATGTCAAGAGAAGGAACTGCACTGAAAGGGGTGTGGGCAAAGGAGAGCCATATAGTTCTTCAAACAACACTTCCATCTAGTGGGCATTTGAGTAAAACTAAACACATGAAATGACTGAAAGGCTTGGGTTCCTGTGCAAGGTGACTCATGCTTTAAATTGCCATTCTGAGATTTTGGCTTGGGGGCATCTCTCCCAAGACGATGAGCTGCATAAAGCTCTACAGTCAAAACTGCAGCAAAAACTAGCAACAGTAAAGTCAAGGGTGAAACTACACTGAATTCCCCACGCAAATTCAATAAAACTTGGATGAAAACTGCTATAGTTTAGTAGTTTCTTTAACATGTAAGCAATATCTATTTTAGACATTTTGGAGAAACAAACACTACTACCCTCTGACATCTGTAAAGTTTACTATGAACACAACTTTCCACATATTAAAACAAATAAACAAATAAAAACTCTCAACACAAGGTCCAACATACTTTGCTGAGGCTTTCAACTGCATCTTGTAGCTTTCCTCGTACATGTTGTTGCTTAGTTGGATAGGTTTCTGACCCTTTTGAGAAAACTGGTGATTGATCACAGACAGGCTACATCACACAATCACTCACCAACTCTCCAAACACACAAAGCAGTTTGAAAGTTCACACATGGCTGGTGCTTCACATACCATATTATACACAAGTTGACATTCTGGAAATTATCAATTGTCTGTCTGTGGGTAAAAAGCTATATTTACATTGACGGCCGGACAACCTTAGCCTTGTATATTAAGGCAGCCATCACCAGATGTAGGCGACAGGTAACAGATGTCAACCTGGTGCAAGTTAAGTTAGCAAACATAGTTAACTAGCTAACTTAGCTACAAATGGGGCCTCTGAGGACGGGACAAACACAATGTTCAGCTTCACTAAAACTGTGAATGAATCGGTCCACTGACGAAGAATAAAGTTTATCTCAAGATGTTTTTCGCAAACTACAAACAGCTATTTCCAAGGTCAAGAACTTTCGATCTTAACCGGTTTGCTCTCGTTTGCCATCTTGCGGCGTCATTCAATGTTTGACTAACATTAGCCTTTGGGGCTAACTTTAGCATTTATTTGAAAATAACCACCCTTCACCGTCATAACAAAAAAAATAAAACAAGACTTTGTGAAGTCTTTCACATTTGAGACTCCTACATTAACGTTAGCTAACTTACAGTGGTTTAACGGAGTTGAGATAAACGTTGAAACATCACTGCTAACATTAGCTAAGCAATTCAACGATTAGCGAGAAAGACGACGACGGTTTTCATCGGCAAAGAGACAACAGCACCGCTATACGCCATAACTTCTTAAAAACACTTACTTTTGTTTGAAGACAGATTCTTCTGGAAAGTAACCACTTCGCTGCATCATGTTACTGAACATTTTAAAACCGCTCTGGAATTTTTGACTGTTAATTGCTTATTAAACAAAGATGGAAGCCGGAAGTGGCATTAAAAACTACTCGCTCGTCTTTTATCATACTTAAAACTTTACTTGAAAAAAAAAAATACACGTTCAGAACCCATGTCGTACATCTGTACTATAGTTCCAGCTGGATATTAAAAACAAAAAAACAGAAATTCAAAAATGCAGGCTGTTTAGTTTGGTTGTGTGAAATTAGGCAATTGAAGACATGGGCATTGCTATGCTGGAAGTAGTAATACAAGGTTGTTAATCCTCAAGTATTCTGATGATGAGATCATGCTTGCAGGCTATAATTGCTCGGAACGTCGACAGTCTTTTTGAAAAACTACTCATTATTCAATTGTCCTCTGTGACTGTCAGCGAGCTAGGAATTAAAGACGTGTGCAAGCCTGCATGTGCGTGTGGAATGGTATTAATTTTCCAATGTGAATGAACAGTAAGAAAACTAAAAACACTCACCCTGCACAGAACAGGATCTTACCTTCAGCACTTGATTTCCTTCACTTCCTGTTCTATTTGACTTCTCAATCATAATGGGAATCACATTGAAGAAAGACGATACATGTGTAAGAGGTTGGATTTTATTTAGTCCACTTTTGAAATTTACATTTTCTGTCGAGATTCATTAAAAAAGATAAAGCATCATCAGCTTTGCAGACCATATCACAAAGAGACTGCAGTAAGGAAAGAGTGAAGTAGAATGAAGATGGCTTAGTAGGCACATTGTTCAAATGATACATGTTAATCTAATTGATGGCAAAATATGTACAGCAATGATTTTACCTTGTGGTAGCACATGCTTGGGACTTCTGAGTGAGAGTTCACAGGTTAGTAAAGCACAGATCGATGCAGACATAAGGACCTTTTCACTGTCTATAAAAGATGTATCGAGTTGAGTATACGAGGCAGTCAATTTCCCAAAACTGTATGCCAGTTCAATTCGAAATAAATTAAACCTAAGAGGAGAGAGAAATAAGGAATATCAATGAACTTGTGAAACTAATTGACCAGCGCTTGTCAAACTAAGCATTTTAACAGACTCTAGCAAATGTTCCTCCATATGAATCAAGAATACTGAGCTAAAAGTGGACACGACATCCACCTGATGAAATAACTTGAGAAATAAATTAGAAATGGATAGTTGTATTAGTATGCATTTATAAAGAGTACCTGATTTTTTCTCTCTCTCTCTAGCCTAAGTTTGATACCTTTGCATAACTTATAGAAAACCTGTCACGTTCTTTTAAAAACTCACAGTAATTCATTCATTAATCACAAGTCCTGATACCACCGAAGACAGGCACAGGATTCTACCCTGCAGAATCCACATACCTTCGAGTCAAACACGTTGGATATTCCATACAAATAAAGGACACTTTTCCTGTTTATATACATAACACTTTTGTACAGTCTTTGCACTTCCATTACAACAGATTGAAGCATCTCCACATACAAAGTAAATGGAAATCAGATCATGATCAGTGGATTAAACCTTGAGTGAATCCAAAGCTTAAATTGAGCACTTGGTTAGGTGTAAAATGAACGAGTTCAACTGCCTTTGCATTGAAAGAAAAAAGTAATAAAACTCTGACATTCTGTCGTACTGGGTTACCTTGTGGATCAGGTTTGGCTTAGACACAGACTGAGTCAGATTTAGCCATTCAAAATAATTTAGAGGGGGAAAAAACGGTAAAACTGGCCCGTGATCAGTGCCCATGAAACTTCACCCCACTCAAAACAGGAGAAAGTGAAAAATCAACACTGTTAACCAGCTATGCTAACTAGTAGAGTGTTGAATTGATGAAGTATTGTGATCATGTTATCTAGTGATTTCACTTACACTCCAAAACAACAACAAACAGCATTATACTTTAAGAAGATGTTAAATGTGGATCAGCTCACCGGCCATTGAAAGGTGAACAACAGAACAAAAAACTCTAATCCAATATAGGAGGCAGTGAATGTTCAAAGTTTGTGAGTGTGCTTAAGTCAAACCCCAAAGACAAGTCCAGTCATTCCACCTGCTCTCATACTGCATACAGCTTATTCCTGGCTCACACCCCTTCCTACCACTGTACACGCAGTGCTGTCCTAGGCCGTGCAGCAGTGTAAACTAAGGACAGCTGAGTGGCTATGAAGCTCCACTGGCCCCTACACACTAAGGATCTCACTGAGGTGGAACGTGACAGCTGGACCATCCCAAAGCACAAACCACAGCCTACACTAGCGTAAAAGGCCCAGCGGTTTGGGGGTTTGGAAGGCGGGCTGGTGTTTGGGACAACAGGGTCACTTGGGTCCTTTGGAAGGGGTTTCTGTCTCTGTGGATTGGCGGCCGTCGTTCCAGGCTTCCCGGGTGCTCTTGAGGGCCTGTGTCCGTTGTTGGTCCACAACCACGTAGTCAACACGCTCATCTGATGCTGCCATGCCGGTTCCATTGCTTTTCATCTGAAGAGTGAAAACACACAAAAGATCGGTTTAAAATCCCTTTAAACTGACCTCCTCTGGTTGTGAACAAGCGGTTGAGGATGTGGGGGTTGATAAATTCCTACCTTCCTAGGTGGGGTAGACTTGCCGGGGTCAAGATCCAAATCCAGGTACTCCACCTGTTTGTCTCCCTTCGGCTTCACCATAGGGCTGCTCCCACCATCCGCAGTGATGGGTGCACCAAGCTTCATGTTCTACGCAAGTCAGGAAGAGATGCTTTTACTGACTGAAGAGGAACATTGAGGCAGTGTCACAGTGCGACAGAGCTAATATTTATCTAGCATTGTCACAATAACCATCATTTGTTTGTAAAGACTGCATGAGGTCTGATGAATATTTGATTATTCAAAAAAGTTGGCACTGTTCTGCCAGAAAAAACTGCATTCAACACCAACTTCAGAGGGTGCACATACAGGTACAGATGGTCTGTAGATTGGAACAGCTAGAGAATTAAAAAGAGGACTGCAAAAGACAATTAACACAAAATTTATGAGCAGAGTAGTCAACAAAACCACTGTCAATGTAAACTGGTGGTCAAGTTGTTAATAATATCTATATGACAAGCAGGGTCTAGACCTGCTTTTTATGGAAAATGTCCTGTGACAACTTTTGTTGAGATTGTTTCGTTATAGGAATAAAGTTGTTTAATCAATGAACTTTTTTCCATCTAGCATTGCTGACAGGCACCAGTCTGGCGAGGTTTGTTCACTGAAGCGAGGATGCACCATTTCTGACACAGCCAACAAAAATGGGCATCAAACCAACATGCAGAACTCCAGTTGCTTCAAAGCTGTCCAATGAAAAATAACTCTGCAAAGCAACTCCGACTGCGACATATTTTCATTTGAATTCTGAAAAGGCTTTTGGTACTTTGCAGAGTTAATTCCATATTTTCACATTGAATAAAGCAGGGTAAATAGCTTTAGCATTAGCAGACAAAGTCAAATTTCTGGTATTGTGACAACACTATGATACATGTTACACCTAAAGGTAGTGTTAATTTCTAACTACAAGTGGGGTGGAGTTATTCGAACTATTATGGTGACAAAACTAGGACATACTGATTGTAAGGAAAGTTACAGTGTACAACATCTAAAAATCACTGCAAACTGTATCCAAGCCAGTTTCTAGCAGGTGCTGGGGAGTGATAACAGCACAGCAAAGTATGTACTATGTACTTGCTGAATTGCTGATCTAATGATAACATCGGAGACTGGTGACCTCTGGCATTCTGACAGGGTAGGCCATGCATGTCTAACCTGGCAACCCTGCTCACCTCCTCTATGTTGTCAAGTTCCTCCACCTCCCTCTTTACAGGGGTGATGGGAACTGTGCAGTAGAAGGACTCCTCTCTACACAGAGTGAGAAGGAAGTGGTGACAAAGGAAAAAAAAGAGAACAGCAGATGGTCAAGAACAAAATGCAGGAGAAAGAAAATGGATGAAGCCAGAAGCCTGGAGAAGTCAGAGAAATGAGCAACTAGGGAGAAAGAAATAAACATGAGTGATGAAAGAACAGGAAGTCAGCAGAACATATCAAAGCAAATGTTGGAAAAAAGAGTAAATTGTTACAGCAGGAAAAAAAAGGAAAGTGGTGCATCTAATACCCAAACTGTAAGAGAAAGAATCCCTGCTGACAGAAATGGCATCCTATCAGTATATGGCTGATGTGCCCAATATTATCCTGGGCACATCAGCCAAATGTGCCTGTTTTCTGCAGACATTACCCAACGGCTAAAAGACACTTAAACTTTACCATTTCAACCAATGCCCAAACAACAAAAAGGGATCCTCTGAACAACAGTAAGGGTACTGATCTGTCAAAATAAGTGGGTTTTTTTTTAAAGAACACAAGACCTGAAAAGCACAAGAACAAAAATAAAAAATAAAGGAAGCAGGGTAGCAGGATAAGAGGAAACTGCAAAGAGAAGAGTTGAAGTGGCGAGGAGTCCGTCTGCAGCAACCAGTAACTCGTCCATGTTAACGTATGCCTTAGGAAAAGGGATTTCTACCATTTTCTGTGTAACAAATACAGCTCGACTTTCTAGGTTGCAGGTGTTCAACCCTGAAAACTGCCTCATATGAATTCTGCTGAATTTATTGTGCAACTGCCTTTGTAGATTTCATATACAATAATGATGTAAAATAGTTTCAACAAACCACAAAAAAAAACACATATCACAATGAAAATCAATTCAGACATGTAGCGTTGATAATCTGTGATTGGAGAAGTACAGGAAAATGTAATCATGCAACTTCTTATAATCAGAGGATGGTTGTGTGTTACATACTGGTTCATCTGTGGACATATTAGAGACCATGGCTACATAATTCTCATCACAGTCCTCGGAGTCAGTGCTGGAGGCCGTACTATGCACTGACGGGGGTCTCGTTGGCATTGGAAACCTAGAGAAACTGAGCAGCATTCACAATATTTACACACTGACTTCCAGGCAAATGCAGTCTCTGGTGAGCACAAAACATAACACAGACATAACAGACACAGCTATAAACCACTGCAGCCAGAAGAGTCCCTGCAGCATTAAGCACAGAAATAGACCTCATCCCAGATAAGCCAACAAACGGCATTCAGTACAACTTGGTTCTGAGGCAAATCCCAGAGTGGTTTGTGTGTGCAGTGCTACTTTGGTCACAAAGTGACTACAGTAATGCATGACGTGTTAGTGCCTACTTCTTTAGTTAATTGTATACTACATGTTCTACAAAAGGGAATGTTCACACTAAATAACCCCTTTCCTATAAAAAAGAAAGAAGAAGAAGAAGAAGAAGAAAACTGTATTTTGTGTTGGTAATATAACAAGCAGGTAGGACAATGCAGACCGTTTCCATAACAACAACTCCTTTAGTCACCTGGAGATGAAGTGCAGCAATTTATTTTTATTGTCTTGTGTCTTGTGCGCCTCTATAAAGTTACATTTTTCTCAACTTTAAAAGGCACTCCACTCCAAAAGCACTTCCTGATAAGATATGAGGCACAGTGCCTCTTCTGAGACAGCCGCCCCCCCACTTGACGTCAAACTCAAAAATAAAAACAGGGCCGATAGGAAAGCAGAGTTGTGTGAACACACCCTTAGTTGTTAGCAAAATTAAGACGTTTCAGATACTTACTCCCGAGCGAATGACCGTGTGACAGGCGAGCGGACGGGCGTACAGGGCTCCTCCCATTCTGGCACTGGTTTGATCTCCAGTGGGGCGGGTCTTCCTGAAGCAAGGCACACATTCACAGTCAGTTTCTGCTTGAGACAAACACTTAAGCTACACGTATGTCAGGTTGACAAAGGTCAGCACCACTAAAGCTGTATATACTGTAATGTGGACTTAATCAACCTGTGTGTTCAGAATCATGTGTTTTGTTGAAATCATAAAAATATTTCCAATGCAGCTTTCATTTTGTAAAGAAGCAAATCTGAAATAACAGACAGAAAATTTCAAAATGTAGATAAAAAATGCCATTTAGAGTGCAAATCTCTTTAGCATCATCATTTATTTCTCTACAAATGACAAGCTTCATGAATCAAGAAATAATATCCATCTACAATACATTTAGCTGCTCATTCATATCCCCAATTTGTCCCTTCAATTTCTTTCACCCAAAGGATGTCCTTATCACTTCTAATGCAGAAAAACAATAACTTTGTTGTGATGGAGGACATTAAATCTGTGTGAAATGTAATTTAAACATAAAATACAATAAAAACTGAAAAGAATGGGTCTTATTGTAAAATTGTGTGCAGTGTAAGAGCTAACGTGTCATCAGAGCCTAACTCGCTGTACAGGAGATGTTCAGCATTAATGCTCATTACTCATGGCTTCTGTCACTAAAACATTGTAAACTACAGACTTTATGAAGAAGGTAGCCGCCGCCGGTGCATGTGCACAAGCAGGAGAGTGGATATGGTCATTGGTGTGGGTCTCTCTTTCATTAGATGATATCACTGTTCAATTTCCTCCTGAAGGGCTATCTACTACTCTCCAGAGCCATGAGAGTGTTTTTGTGACAATAATTCTACATCTGAATGTGTGTTTTGGAAGCACAATATGTGGAACTGCAAACAAAAACATAAAAAGAAATGTTTGGGAAGAGAAACGTTAGTAAGTTGACTGCGTGTTAAGAATGAGGTGATATTTAGGTAAGGTGGTAGTAACAACAGTTTATTTTTAAAGGCATGTTGTGACTGTTCATGAGCTCCAAAACTGTATCAAGTGAAATCCACCATGCATGAAGTGCACACTCATCCCCCTCCTGCTGGGATTAAAAAAAATAAGACTGGATTAATGCAGCAGCTGACACCCATGTTATATTTTTAAACCTATTTGGGTAGCTCTGGAAGTATTAAGGTACAGTTTAATTGATTCTGGTTTGCACACAGTTAATCTCTAATAGAACCAGCAGGCCTGAGAAACAACAGTAATCCCACAATACACCACTGACAACATGCAAAGAGTCGAGATGAAGTAGAGTTTGGACAGGTCAAAGAATGGAAAGTTTTCAGATACACAATGGCAGTTCAGTGTGGAGTACCTACCCTTACGTCGTCCCCTCGGGAATTCACCTACGGTTTGAGAGTCGGTTCGCTCTAAACCGACACCTTTTGCTCTTATTATTTTAGGACTCTGACCTGATTGGTGAAAGAAGACTTTGCTTATTATAAAATTTTTGGTGATGACAACAGTTAAGCCCTGCTGTAACAACTGCCCTGCCATGCAAAGCAAAAGACGAGACTTTGCTGAACAGCAAAACGACACCCTCACGTACACCCAATCACCTTTTTGTGCAGCACAGTTATCAAGAGGATGATTGTCATGACAACAGCAGACCCATACTGCCCAACATGCACCTCACTCCATGCACCACGGCTTCCCACACAAAGACTGACATCACAGCTGTGCATGCACGACGAGCTGTGTATAAGCACTGAGAGTACACCGAGAAATCATGTCATGTTGAGAAGGGCACATACAAATCTGCAGAACGGAGTAACTTACTGACGGGCACGAGCTGCAGCTCCCTTTACATTAACACACTGATCACAACATTTTTCTGCAGTGCTGACAAGAGCAAAAACCTACATGTGCCACGATCTCAAAATAAGAATTAATTTCAGTGGAATCACATTTCATCGTGTTAATAAAGTAAAAAGTCGTTTGCTGGCCTTGACTACAGAAGTCGAGACAACCAAAGCAGAGAGAAGCGCATACAAGGTGAACATGGCTGGTAGTGAGTTGAATTAGTCCACAGAACAGAAGGATTTTGCATGGCTCATGGTAAATAAAGAAATGAATTATATGCAGTTAAAAAACAAAGGAGCATGTGATGTTCTACTTAACTAAAGGAAACATTTACCCACACTCTCCACTTTAAACAAACAATTAAAAAAAAAAGCATCAATGCTTCTCTATAGTGACATTATCCAATATTATTTAGCTTTCTTGCAGTCTGAATATCGTACGACATTTGCCAAACAATGTTTGGTCATATTCTTAATTTTCTGTGCTTTAGCTCATCTATCTGCTACTTCTAAAACAAACTACAGCTGCAAGCAGGTCCAAGCAGCTTATATCCAAGATCCAAGTAGACAAGCACACTACAGTTTGTGCTGGGAGCAGCAGGATCGCAGGTCAGCTCTCAACTAATGCTGATATAATAACAATAATAAGTGTTAAAAAGAAGCCATCAGAAGAGGAACACAAATCAGGAGGGTTTGCGGGTGTTTCAACACTATCCAAAAATGATCATCACTTCTGTCTCTTAGCTGTCCTCCAACAACAAATATGAGTTACACAGTCAAATAAGATGCTGTGATGAACAGTGCTAGAAGTTAATTGTAAAGTCAACAAATGAAAATGAGGGTTGCTGGACAATATGTGAATGAGGGAGAGCAAACGATAGTTAGCAAGAAAATCTAAGAATGTCAGGGCCAAAGGGGCGATTAAATGTGGGAGAACTGGGCAAACACAGCAGTGCTAATGAGCTACTGGCAGCTATGATTTTTTTATCCCCTAACTGGAGTTTATATGTTCTGGAATAACACTCGCACTCATACGCTGCATACCACAAACCATCTAACGCACAGAGTTTAAGAGTCGTGAGTGCTCCACTGATGTGCCGCCTGCACCAAAACAATCGATTCGATGTCATAATCGTACGTTTTCAAGACGATGTAAAATTGCTGTCTGTTCATGTTCCAGTTCTGGTTTTCTTTTGTGAAATATGAGTAATGCCATGAAACTGGTTGGCCTGCAGTACAGCAGCTAGATGATTTGGACTAATAATAATCTTTTTATAACTTTAAGTCGTGGTAGTCCAGAGATGGAGGATGCCAAATTTGGTCATGATTGACTCAGAGGACACAAAAAGAAAAAGAAAAAAAGACAACTGGTGCATGGAAGGATTCCCCACTGGGAAATGTAATGCTCCGTAACATGTCCTATTTCCTTCAGTGACAATAACTGGCTGGCTCTTGGTCTGCCTACGTGATCACTCCCTGTCTCCCTGATATCCTTCAGTTCTCTTTCTCTCTTTGCCCACTTCTCAGCCTTTCAATCTGCCCAGATTGTAATTCCCCTTGCTATTAGGTCTTTCATCAAAGAGCTCCATTCAGATGAAGGGAACAAAGGGGATGGAGGTGACCACTCCGGGCTTCGGTCACTCCATGGCACAGGGACCAGCCCCCTCCAAAACGGTCTACAGGGCCTCTTGAGCTCAGGACAAAAGTGCTTTTGACAAGGAGCTTACTGTGTTGGTGTAAGAGGATGTAGCAGGCACTAAACTAATTCATCAAGAGGTGAAATAAGCTGGTCAAGGACAGACGCAGAGGAAGATGGCAGCATTAAAGATACCAGACAAGCCAAGGGAGACAAAATGAGAGGAAACATTTCTCCACATTAATAACGGCAATTAAAGAATGAAGGAAGACAGCGCTTTGAGGATGGATGGAAATGATGGAATTTTGTTCAGGAGGTTTTATGACCATGAGCCAGCACTGTGAGAATAGCAGCTGAGTGTGAGACAAGGCATGGTCAGTTGTTGCGTTAGTGAATACGGAGCATACTGAAGGCGTTAAGTACAACAATAGACTTCAGCGCACATCAACTATACAAACCTACAGAATATTTATGAAGCACGTCACAGCTACTCGTGCATGCGCACTCACTGCCCTCTCACCTTTACGGTCGGGTTTGAGATTTCGGTCCACAGGTGGGGGCTGGCAGTCGCTGAGCATTGGCCTGCGAGGAGGGGTCTTGGGACTGGAGCGGAAGCCCATGTGGGCGGGCGGGGGCACCTGCTTTCCCAGGGACGAGAACTCCATGGTGCTTGGGGTCATGGGCACATAGTTCGCTTCGTGCATCGGCTCTGGCAAACTGCCTGAGTGATGGTGTGACGGGGAGTTGGCACTCATGGGGACATAGTTCTGGTCTACCTCTTCCGTGGACTGGCTGCCCACTGGCATCATTCCTTTGTTTTTCTAAGGGTGACAAGGCATGCATACATGTTCACAAACAAAAGGACAGACACAGCTGGTATGAGCCTGCCTCTGAGCTCAGGTCACAGGGGAACAGTAATGATTTTCAACAATGTCTTTACAAAACACTGACTGTAACAGCAGCTAATCACTCTGGGGTGAACTCAAAGAAACTGTCAATGCTAAAACATACAGGTGGTAGGTGGTTTTTGATACTAGCCAGCATACTTTACACCAAGAAACTGAGCAGCAGCAGCAACAACACAGGCGGTCAACCAGCTGTAGCGCCAGCCTTAATGTTAGTGTGATCAAGCCTGAGGCAAAATTGCTGGCAGGAATGATTAAGACTAATCTGAATCAAGCTAACAGCAGAAGCAGAAACACGTGTGGCCAGTTTCTACGTGTTTGTAGACTTTTCTTTCTTTTCTGCTGTATGTCTCTTCTATCCACAATAAAGTGAACTGATATCTTCTGCACTAACATTGCTACAGTGGCCCGTGGACCAGCAGCAGCTAATTAATAATTTAATCATTTCATGACTGCTCCCAATCACCCCAGACTGTAGACACTGTTTTCACTGTGCATTTCACACAAATACAATATTGAGCTTGTGCAAAAAAAAGGGAAGCCCTTCCCTTGTATGTTTCCACCCCAAAAAAGAAAAGTTAAAAAAAATTTTGTAGCAGGTTTGCTTATATAGCAGTGCAGGAATTGCACTGGGCAGCAATAAATAAAAACAGAATACCATAATATAGGTGGATGACTTTCCCTGACACCCTAGGATTTTTTATCTCTACTCCATGATGCTACTCTGTGTCATGGGGCAGAGACAGGAATGTGCAGTGATTACCGGGCATTTTTGGAACAGCTGAAAAAGTACTAACTTTATTGTTAGCAGAAAAAAATCCTTTCCTCAGCCGATATGGAAATCTCTATTAACAATGTAAACAATCAACATTTTCAAAACACAAAACATCCCTATAGACACTCAGCCATTACCTGGAAGCACAATGCTGTACAACACTGGATTCTACAGAATTATGGTCTTAAAAGCCAGTGAACGTTGGAACGAGACTTACAAAGTAGCTGTTGAAGTTTTCATTGAACTCAAATGAGCAGCTTTTGTCAGAGGGGAATGATCTAGGAATGTCATAGCAGTCCTGGGATCCAAAATCTGCAAGAAACAAATACAAACATGCACATAACTGCAATATATTTATATATATATATACTGCAACTTTATGGGATTAGTTATTTAACACTTTAAGATTTTATCAGCCAGTAAAGAACAATAGCACATAACACTAGCATACAAGTCCAATATCAGAGCCATATGCTAAGTTTGAAAGCCATTTATGCTATAGTATAACCCTAATGATACACATAACAGAGGCCTAGTTAGCTTGCTGTTCATGTTTTCATCGTATTTGGTGTGATGAGCTCTACTGTGTAGCACATCATTACTGTTTTTTTGCATTCTCATTAGGCCCTGATGCAGTCGCTAATGCATTTCATTTACAGCCACGAGAACCACAGTGGTGCTAGGAAAAGCTTGCAAGGCAAATGAGAGTGTCAGCTGAGGAAGAGTAAGTGGAGGAAGACCGTGACGGGCAATAATTACAATGAGAAACGTCATTACTTTTGACATTACTACATACTGTAATTGCCCCAGAATAAACAAGAAACAGTTTCACGTGGCTCAGATGAAATATTGTGCTTTTCAACGGATACAAATAATTCATCAAGAAGCAGGGCAGAGATAAATCATACAACACATGCTGGGAAGAATATTCGCAACAGCTTCGATTCCATCCAATGTGGGTTCCCCCAGCACACCACCTGATTAACTATTTCACTAACTATTTCACTATTCACTATTTGTGCATTGACAAAGTTTGACAGTCTTTAGCACAGGTAAGACTGACTTCCTAGTTGCACCAAGACCTGAGACTCTCTCTGGCTTTTCTAAAGAATTATGTTCCCACTAATACTTCTGTAATGACATTTGTCACCACAAGAGGGAGCAGTAAGTGGAAGAAGATTATGTTGCATCCACCCTTACTCCAGAAGTTTCTCTCTTCTTGACAGAAAGTTGTGCTCTATTTTAAGCCCTCTCTACAAAGGAAGCTGTGCATCAATTTATGATCAGAACTATAAAGGTAATATTTTATTATTAGGTATACTTTTTTTTTACTCATCTGTTACTATAAAATGCATCTCTTGTCAATTCAGAAGACCTTCTCAGGCTCTGCCCTGTCTGATTTTAGTAGAACTATCTCTTGATAAGATACACTGGAAAAGATGGTGGTGCACACAAAATGCTGTTATGATATATAAACATTTAAACCCCTAATTTAATAGTTATAATAGATAATACAATAATTTGAACTTTGCATGTACTGTGTGTCTGGTGTTGGTAGATTTAGAGAAGCAACGCTCCCAAGGTTAGTGACATATGGAGTACAGTGGAGTATCGGACAGTATGTACAACAAAGAAGGCTGTGCTGATAACTAGCCAAAGACATCTGTGGTTTCACTGACGGAGCAGAAGGCATGTATTTGTCCATTTTTAATGCATCTTTTATATTTTATAGCTTTTAAATGTTTAAACTGACTGTTATAAAAGATATGTATGGCTGGAATTGCTGCACAAAGCATCGTCAAGACCCTTAATGGTCAAGGCGCTAAAGACATCTGCAGAAAACAGTTCCTGGTTCATGTCCAATAAGTTTTTGACAATTTGAATGGATTGTGAAAAGAAGAGTAAAGGTGAAAATTGCAGCTAGAAGAAAACATGCCAAGAACTCTGGTGATGTCTCTTATCATCCATCAAAAGAAAGTGAAAAGGGTACCGAATGCCCACATTGAAGCAGAGCAAAAGCCTTTTAAGGCCAGTTATAAGTTGACAGTTGAAGAAAAATATGACTGCACATAAAAGGTCAAAATCATATTGAGGAAGCCGCTTTGTGAATGTGTGAGTCCTACTAAATACTATGTTTAGATTGAGATATTTTGAGATGGTAAATTCGTAGCACATTTCCGTTGCACAGGGAATCTGTACCCTAAAAAAGAAAAAGAAAAAGAAACTCTCCGCGACACAAACCTTTGCGGAGGCGTGAACAGTCCACAGTGCCGATCGTGTTGCTGCGTAAAGCTTTATTCCCAGCACTGGTAGGCACACAGTAGTTTCCGTCCGTCTCTGACGCTGAGCGGGGCACATAATATGTGTCCGTAGGTGAGCGCTCAGCAGGCGGCGGTGGGGGTCCTGAGGTGGAACCGAGCAAAGGCTTAGGCGGTCGGGGAGGGGGCACTACATCTCCCCCACCCTCTGAGCCTCCTACCCCTGTCGACGATGACAACGTGCGGGGAACCTGGTAGGTACAGTTTGCGCCAGGTGTAGGTGGGATGTCGTAACTGATGGAAAGGTTACGCATCTGTGTCTCCATTGAGGGCTTCCGCGACGGCGTGTTGAAGACGTAGAGCTCAGAGCCATCCCCGCCGTCCGGATGGGCCGAAGGGGAGGAGGCTGACTTAGGGAGCAGCACAGTGTCTTGGGAGTAGCTGCGGGGGAGGTTGTAAAGGCCGCTGTCAGTTGAGAGCGAGGCACCCCGCGATGGAGGCGAGTCATAGATGGATGAGGCGGAGGCGGGGGCCGGGTGCTGTGGGAAGAAGCCGTTGTGGGAGGTGTGTTTAGCTGAGGAGGTGGAGGATGTGGGCGTGCGGTGAGAGGGGAGGTTGTCATTCAGGTCCGTCTCTGAAGAGGTAGACTTGGAACACTCAGCATGGGCTCTACAAGACAATACACATATGGACCAGAGAATTCAGCATCTACAACTGATTAAGAGGAAGAACTTCACTCAGCCGTGGTCAGCCTTCACAGCACTGTCTCTGCAAGCCATAGTTAGTAACCTGAAGTTACAAAGTTACATACATACTCTCTTACCACTCATCTTGGGTGGCACCTTTTTTTTTTTTAACCTCATTTACACTTGGTATTAAAACGGGATCTGTATCCGGATACATTAGCCGAATAATGAACAATCTGAGTCTGCGATTCTTAATGCATTCTCGTTATCCTCATTGAGATCGATCTCTGTCCTCCAGAGCAAAACCTGCCCGTGAGTGATTTGAGGTGGTAGCAAATCTGCCCCAGACTCCATTAGAAACTTTTGGTTGAAGTTTTGGGGAAACTTTCCGACTCTGTGAAACACTCCGTACAACTAATTCTTTGTTATTTGTCCCCTCTTGTAAATTTGTAAAAATGTAATACATTAAGTTACTTCTTTCTTTGTATGAAAGACACTGCGTCAGTTTGTCATGGTGTGTTGCAGTACTAGTGCGTAGGCTACTCTGTGGCTACATAAACTACATGCCCAACAGCAGATCAGCTGCACAGATCAGGTAGGTCAGCCAGATCCGATCAGGCATTATTAATTCTTCTTGTCTGGATACAGATCGCACTTTAATATCAGGTGTAAATGGGGTCTTTGGGTCAAATCAAGGACTGAAGTACTCGGTAGATGTTAAATTCAGGCAATGACAAAATTAATATGGTGTTAGATAAAATACAACTCAGCCAACACCTCAAATCCAGTACTAATAATCATCAACACAAGCTTTTTTCTAAGACGTGTGTAGCACTCCACACAAGCAGGCGGTTCCAGCTGGATGGCTGGCCACTCACAGACTAGTCTGGGGAGGAAGAGTCTTGCTCTCACACTCCTCCAGGAGCAAATACTCCCGGTCCCCCTCCAGTGGAGAGTGAAGCTGCAATGAGCTACACACCACACAGCAGAGAAAAAGATGAGAGTGGCAGCACAGATGAAATGTACAAAATAAATAAATGGGCTGCAAAAATGTACAGAGAGAAGCTTATGTCACAGTACAGCACTCCAGCACAGCGGACATGGAGCCTCAAACACTCAATATCAAACTCACCTGTTGGGTTCGGGCTTTTTGCTCTCACAGTTGACCAGCCACAGGTAATCCTGGGGCTCCTCTGAACTGGACTGCGAGTCCAGGTGTCGCACACTGACCGGCTGGTATGGAGGGGGCACGTTGGACAGCACTGCTGCGGGACCGACAATATTACCCAGTGCTGGGTGTGGCGGGGTATCCACCACCAGGCCTCCGATGGCTGACTGGTGAGCAGCTTTTGCTGCCTCTGCAGGACAGAAACAAGAAGAATGGGGTTAAATCCTCTTTGGTGTGTTATCACCTGCAGTATATCAAACCTTCTTCCTAAAAGGTCAAATATAATACAGCGTTTTCCACAGCCGACTATAGGGGGGGGGGGGGTGGGCAACTGCCAGTGAATTGATGAACACTTCCACTAACAATAGAAGAAATTAATACTTTCATTAAATAAAACCTTATACCTGGAGGACAAGCAGTGGTGCCATTTCACATGACTAAACTGATCACAAAAGACGAGATGCCATCAAGATCTGTCAGACTTGGCTCGGCAGATTTCTGTGAATGACTGATCAGGCTTGTACATGGTACAGCAGCTTTATGGTAATTAATCAGGGCATTACAAAGCCCAAATGAGATTATCACCAGCCAGACATTCACTTTACGTAAAGCATCAGGCTGATGTTGGTTTGAAGGTAGATATTCACCAGCTGGGGAGAGCAGCATCAGTTCCTCTTGTTCCTCAGTATGTATTTCATTAAATCCAGTGGACGTACTGGATTCTAGTGGACCCATTTCTTTTTTTGACTTCTTACACTGAATTCACTTCATTTTTGTTGCCTCTATTATAAGCACAATGTTGGATTATAACAACACCGCTGTATTTTCATATTTCTCTTTCTGTTCTAACTTTTTGTTAACCTGTGGCTCCGGCTCAACCCCGAGTCATCTGAGGAAGTCAGAAACTGGACCCGTAAAGCCCATTGAGACGGTGCAGGTGATGTTACCGACTGATGATACAGTATTAGGCAGAAAGTAAACAGTAAACTGTGTTTGCCAATGTCAACCCTAGTCGAGTAAACATGGGCCAAGCTGTTTCCTAGCAACCCATTTCCAATGTAACAGCCTATAGTCACCAGCAGCATTTTGAATGACACATCAACCTTACGTCTCTGTAACCAGATGATGCGGAATCGAACGCACCGCGAATGGGTTTATTAAACTCAACCAATCAAAGCCGCCAAGTGCCCTCTCTGAGGACATCCATCGAGCCACGTGAATCTATATCCTCTCTTCCTACTTAGGTGGATTTCCTGGGGGAAATTAAACCTTTTCAAACACGCTGTCCAGCTTAAGTGGATGGACATGATATATGTGTGACGAGGCTCTCCTGAACAACACAGGCACCTACAGCTTATAGCCAGTCGAAACGCACAGCAGTCACTGCTGTGAATCTACACACAAAAAAATCACGATGAATTAGTATTTTCATCCCTCTTTTCATGTCCAAAACACACACCATGAAACCCACTTGAAAACTTAATTTGTTTGTAAAGAGTCTGAATGTGGTGCCTTCAGAATCCCACACACTCCATCTCAGACAGCGTTTCCTCAAGGTCTCTGCTTTGTCACGCTGAGTTTTCAAATATCAGAGTCCTTTTCAAATCCTTCTGCTCGAGCTGATTGTCCACTGAGAGCCAACATGGTGAAATATATCTATGTTTTCATTCCACGTCTTTCTACTTTTTTCTCCTTTTTCACAGTTCTCCTCCCACTCTCTTCTATAACTGACATGGTTTTATCTCGCACAAGGTCCCATTTTTCTCTACTCGAAAAAGAAATTTCTATCTTTACAGAGCATCATTTGCTCTGATCTCCTCCTCTGCTATCTTCTTCCCTTTTGCCCATTTGTTTGCTGAAGCTTTAACTGCTGATTCATACAGGAAAAGGGAAAATCCCCTCTGCTCACACTCATCTATACCTCCCACACTGTCTGTCAGAGCCTTCGTTCCTCGGCCCTCCCGATGCTTCCTCCTCTGATATCTGCCCGGCCGTGAAGCACTCTAGCGTGGCCACACACAACAGAAGAGTGGGAGTTGGGTCTCACATGCAGAGAAGTGCAAGCGAGTGCAAAAGGGAGAGTCAGGGACATTCTCTTCCAAGAAGAACTGTGCAGAAGGATATCTGCAAGGAGATTTGTCTTTAGACCCGGTTTCTCCTTGAATGGGTTTACTGTTTGTTTGCACATCAGGGTATTAACAGCCAGTTCCAATAACTTTGTTGAAAAGGTGCCATGAATGTTGTTATCAGGGCTGCCCTGCAACACTAGCTATGCAACAAAAGTGGAGGCAAAGCCACAATACTGTGGAGAGCACGACCTTGGAGCAGCATAATCAGAGACTCGGGTGTGAAAAGTGCATTCTTCTCTGAGGAATCTAAGTGAGGTGATATGCCCGACAGTAAATTAGTGCAACTTTTATGCCAATTCTCATCTCACTGAAGTGTCTACACACTTAGTCGAGGATGGGGAGAAAGTACACAAGACCGAGACTGAGGTGAAAATAATGAAGCTTAAAACTGGGTTAAAAAAGACAGAGAAGGAAACAGAGATATGCAAACGAGAGAGAATGAGAACCAGATAAGAGGGAAAGAAGGAAAGAGGGGCAGTGAGACCGACAGGCACACAATGCTTTGATTATCCAGTACTGGGAACAAGGGTAACGTGAGCCTCAACACAACACATGGATCAACACATGGATCATTAGACCTCGACTGAGAACTATGCTGAATAGAGGCCTTCTGGCACATTCAGCTGGTTCGCCGAACTCCCTCACAGAGAGAGAAGCAGACATCCGAGAGGCACAACGGTGGCATCAAACTAGAGACCAATCAAATTAGCTTGTGAGCTAATATCATGTCGTCCAGTTCTGGTAATAAGTTTGGCTACATTTGTCAGTGATGAAGTATACCTTGATTAAAAGTATACCTTGAAGATCAATTCTCCTACAAGTGTGGTCAATAATACACTTTTTGTTTGAATTTCTAAATACTACACAGTGCCGGAAACTTTTAAAATACTTAAACTTGTAAAGGCATATCAGGCGGTGATATCATTAGATGGACGGGTGCATGCCTCAGTGCCTCTGTTGTGATTGCGACCTGCAGTCTTCCATGAACAGCTGATGTTACTGATAAGTCATAACTTTAACAATAAATCAGTCAGCAACAAAATGATAACGCTGGTCATAATCTATCTTGGTGCTTTCAGCAATTTAATCACAGGCTCCAGCCTCAGAGACGAAGTTTAAGGATAACCACACACAAAACAAAAGGTTGTTTATCGCTGTTATTCGGTTGTTCAGATGTATTCCACCGCTCATACCACTACTAGTGAGCTGAATTCAGGTTTGCTCTGCAAAGAATTATCATATGAAATCTGCCTGAATGGCAAAAAATGTAAAATGCAGTGCATGTTTCAACTGCGTCTTGAAGTAACACTGACGGGCAGCAGCAGTGAAGTGTGTCTAGCTATCAAATGCCAACCCTTACCGTCATCAGTGGGGTTAAAACCACAGATGTCACAGATGCAGCGAACCCACTTATTCATCTCCTCTTCGGTGTCAGCCACCAGGTAGAAGACACGGTCGATGGTCTTGATGTCGAATATGAAGCTGTGCTCCAAGTCCTTCTTGTTGAACGTCAGCCCAGCGTCCACCTGAAGGCGCAACAAACATGTCTTACTTTAAAATGGCCATTCATTACTTCATGAAAAACTGCAAAATTTGCCCAATTCAAACCTCTAAATTTTGAGAATTTATTTCATTTCCTTGCATTATATGCTGGTAAAACGAACATCGTTGCATTTTGGACTGTTGGTCTGAATATCAGCTACTCAAAGATAGCTCAGTAGCACCTAAAAAAATCTCCACAGCATATTAAACCTTAGCACCAGTTTGTGTTCTTTAGCATAGATGACTACATTCAAGTTACACGTTTAAGCTTTCCTCATAAATAAATGAGTCAAAGTTAAGGGCTTTGGTAATATTAGCAGCACAACCTGCTGGTTTTTAAAAGTTTGACTTTTATTTGTTTTTGAGGAAAAACTTCAGTCTGTGTCTTAAAAGTTATAATATGCCATTGGAAACTGCCCAAATCTGAAAACATGATTACGTGAGGGGCATAAACAGCGATCACTTAACACCGGATTTACTGTATTCAAGAATTATTTGTACATGCAGAAACATGGAACTGGGCTCTTATGCAGGTTGGTGGTAATGTGGAACCGTACCTGCTCACACAAGTTGAGATCTATCACGCGGATGGGCTTCTTGGCATGGTCATTCTTGTAGTACTCCAACACGTCTGGGTCGCCTGTCAGACGGCCGCTGCGAAGAACAAACCACCGCTTCTTCCATGCCTGCAGGGCGAGCACAGAAACGAGGCCAAAGGTTATATGTGTGTTCTAACAATGACTGCTCCATTCCTGACTGGCCACAGACTGGCCGAATGCTTTATTTTTCCAGTTTAGCCAATGTGTCCTAGCATAGCTTGTGTCTCCGTGTGCATTCTCCACCAGCTGCGCTGCCCTCGCCGAAGAATACTCCAGCCAGAGGGAAGAGGCCCGCAACCAGAAATATGTGTCTGGGATAACCAGAACAAAAGCCGCATAGTTTGGTCTAGCACCCTGATTGGGGCGAATAACCAAATCTATAAAGAGAAACAGGCAATTATGTCTTTTCTTTCAAATGGGATGTGTCGTCTGTGAGAAAAAGGCACCACAAAGCACAAGGAATTTAAATTCAAGCGTAGCAGACAGAGGAAAAAAGAGATATAAGTAGATGAGATTTATGACTTCACTCAGTGTACATAAACAAAGGACAATTCAGTAATAAAACACTTAATCTAAAGCACATCATGAGATAACGAGCCAATGACAGACCACTTGCCTAGAATCCTATATGGGATAATTTAATCTATCTATCTATCAGTTAATAGATTGTTAACAGAGCCATTTTACTGGCAGAAAAGCGACAGCACACAGCTTCAGAACTTGTTTACATATCATTCAGAGCAGTCACATCATGAGTTGTTGTTTAAAGATAAAGGTCTGCGAGTGTGAAAAGCCTCTTCTGGCCTTAAAAATAAATACGAACCCAGAGGCACAACAGCTTTGCCACTACACTGGCACTGTACTGTCTCTAGACTGTGTTCTACACTTCATGGTGTTTGTAGTTGTATTTATAGGACATATCCAGCACAGATTGGTTTAAATGCAGACACAGGAAGGTCATGAACTCTTGATTTTGCTGAGTCATGGCAGTGAGGCTGAACATTTTGTTTCAGAGCTCAAAATAAAATCTCCACAAAATACGAGCAAGACTTGTCTGAGCATTTGCTGGATTTTATCGCAAGGAGTTTATCCAAAAATGAGTTCCTTCCTTTTATTGCTTAAAGCTAGGACAAGTATGTACGGACACTTTGTACAAGTTTCACTGAGTCAATACTGTCGGGCTGAGAAAAAAAATAAATAAATCAGATGATCAACTGAATGGCAGAAAGTTTGCCAGTGCTGTTTGAAATGCGAGTTGATAGACAAGAGCCGGTGGGCAAACAACCGCCACTGAGATCAGACGGATCAGGAAGCATAGTGTGAGGAATGCAAGCTAAAGCTTTGTTGTTGTTGTTTTGGGGTAAGATTCTGACTGTATTAATAATGCTGTGGGATTGGGGTTTTTTTCATCCCTTAGCTGTTTTTCCAACTACAGGGTGTCCTTTGTTCGTGGGCCAGGCTCCGGACTGAGACAGCATGAAGAGCATCAGACCTTTGGAGAAACAAGTAGACCTGCGCAGCCCCTGGCTTTTAAACCGCGGGCACATGAATATACAGGAATCACACGGACAAAAACACCAAAACATTAAATAGCACACACTGTTACATGCAAAAAGAAAACACTACTCACATCCCACACTGACATACTGCACTCACACATGCAGCACATGTTTCACACACTGCAGTTCAAAAGGACTGCATTATATAATCACAAACACACCCACATAGTCCAAATAAGGCTTAAACCTATTAAAGCTACATCCTTTGAGCTAGGCCCGCTTTAATACCAAATTTAAAGTGAACGTGTAAAAACAACACTGATGTGTCTGTGTTGTGCTGGTCGGACAAAGACGGTGGGTGTGGAGAGGGAACCTCTCTCTGGCACATGACAAAGCAATCTTGGGTCAAGTTACCCTGTGGGGAACAGGAGGACCAAGAGCTTAGGTTACAGCGAGGCCAGGCCCGCCCAGGGTGAGAGTGTTGACAACTGGGGAAGTTGTACATGCTGAAGACAGACGCAAGTGAGGCCTGTTTAACCAAGCTGCCCAACGGTCATGCAGTAGGAGTTCCTTTTCAAATTCATGAGAAAACAACAGGTCAATGACAGTCAAGACATAAAAAGACATACGAAAAAAAAAACAACTTTTATAGGTGTTGAATCACAAACTCAACCCTGAATCTCAGATCTTCATGAGAATTGTTATTATTATTATTATTATTATTATTATTATTATTATTATTACTGAGCAGCACATGCATCACACAGGCGGCTGCGATCTGCATAAAATCAATAACACTGATACTCTGATACCCAGAGATCAAACAAATGCACCTTTATAAAAAGGCAGCGATAGAAAGATTATTGTATCTGAAACTGTGCATCATACATGATCCAAAAGGGAGGCAATAATCGCAGAGTACTACAAAGAAAAGTAGTAGCAAGCAAAAAAAGGAAGACAAAAGATAAATATACAAAATAACTGACCCAGAAAATATTCAGCTCACATGCACACGCATACACACACACAAAAATATATATACATGCACACGCACACACATATATATACATATACATAAATATATACATACACACACACACATATATATATACATACATACAGGGTTTTATGTTAAAGGGTCAATCACAGTTAAGCCCTGAAGCTAATCTGCATCCAGTTTCTGCACTGCCACATTAGCATGGTCACAAACAGTAGTAGTTCTGGGATGACAAGCTGTGTGGTAGATTGAGCTTCTCTCCTCCATCTGTGGACTTTCACACAGCTTTCTTCATGCACAATTACACACACTTGCACTGTTTTATACCACTGATTTGTAGCACACATTCAGCACCAGACATGTGCATAAAACTAATGATACAAACACTGCCCAGAGTAAAAAACTTCCCTGATGGACAGGCCACCACAGCAACATACACAGAGCCAGTCACACCTGATGCAAGTGGTGTGTTTCATTGACATGCATTCAGCACTCACTTTGTTTGTTATGCACACAAGACATCAGGAAAGTGGGAGAAATCGGGTTAAGGCAGGAAGTCAGAGAACACATTTACATGCATTGCAATAACCCAGTTACTGTAAAATTCACTTTTACGTGCAGCTGGTCAGTAATCAGATTTCTCCTCTACCGCCCACCATATTTTTCAACCAATGTGGGCAGATTAAAGTGTATTAGTGATATGCACTGCAGCCTGAAGTGCAGCCGTTTTCATTTTTTGCAAGAGGATTTGGACTGACAGCACTATGGGAGAACAGATACTCGCAGGGAGACAAAATGCAGTTCTTTCCTTATGTGCAAATGAGTCTTCATTAAAATTCTACAGTTCAGCTGTGGAAAGTGGCTTATACAGAGTCATTTATTTTAGTATTTCTTTGACTTGTAGTTGGACTTTACTCGGATGCAGGGATGTACTGCTACAAGCCATCAGTCATCTTGTCTTTCATTCCCCTGTCATGCATGTGGACTCTTGTTCCAGACTGCTAGAAACCTGCTTACATTGCCAAAAAATAACTGATGAATTAACTGATTTATATTAAAAGAAATAAAAAGTCTGGTTTCTCCAGCAGAAACTGAACCATGTTGACCTGGTTTCTCTTGAGAATGAATGGGCTGAAAGAAACACATCAACTGCACCAATTTCCTCAAGAACTGTCTCATTTACCTACAAACAAAAACTTATGTCAGCAGAATAATTTGTTCGCTTTAAGTGTGTGTATACACACTGAATATCAACATGACTGAACCAAAACCGTGCCAGAGAACTTTGAACCCAATGCCAAAAACACACACTGGAACAGTATAACCACATGACTTTTGCCAAATATTGAGCAGTTGTCCACCATTACATACCTCCTGTCAGGGCTCACAAAGAACATGATGAGGCATCTAGTCCTGCTTTTTGTTTTGCATATTCCATTGTAGCCAGTGTTTTGTTGAATGAATGGCTTAATCCCAACTGATTGCATTACTCAATGGCTGCAGGATACATATACATCCATTCTTGTCTTCCTTCATACAGCAACACAGGATTCAGACCACTTCAGCTCACTCTACAATCACAGAGCCCACTTCAGCCAGTAGGAGTCTAGCGTTCACTGCCCCGGGGCTGGGAATGGGACAGCATGGGACGATACTGGACTGGGATGGGGAGCATGGCAGCTGTCCCTGCCAGCCCCCTCTCTATCCCCCTCCCCCTTTTTTCCAAGCGTCCTAGTGTCTTCTGATAGGGCGAGACACAGGAAGACACCCTCTATTCGCCCACCCAGGTCCTGCAGCCTATGGGGGCCAGACAGAGAGGGCATTGAGGGTCTGACTAAGACGATGACAGGGGAAGGGAGGGAGTGTGGGAGGGCTGGAGGAGGAGATGCCAACTGAGTGGAGTCACGCTGCCGTCAGAGGCCTCCTGACCCAACATCACTGGAGCGTGAAAAAGGCAAAGGTGGTGGAAAGAAGAAGGTAAAGTGTGTAATGAGGGAGAAAATAGGCGAAAAAAGAACAGTGCGATGTGGTTATGTGGAAAATAATTAAGAAAGAAGACAATCAAGAAGAGAGCTTAGCCGCATCATCCAGCAGCAACCTCTGCATCAAAGGAGATGGACACAACATTGTGAACCACAGTATGATCTAATGCAGCCTGATAGAGAGCCCTAGAGGACAGTGGTTTGGTTGGACTCGTTATCTCTGAAGCTTCTGGTACCATATTCTACACATATTTACCTATTGTAGGTAAGTCAGCCGCTAGTAATGAACCACTAAACATGGTGTAGTCTGAGGACATCTCACATTATCCAACTTAATTTCTGTGAAAATGATGGCCAGAATGACAGTTTGGGCCATTGAAACTGTCACAATGGATGATGGGCAATAAAAATAACAATGAAAACAATCCAGAAGGCTGAGATGACAGGTGCTGGGGGCAGTTAAACAGGGAATTACCAACTGTCAGACAGGTTTACTCCAAAATGACACTGCTAAACTGCAGATTTATGAAATGGGGAAAACCCTGCAAGGCCAATTCTATCACTTATTCCGACATGGTACAAATACAGAAAATTAGCACCTTCACAATGTCTATTAAAGGAATGAGAAAGGCCTTCATTTGTTGTCCATGTTAGGGTATCAATCTCTTATCTAACTCTCAGCAGATAAGCTTAGTGAATATGTAAGCAAGAATTAGCATTCCTGTTAGAGACTGACTGGCATCAGCAGAGGCATTAGTCTCAAAGGTATCCCTGTTGCCATTTATAAAGAATAAAATGAGCCTGAGCGTTCACATATCAGACTTTGGAAAAGCCGTTTGGTACCATGTGATGCCAAAATCCATACTAGGAGAAGTAGAGAAATGAATGAGACAATATGGCACCACTGTGTGTTGATTAAAGACATGGCAAGACTCCCAAATGCAGTAAAATAGGGAACAAATCGGCTGTGGAAATGAGCTCTTACGCTTTAAGCCTGCAACTGCTAAAAATAAGCGTGTGGCCAAATCAGTCTCCTATTACAAGAGTTTGATCTGATTTATTAGTCTAAATATGTGAAACTAGTTGCTGGTGAACCATCCTGCCAACACCACTCAAGCTCCACCAACTCCAGTTTTATTGCGCTTAAAAGGCTAATTGTGCTTCATGGTTTAGATAGCTTAATGCAGCCTAAAAAGCCTTTGAGTGCACTAATTGCTAAAGCGAATGTACTGTCATCACAGACTATTAAACTGCATACTTAAACTCATCCTCCATATCTCTAATGGCAAATTATACTGAGATGGGCCTGTGGGTTTCTATTCTTCTGCAGCAGCAGTTGGGACATTACACGAGACTGTGTCTTCAGGACATGGAGAGGTGGTGACTGCTGGTGTCTTTTTTGTTTCATCATGCTCATGTATGCCAGGTGGTGTAATACAGGTGCAACATGTGCCTGCTTTGCAAATTAAATGCAATGGACCAAAGCCAATTGGAAGGCAGTTAAAAGGACACTAAATAGATTGTCAACACTTTATCTGGAGAGCTGTACTCTCAGAATTACTCTTACTCTCACAGTGAAACAGAAAAGGTTTTATTTTTCACATATCCTGCAGAATAAACTTAACACTCAATCCTAGATAACCTATGGCCTAGGGTTACAATTCATGTGGTTATGTGCTACATGTACACACAACCAAAACATCTGCAGACAACACACAAACACATGTTCAATCAGGAAAATCCCTGTTTTGACCAAAAGAGGCTACTGAGGAACACTCAACCTACAAACACTTAACAACAGTTAAGCTGTGCAGTTTTAGTCCTCGAAAGCATACAGACAACCAGATAAGCCTGGCTAAGTGAAGTACATACAGACACAGGGTTCAATGCTTATTTTCAGTGACTATTGTGTGTGTGTGTGTGTGTGTGTCAGACCAAAACATCTTCACATCTGATACACTACCAACTATTTACAATATCTGTTTCTCTATCTCAGATACATTAATCAGATGCATTAGAGATTTTGTCACTGAAGGATGTCACAGCCAATTAAAGGGAGGAATCAGAAGAGCAATCTGTGAGAGCATGTGTGATGTTTTCTGATGTTAAAGTTGAAGGTGTAGTGAACTCATTATAAGCACTAACTTGAACAGCCAAGAAAAACAAAAACTGATTAGCGAGAGAGAAGCATCATCATTGTTGAGGCACATAAGATCACAAAAAAGAGGCCAGACATTCCATCACCTAGGTGGATATAAATGAGAGAACTGATCAGACTGATAACATGTTTCACCTTTTTCTTGGTACATTAATCATCTTCTATGTAGCTTCTATGAGCTTTCTCCACTCCAGTTCACCCATTATACATTAGCATTAGCTTAGCTCACAGAGTCTGGATGCACAGTTAGCACATAGCAACGTGAGAGTGGCTGGGCCATCTGTCCCGTCTGAGTGGGCTGTGGGTAAATGACCTGCACCCCAGCTGCACTGACTCATCCTGACTAGGGACAGCTTCTCTGTTTGTTCCTCAGAAAAACACAAGAGATTGAGGGTGAGGGAGAGACGGGGCACACTATGAGCGCAGGGTGAAGACGAGGGGGAGAAGGTCAAGATTTTGGTGATGGCAGAACAGATTAGTGTGTGCTATTGTTTAATCTGCCAGAAATCACCAGCACGCTGCATTTTATGGACACAGAGAAAACAGACGACCTTTTATGGCCAGCTGATATGAAAAAATTATCTTGTGAACTGGTTTTACGCTCACACAGTCTGTCTCTCTCTAAAGCAGGAAATTAAACCTACAACAGTAACCAGTATGCCAGTATTTATCTTTGATCTCATCGGGGCAGTCTCGTTAGAAGAAATAAGGATGTTCAGAGCGAGGTGACATAAATGTAAATGAGCATCAGGAGCTGTAATCTGACTCACCATTCATGTGGAGATATATACATGAAATTCATTACATCTTAATCTTGTCTGATTTGTTGCAATAGCGTCAGTCCACCAGGTTAAAACGGCTTCAGCTGTGAACATTTAAGACTGTCACGTACCCTAAACAAACAGATCTTTCTTAAAGGACCCTGAAATGCTTCATGTTTAAGGTTGAGTCAGTGAAGGGTCACACTGCAGAGTTTTGTTTGAAATCATGATTAACAGGACTTTTTTAGCAAAACAAAGTTTCCGCAGCTATCAGTGCCTTGAAACCAATGCACACCATCCTTCCAAGTGCTGGCAGTCATGTTTGGACACGAGGGGGGGGGGGGGGGTTAGGGGGAACAAAAATCACGGAATGAATTTCAGACGCTGCATGTGACATTTTCAATTACTTTAGCAAATACCAGATTATTAAATAAGAGCATTTGCTGACGCAGAAAAGAAACAAAATTCCAAAATATTTCCATGACACTGCAATCTGACACAAATGCAGTAAACAAATACGCAATCTTGTAGACCGCAGTGCTTCCCTAAGCCTCACAATCAGGACCGTAGGACTGTGCTGAACAAAGGCTGTTCTAAGAGAGGAGTGTCGAGAGCGTCAGAGGTTTTGGCGCTCAAGGCCTTGGTGACGAGGTCTGCAGAAGGAGAAGGAGAGGAGGGACAAAAGATCCTCTATGCTTAGTGCTGCAACTTGTATAAATCAGTCTTTGTTAGCGAGACATGACTGGGATTCTTGCTAAACAGCTATTTTTACATCCTTGAGCACCAGAGAGGGCAGTTAACGTACAAGTAAGAGTGCACGGCCTTTGGCTATGTGAGGCTGTTCAGCCAACGTCATCAGCCCTCCGCCTGCTGGAAGGAGAGGGGACTTCCATGAAAGATGTGCATGCCTGAGGTCCAGCATCCTGGACAGTGGTCAACAGTCAGCCAATTTTACCACCTGCTTCTGACCTCAAGGTAAACACTCTTCATAAAACATTCACGCATGATGGAGGCTTGTTAGGTAAACCCAACAAACTGCTCGACCTGACGTGAACATCAATAACAGGCAGGAAGGGCAATATTTTATTCATAATGAATAAAAGAAATAACTGCCACCACCTTAACAAACATGTGTTCCATCCATCAGCATATAAACATTGAACTCCAGATGTCTTCATGTTTACTTGTTATTGGGCTTATCAATAATTATTAACCTACTGACACAATAAATACACAAATATTACACTGATGACATGAAACTAAGAGTAAACATCTCCCTTATATCACTTACAGCATCCCTGCCAGAAGATTAGGAAATTCGGTATGTTTAAATATTTGGTCTAAACCAACAATAATTTATCTGCTTCTCGCATGCTGTTGGTTTGGGTGAGATACTTCAGACCTCCAAACTCCAATAAAGATCAGCGTCTGGCATGCAACTGAGGGGGAAATTAGATGGGAGGAAAGAACACAGTATTCAAAAATCTGTATAACTTTTATTATGACAACTATTACATCAATGTAAAGGTGTAGTGTCAAGATTTTGACATGTCACCACACCACAATGGCATTAAGCACTGTGTAACATTTTGCTTGTTGTATAACAATAATCCTCTTAGTTCACATTTAAGGTAAAAGTTAACTTAAATGTAAATTAATCGTTTAGTTTCATATCCTGATAACACTGTCTTTTTAAAGGTACAACTGGATCCAAAATCATATGGGAATTTACATTAGAGGCTCTAAACAAGCTTTAAACTAATGAGCATTGTGCAATTATCCTGCAGAACTGGTGCTATGGGATCATTCCTACCTGTATGTAGGTAAAATGTTGCATAGACGGACACAAACATACATGTGATTTGAGGGTTTTTTTTCCCAGTTATCTTGCATGGCCAAAACACTAACCATCATCACTGTACCACAAAGCTGAACATGATTTTTGTTAAAAAAAAAAAAAAAAAAAAAGACAGGCTATTCAATACTCCCACATATGTTTGAAGATTAACAACAGGAGTATTTTCAGAGCCTGGGTGAAAAACTGTGAGCCTACCTTGCGAGCTGTAAATCCACAGGGACCGTTTTCATTTTGTGTCCTGCAGTATTTCTGTCACTGAAAGTGAGTAAATAAGTGTTGTGCTGTTGTTGTTGTTGTTTGCACCATCTGACTTTATCATGTGCTGCAGTGTGTGTGGGGGTCTGTAGTTTGTGACCTCTCCCTCCTCTGACTTCCTGCTTTATGTAATCAGGTTGTCCCAGACCCTCTTAACTGCCACTGGTAAATCGGAGGGGGTTGGACTAGGGGAGACTAGAGGGTGTGCTTCTTGAAAAATAAAGAGAAGTGGGAGCGCACCCCGACAAATAACAGTGGAATAATCACTTTTACCAACAAAGATATTCCATTTTTATTACATTCTGGCTCTTCTTTTTATAATTTTGGACGCCATTACTATCAACTATCGTTCAATTAGTATTTAATTTTCCGGTTGTATAACTACACACAGAGATGATGTGACCCGGCCTCCCCTGACACAGCTTTCAGATTGAAGGGCACCAAGCAACATGAGAGATCACAAGTCCATCTTATTTAGAAGTGACAATGAAGGTAAAATATTGTCAATTTCAGTTACAAAACCCAATACAGAAAATCACAAATTTGCCTCAAGGCTTTACGGTACACCATAAGGCATCCTCTATCCTCAGACCCTAGATTGCTGTAAACACCAAGTGATTGCCTGGACTGTCCAGAATGATTTAGAATGATCTTTCACTGTTTGGTGCCCTAACCGACATCCTGTTTCAAGAGGAAATACATCACATTAAGGAAGCAAAGACAGAATTTCATGGGGGCTTTAAAATCTGTCTCATCTCATTGCTCACGTTGCCTCTCCGAATGCTATCCCCTGATCACAGCGGTGAAATGTTCCTTTCTTCATCTCCATCGCTTAACTAAGGGCTGTGCAGAGCTCATAACAAGACAAATTACGTGTATTGTATTTCTGTTTCTAGTGTTGCATTTGAAGGCTCCATCCTCTTCCTTGGATCTGAGCCTTCCTCTGCTTCCTGTGGAGACTTTATGATTCGGTTTGCCAGCTGCACACTCAATAAAAAAAGGTCAGATATGCCACAGCATGGACAGCTTCCTCCACATGCCTCCTTCACAAAGGCTCTCCCTTGGCAGCCCACTGACCCCAGACACTCCTGCTAATGCTGCAAAGACAGCTAGTCAGAGACTGGAGGTCTTTGAAGTCAATGGGTAAGAAGGCCTAACAGTGTGTATAAAAATGTAATTTCTACCCATTATTGAGGCACTGCTTTGAATTTGATCTTAACACGCAGCTTTAATGTGCTTATTTTAACATTTTAGTGACTTCAACTGCATGTTGGTTTTTCGTCCTGTTGTTCTGTAATGAGAACGTGCACACTCCTCAGCACAAAGACTAGGAATGGAGCACCCGTTTGGTAGAAAGGTCATGCATGAGAGCTTTACAGGCTGCACCATGCTGCATAAACATAAGCGCTTTTAACGGCTTTCAAACCTTAACCACGCCGGTCTTAAGCTCTCAACAGGACAGATGTAAATCAACAAGGTAAATCAACCATAATTTGATTAGCTTGTCCAACAAATTTGGACTTTAATTTGATTTTCATTCTCCATTAATGGTCGACACACTTGGGGCAGCAGCAAACTATTGTAGAAGTATACCGTCCATTATGGTCATACTGAACTCAGAAGAACAATTGACAAAGATTGATTGTCCAAATAAACCATTTAGTAGGAAATATAAAAGTCTATTTTCTTTGCACCCATAATAGGACTGAGGCCAAAGACAGCAGAGGAAATTAACAAAGAGAAACAGAGTGAGAACAGGCTAAAGATAGGACCACCCAGGCGAAAAGACTGAAGTAACAGCAACACTAGCCTAGGTGTGTGTGTGTGTGTGTGTGTGTGTGTGTATGTGTGTGTGTGTGTGTGTCCTATTGAACTCTTACATGTCCATCCTAGAAACACCCACAGCAACAATTGCAACTCCCAACTGGTTCTGAACTTATCAATTATGATCCGTGTCCGCTGCATAGCGCTGCTCCCATGTGAGAGTCAACCTCTTCATTTCTCTCCTCTCCAAGAGAAAACAAGAACAAATCTTTGTTAAACTGAAACATCACATCCTTGCTTTGTGTGCAAGTGCCCCATCTTCCCACACAGGTCAGAGACACAACAGTGAGAATCTCAAGTCTCAATCCTTCCAGAAGAGCCAGAGCTCAAGATCCAGAATTCCTCTGAAAGTACGCATCCATTTTTAATGGACTGCAAATGACTAACCTTGCACACTAACCTCCACACTAAGGCCTTATACACTGTGGTCTTATCTATCCATGTTCTAGTTTACGTTTTGCACAACTTATCTCAAGATCGATTATCATAGAAAGAATGAATGATGAATAAACACTCACAAAACTAAGGACGACTGTAAGCAGCAATAATTAATAACGGTGTGTAACAGCGCACAGCTGGCAAATTTCAGTCATCATCATTGACTCTGATGGTTTGTGTATGATGCATTTCCTTAGATCATCTGCAGGAATCTTAGCAACAAAGTTTGTATAGCAATAACTATCTGCAAGATCTTGATGTAGATAACAGTTGGTAAGAGGTGAAACTGCCTGGAGTGACGTACTCCACCCAAATCAACCAACATGTCTGGAGAGCCCCAAAATCTCTCCCTCTCTCTCTTTTTTTTTTTGTTTTTTGCATGCTCCACCTTTCAGAAAATGTGTGTTTGAAAATGCCAGCCACCTCCAACTAGGCGTCCAGCTGGCAGACTGTCCTGCCCATTGAATACTTAGTGAATTTATTTCGCAGTCGCCATTGTTATTTCCTCACGCTCGGATAACAGGAAGATGTCAAAGGTATGACAAAAACACGCCGATTGTTCTGTTGTTGTATGCAACAACCGGAACAAAGGTCTTCATCTACTGCTACCATCTGAGGATGTCAAAATCCCACAACACTACAGGATTGTGTGTGTGTATTTCATTCCCAAAGTGTTTTGTTAAGGACAGACGGTAACAATACGAGCACAAGGATGGATGAATACTGACTGTCCATGTCCTGACTTCAAACCTGGAAGTAAGTTTAGCCATGTTTTATGTTGTTTTACTGATTAGCCTGTTGAACTTTCTCAGTGAAACATAGTAAAATTTGTTCTCTAAAATATTAAGGGACACTCTGAATAGATAATTTTGGCATTTTTAAACCTGAGCCTTATTTTGGAGGTGGTCCAGTAGATCACCTCAGCCAGCAGCCATGAAACGGGCTGCAATGGCTGAAACATAATCCTTGTGGGAAAGTGCGCCTGTTAAATTTCATCCACTAAAAGTGCTTATTTTTGCCACTGACAGGCTCAGATTGTTATTCTAATGACCTGACAACATTATGGATGGGATGCCCACAGAGATAGACTACGATCCTTTTTGTTTAACCAGAAACAATTATTATTTAAAGCTACCAGACTTCATTTACAAAGCCAGTAATTTTAGCTTGTACATCACTTTATTCAAACTCGAAACAAGAAACAAAATAAAACCCATCAAACCACCTTTCTTAGCCTTTCCACTGTTCCAACTATGGTTTGGTCAAAATAAACCCTAATTCATTGATTCAGATGTGAAAATATTGTAGCTCTACATTGCTGTTTTCCACCCGCTGCCTCTCTGATGCCAGAGTTGCCCAATTTTTCCATCTAACTTGGTGTATTAAGGGTTTATTTGAAATAAACCTCATTTAAAGCCAACTCAATATCTAAAGTAGTAAATTGGATGCTCTTTATGTTGCTTTTTGGGGAAAGTTTACAACATTACTGCAGCTCAAGCTCAGCTAGCGCTAGCTTTGTTGTTATAGTGATACCTGTTGGTATGTTTGTTTGTATGTGCGTTGCTGCTGTATGTACATTTACTTGACAGACACACCCTAAAGGTAACAATATAGCTGTGTGTGAAAAGAACTAGTTAAACTGCAGGAATTCATTAGATTGGCAATGATTAGCACCCAGCTGCTAGCTTGCTCAGACTATTATAAGCTCTAACATTAGTGGCCTGCTGGGCAGTGAGGCTGAGGCTAATATCAATCAGATTCATGTTCGGAGGTGAAGTTTTTTAAAATGGTTTCTGTGGTGATATTTACGCACGGCTTATTGGAGAAATGGCAGGCAGTGCTGTGGGATCTGACCAATCAGAACAGACTGGGATTTTTGGAAGGTGGCCTTAAAGTGATGGCAACTAAAACAGAGCTTTTCAGGCAGAGGGTGAGTGGAGGTGTTGCAGCAATGTATAGTTGAGAAAATAATGTGATTTTGATCATTTAAAGCATGTAAACCTATTGCAGTGGACCCCCAAATAAAAGTATGAACCTCAAATTGCACATAATATGTCACCTTTAAGTACTTAAAATCTCATGCTGCCACAGATTGTTGAAACATTGAACTTGTCATTTAGATACAACGGTTGTGAACCACAATGTGAAACTTTCCTTAAGATACCACTATATGAAACAATTCTAGATGATAACATTGAATTATTCCTCATCCAGATAGCAAGTTAATGGGGTATGGTACAGACAGTGATGCACCAGACTCTGTACAGGCCACAAGGCAAAAACACAGCAGTTGTTTTATGCAGCTGGGCATGTACTATGGAAGTAACACTTGTGCATTCCTACTTTGCCAGAAATAAACTGGCTAATGGACATCTGCTGTGTACTGTAAAGACAGTGTGCATGTGAGCCTGTTTTTTGTGTGTGTTAAAAATAGCCCAGAATATGCCGAGTTCTGTTAACACTCTGAGATTAACAAATGCCTGAAAGCCAGAACGTGAAAACAACTTTTCTAAACACCAATTTTCAGCAGCGACGTCTATATAAAAAACAGAAAGCGTAAGGTACATCTGCTCAGATCCTATATGCATGCTCATCAACAGGGTATTGATCTGTAAGGAGCACCTCTGATCAAAACAAGCTAGTTCTCCCTTCATCTACACAATCCTTCACTCTCCCCCTCGATTTGCCATCCCACAGTCGCTCCTCTTTCATGTGCAGCTGTGAAATTCTCACCCAGCCAGGCGCCATCTGACCCCAGCCCTAACAATATACGGTAACTGTCCAAAGAACACAGACCTTGGTAGTCATACTGCTATCTTTGCAAACAGCGCACACAAAAACCAACATTCTCATGAAAGACCGTCTGAACAGCAAACAGGTGTTCTTAGTTTATGGGCTTTCACAGGTGACCTAATAACAAGACAATGTCATGACTTCTCAAACTATTTCACATCAAAACAGAATATTGTGGCTGAGATCAGAAACCCTAACCATGCTGAAAATAGGTCTAAAACACAGGAGCTCATTCTGAAATAATTTAACAAGGTTTGAACTTAAAACTGTGATCAAACTGCAGCTTTTTCCACAAAAACTGTAGAGGAAACAGTGATGCTTACCGAAGTTCTCAACAGCAGGTATTATATTCTCTGAGGCTTTGTTGGAGAGATATCCTCGTCAGCCATTTCTATGGTCCTTTGTACCTATTTCATACAGCCGAGGACCACGGTACCGCTTTTACTCCAATGTCTTGGATAGGCAGCTGTGTAATTGCTGTCGTTGCTCCACTGACTCTTTGTAGGGCGGGGACAGGAACTCTCAGTCAAGTAATCATTCCATATCATTCATTAGAGTATCCACAGACAGAGGGAGGGAAAGACAGAGAGAGAGGGAGAGGGAGAGGGTGGAGGAGATGCAGCAGATGAAAGTACAGATGAAGGACTGATCAGTAGTTCTGTACTGTAGCTGAGTGTCGAGAGTCTTGCTGTTCTTGCAATCAACTTTCGACCAACCACATTTGATATCTGCCACCTCCAATAGGCACCCTAAAAAAACAGCTACCCCCTGGCCTCACGGCGGAGCTTTCAGACAGTTTAGGTCGAGACTTAAATCATGCTCTCAGGGTAAAGCATTAACTCACATGGAGCAGGTTTAAACATTAACACAACCACATCGTGTATGACTGAGGGAGCACAGAAGCGTCAGTAGTTACGCATGATGTAGGAAACTGTTCGCCACTCACAGCGTTGGCTTTTTTCATCAAAACTAAACCAACTACCTCTTGCTGTGTTTTCCAGGAAACATGGGGCTTTGTGAAACAGAGAAAAGGAGAGAAAAAACACACACAAGGCAAAATAACATCCCTTAGTGGAAGTTTCCACTTTGTTAGCGCTTTTTATCTTCCTGGTCATCTGGTCCCAACACACACTCTGGGCAAAAAGATTTCCTGTTTTGCCTCCTTTTGTCACTGTGGTTGTGTTTGGGGGTCGGGCGGGAGCTAACTTTAGAACTTTTTCTATATTGACATTTGCTGCAGCAGCTAATATCTTAAAAGTTGTCCAGAAAACTTGGGATTGGAGTCAGACCTTCAAAGGGGATAGTCGGTCTGTCTTTTGGACACACAGAACTCATTAAAGGGATTCATACATGTGCTAGGCTGACATGCTGCTGGCACCAATAATCACATGATATGCTAACATCATACAGCATGTTTACTGCAGAATGACGTTGGAGGAAGTGGTTAAGAATTCGTACTTGATGTTAATTTTTGATAATGAGAGACTGATCCTCTGAACTGATACTAAGCAACCTACTGCATGTATATATATAAAATCAAAAGAGGCAGGAAAATAACTAGTGCAAACACCTATTCTATGGCTAAAGACAAGTGCACTGTCTGGTCTGGATCCCTCATTGGCTTCCCACCTCCACACTGCCAATTGTGTTTATCAGAAAGAACGACCAAGGCAGAGACACCACTGCAAAGATCTACCACGATGGCCACCTGTTCTGCCCCAGCCTCACCTGTGTGCCATGATAGTAATATTTGATATATGCAATATCCTGTGTGCTACCTGCTTGTCATAATAATTTGTCAGAAAAAAAATTGTTGGACTCAATGTCTACTTTTGTAATATTTATACTTTCGTAAAAACGGTAAGTGCAACAGAGTGGAGCTAATTATGTGGCACTCAAATGGCTGTGTAAGAGCGGTAGACAAGCTGGCAGAGAGCTCTGAAAGACAAACTAAATATCTGCACACCGTCAGGTGCAGGAACGTTACAATAACCAATAAAACATATGGGCACAACAACCCAGCACTGAGCTTACTGTTACCCATCAAAACAAAGTGACACCTGACTGCAGAACAACTGCTTGGAGAGAAGCAAAGTAATTACACTTATAATACAACATTGTGAAGTTCTGTCCTTTGTGTGTGCACGGCTCTCACTTACCTTTACAGGATTTAAAAGACAATTAGCATAATATTTGCAACACTTTGGGTCTTCATTTTGATAAAAATACAAACTGTCTGACTTCTGAGTTGGACAGTCATTCATTCACTCCACTGTAACCACTCATTCCAAGGCTGTTACTTTACGTTTTCAGTTATTTCCCTTTGCTTCACTAAAGGATGAATCGTGCTCGAACACTAAATCAAACTGCTGCTAGCAATGCTCTTGACATCCCGATGCCCAAAACAACTCTTATGTTCAGGTTACATAAGAGTCATCAAACTTCCATCCACTTCCTGTGTTCCATATTTCTGGTGTGTTACCGTCTATATAAAAAACATCTCCATACCGATGTTGTAGAATAATCGTTGAATCATTGAGTCCATGTCTGCCCTTCGTCCGAGAGCTACAACAAGCTAGCATAATATTTGTCAACTGCTGATAACAACAATATTCGAATGATCAAATCGAAAATGCTAGATGGCACGCGCCGTGGTCACTGAGAAGCAATTCATGGCTCTTTACCTGGTTCTGAAGAGTCCAAGCTGGATGCGGATAAAAACGGGAAACATTGCGAGAGAAGCAAGGTGAGCAAGCTGCTGACCAGCCAACTGTTGTCGAGTGAGTCTGGCCACTTTCCTGCCTACCCTGCTGACTTCCCTCCCCTCCTCTTTACTCCGTAAAGTCTGCAACACCCTGCTCCAATAACCCCTGACCCACAGGAAGTAGACACAATGGACTGAAAATAACACACCACCTCCCCTGGCAACAACTGCCCACCCCAGCCCCCATTGCACACTGCTTCTACACTACAGTACACCTACAATAACGCCGGCCCAAGATAGGTGGGCAGAACCAAAAATATCAGCTACTATTCAACAAGCTGTGCCCACATGCCAAAAAGCGCATCGTCCCACTCTGAATTCCTGCCGTGGCTCTTGAGTCACTCCTGCACATGCACAAGTCAGTACGAAACGGTTCATCTACAGTATCATAGTTTATTACTGCGGTCCTTCTGTGATGCTTTTACATTGAATGTTTTCATAAATGCCTGCAGTGGCGCAGCCTTTGCAGCTCTCCGTGAAGCAGAGGGTTTCACACTCCAGCAGGTTGTGGGTTGAGCGGCAGACTCATGACAGTCCCGCTGCTTCCTGTAGGGGGACCACTGCACGGCGAGATGGATGACTTCTCCATAGTCAGGCCTGAAAAGCATCTGTGGGTGAGTGTGTGGGCCCGTGTTTGTATGTGTGTGTTTGCCTTATTTGTCGAATGAGACCATGTTCAAATTAATTTTCTTCATATGCCGTATACACCAATGAAGCAACAGAAAGAGCAGTTTCTATGTTTCAAGGCTTTTTGATTGAATTCAATAAGAGTAAAAAAAAAAGCTGGATAATAGGTACCTTGTTAATACTGTGTTAGTCTACTCTGTGTGTGTGTCTAACCCAATCCTCATCCATGTAGTGAGCAGCAGCAGTCTAATCCAATCAGCCCAATGAAAATTATTCCAAATCACATTTAGTGGCCAGTGAGAGGTTGCCTTAGACATGATTGAATTAGCCCCTCTCTTGCTAGAGTCCGTCCACTAGGAAATGGCTTGAGATGCCATACACAGAGATAAGGAAATGGACTCTGATATGAACGTCAGTGTCGTGGTGGTGCATTCAAAAAAGTAGTGCCTGCTCATGCAGTAAAACAGGAGATGAGACAACATTCAAGTACAATTTAGGTTCCCAGTTATTCCAGCCAAAAGTTGAATTTTTTTAATTGAAGAGGTGCTGCTACAAATGATATTTTGACAAGGTGTCCTTCTTAGATTAGAAATTCAACACGATTATTCTTAGTACTTGCATTAACCACGTTTGGTGTCCTGTTCTACGAGCTGAGCTGTCGAGCATGCCTAGGCTTGTTAAGTTAAAGACACACCTCCTTTTTCAGCCAGTGGCCTGAAACTGGCACACACCTCCACTCTGTTGTCACATTCAGATGATACTACTTCACTTTCAGTTGAAAGGGAATGTGCGTGGCGTGAACACATACCTCAGAGGTTGTGCGCTGCATGTGTGTTCATGCGATTCCCGTACAGTGATTCACATTTAGTCAAGAATGTGTGGAATCCCTCGTACACATTCATTTTAAGCCACCAATACCGGCAGCAAAGAGAACAATGCAAAATATTTTTTCAACTCAACCATTACGCAAACGGCCTCAAAACAATGTCAGCGTTTTTTTTTTGTTTTGTTTTTTAAATGTCCTCTCTGTTTAGCTGTGGGTTGGCTTCTGTGGGTGTGTGCTTGCATGCCTGGAGATTTGTTCTAACAGCTTACACTCATGCATACTCAACTCACCTGCACTCACCATCTCTCGTGCACACAGTTTCTCTCAAAAGGTTTCATTTCCGAATCTTTGTGTTATTCAACCAACGCTGTAATATCCAAAGTACACATTCATACATTCATGCACTTTAAGTTTTACGGCCATCTAAGAGAAAGGCAGAGCGGCCACTGTTGACATCATCTTTATCCATGAGCTGCTTTTAAGGATCTATCTACTATAAAATAAACTGTCCTGACCTTTAACCAAACACAATGTCCGATCTCCCCAAAAAGCCCTGACCACAGCATCCCTCTGTTGTTACGTCACAAAACTCAAAATCACAAAAAATAACGATGAGATCTCCAAGAACACACACAAACTGGAGTTCCAAGATAAAATTTAATACTCAAACCACTTGTATGTTTTGAGCCGTGTCCCTCTCATATTTTCTCTGCTAACAGCAAGACAGTGTGTCACTGCAGCAGTTCCCTCTTTGATCCACTCAAATGTGAATTACTATGCATTGCTCTGTGTGCAGCAATAACTGCAGTTACAGCATATAATCTCATTTTTTCTGAATAGATGATAGCAATCTGACTGACAAAACGCGTAGGCCTGATGATGAGTGCTTAGAGTAATTTTTCCTTTGCTGTGTATTCTGCTGAAGCATCACCTTCATCAGATAGACTTCAGAATCAAGTGGTAGTCGAAGATGAGCAACCAACCATGATTAACAAAAACCAAGAAGCACTAAAATTTGTACACAATATTCAAACAAAGCTGCTTCCCATGAGAAAGACACTGAGAAAACAGCCAGCGGTGATGCAAAAAAGCACATGTTGCTAACAACTACAGCTTGTACTACAAGTACCACCTAGAGCTACAATATTCAACTAAACTCAAGGGATCAATAATGCAAAGTAAGATAAAATAATCTTTAAAAAGGAATAATCAGACTGAGCAGTCACATAATAAACGCTCATCTCTAGAGCAATGTTGCAAGCTTTCATACATCTCCCTGCTGAAACTACAGGGTGCTATACTATCGGACCATTGCCTCCTGAGGAACAAAGTGGTATTACAACCCAGGATGGGTTGCAGCTAGCTGGTTAGCATGCTAGCTAGATATCTCTGCAACATAATACACAGACAGACATCTTTGACATACTGTCAGAGCTGTTACTTCACATTCTGTTGATAATGTTGATTAATCTTTTTTAACATTGTAAACTAAAATTCTGGCCATATCAGACACATTGCACCGTTAAGGATTAATTTCACACACAGTGATATTTGTTTCCAAATGGTCCAGTTTATTCTTAACAAGGTCTGTACATGACTTATTCTAATTCTGACTGGGCTTTTAATCTGATTATTAGTGGAACAAACAGCTCTGCATAAACCTGCTAATGATAATAAATGTAAACACACTGCAAAACAATACAAGTCAGGTTCATATTAGGGGTCTTCATAACAGGAATAAAAATGCAGCTGGTGCATGTTGAGGATCACCAAAGTACAAATCATGGCCTGTCAACATTTGCTCTATTACTTCAGTATCTTTTCCATTTTTTTGTAATCCCTGCTACGCCGGCATGGTGAAAATGCACTCACATTGGCTTGTGGTGGCAAGAGCAAAATCCAGGTCACCAATCATTACCTATCACCCTACAGAGTAGGAAACATTAAGCTCTGGGCATGGATAAATGGAGGCTGTGCATCCATTATGTACACTGTGCCTGAACCATCCGGTCCAGTTTTTGTCAATTTTGTAAACACATCAGAGTAATAAAAGATTTAATTTCTCTGACACAGAGTAACTCCTATGGCTGATTTCTTCATCAAAAACCACCAGCTGCTTCTGGAAGGATCAAGTATCGGACATGTTTAATTGTTCCTCTAATAAAGAAACACTCTGACAAAAAGTCAGTGTTACTCCCTCACTTACACATTAACACCACAATTACTATTGCTCAGTTATATGACCAATGGGAACCTTTGCAGGAAGTGATTCCCAGGCTCAATGCACTTAATTAGCCTTATTCATACAGTGACCTATTCAATGTGCATACTCTGTGGAAGGTTTGTGCGTGCAGATGAAGCCCACTCTCAGCCATGAGAACCAAAGCTGTACTAGAGATAAGGACCAGCTCATCTGACTTCAGGATACGTAACTCCCAAAAACACAAGTTTATCACATTCCCACAGTATCTCCTTGTTGTTTGGTCTTCCAGTTTTAATACTTTTTCCCAGATAAGCAGGAGGTCAAAATGTTGCATGCTTTGCTCCTCCACAACCTTGACACTTTTATCCATTGCATTCTTCCTTTTGATTACCTGCTCTCTCTCCCCCCTCTGCTGATTTCATCCTATCTGCCTTTGCTTCTCCTGCCCACGCCAATCTAAGCTCTTGCACAGAGTCACATGCACTTGTCAAAGCTGCATCGTTAGAATTCAACACATTCCTTTGGCATGGCAGACTTGGTTCACATGATCGCGCTGTTCCTTGACCGCTGACGAGAGGGGCTTAGACAATTCTCCTTTCAGCCCCTATTGGCCTGCACGCAGTCAAAGAGCGCTGTCTAGCCAAATGTGTACATAACATTGCAGAAAAGAAAAACAGTCGAACATCCAGAAGACTGTGGCATATATCACATTTATAACTCATACCACACATCGCATTTAAAAAGTTCTGATTTAAGATGAAAGATTTTCAACCCTAATTCCCAAAAAAGTTGTGATGCTGCATAAAATGTAAATAAAAGCAGAATGCAATAATTTCCAAACACACTGTGTTAACTGACAACAGTTTTCTGAAGTGTTCACGTATTCATCTCCTTCATACAATCATGTGTTCACAAAGTGTTGAACCTCGCTCCATCCTCGCTGGTGAACGACTGAGCCTTTCCAGGATGCTCCTTTCATACCCAAACATGATACTTTCACCTGTTACCAATCAACCTGTTAACCTGTGGAATGATCCAAACAGGTGTTTTTGGAGCGCTCCACAACTTTCCCAGTCTTTTGTTTGAAATGTGTTGCTGCGCCAAATTCAGAATAAGCATACATGTACAAAAAGCAATGAAGTTGATGAGGTCAAACAATATATTGTTTTTGTAGAGTTTTCAGTTTAGTACATGTCAGAAAGGATTAGCAAATGATCACATTCTGTTATATTAATGCTCTACACAGCATCCCAACTTTTTTGGAATCGGGGTTGAAATATAACAGCAAATGTTCCTTTTCAACACCACTGGAGAACAGCTAGGGCAGCTTGTACTAACTAGCAAGTTATTATATGTAACACAAAGGTTGAGAGAGCTAATATTCCTGAAGCAAAACTGTTCCTTAAACCTCAGCTGAATTGTAAATGTGTCTGTTACACTGAACACCTGTAACTAAACCTGCTGATCATGAAAGGCTTGTGTTAGGCATCCCCTTTGCAACTTCATCACACCAAAGAAGAAAATCACTTAGACACTTTTCTACAATTTTGAATTTTAACATTTATATTTTCTCTTGCATTTACAAACATGACTGGTTGCTGCCGTAATTCCTGACCAATAAAGTGAATCTGGTTTCTTCTAATGATTCCAATTTGTGATTTAAGTAATAAATAACAAGTAATACAAATAACCAACCTTGAGCTTTGCTTGTATTTAAAACAGCTAGTAGTTATCCAAATGCCATGGTCTTAGAGCTGAGACAGACGTGGTCAAGGTATTCCACAGGTTTCTAAGACACACCCGTTAAAAAAAAGAGCAGTGTGCCACGGAAAGTTCAGAGAAATGCCAAGAAAGTCGGTGGACAAGGGGAGGAGGTCCTTCAGACTATCAGCTCCCAATCAGACTGGAAATGAATGCTCTCTGAGAGTGGGGGTCTCTGCTGCATCTCTCTCTCTGCGTGTGCATGTGCGCATGTTAAACCACGTCGTCTGGCTTGGGGCCAGGCCAAAGATATCGAGCAGCACCATAGTAACTCTAATGCAATCAGGGACAGTGGCCACAACAGGACCAGCGGTGAACAGCCAAGAGCCATCCATCTTTCTCTGTCTGTTTCTGTTTCTTCTGCGGAGTCCAACTCTAAAACACACACAAAGAAACTGATTTTCAAAACTAAACGAGATTTCTGAAAACCAAATAAAAAGGACAAATTATTGCCGATTAGATACAGACAGCTTATATTTTATTGAGGGCCTGTCTGAGTCACAGTGACTTGGGAAATAACACAGGTAAGTAGCAATATTTCGCATCTAGCCTCCAAGCTGTCACCCTGACACCCCCCTGTCTAACACAGCTTGTCCTCACGCTGGGACAAACATGCACAGATATTGGTGCACACACAGCATAGAGGGAGAGGGGCAAAGCTACCATGACAGCAGTGGGCTATATTAAGGGGCTGCAGACACAGCGGCTAGGGTCAGATCACACAGCACCACATAACTAGAGTGCCAGCTGCATCTGCGTGTGTGTGTGTGTGTGTGTGCAATGACAGGTGAACCTTTGGAGTTAAATGTGGACAGATACAGTGCCACATATTTCTACCTTCAAAAGCTGTCCTCAGACCTTATCACTCTAATCATCCAACATTTGCAAGCGCTGAACTTCCCCGAGGGCTCAAGTTAAGCCGAGGAAGACGACAAAAGTTCCCTGGGAAAGTCTCTTATAAAAACCAGCCTGGAGAGTCTGCAAACAGACAACACATGTCCAGTCATCTGTACGACCTTCTGGGAAACATTTGGTACCCTGCATATTGCATCTGCCATTTCATTTTTAGGTGCACAACTAGCAATTCTGACACAGTGGAATTTGTCTCGTTAACATATCTGACATTTGTAGAAATTGCCCATCTAAAAAGTAGACTACCCCACAAAGAGGACATTTTTGAAAGATCTGGGTCACAAGACGTCCGTCAGCAATTGCTTCTTATTTGTCAGAATGCTTGATCAGAAACTTCACATTAGCCAATATCTTTCCCAGTCCATGATGTGTACCGCTGAGGCAAGGATACACTGATAACATCAAGTCAAGATGTAACTTGTGATGTCAAGTGTCACTGCTGATTTAAAATTCCTCACAATCCAGCAGGGCTTTACACATGTAAATAAGAAGGGAAGCACCCCCAGCAACATTCAAAACACAGAACTGCAATTAGCTATCACTTTCAATTTGATTGACAGCTCTTTGAATACACAAGGTAACACTACACAACATCGAAATCACATTTCTGAAGCGATTCAATTATAATAACAGTCTATTATTCAGGTAGCCAATTAACAGGATTGCCATCTATTTTGATAACCAATTGATTTCTCAAGCCATTTCAAGCAAAAATGCAAAGGAAATTATTAGTGACAGCTTCTGTTGTTGGTTACAAGTGTGAAAATATCCTGTTTTTTTTCCTATGATAATAAAGTGAATATCTTTTGGTTTTGAAAGGCTGGTGACACAAAATAAGCCAGCTGAAGATTGGACTCTGGGAAACTGTGAGTGATTTTCTGACATTTTTTAGATCAAATCATGAATGGATTGAGAATATAATCAGATTTTAGGATTTGCAAACCCCAAAAACCCTGAAAAATAAAGATGGAAACAGGTCTGACCCATTATACTCAGCTATCCAGCTTACTTCCATCATCCTGCTTCATTTGACGGCCTATATTTTTAATCATAATAAATTCAGTATCACAATATATTGCTGTTTTTTTAAACTTCTCCAAGTCTTAAATGGGATAATGCAGCATGACCAAAAGATGCAATTTAATATTAGCACGGATCTGATGTCTCTGTAAAACCACCTGAGGGAAAGGCTGCATAAAAGCACAAACAAGTCAACCTCCCAACAAGGCTACAAGAGCTAATTTCATCAAGTAGGTGTGTTAAGTCATCTGTGACCATGTGCGTACCCTTGAGACTCAGCTTAAGAGGTAATGGTGGTCCCTGTGTGTATTGCAATGAGTTTAGAGGGCCTCCTGTTGGTGAGGAGCGGGCTTTCAGAGTGAGACAACTGGTCATCCAGCTCAATTCTTGTGTCTTCTTACTGGAGCCCATCACATACACGCCTCAGCTCCTGCTTAACAGGTACGTGTGGACTCCTAGCTACAGTCATAATACAGCTTAATGTTACGATGCTACTTATGGACTCTTAAAGAGAGAATGTGTCATGAAGGCTTTCAAAGTAGACAATTCTGCCGTGAGTCACTGATCACAAGTGAGTCATGGTGACATCTTTTGTGTCAGGGTATGTAACACCTAGAGAAACACAGCATGGTATACAGACCTTCAAAATTCACCGTCACTTTCGTTTTCATCCTCCTTTATTAAGAGAGCACTTAGCTGTTGATGACGAAAAGATTTTGCAAGAGAAAAGTAGAGAATATAAGCAGGAAAATAACAACATAAAGGCAGAAAGGATAAATAGAGAAAAGGAGGGAGAGCGTATTGGACCCCTCCTCCTCTCCCTTCACCCGCCATCTGGTAGCCATCAGCGCCTCACACAGGAAGGGGCGGCCATGCCTTGCTGGGGCGCCAGGGAGCGGCTCCTCTTCCCTCCCGGTGCTGCAGAAACAACAATCGGCCAGTGCGTTGCATTGCAGCGCAGTGCAGTCCAGCCCATCCTAGCCTGAGCCGGACGGTGAGCGGCAGCCCAGGACCGGGCGCTCACACCCCAGCAGACCAGCAAAGAGGAGCACAGAGCAACCTCACATTCCTGCTGTCTGTGTCTGCCAAGAAGCACTGGCAGCGGAAAGAAAGAGGGACAGAACAGAGAGCTGCTCTCACTGGAGGCTGCCTAATGCTGTTGCTTTGAGAAACACTCCAGTCTTTCTCATCCCATTTGCTTTCTCGCTCTCCTCAACAATGACAAAGTTATTGATTACCATTGTGGTATACCCCAGCCTGCGCGTCACTGCATACATATTTATAGTCCTACACCGTTAGGCCTGAAGACGTTTCCTCCTGCTTTGCAAGAATTCAGGGAATGCACATTATCATAAATTTGGCTCAACTTCTGTTTGTCCTTTCTAACACATACACAGCAATCTGATGGGAACAGAGACCTCTGAAGCCTTTCTGTCTGGTTCCTGTAGACCATCTTTGGCCATATGTCCACAACAGACTACAACTACACTCTGGAAACAGAAAGCAGCCTCATGACACATACTATTTTTACTGCCTAGTGTCATTGGCTAAACAGAAAAAAACAACATAAAGCAAATTCAAATTTGAATCTATGTCATGTCAGTGTACGAGAATCATTCTGATCAATCATAAGAAATGAAAATAGCACATGATGACGTGTACAATTAGCCAAATAGTTGAGAGGTTTCTGTCATCTGCATTTAATAATAGCTGCACTTGAAACTGCTCGACTTGGCACAGTGACAAATAGCACAAAGGGATCATTTTACAATTCAACAGAATCGTATTCCAACAGAAAACATAACTCACAATCTGTTCCAAAGTTTCAAACAGGACAACCAAGTCTGCATGAGAACCAGTTCTCTGCAGTCGCTCCATGAGCCGCCGGTGGATTTGGCACTTAAGACAGTAAACAGCTGCACCAGGCAAAAAGAGACACATCTGTTTACAAAATGCTCCATGTCAGCCTTGACCTACCAGTTCTATCCAACAATGTCAGTGCACCAGCAAGGCAATGCATTGAGTTTAAAGAAGGACACAATAACATAATTCACACATGTTGTGTGTGTGTGTGTGTGTGGGGGGGGGGGGGGTTTGCTACCCTGATGCAAATGTGGTTGCAGGGACAGAAACAGCAGCATTGAACTATCTTCTGTTGTACTGACACACGTTTTTTGACTGTTACTTTTCCTGATTTGTCATGATGTACCAGTATGCACGCAGAAATATTTCGATCAATAATATAATCACAGCTTGTCGAACATTTATAGCCCGTGGACAATGTTTTAATTATTTCTCCCCCATTATGTCCTGCACCATAAACTTCCAGCTGAAAACAAATGGACAAATAACACACTACATTTCACCATGACCTTTGGGCTAATTCCACTGTTTTAAACATATACCAAAGTTTACACTGCAGCAAAGCTAACAAGATGGCAGGTAAACTGTCAGCTTCCAGGTGATAGTTTGGTCCAGAGATGGTGGAAAGTTAAGACAAAAGCTGCACCTGCTCAAGGTAAGTTTTATAGACTGTTGTGCCTTTCAAAGTATCTGCACTGTTCTGATGCAGACAACCAGATGCCACATGCTACTTACAAATGCTGCAAAACAACAAGACTGCGAACTGGTGACCACATGGTAACAGAGACAGCAAAGAGACAAAGACACCAGGGGCCGGATACATAAAACTCTGTGTAGATTTACGACTAAGACTGTGTACGCACAAAGACAGAAATATGCATTCTTTGTGCAGAGAGAGAATGAGATATCCAAAATAGATTGGGTTGATTCGTTTTCTCAGGGTGACTGCTTTGGGGGATTGGAGTGATACACGTAATTCATGTTTTCACAACACTCCAGACTGCTGCCTCATTAAGCTTTGATGAATACAGCACACATAATGAACGTAACATAGAGGTCGGTCTGATGTTCATTTCACATGACGCTACAAAAGACTGGGGAGATATTTACTATGCGTCAAAAAACGCTCTGCCAACTTTCAGAGGCCTTTGCTCTTTCTGGCTGCTTTGTGTTTGTGGCTGTGTTTTCCTTTGTGATGCAATGACATGATTTCAGGCTTACTACACTCTATAAATATCCAGAAGAAAATGGAGATGTTGTTCACTTCTAGTGGATTTGGAAACAAAGGCGTAAACGGCTCCTGTCATAAAAGATCTCAACAACTGAGGAAAAAACCCACGCTGAGTGTATTCAAACAAAACTCTGCTAAAATGATCACTTTGAGAATCAAACAGTTGAAAATATTATGGCACCTAGTGATCTTTTTTTTACCATATGTTTGTGAGTCCTTGCAGAATAACTTTGAAACGATGCCAGTTACCAATTTGGCTACGATGCAACTGACAGGACACGATGACATTATCTGTCTGTGTCTGGGACCAAAGTGGGCTGGTAAGGATAACTATTGTAGTAGCCCAAATATTAATATTTAATGATTATTTGTTTGTAATGGACATTAAATAATTAATGGCACATGCAATCCATTTTGAAGCTGCTGCAGCTCATACAGCAGTAGTCTGCCTGCTCTAAATGGAGAGCTGCGTTGATGCGGCGGTCAGGACACGGTTCAGTAATTTTTCTTTGTTAGCCTAAGAGGCTAATGCTGCACAAGTACGCCTCTGTTGCATCCCGTTCGGGTCGTTGTTTGTTTGTTTCTTCAAGCATGTGGGGAGGGAGTTTAACAGAAAGTGAGTGTTTGTTCTCTGTTCCACTTGCTAAGCAGATTTAATGAATCCTCTACTTAAACAAAGAGCTATGCCTTTGTTTTCATTTGACTGCTCAGTCACATTCGTTGCGCACATATCTGTCTTTACTTTGTAAATGTCGACTGTTTCCAGTCAACCACAGGCAGAAGTAATGGCTTATGGCCACAGTAGTGTGTACTGTAAATGCACCCCCCCCCCCCCAGCTGAGAGGACTCAAGACCAGCATGGAGCATGTCCTCAGTCTCCCTTTACAGCCATCAGAGGAGGACCTTCAGAGTTCAATATTTTCCTTCTTCCGGTACACCCAGCAGCCTTGTGCTCCGGCACTGAGGCCCTATTAAGGGCTGGACTCAATGTATAACAAAATCCTCATGTGTTTCCAATGCATGGCAGTGGACTACATGGATTCTAATGATCCATATGTGCAGTGGGAGGAAAGAACTGAGAAACTGCCAAGCCAAATTAGGGCTGCAAAATATATTCAAAAATCAACATCACAGTAAATTTACATGATTACCACAGTGATGATAGACTGAAAATATTCTTCCTGACAACTGGCCACTGCATTATATGACCAACTGGAAGATTATGTTAAACATATACCAAACCACTTAATGATAAGCATTAGTCCTCATAGATTTGCACAGTGACAGATCTTGAACGCTGCAGGGAAACACTTGCAAAGCATTTTGCTGCCACAATGACCAAAAAATATTTTCTCAGTTTCTTGTTATAACATATCACTTGTTGTAAACTTACTATTTCACAAATCCAGCATCTCCCGTTAAAACTTTTCTCATCCTCTTACCCTGAGAAGCTGGTTTTAACAACAAGCTTGTCAGGGATTGGAGGCTACATTGGTCAGAAAAATGGAAATGATTGGTTTTATATGGTTAGATTCAGTGTTTTTATTTGATGGTCTGGATGAGTCAAAGTACATTCTATCCAGTACTGCATCCCAGGCCCACCTGTCCCCACACATATGGAGCCTGTCCCAGAGTGCAACAGGTCATCAGTGTACCCCAGGGCTGAGACAGACAGACTGACCCACATTCACATCTAGTGGGAATCTTTAGGGGAATTACTATTAAATATGTTTTTGTCCAGATTGAAATCTATATGTAAAAGTGTACATATAGGAAATCAAGCAACCTACAGCAGTGTTCTGTCTCTGGTCTGGGCAAAGGTGGAGAGGTGGTGGTGGTGGTGAATACGAGGTTCTCAGCACTGAATGTTATTAAATTGGCTACATATACAGAGATAGGCATGTAGCCTCAAACGGTCAGGAAGGGTAGGCAGGTTCAAACTGGTGTTGGGACACTTTGCTTTGGTACTGATGAGACAGAGGGCTGCTAAACACAACGAACATTTAAGTGCACCGTCATCCCTGATGTCATTCATCTGGCCTTGTGCATATTGCTCACGCCGTCGGGAGGTGGTGGTGAGAGGGTAGGAGATATCCACTCTTGTCAGATACTTAAATATCTGTGGCACGGCATGCCAACCCTGCATAGACTGGCTCCAAATCAGAGCCCGGTCAAAGACAATCACCCATACCAAATCTGCACAGAATAGTTAAACATGCACAAATAAAAGCAGCCACGTCTAGATCAACATTAAAACCACCGGACTAATATTGCGTGGGTTCCTGTCGTATGCCGAAACAGCTCTGACCCGTCGGGGTACCGGGACATTGGCAGCACCTATGGGCTGGAGGGCGGGGCCTCCATGGATTGGGCTTGTTTTGGTGCATGCTTAATGCCTTGGGCTCTTTGTCGAGTTCCTCGAGTCGTCCCTGAGCAGTTTTTGCGGCGTGGCAGGGCGCATTGTCTTGCCGGGGTTGGCCTGCCACTGCTGTCAGCGAATACCGTTAGCGTGGGGGCTGTGTTTGGTCTGCAACAATGTTGAGGTGGGCGGTGCATGCCAAGATAAATGCCACAACCCAAGGTTACCCAGGAAACACTGTACTGTACCAACATGATCAACGTTCAGTTCACCTGTCAGTGGTTCTAATGTGGCTGGTCGTGTGGCAGCGTATGTTTTCAGTGATCTTACAGACTATGATTGCTCGAGTGTCTCTTTAGGTAACGATGGACCTTTTTCTCTCTTTAACAACATGTTTGTAAAAAGAACAGGCCATTTTGTGAAATAATGAGAACATTTGTGGTCTAACAAGAAAAGCAACCAACTTGCATAGTCTGGTATCTAGTAAAGCGAGAAAATGTCATAATATGAAAATTAGGTTGTTAAATGAGTCTGTAAAAACGAGAGATGGTTCTCATTATAGTGAGAAACAGACCAGAATAGCTTTTGTTGACATTTTTAGTAAGGCTTGAAAATCTGATAATGACATGTAAACTTGGTTGTCCACAGTAGATATACCAGCAATCTGCTTCACTGTTTTTAGTTTTCTTGTAAATGGCCCATAATCTCTTCTTTTGATGTAATATCACATGCACACCATCTCCTAACAGAGTGTGGCTGACAGCAACCCTGCAACCCTCCCTGCATTTCCTTAAGCCACTCTGATAACACACTGCAGATGTCATCAATACAACAGCCTGTTCTTCTGAAGAATGTTTTTATAAGTGGACTTTGACAGAAATTCACAGATTGAAAGGTAAGAGAAATGAAAGGAAAAGGAGAACCAGATGGAAAATGCAGTGTCAATGAAATGGAAACCCGCAGAGGACACAGTTTTGACAAACTCTGGCTGAGAAAAGTCCTACAAAAGCAACTGTGGTTAGATACCGTCATGCTGCCCTTGAATGAGACGCTAATGGCCAGGAAGTCTCGACACTTTCTCAGAGAATGGCGACTGCAACGATGAATGAATCTACTATTTCGACTGCCCTGAAAATACTGCATACATTTTGTTTACAAATGAGTTGTTTATGACGCAAAAGAAGAATGACCCATCTGTCACTCAGAACTTATGGAAAGAGAAAACAAACAGCATAACACTGATCCTCTTTTGTGGCAGCTTGTGTTCAGACAAACATTAAAAGAAATAACACTAATTCAATTTTTCCACTGCTTGTATCAACAGTGATTTAGTAGTAAATAAAGTAAAAGTGAAGTAAATACTCATTATAGTAGGTTTTGGGAAAATGAGACGAAGAACGCGTCTTGTTTGTCTTGATGCATCGCAGTAATTAACTTTGGCTCTGGTGTTACGTCATCAGGCAGCTATATCTACAACCTCTGGTAGATCAGAGACAGCCTGCATCAACTGTACATCCATGTTTTGTTGAGCATCATCAATGACTCCAAGGTATAATGTTATTCTATTGTGTGATCAATAAAACCTCACCTAAAAACCAAGGCAACATTTTCTCATATATGTTCAACCCTTAATGGTTTCAGCTGCTCACAGGCACAGGCAGGTCGGCTGAACTGCTTTCACCTTTGAGCCCCACCAATCAGCAGCAGCGCCTCAGGGGCAAACTTTGCCCTGAGTGGTTAATCAGGTAAGCAGGGGCCCTGGCTTCTAGTCTACCGGTGCTCAGTCTGGAGATGGGGCTGATAAAATAGAGCTAAAGGTGGATGTATGTTCATGTGTTATTGTAATGTGTTCTATTTGTGTATTTTTCATTTAACCCAACACCAAATGTTTACCTTCACAATGCAGTGATTAGCAGGGTGCATGATTTTTTTAATTATTTGTTTAAATAAGATAAAGACAATTTACAACGAAGCCTGGGTTCAGGTTGAACAGTTCACCTACTAAAGCTTGATTACTTGGTTTAAACCCCGGATTATTGTTGGGACAGTTACAGTAAATACTACAGTTAGTCTTAAGGTTAACACGGTGGATACTGAAATTTAAGGATGTGTATTCAAAGCGTTATAACAATCTCGATTTATAAATCCATCAGCATCTCTTTGAAAAACTGTTGAATAAACTGGAAACGAGTGCATAAAGGGTGCATTTATTCAGTTGAATTTGGCACCAATGATCAACACAGAATAACTGGAAACGTGAATAGTTTTCTGATGTTTTCTGCAGTAACTGACAATAATCTTTTAAGTTATCTGCAGGACTCCAACTGTAATGTCACCACTTTTTGAGCAGACCCTCACTAGGAAACGAGATAAATCTAGTCGAGTAAACATCTGAAAAGGTGATCATGAAACTAGTGTAATCCATGGTTTTAATTGAAAGTCGAGGTAGAGAGGAAGATGGCAGAAATATGGCAAAGATGGCTTTTGCTTGTTTTGCAAGCAGTATTTGGACAGTATTATAATGACGTTGGGACATGAGCGAAAAAATGACTTCATTTTAGTTTGTGTCTGAAACATCTAAAATCCAGAAAAACAGTGTCAGGACACTGTGTCCCTGCCAAACACAACGTTGCCATCACAGCCTTCCTCTCTGAGAGGAGACAAAGCTGACGGTTTGTGGTCATTTTCTCATTAGGCTCATTGGGTTGTGTTGTGATGTCAGTGGTCAAATGTTAATTAGTTAACCACAGAGAATATTTTTGACCGGTTATGTCAGTCTATAGGCTACTTTGCAGACACAAACACACAGTGTGATGCACTCGAACCCGAGGCCATCACCCAGGTGTTGTGTCGTATGATTGCCATATGCTACCAATCAGTGTGACAGACGGCGAGCACGAGTAAGAGCTACTGTGACTAAATGCATTGAAAAACACTTTGAGGAGAAGAAGGATGAGCTAAAAGACGAGCTAGCCAGGGCGAAGAAGCTAGCTCTGAACACCAAGGGCTGCACTGCTGTTATAAACAAAAGCTACGACCTTCACTTCATCAGTGTGGACTGGGGGCAGGGTTTCCCTTATCTGGTAATTATTGCTTTTTTACCGGGAAAATCTGTTGACGTCCGTTATAAGTCTGAAAGTCTAACATCCAGTGAAAGTAATCCCTGAGTTGGCTAGAAAAATATTCCAGCTCTACACGCTGATTTTCTCCCACTGCTTCTCTGATGTCCACCCTCACTCTTCCTCCTCTACCAATTTGGTCAATTAAGAGTTTATTTTGGCCACAGGAACCATATTGGAACAATTTAAGGATGAACTAAAACTGTTTTGGTGAGTTTTATTTTGTTTCTCTCGAGTTTGAATGACGTGTTTACGATGATAAAAATTAGTGTTTCTGGAAATGCAGTCTGGTGGCTTTGGTGAGAGCGATATAGCAGCCATGTCTGTAGGGATCCTTTCCATAATGTTGTCAGACACTTTCTAACAATCTGAGCCTGTCATTGGCAAAACAAACACTTTTAGTGCACTAAATTGACAGTGCGCAAACACCTGGAGGGGTTTCACCGCCGCCTGCTTCTTGGCTGCCGGCTGCAGCGCTAAACATGGACCAATTTTTGGAATTTTTGTCCCCGTAAGTAACTTTCACACAAAAACATACAAAAACAGGGTTCATCTTCCAGGACACAGACAGACTGGGAGGTGCAGAATGCATCTAATGTGCTCCAAAATAACCAGTTAATTACTGGTTAATGTCTGTCGGGCTGCCAAAAGCAAAATTAACTGAAACTGGCATCTCAAATTGTGATCTAAAATGTATGTATGTGTGTGTGTGAATGCAGTTAGACTAGAATGGGAAACTATAGTGGTCTTAGTCTAAAGAGACATTCATGAGAGCCAGTGATTCAGTCTATGCACCAGAGACACTAAAACAGCATCATCTGACAGAACCACAAGATTTTAGTATGGCTGATATTCAAAGCGGTAATCACAAGCCATCCTAACCTTGCCAGCAGACCCCATCATATGATTACCACCGAACACAACACACATTTACACACAGATTCATCTGTGCACCTCAAATATTTACTGTAAGTGTGGAATTGTACAATTAATTGACTAGGGAGAGACTGATTGAAAAAAACATATTTTATGTTTGTATTGGTACATAATACCTTGCCCTAACACTAATATTTTAACACATACTACTCCACTAAGGGCTGTGGGCAGTTAGCAACTCAAAAGTTGGCTGACCATTCTGTCATATTGTCTCAGCCATTGAAGAAAAGCAAAAAGCATTTAACTTGCAGGAAATGTGTCCTCTTGACAACGTCTCGACAAAACTCTTTTAAAAATGCAACAAACAAAATCAGTTCATTGAATAAAAAAAGTTAGCAGATTATTGAAATACCAAATAGTTCCTACATTCAGATCTAAAATTATTCCTCTAATCCATGCCAGCCTAAAACCACAATGCTTCATTACCAGCTGCATGATTTCTATTTCAAAAAGAATCAACTTCTCTATTTTGGGCATCAGCTCAAACAGATGGTGGTGAGTTCCCAGATAGGTGACGGTTGAACAATTTGTCATCTGCTAAAAAAAGAGTAGTCAGCACTTCCATGGATTACAAAGCCTCATGTGACCAAGTACAATGACCTTTCACGGGGGGGGCACCCATTTTTTAGGCTGCTCATGGGAATGAGTTTTTTTTAAATTCGAATATACATTTTTTGTGATTTTACTTCTGCTCGGTAATAAAAATGAAAAGAACAACAGCGATAGAGAAAGCTGTAGTTTTTCTAGGCAGAAAGGGGAAAAACAAACAAAAATTTGGAAATGTGGTGTCCCTTGTGTCCTCTGTTTAACCTACTGGCTTTTCATGGCCAACCATTAATTCAAATTGCAAAAATGCTGAACAATAAAAAGCTGCTAGAACAACAGAACGTGGTTGTTTGCACACAAAAACAAACAGCAATGCAGTTTGCTGATCAAACACTCAAAATCGTCTTTATGAAACCATCCATGTTCCTTCTATCGTTTCTGTGAGGCGGCCTCCTGGTTATTCTCTGCTACTGTGTCCAGAACACAGTTGCGAAACTGGAGCAGCTAGTTACTATATCCCCCTGAGAACAATTAAGCCCTTCACCAGCCTGCTGTTTACTCTATTGGGAAAGAACAATTTTGGGTCATTACACCTAACACTTGGTTTTGTAGGGATTATCTCAAGTGATGCAGAAGTGAGAACATCCTTAAGTGGGAATGTTAAGTTCTCAGCAGCACAAAGTGTACATCAGGGTGACCCCTGCCACTAAAAACAGTTCATTTGTCCGACAAATGGTAAAAAAGATGTTGTCTCTTATCATGTTATGAGGCTGTACTGATTACTACTAATAAAGACATACGCTAACACAAATGCTCACAACAAGGCAGTGAGCTAGGATTTTGATTTCCTCCTCGTCAAATCAATTCTGTTATGAATGTCGGAAAGCCCTGTAAAAATCCTCTCGTTGTGGCTAGATTTTCATTTTATTGCCTTCAGAAAAAACCCACTTCATTGGACCTGTGGTTTCTGTGAAAACATCCCTCCTCTCAAGTTCCGGGCCTTGTAATTCAAATATCAATAAAGGAGATATCCACTGATCCACAAGGAAAGCATGTAGACTTGACAGCTAACTTGTGCAACTGAAGTTATTTGCTTTCGTATCAGCGCTGCAGTCGGCTATAAACCATTGTTCCAGGTTCGCAACAAATAAGCAGAGAGAATCGCAGGCAAACCAGAGACAATTCACTGCCGGCGTGAAAAAATAACGGCTCAGGCTTGTCTCGTCCTCTTGATGTGTGTGAGCGTGCATGTGTACGACTGACTAGGCAAAGCAGGGCTGTAAACAGTAATAGTTATAGCAGCTCTGACAACTATTCTAACACCTCATTGAGCAAAACTGACAATATCCACTGTTTGCAATTTGCAGAAATGGGGGTCATCCTTTCATGTGTTCCGCAGATGCTTCGTAAATCATTTAACCCTCTGCATGATCATCTACCACCTTTGACACGGGGACAACCAACTGTGACTGCACAAGCATTACTTCACAAGGTAATCAATGTGTTATTGGTCCAAGAAAATCAAATCCTCAGAGGTAATGCCCTGAGACTGGACCGCATTAAGTAGCCACTGAAAGGGTCTCCGGTTTGACCCAAAACAACAGCAACATGGCCTGCTGATGTGCCCTTGAGCAAAACAAGCACCGCCTATCTGCTAACTCATGGTCAGGTCACTCTCACTGTGAGGGACTGCATGGCAAAGTGAGCTCAGACAAGTCTCAGGTTGAGAAAATGGCAAATCTGATGTGTTGAAATGCGCACAATATGAGGCCTACACGTCTGTCACTGCGCATGAAGAGTATCCAAGGAAGAGCTGGCACACTTTGTCCAACAGGTTACTTTACAACAACGGAACAAACAGGATAGAAAGTGCACTTACGTAACGTCTCAACTTTTTTTCAGGAGGAGACTTTCTGAGCCACCCTGAACACACCACATCTCCCCCGCTCATATCTGCTGCTTTCGGGCTCTCCCCGGAGTTGGAGCGGAGATTTCTGCTCGGCTTCGTTTGTTTTTGGGAGTGTCTCCTTGTACCTGGACGAAACAAAACCGTAGACACAAAGCTCAGACGGCCAAGTTGAACAGAGAAAAGTTGAAAACGTGGTGTTTTTAACAGCGATAAATACCCTCACTCCTCCTTCGAAAGTCGACTCACCGACAAGGCAGTCCTCTGAAATGCACAGACCAGATTTCCTACGGGCTGTAGTCAAATAAACGGGTATATCCTGAGCTTGGAGTTCATAAAAACCTCCGCGGCACCGCCTTTAGTACAAATATCAACGGCCACTTGTGTGTTTTGTTCAAACTGGAACGCTGTGGGGGACAAAAAACAGGCGCAACTGAAAGTCGGTTAAGTTTTTGTTGTTATATGTAGCGCTTCATGCTAATTCCCGTCAAAGTGCAGCGAATCCCAGTTGGCGAGATCAGATGTGAACGTCCCACAGTGTACCGGTGCATAGCTGTCGTTTCGGCGCAAATTAAAACAATCTTCACCGTAAACACAGTGGTTCCGCCGAGCTTCCCTACCAGTTTACTCCCATGGTTCCTTAATTATGATTGACAGGGTGGCTCCGTCTTTCCCTCAACTCACCCTCCTCAGGAACATGGCGCGGTCAAGTTCGCACGCATAATGACAAGAAACGGAAGTTAAGGGATTCTACTTTCAAAATAAATGTTTCGCTTGTCCAGAACTTTCTCAACGGTTGTCGCTAACGGCTAATGCTTTTCCGTTTTACTCGTTAACATTGGTACGATAGGCGTGAAACTAACGTTAACATTATTTAATTACGTGCTTATTCTCTATTTCAGCCGTTGCTGATTCGTTTTTGGCAGAAATAACTAAGTATGGTCATTGTTCAATCTTTAGTTGAGGCTAGTTTTGCTAATTGGTTAAAACTCCTTTTACTTTGGCCTCAGCGAAATGTTCGTTATTTGGAAATTTGCTTTGAAAGTTACCACCGGATGTGACATTATTGCAACTCCGCTCGCTTTAATAGTGTTGTAGAGGACGAAATAGGGAGGCGTGCAAGGAAAACTGTGGAGCTTCAACCATGGGACATGTAGTTCAAAAATCGTTGGTGTTCCGTCCCACTAAACAATAAACGACTGTCTTGCGATTTGATGGATGAAACGTGATGCAACAGAGCTGCGTGCACCCCTGGGCGAACACTAGAAGTGGCCTCAGACAGCTGAAGAAAAGACAAAGAAACGACCACCTCTGTGTGAACCAGGTCCCAAGAAATCACTGCGCGCCCAGGCTGCACTGTCCATAATGCGTTTTTATTCCCGAAGGAAAATTCCCCATGAAAACCCTGCATTCACAGATCAGTAGCAAGCATCATGCACTCACTGCCATGTTCTTGCATATTTCTGGCAAATATATTCCCTGGTATCATTTTTACTGACTATATTTGTCTTTTTTACTTGTTACCATGACCTCCAACTTTATCTGAGATACATTTTGCCCTCATATGATAATTTTTAAAGTGCATTCTCAGATAAATCAGTCGTGTTTTATAGGCTAATATCCAACAGTACAGTAATAAGAAAATATTAGATCTAATACTGGTATTGTTCAGTACTTTGGTCAGTGGGGGTTCTTTTAAACGTGTTAATTTAATGTGCTTATATAATTTGACTTGACTTGATCTGGTTTGCCATATCAGATCAATATATTTGACTCTGCAGAGCATCTCGGTTGTTACTGGTGTAACACACTGGCAACGACCGCGCGGACTCACACTGGTATCTGAGGAATCTTACTGGTATGCTATTGTAATGGTAAACGCTCGCCCAAAAGGATGTTCCCTGTTAGCCTGTGATTAATGACTTTGCCATTGCACAGGCACATTACCTCTTTCAACAGCCCCAGTATTGATGAAGAAATAGGGAGCAATTAAAGGCTGTAGACACAATACACCAGTTCCAGTTAATAAACTATTTTTCATACCATATATTTAGCACTACAGCCTGAGTGTTGCAACGTCAAATAGCTTTGTGGGCCATGTTCTCGTCCATCCGCTTTCATGAAATTGGTGTCTAACAGGCATTTGTGTGTGTGAAGCTGTATCTTTAATGCTGTCTGTTGCTGTAGTGCAGAACTGACTTGTAACCACACCAGATGATCAGACCAGCTCTTATTTCCCGTCTGCACATGCCACATGAATATGTGCACATACAGAATGCAATGTATGCCACCAAGAAACCTAAAATTCATGTAAATATTCTGAAAACTTAATAACTTTACAGTTAAAGAGAAGATCTAGCATCATACCATTCCCAAGAGTTAACGTTTCAACGAAAGTGAGGGGAAAGTGTAATGGATTGCTTGATTAATAATTGAGAATCATTGATTTTTTTTCCAAATGCCCTTTGAAAGCTTTCGTGCTCCTGCAATGTTTTTTCCATATCATTTGCTAATTAGTAATAAATGGCACCTTTGCAAATAATTTGCAGTCATTTGTCCCACGTCTGTGGACAGTGTGTGACTGCACGATTTCCCAGTTCCCTTTTCATTCACTGCTTTGTTTATACTCACTTCCATTTGGACAAAGATATCTTTGCAATACAAGCAAAAAAGAAAAGAAAAAATGATGCTCGTGCTTGTTTTGATGAATTATGCAACGCTGGACAGTTCTGCATTTTTTTAATCAACAAAGTCACACCAAAAATTTGCATGTTTTTAAGTGGAATTCTCGAGGTTTTCAGTATCAATAATGTACTGAATTGAACGTTAAACTATTTTCAGTTTTAAGCATTGTATTCATTACAAAATGCATCATTTGCAGCTTCAAATCCATCTCGCCACACTTAGATCTAGCTACCTGGCACTGGTGATGTCAGGGTCTGTACATACTGCAAGAAGAGTACAAATTATGTACAGTAGGTGTTCTATTCAAGTTAAAATGAAGCGCTGGAGATGGCTCCTAGTGGTCAATATATTTACTGCAGTGGAGACGTGGAATTATGGAAATGAGACAAGTAAGGTGACACAGACTTTGAGGTACGTTTGAGCATAACAACACACTAATAACCTTTGGTGTCTGGCTCATTTCCACAAAAATTAATTTGTTTCCAGAAACCATCTGCTGGTTCGTCTCGCCATCGCTCGATTGAGTATTTATTAACTGCCTTTCATATTCATCGTGTCTTACTTCTTATCATTTTAATCATCACGTGTTAATCGTTAAATTTATAGTTTAGCTCGCAACATCAGCCCACCTCTTGGCCGACATGCCACTTCAAATAACTTTACCTTAAATAACCTGCCTGGGTAAGTTAGACGATACAACAAACGCTGATTTCTTTTTACTGCAGGGAAAGGTGAGGCCGTTATGAACATCAACACAGTACAGCTGAGGTGTGTATCCTGACAAATTCCTCTTCAAAAATCTGCATTAAATATCAAAAGGCACATGAAATCAGCACGAACACAAAAGTCTCCCTGAATGACCAAATCAGAGGAATACATGCCGTCAAACAGTGGACTCTCGTCAAATATGCCAAAACAAGCAGTTTGTAATTTAGTTCTCTGTAGATCACACTACCTGTTCGTGGGAGAACAGCATTAAATATTCATACTGAAAATGCCTTTATCTTGGAAATCCCTTAAATAGTATTCAATTTTCCACATATAGTTCTGTATGTGAAGTCATCTGTACATTTATTGCATGGGTTATGAAACTTAGAAAACACTAAAGCGCACATAAAAAAAAAAAAAAAAAAGATTCAAACGTCTCAAAAATCAAACTCCACAGCCGGTGAAGAAAAGCCGCATGCAAATCACGTAAGTAACCAAAGGTTGTGATCTGTGCATTCAGAACTGTGACAAATCAAAACAGTCTGTTTATCTTACAGCTGAACGCTCTCTTCTGTTCTGTGCACTGCACATGCATGTATTTGCATATGTTTGTGTGTGTGTGTGTGTGTTTGCATGTGAGGTAATATTATACTATACAGATATGAACATGTTCTAAAATGAACCAGCTTTACATATTTATCATGTATGTAAAGATTTAGTAGAAGACTAATGGCTGAAGTTATTTCTATAATATCAAATTACATTCAGCCATATTTCTTTCATTTAAAAGGAGCGAATACATTTGCACCAATCAGTATCAAGTGCCTCATGTTTTGAAATTTGGAGGATTAATGACAAATTATAATGTTGGAATAACAAAAAATAATCTAAAATAATGTTAAAAAATATTAGATGATGACTGAGGCAGAGGTATAAAGGCTACTGAATCAAAAAGACTTTAGCAAAACCAAATTTCGGATCAGAACCTGCACAGACGCTCGGTGTGTGTGTGAATGTGTGTGTTTGTGTGTTTTTAGATCGTTTTACGAGGGTATATGCACATCTACGGGATGACAGGACTCCCTCAGTGGCAGTTCGTCAGGGTTTCCTGCCGCTTCTTTTTTTTTTTTTCCTTTTCTTTTCAGAAGACCAGTCTACTAATGGTATTGAAGCCCCCTCCCCCTCCTCCTCCTCCTCCTCCTCCACCAGATGGGCCGCAGCTCCCTGGTGGGTTATTGTCATCTGAACCGTTGGGCCTGAATGAGCAGGAGGATGAAGGCGCCTGGAGAGCCTGGGTCCGAGCGTTGAGCTCCTGTTCCTGATGACAGCATGGAGGAAGCAGACATGTTTCCAAGTTAGATAATTTACTGAGTGCACAGTAAAACGAAGACTTGGCCAATGCTGCGTGAAAGCCTTAATGTAGCTCTGGTACAGTTCTTTGTGACTGACAGTGCATCAGTGGTGTCACTTAGCGTTATTACAGCACCCTCTAGTGGTGATTTACTTCAGTCACTCATACGGTACAAGTAAGCTGGAAAGTCAAGTCAACACAGTACAGTTCAATGGCTCGTGAAATTACACCTCATGTCTTATAAAGGGACAGCCCAGATTTGGCTTCAAGTTCAGTCAAAAAAAAAAAAAAAAATCTGCTATACTCTGCAGCCTCTTAGTTATCTGTAAAAGTACGGTCTGTTTTCCTTCGGCTTCTTTCCACCTGACAGAGTCTTGTACAGTCCTCGACCTTCATAATAACCTCACACTTGGAGGGGTTATGGTGTTAATGATGTCATACGTCAAATCCATGTAAAGCATTAAAATGAGCACGGCGTGTCAGCCAAAATAACCACTGAACCTCTTAGCTTCGATTGAATACTTGCTCTAATGCTAATCACTCCACACTTGGCTTGCATGTATTGGTATATTCTCTAGAGACTGATTTCAGCTTGTAAAATAATGCCTGAGACCCATTTTTTTTGTCTACTCCCCACATACCTGTAAATAGAGCTTGTTGTCCTTGATAATAGCATCAAGCAGTTCTTTCTGCAGGGGAGGCTCAGCACTCAATCTCATCCCATTTGCCATCAGTCCCCCATTTACGCTCTGCCCCGGTAGCTCCTGCTTCCTGTACATGAGCACATACGCTGTGTCCTTGGGGAAGCGATTAGTAATGTTCTGCACTGATTGGAAGGATGAGAATGTGACTCTGCTGTCGTTGAACAGCAGCCAATCCCTTGCCTCCTGGCTGCTATTAGGCAGCGTGTCTCCATGTTCAGGTGGAACTGAGAGAGCTGAGCAGGTGGAGAGGCCACACTCGGCCTGGCCATTTCCTAATTCCTGCTTGAGGGCAAAGTGGCTCGCCGGATGCTGCGTTCCGTCTGCTCCGTTTATGTTACGACCGTAAGAGTAGTAGTGGCCGCTCTCGGACGACACGCCGGAATGCATCACCACTGAGCTGAGCACATAGGGCACCGACTGAACAGACATCTCTCCTCCTCTATTTATCTGCTCCGCTCCATCTATCCTCTCCGGCTCCTCTTCCTCCTCATCTTTTTGAGATGGTTTGAGCTTCTTGGCCAGATTCTCGCTGCTCTCAGGAGAATCCACCTGCAGAGGAGAAGAGGTAGAAGAGGAACATTGTACAGGCGGCGAAGGGGCGTGTACAGGAAGTCTCATGAGCGGCGGGATGGTGACGTTTTCCAGGATCTTCCTCCGGACATGGCATTTGGCATCGTATGAGAATCGCAGCAGGGTAAGGATTAAGTATTGAGGTGCTGACACCACCTTCATGGTCCTCTCGGCCCGCTGGAGGGAGCTACACTTCTCACAGAAATAGGCATTCTCTTCGTCCAGGATCTCTGGAGCCAAGAAATAGTTAACCAGGTCAGGCACAGAGAGGGGAGGCTCGTTTGTTGCTGGCACAAAATGGGCATTGCTCGCCGGGGCTTTGGCCGAGCCTGGGTCAGGAATCTCACTGCCGCCATTGACGGATCCCTGACAGAGAAGCTTGGGCTCCTCTGAGGGCCCCTCAGGTCGAGGGCTGTCCTGAGCGGTGGAAGAGGGACAGAAGGCCAAAGAGAGGTCTGTGAAAGGCTCCTCTTTCTCAGAGATGCAGTTACACTGCATACAGCGAATACCTGTGATCAGATTCCCACCAAACATCGTTTCTATCAAAGTCCTCCTGTCATTCCCACATTTGCTTTCTGCCGGAGTCAAAGACGACTCCTCTCCCTCCTCTGGGGAAGTCTGACCAGTCGGGTCTTTGCTGCTTGCGTCAACAGGGGAGGCGACCTTTGGCTGAGCTGATTCAAGGACCTGAAGTGTTTTCTCCTCTTCATGTAACCTTGAGATCAGGAGACAGGGACGTTCATCATTAAAGGAGCAAATACAGCCGTGCATTGTTCTTAATTTGTGTACCACATCTGTCCGTTACACATCACTACACCAGTGCTGGCAATCTGCACTGGTTACCCACAGAGTGCCAAATTGATTTTTAAATTATTTTAATCACCTATAAAGCACTTCGAAGGCTGGCCCCTTTATTGTATCTGAATTACTGCAGTCCCTGGTCACAGTGAGACCATGGAGTCTTCTGACCAAGGCCTGTTGGCTGTCCTGAAGTCTAGGCTTTAAACCAAAGGTGACCGAGCTTTTACAGTAGTGGCTCCCACTATCTGGCACCGTCTTCTTCTTTTAAATGATTTCTGAAGCACTTTGCCCTGTAATGTGTGCTTTCCTTCTGTGTAGTTTTTATTGTATTAATTGTTTGTGTGTTTGACTTATGTGTTTTCCTTTCTGTGGCGTTTTTATTGTTTTTTTTCCCGTTTTAATCATCTACTTTTTCTTTAATGTTTGCATGATACAGCACCTTGTAACTCTGGTTTTGAAAGGTGCTTTAGAAAGAAAGTTAACGTACTTACTTACTGAGCTTTCTACACAAAAAGCCTTCAGTGACATCGTGTCATTCTAGAGACAGTGCAGTGTAACTTAGCAAGTCCCAGACACACACACACTCAACACATGGAGCTTTATATGCATTGTGTTCTTCATAGCAAAGTTTTTTAATTAACATATTCTTTTCTACTTCTCATTCAGTGTCACACAACTGATGCTGTTTAATTTTGCCTGATTTCATTCATTTGGCATCAGAACACAATTAAGGAAAAGCAATTTTGTACTTTTCTTGTACTATATATAAATCTCTAACTTGACACAACCCTATTACTATTGATTCATCCGGTCTGCTTGGACTGCGACTGTACCTGTCCAGAAGAAACCTGAGGTACTCCGAACAGTCCTGCTGGGAGCCCACATTGAACCAGGGAGGCCGGGATGCTTCCAAGAAGTTTCTGGGAGCGTATGCTGCCCTCTGCAGGAAAGAGACATGCACCACACACGTCGTGTCATCAGTCGTAGTCATCTGTATTATTATTCGTTTACATCTGTTACACGGGACAACACTAACCTGGGTGTGTGCAAGGAAAGCAAAGAGCAGCTGGAGCTTTTTCATTAGTATGTTGGAGCCATTCAGGTGTAATGATAAAACATGGCGCCTGAAACTGAAAACAACAACACAAGTTACACTCAGACCGTCCACATTTATGCCTTTCAGATGATAGCATATTAATTTACAAATGCATCAAGTGTGTATGTGTGTGGTGTTTGCATACACAACTCACTCTGTGGCCATGAAGAGGGTCTGGATGATGCTGTTCATGTAGCAGGTGTTGCCCAGGTTGACCAGGCCAGTCTTGCCTGTCTCAGACTTCCCAGTTTGCCTCAGAAGACCTGAGGCAAACGAGTTGGACTGAGACGTCCAGGCACTTTGATTCAACACCAACTTGATCTTCTCCTCTCCAGGTTTTGGGAGATCCTGAGAAGACAAACTTAATTATTAGATGCAGAAATCCAAAATGACTGGATGGTGAAACTGGTGATGAACATTTTTTACCTACACAGTATATTTATATGAGGACACTTATAGTGTACCTCATTTCATTACCTTGATGGCCTCTAGTATGTGGTCGTAGAGGTCAGGGAAGCCAGAGTACTGGTACATCATGCAGTGTATGAGCTCAGTGAACTGCAGCAAGAAAGCTTTACTGGTGGGTAGACCATCTGTCCTCAAAGACTGGACTAGATGCACCACATGTGGAACAACCTGGGACAGTGAGAGATGAAAGTAAGAGAAAAATGTAGAGGACACTGTGGTGGTGAAAACGTTGGAAGCTACTGCTACCATTAATCACACCAATCTGCAGCACGGTCAGCCAGAGGGTGGTTGCACATCAGGAACCCTGCAGGGTTCAGTCTCATTCACCCAGTATTTTCGAGTCTGTTCGTGTTTTTAGATACTAATGAAATTGGCCAACTCAAGGGCCATTGCTTGGCATTAAATGTTTCACACATCATTAGTGGGAGAGCGGTGCCGAGACCGGGGTTCTGGGAAGAGGAGTCTGTGCAGCTCCTTAGTAATTTAAGCCAGAAGAGAAGAAAATGAGAAACCCAATAAAGTGGCCACATGAGAGGGAAATGGCCTGTGAGGAGACGGGAGATCCCTTACCAAATGGAAGGCCTCAGGAGAGTGCTGGAAACTCAGCAGCATATGCGAGAGCACAGCTAGCGCCCCCTGCCGCACGATGGGGTACCACAGACGGCTGAATACCTGTGGGTTAAAAAAGAAATCTTCATGCCATGAATACATTTATATAAACTGGGGAATTGCTTCGATAATTCAGGTGTGTCATTTTAACAGCCCTAGGTAAAATATCTTTAAGAATAACAGCTGCAATCGAGCTTAATTATTACAGAAGGTTAAAGGTGGGGGGAGTCATTCTGGAGAAAAATTGTCGACATTCTCTGAATTTGAAATTTGTCTCCTCGCAGTCTGCTAGCTGAAAAACATTTTGTACACAGCCCTGGTTCTGTAAATGGGAGACAAACAAAGTGGCTTGGATCTAGTCACGCAACACTTTTCCAGCCAATCAGCAGCTGGCGGCGCCCATGTTAGTGCACAGGAAGAGGGGAAGGGAAGAGGAGGTAGGGACAAGTGAGAGGCGCGGTACGTCTGGCATGCTAACGTATAACTGCATGGTGAACAGGAAAGGTGGCAACATCAACAATCTCTCTCCAGAATGACTCACCCGACGTTTAACGTCCATACACCTCTGAGAGACGCACACAATTTCTGTCTAGCTTCTTCTTGAGGTCCATAACAAAATCAAAACGAGGAGCTCTCACTACAAACCAGTTCAATCTTAAGCAGGGTGACGTCTATGAGGATCGTGAACTTCTGAACTGCAGCCAGTCCTTTGAGTAGAGCGATGACCCAGGTATCAACATGTTGAGCCAGTGGCCAAGAAAGCCAGTCAATCATCCTAGATCGAGAGGAAATTGTGTGGTGCGTAAACAAGGCGCAAAAAAATGCAGTATCACTATAGTAAAAGTTAGATTACTAACATAATTTGGATGCTTAACAAATGACTTAAAATAACATATTTCTAAAGATATTCATAACGGACGGCTGAAATTACCTGCAGAGAGCTTTAGTCATGCTTGCGTCTTTGACGTTGTGGTCTGTGGTGAGACTCTTGATAAGCACTGTGATCATCTGGACGGGGATGTGCTGGACCAGACTGGCCAGAGCAATGGATGGGTCAAAGGAGGGGTCTGCAAAAAACAAGCCAGAGCAATGCTGCATAATTACACAACCCCACCTTTTCTTTTTCTATCAGTTAGTGGGGGCACTGTGATACAATGCAGTGTGACACCACCATAAACTAAAATAGGTCTACTTCTTAATTAATAAATACGTCTAAATCTCTTTGACAGCTGTATAGCTCTGCATTAACAAAACAGATCCCGCATCACAACTTTCCTCTGATGGGTTCTGGTATTATTTCGTGTAGTATCTCACAGTGTTTGTGTAATAACTGTGAAGACGAGTCTGGATCTGTGGATTTGACAGCACCTTCCCCAGCATGAACAAAATTCTGAAGCTCAGCGCACACTTTAAAAGCTCAGTTCACCTGAAAAATGTCATTGAAATGGAGGCAGAGTGACCTTTTCACCCAAAGCGGGCGGCTCTGCTTGCATCGCTCACTAACGCATGCTGTCAGTCGGCTTTTCAATTGAAACTGCTGCCGGCTGTTTGTTTATTTTGTGCTGCTCCATAGTTCAGTCACTAAGTCGAAACACTGCACAGTGGGCTTAGGACATCGCTAAAATTTACCATTAACAAAAGAACGCAGTTTTGACTCCAGCTGAAAGATTTTGAACTTGCTCACTTCACAAAATGCGTTTCACTATTTCCCTTTGGGCGAAATACACTCCTTGAATCTGACAATTTGAAGGTAATTGCTCCAAGCAACGACAAGTGTGTAAAATGAGACTACCATCTCCAAAATGAAAAGAATCACTGTGCCAATAATACTGAATATTGCTGGATGAACATCCAACCTATACAAATGAGAGAACTAAGCCAGGGGATCAAAGTCAGCTATTGGCAAGGCCTGGAAAAAACAAAATGAAACAAGATAACTGTTCCCCTGCGCTCAATCGTGCACTAAAAATCCTGATATTAAGGCCAAGATTTATAGAGGGAAGGGAACAAGTCACGGCTCCATGCTGCCAAATGCAACTACTCTTTTTTTTCCATTACTGGTTGGCAGACATCTATAAGTCTACGGATAAAATCCAAATTTGTTCATATTTTAAACTTCTTTAGGACATCTATAACTATTCCATAGTTTGTTATATACTATTACCTTTTACCTATTACTAATGCAGATTCTAATTAAATAAAATAAATGAATCTAATTTTGGAAGAAAGAAGGAACAAGTCTCACCTGTGGAAGAGATAATGGCAAAGACTTCCTGCAGGGAGGGAAGCAGTGTGGCTGGGTCAGCCTTCCAGATGTTCTGCAGCAGCGTGCTAACCTTGGTCACCTGACCTACATACTCTCTCAGCTCCCGCTCTTGGTTGTTGAAGCAGTGGAAGTAACTGATGGTCCTCACCAGCTGCTGGCAGAACAAAACGCCGGACTTATCCCTCGGGATGCACTGCACAAAGTCCGACAGCAAAGTGTTCAGGCGGGCACAAAGAGCAGGCTCCGGACGCTCACAGACCATCCTTAAAACCTCCACCTGGATCACGCTGAAGATCTCCAGCACCGAGGGACAGCTGATGAGCAGCCGCAGGCAGCAGTGAATGTAGTCTATAATAGCTGGGTCTTTGCGGTCAAGCTGCCCATAGCCCTGCTGGAGAAGGCTGAGGACAAAGTCTTTACTGAAGAAATGCTCAAACTCCGGGCGGTGATAACGCGCGTAGGCGTCCAAAACCTGGAGGCCAATCTGCCTCTGAAAAGCATCTTCACCGACCAAGATGAGGCGGGTGGTGAGAGTAAACAGCGACTGACACTGTTCCTCTGTCACCTCTTTCTCCGCCGCTTCCACTACCTTCTTCACAATGGCTCTCTTCACCGGTGCAGAATGATCGGAGCTCACGAGGCCCTCCAAAATCTTGTCCATGATGGCGATCTGTATGAAATAATTACACTTGTTAGAAAGGTCACATAGCTTCTGCACTCATACTTAATGGTAAAATAATGTGAGCAACACATTTATATATGTTATTGGTAATACCTGTGGTCTTTTACTACTATGACAAGTCAGAATGTCTCTTGTGAAATACGTCTATTAGTGCATAGTCCTTTCTACCACAACCATCCGAGTGCACACATTGTCTGCATGTAGAGACTGGCAGCATTCAAAGGCAGCTTTAATGTGCTGCCACTGGAATGTAGAGCTCATAGGCTTTACTGTGATGTGACCATAGAGGCGAAGATGCTGCTGTGCACCATTTGATGACTGGGCCTTTAAGTACCACACAAACATACAACATAATAACAGATTTTTTGTGTAGGATACAGGAAATGAAGATTGTAATATAATGCTTGGCACCATGATTTCAATTTCAACTTCTGCTTTTAAATTGCGAACTAACTGGACACTATCTGATAATTTCTTATGTTATTTAAAAAAAATTTTTTTTGAATCAACCTGACTTTTAAAAAAAAGCCAGAAAATGGAAAATGCAGTCCACAACTTCCATCGAGTGGATTTACAATGATACAATACAGACAGAAAAGCAGCCAACAAATGTTGAATGCTTTTGCTTGAAAATCATTCGCACAATTATATAATTTTAATCTGATTTTATTTTTCTTTGTAGATTGATTAGTAATCTAATCTAGAGCCATTCATATAATTTTTGAATGGGAAAACTGTAAAGCAAAATAAATTGCTCATAACAGTAATATTTTTTTTAACACACACATCTCGTTGTTAATTTAACATACATGTATATTTGATAAATGATACTGGGTTGAAAAACAGATTATTTTCCAAAATATTTGAGATGTTTACAGGCATATGACAGATATAAGAGCTAAAGTGGTTTCAGTCCAACTGTGACATATTTTTAAAAACTTAAAAAAATTTTTTTCTCAATTTTGGAGGTTTGTGATGGGTAACTAAAATGTTATGTTTTTATATATTCGTTAATTTCCTCAGTCCAACATACAGATTCAGCTGTTAGCTAGCTGCCGTAATGACGAGACAAACGAGCTAACTTATTGTTACGTTACGCGCACTTTATATTACTTTACATCTGATTTTTTCCTCCCAGCTCGACACTTCAGAACAGCGACCAACCGCTGCCCGTGCTTGCTATGTGGCTACAGGCGGCTAGCTTGCTAACGCTAGCTGCAACGTCAACTTTCATCGATTTCTCTAAATTCCGCCACTTGAAAAGTGGCTCGAATGCTACATACAACTAAACCACCGGAGCCAGTTCTCCCGATCCATGGCGACAGTTATCATTAACATCCTCCTACAACGAAAAAAATGAACAAAGCAACCAAACAGGCCTGACGTTAGCTGAATAGCGTTTGGTTCCACTGACTTGGCATAAATACCGTCATGTATCAGGGCGACACAGAAGCTTTACGAACTGTACTTACCCCAATAAAGCATGTCAACCGTGTCCGATCAGAACATTGTCAATTGTCGTTAGATGTTAAGCCTGTTTTGACAGATAAAACCCCGTTATTTTGGTTCATTTGATCGCTCAGAATCAGCTGATTAACCTTCCATCGACGTCATTCCTGTAGCCGGAGATGTTGGTAGGACCCTTGTGAAGCAATTTTCGTCTTAACATTGCCTGCGACGCAGCTGTTGAATTTCTAGTAATAAAGTCAATGATTTTCCATGAACGATCTTCATGAACATTTTAAATGACACGATTTAAATGTAGTCGAATTCTCATTACGTTGTTTGGGCACTTCTGCTCCGTTTCTGTACCGTTGATATGCTACGTTCAAATACTCCTCGTACATCTCGCGCTTGAAGTGCTTCTCTCGGTGTCCCCTCAGAGTGATGCTCTATTGTCCATTAACAACTTTTTCTTTTTGTCTTTTTTAATGTCAGAACCAATACTGTGGTTTCTTGAAATTCTCGGTTAAGATGACACAGTAAATAGAGTATGTGTGAAATATACTTATGTATACATTTTCATCATGCATAATAAACAGAATCGAGCACAGTTTAAAAACAATATAGAACTAATCAATAATTAATACAATGACTACCTTAACATGATGTGATGTAGATTTGGAAGATAGAACGTTATGGAGAGTGATTTCCTGAGGGGGAAAAACTACACTGTGGATTAAATTGCTGCAATCATTGGGGGAACAAATAGGGAGTTAATATATTGTAGCCAATTATCTTACGTACAGGAAACATAGATGTAAAAATTCATACACAAAGTGAATAAAAATGTGTTTAAAAGAAACTTCCTTATGTTCCATTGACTCATCAACAGAATATTGTGACAGTACCTTGCCCAAATTAACTACACCTTGAATTATCTACTCATCTGATGTCACTTTTTTTAAACAAGCCCAGATTTCAAAAATGTAAGTGTAACAAACTCAATCTCTTTACTCGGTAAACAATGCACTACAGTCTGTTTATAGTGCACAATTTCGGCAATGCATTTGTTTCTTTCACTCCGATATTTTAAAAGCATATTTTAAAACAGCTGTGTCAAGGAACCAACGTCACTACAATGAATACGCTATTTTAACCAAAATCCAAAACTTCCAACAGTCGCTGAAGGCAGCATTGTCAAGTCTCGCGATAGAGCGCTGTGAACGCGGGTGCCCGAGAACAATCTTCCTAGCGCGAACGTGCTGCCTGTGACCAACCGGTGTGTCTTTCATTATAAACAACAAGATAGTTGTCATTTATCGTAGGAAAGTTCGGAAAATCTTCAACGTCTCTCATACGGGATCACACAAGGCACCAAGTAGTGGACGATATATCTTAATCGAAGGGGAAAATCGGTGAAAATGTCCGAAAGCGCAAACTGCGTGGAACAGCGGGAAGAGCAGACTGAACTTGAAGAAGCCGGAGGAGCGGAGGTAAGATGGTTTAAAATGGGCATTGTCTTCCTCTCAGCACCGTGTACATCTTTCACGGACCTGTCACATGAGTCTCAGTCTCTGGAGGCTACCCTTCCCTAACTATACCTGTTCCTCAAATTCCCGTGCGATAAACTTTCACTTTGTCAACGTTAATGCGGGCTGTTTGAGCTAGTTAGCTAGCCGCGGCGGTGCTATCATTAGCTCACGACAACAGCAGCTCGGTCCCATCCACTCGGGACTGAAGCTAACGTTACAGCACGCAGCAGCAGCAGCGAGGCTAGCCTGTTTCATAAGAGCTCAGACTACTAGCTTAGCCCCGCTAGCCACTCATCGATTATCACATTAAAAGTCCCAGCGTGCTGTTTGTTTACTCCCGGGCCGGATTCACACAGCGAGTAGCTTGTAACTGTGATCAAGCGTTTAGAAAAACCTCGAAAACAGTCAAGAGCGGCGCCCCTCTCCAGCTGTCCCATCCGCGTCTTTGTTTTCAGTGGGACAGTGAGTGCAGCCATGGCTTCTGTGAGCGAGGAGGGATGCTACTACTGCCCGGCAACTTGGCTCCAGCTACAGTTTGTGTTGAGTTTGGATTAAAATCCTGGAATAAATTGGAAGGGATTTTCAGGTGTGCGTTTTAGCAGTTAAAGATCGGCTGAAACAAACTTAACTGATTTCATGTAAGGAAACAATAGTCACAACAGTAAAAGCAGTAAAGTAGTTGTAAAAGCACACATGCAGAGTATAAATAAGTTACCTTAAAAGATAGAATGCAACACCATGGCCGCCTACTGTACACAAAATAAAGCACGAATAGTCACAAATACAATACATGCTGACATAAATAGTCACAACACATGTACAGAGACAAAAGACAAAAGTAGTGACAAATAAGGAACAAAGAATACATTTTAATGCAAAAATTCCGCTGGAGGGAATCAAACTGGGTGGTTAGAGTGTCTTGTTTTTGCAAATAGCAGTGATAGCAGCATCACATGCACTAAAAACAATCAAATGTTTATTTAATAATGCAAATACAGTGGTGCAGAAGGTTACATACTGTGATTGACTTGCACTTTTATATATTCGTTCATTTCCTCAGTCCAACATACAGATTCATCTATTAGCTAGCTGCTGTAATGACGAGACAAACGAGCAAACTTATTGTTACGTTACGTGCACTTTATATTACTTTACATCTGATTTTTTTGGGGTCAGTTGTTTTGACCCACTAAGATCAGTGGTGATAGCAGCACCCACACTGCAGCGTGAAGGGTCGACCCAGAGTGTTGAAGGTTGGGAGATGTACTCCATGATAGCCAGGAGTTTCTCCATCATGTGTCTCTCTCCCACTTCCTCTGTGGGGAGCTGGCTGTTTTGTTTAGTCTCTTCCTGTCTGCTCTTGTTGGACAAATCAGAGTCACTAAACAAGACTATTTCTGTTTACTTGTTTCTGCCCAGGAGAAATCTGATTCTTCAGATGCTGGAAAAGAGTCATCCTCAGATGCCGGGCCTGATGGACAAGATGCATCCTCCTCCTCCTCATCGTCCAAAACTAAAGATTCCACTCCGGGGTATGAGGAGAAAGTGGTAAGCACACTTTTTGTATAACTTCCATTACATGGCTCACTGCTTTGTTCTTGGACAAATATGTTAACAAGTGTGTCTTCCTGTGTATGTAGCAAACAGACCGGACCAACAGATTTGAGTACCTGTTGAAGCAAACAGAGTTGTTTGCTCATTTCATCCAACCAGCCGCACAGAAGACCCCCACCTCCCCGCTGAAGATGAAGCCTGGACGCCCTCGCATCAAGAAAGACGAGAAGCAGAACCTGCTGTCTGCCGGAGAGTGAGTACACATCCGCGTAATATAGATTTTTAAAATTTATTAATTGTATTTATTGGCTGATTGTGATTATGACATACTGTTTTTTTCTTTTGTCAGTAATCGCCATCGCCGCACAGAGCAAGAGGAGGACGAAGAGCTTCTGAACGAGAGCACCAAGACTACTAATGTGTGCACTCGCTTTGATGATTCTCCGTCCTGTAAGCAATGACTTGTTTTTATTTAAGCTTGAGAGGAAGACATTTGGCAAATATATATGATAAGAAGAGGCGATCATTATGAGTTGTGTGTTTTTTGTATTTTGTCTCATCTAGATGTCAAAACAGGAAAAATGAGGGACTATCAGGTCCGTGGTCTGAACTGGCTCATCTCTTTGTATGAGAATGGCATCAACGGCATCCTCGCTGATGAAATGGTCGGTACTTCCAGTCAAAACTGTTTTCTCTATAATTGAAGGAGAGTGAAAAATATTTGCCATATTGTTGTGTTTACATGTACTGCTCCATCTCACACATACAGGGTTTGGGGAAGACTCTGCAGACTATTTCCCTGTTGGGTTATATGAAGCACTACAGAAACATCCCTGGTCCCCACATGGTGCTGGTGCCCAAGTCCACCCTCTACAACTGGATGAATGAGTTCAAGAGATGGGTGCCTTCACTCCGTGCAGTCTGCCTGATTGGAGACAGAGATCAGAGGGTAGGCTGTGTTACAATATTATGTCCAAAAAGCCAAATTTAATTCTATTGTGTAATGCTTCCCCTTTTGCTTGATCTTAATGTCCTCATCTGATATTAAGATGCCATACATCATCTTAGGATTCATCGTTTTCACTTTGCAAGTCAGATTGTTTTGTGCAGAAGCAGCACTTTTGATCACATCGGTTGTCTGGCTGCAAGAGTACAAGTAGAAGTGTGATTGAGTTTGGTTTGGGTCTAATGATATGGACCGAAACCAGAATAACTGATGCAGATTTATTCCAAGTTACACCAGATTGGCTTCCAGCATTATTTATCGACACTTCGGATCATTTGATTTGTTTCACTGTTGGGTTATAGAGAGTACTGGATGTATGTAGTATAAATCTCAGCAAAAACTGTGTGTTAAGTAATGGATTTTACGGACTCCACTGTATGTGTGGAAGTAAGAAAGGGGAACGAGGTTTGAGGGGACCTCAGCATGCAGATTCTTTTTGAGTTAGATGATCTGTGTGTACTGAGTGCTACAGCCAACTTTTGCTTCTCTGATGAATTTATTTGGTATTTGTTTATCCAGAACTATTCTTACTGAGACTAATGAGAACATTAGCAATGTGATACTCTTCAGAGAAATTTAAGCTACGTATTGCCTGTTCAAACTTTCAGACTGCCCTCATCAGAGATGTGCTGCTGCCTGGAGAGTGGGATGTGTGTGTCACATCCTATGAGATGCTCATCATTGAAAAGGCGGTTTTCAAGAAGTTCAACTGGAGATACCTGGTCATTGACGAAGCCCACAGGATCAAGAATGAAAAGTCAAAGGTGAGACAGCTGCTGAAGTAAAATAGATGTTTATACATGTCAGAACCACTCAGTGTTTTTCCTAATGGAGCAAAAATGCCTTTTTGTTTCCCATAGCTGTCAGAAATCGTGCGAGAATTTAAGACCACCAATCGCTTGTTGCTGACTGGAACACCCCTGCAAAATAACCTCCACGAGCTGTGGGCTCTGCTCAACTTCCTGCTGCCTGATGTCTTCAACTCATCAGAGGTAAGAATTGGCTGGAAATGCACATTATCAGCAGGGAATTTCTCTAGAAGGCAAACCCACTTTGAGAGCTGGACTCCGCAGTTGTACTGATGTGGTTCTCATCTGTTGTTTTGAAGAAAAAGTTTCTGTATTCTGATACTTATTACATTTCTTTCTCAATAGGACTTTGATTCCTGGTTTGACACAAACAACTGCTTGGGTGATCAGAAGTTGGTCGAACGTCTTCACACGGTATGTATTGAATGTTCCTCATGTCAGCTTCTGACTGATCTTTGGACTGTTTAAAGTAGCTTCTAAAGACAGATTTTTATAGGCAAGCCTTCTCATAGATCTCCATTCTGGGGTCCTTTTTTTATTGTTGTTGTTTTTATTGTCTGGTCTGTCTCTCATTGTGCTGTGTTTTAGATTGTGTTGTATTTTTTTTCATTTTTACCTTGTCGTGTGCACGAAGCACACAACTGTGTGTTTTAAAAAGTGCCGTGTAAATAAAGCTTTACTGACTCACTCATTCTAAATCTAAGGCTGTGTTGGGGTCCTGATGGGGTTAAAAACTCTTTTGACTTGCCGTTTTTCGTGTAGGTTCTGCGCCCTTTCTTGCTTCGTCGTATAAAAGCTGACGTAGAGAAGACTCTGCTCCCGAAAAAAGAGATCAAGATGTATGTGGGCCTGAGTAAGATGCAGCGAGAGTGGTAAGCATCCTCAGTAAAATGAATCCTACGCTTCTGTCTTCTGCACATCTTGAAATGGCCTGGATACTGACGGTAGCTGGTTGTACACTAGTTTTTTAATATGAACTCATGTCACAACTCATCAGGTACACGAAGATTCTGATGAAGGACATTGACATTCTGAACTCAGCGGGGAAGATGGACAAGATGCGTCTGCTGAACGTTCTCATGCAGCTGAGGAAATGCTGCAACCACCCGTACCTGTTCGACGGAGCCGAGCCCGGTCCCCCTTACACGACTGACCTCCACCTGGTGGTGAACAGCGGCAAGATGGTGGTGCTGGACAAGCTGCTGCCCAAGATGAAGGAGCAGGGTACGTAGATGGGCATGCTGTATTTTCAGCAGAATGTATTGTAATTACAGAATAGATAATCAATATTCAGTCTAACAAAACACCTGATGTGTTTTTCATTCATTCGTTGTGGAGGAAGTACTCAGATTCTTTACGTACGTAAAAGTGCCAATAGAATTATCTTAAAATATCTTAATGTAATGTTTTAGTACTAGTTATGTGGTAAAATGTCCCCTGTGACTGAAATAATGTGAGAAAAGACACAATATGAGCGGATTACAGGGGAGTTAAGTGGCATAAAATGTGTTCTAGTGTCTGTTTCATTTTTGACATAACTTAAATGAGACAGAATGGTGGGAAACACATCAGTAGTACATCTAATACATTCACATAGTCGAGCAGTTCAAACAGTTAAAATACTGTGTGAAAGGACCGCATTTCACTGATGCTAATGTCTTCTCTTTCCAGGTTCTCGAGTGCTCATCTTCAGTCAGATGACCAGGATGCTGGACATCTTGGAGGACTACTGCATGTGGAGGAACTATGGCTACTGTCGCCTGGATGGCCAGACGCCGCACGAGGAGAGACAGGTGTGGTGCTGATTTAGGTCCATCGATCTGTTTTTTCTCAGGAAACCTGAGATGAGTTTAGCTAAATCAGTTTGATTTTCATGTATGTTTGTGTGTTTTCAGATCTCCATCAACGCATACAACGAACCCAACAGCTCTAAATTCATCTTCATGTTGAGCACCAGAGCTGGAGGACTGGGTATCAACCTGGCTACGGCAGACGTGGTCATCCTGTACGACTCAGACTGGAACCCTCAAGTCGACCTCCAGGCCATGGTTAGTCCTGTGGAGACCTTGTGTGGACTTACAGGATCTGATATTTACTTTCTCTAACTGAGTGTGGGTGCTGTCTCACTTTTAGGGTACTTGACCAGTTTTTCTTCTCTTTTTTTTAATTTCAGGACCGAGCTCACAGAATCGGTCAGCAGAAGCAGGTACGCGTCTTTCGTTTCATCACTGAAAACACAGTGGAGGAGAGGATTGTGGAGAGGGCAGAGATGAAACTGCGCCTGGACTCCATTGTCATCCAGCAAGGTAACCGATCTCCCCTTTTACAACCCAGACTCCAGAAAACTCGGGACGCTGTGATACGCATAAGTAAAAACAATGCAGTCATTTCCGAACAGGCTGTGTTTTTAACAACAGTTTCACAAAGTGTTCCTGAATCCATGTAGTAACATTATTTATCCAATCATGTGTTCACAAAGTGTTGAACCGCGCTCCATCCTCGCTGTCTTTCCAGGATGATTCATACTCAATCATAATACTATCACCTGTTAGCAATCAACCTGTTTACCTGTGGGATGATCCAAACAGGTGTTTTTGGAGCGTTCCACATCTTTCCCAGTCTTTAGTTGCTCCTGTCACAACTTGTTTGAAACATGTTGCTGCATCAGATTTAGAATAAGCAGATATTTACAAAAATCAATGAAGCTGATGAGGTCAAACATTAAGTACGTTGTTTTTGTGCTGTTTCCAGTTGAGTTTATGTCAGAAAAGATGTTATGGAGTTATTTTTCGGAGTCTGGGTTGTGCTACTAGCCTTAATTCAAGTGTTTGGACAGAATGGATCTATGAGAACTTTAAGATTGGTACATTACAGAAAATACCAATAGGAGATGTGAGTAAGCCACTAAGTTACCTGTTTTTTGTTTAACAGGAAGACTTGTGGATCCAAGTGCAAACAAGCTGGGCAAGGACGAGATGCTGTCCATCATCCGTCACGGCGCCACACATGTGTTCGCTTCCAAAGAGAGCGAGATCACAGATGATGACATTGATGCGATCCTGGAGAGAGGTGAAAGGAAGGTGAGTCTGGATGCATGCGAGAGGATCATTGGATGGTGTGTTCTTGTGTCTAGTTTTTAATCTCAATTTCATTTTGTCATCTTCCAGACTATGGAGATGAAGGAGAAGCTGTCTTCACTGGGTGAGAGCTCTCTGAGAAACTTCACCATGGACACAGAGAACAGCAGTGTGTACACGTTTGAGGGGGAAGATTATAGAGAGAAGAAAAAGGTAAAGAGGCGAACGTCATCAGTGTTCAATAACCTGATTCCAACAGCCCCAGCCGTTGAGTCCTTACCTCATCTAACCCTCTTGCTTTTTCATTCAGGTCATTACCAACTGGATCGAGCCACCCAAGAGAGAAAGGAAAGCCAATTACGCTGTGGATGCCTACTTCAGAGAGGCTCTGAGAGTCAGTGAGCCCAAAGCACCCAAGGTAGGGACGGATCACTCTGTAATGACCCTCACAATACAAGGCGTTAATGCAACACATGTGTAATTACATTGTCCTGAAGATGGACGACAAGCTATCCTGTTGATGGCGTAACATTTGTTTGTTCGGCTCCATTTCCCAGGCTCCTCGCCCTCCCAAGCAGCCAAATGTGCAGGACTTCCAGTTCTTCCCTCCACGGCTTTTTGAGCTTCTAGAAAAAGAAATTCTGTTCTACAGAAAGACCATCGGCTACAAGGTACAAAGATGGTTTTTCACGTGAGAAATAAATTATTTGTCTAATTCTGGTTGGAGAAGGAATGTCTTAAAGAAATGTCTCTGAGTCAGTCTGTGGCTGCGTCTCTTTAGGTTCCCCGTAATCCAGACATGCCAAATTCAGCCCAGCTCCAGAAAGAAGAGCAGGCTAAGATCGACGAGGCTGAGGCTCTCACAGAGGAGGAACTGGAGGAGAAGGAGAACCTCCTGCAACAGGTGCCGATTACCCTCGCTAAACACAATCAGTTTATGGCCGATGTCCTCTTAGTCAAAATCAAATGTTCGATCGAGCGTATTTTGATCAAGTGTATCTCTGTTGCAGGGATTTACTATTTGGAACAAACGTGACTTCAACCAGTTCATCAAAGCCAACGAGAAGTGGGGAAGAGATGATATTGAGAACATTGCCAGAGAAGTCGAGGGAAAAACTCCAGAGGAAGTCATGGAATATTCCGGTAATGACTCATATTTTTAGGCAGAATCCAAACTTTTCACTTTTTTTTCTTTTTTTTCTTTTTTTTTTACATATTTAGTGAATTCCTGTGTGTGTTTGTTCCTCCAGCTGTGTTCTGGGAGCGCTGTAATGAGCTGCAGGATATCGAGAAGATCATGGCCCAGATAGAGAGAGGAGAGGCCAGGATCCAGAGGAGGATTAGCATTAAGAAAGCACTGGACTCAAAGGTAGCTGACTGTCTGCTATTTGGCTGTTCATTTCTCGTTTAAACAACCTAATTGGCTTTATCTCATGAGCCTTGTGTTGAACACTTTAACTCTGAATCTTGCTCTGATCTCTTAAATATCGCTTCATCATCACGTTGTTCGCCCTTCTTGATTCATTAAAGTTCCCTCAACGTGTTTCTCTTCTCCTCGCCCAGATCGGTCGCTACAAGGCTCCCTTCCATCAGCTGCGGATCTCCTATGGCACCAACAAAGGCAAGAACTACACCGAGGAGGAGGACCGCTTCCTCATCTGCATGCTTCACAAGCTGGGCTTCGACAAGGAGAGCGTGTACGACGAGCTGCGCCAGTGCATCCGCAACTCGCCTCAGTTCCGCTTCGACTGGTTCCTCAAGTCCAGGACTGCCATGGTGCGTTTTGACTTCTTTGGGCCATTTCTGACCTTTTTCTTCACTTTGTCAAAAATGTAAAAGAACGTTTGATGTGTGTGTGTTTGTAGGAGCTCCAGAGGCGATGTAACACCCTGATCACACTGATAGAGAGAGAGAACATGGAGCTGGAGGAGAGAGAGAAGGCTGAGAAGAAGAAACGGGGCCCAAAGACTGGCTCAGTAAGTTACAAATCCAGCTCTTATCTCAGAAAGCAAGCCACTTGTTTATCGGTGCTGACTGAGTTGTTCAAACTCAAAGTAGTTGAGCTCCAGAACAATAATTTTATGGCGAGAAATAAAAAGTTTTAAGTAAAATGCTGAATTAAAGATTAAAAATCTGACCAGGCCTCCAGTGAAACGTTTGGTCCTGGATATTTCTGTCCTCTTGGAAACTTTTTCAAAAACTACCAATCCACTGCTGAGGTTTGCTAACTCAGCCCCGTGTTTGTCTGGCAGGCATTGAGTTTTTGCCTGTGAAGCCTTTTCTAATAATGTCCTCCTCTTATCCAGGCCCAGAAACGGAAGTCAGAGGGAACTGCAGATGGTCGTGGCCGCAGGAAAAAGCTCAAGTTGTGAAGCTGTTCACACTTTGAATCTACTGCACAGCGTCAGAATTGGAGAGCGGCAGCCAGCTCCGCTATCATTAGTCCTAGTGTCTGTGTTTGCTCTGCAGGTTGTGATGGTGTACCGTGTAAAACCCTCTGATGGACTGATGTCGTGGTATTAGGTTTTAGGAAGTGCTCCTTTACAAGCCTGTCTTGTCGTCACTTACCGAAACACTGCAGCTGTGCTGGTTTAGTTTTGTTTGCTAGTCTTTTTTTTTTTTTTTTACTAGTATTAACTTGAAAGAAATGTATTTATGCCTGTTGGTTGTACCACATTCCATTGCTTGAAACAATATGTACCCTTTTTATTTTTAAGAAAACATTTGTTCTTTTATCTTCCTATGTGAAGTAGAAAATGTCTTTTTGAACATCACAATAAAGTTCCCCTTTTCTAAAAATGTGTGCACTCTGATAAATAAGACACTGATTCAAAAAAGGACATTTATATTTGGCAATTGAAGTTTACATACATCCAAACTCTTGAACTGACAAAAAATGAATATGCCATAAAAGTCTACTAACAATTGGCACAATACAATATACTGTCACCTGTAGAATAATTAATTATAACTTTTATGCTGCACTTTTTTTTTCAGGACTTGATTAACAAACCAGAAAGACATATAGTTCATAATTTTTCAAGTTTCACCAGGGTGTAATAATACCTTTTTTCCATAGTCCTACATTGTTATGTACAAAGTTTTGTATCTGATTTCAGCCACATTGACCTGAAAAGTTAGAAAAAAATTTCTCAGCAGACTAAACTGACATTTACAATCCCTTTCAATGACACCATATTGGTATTGTTACTCGGCAGTGGGCAGGTATACTGCAGGCTTTTTCAAGCACAACAGTGACATCTACACTAAAAAATTCATTAATCACATTATCATTCATTAAGGTCAGCTTTAACTAACATTCAATTCATTTGGCTCTAGTCTCCACAAAACAAAAGAATGAACACAGTGAATTACAGTAATAAAAAAACTTGGTAAACTACTTACTTTTAAAAGGAGGAACATAGAAAATTATTTTCTTTAATGAAATTTAAACTTGTGAAATAATTGCTAAATTGGGCTTTTCATGCATTTGCAAACATTGGATAAAGCGGGATATTTTACAACTTGGCAACCAATGAAGCAGGTGAATCATTTAAAAGAGGCTTCAACATACATCCATGATTAAAAATAGGTTGCAACATCAGAAACCTACAGTACATTACAGCAAGAACTAACCATGAGCAGAGATCAATAAGCCTCTGAAAGCTTTGGTGCATTCTTTGCACGTACGCTCCAAACACTGACATATTGTGCTGTCCACAGGTTGTACTGGGCTCTATTCAGTGCTACAAGAGTTGGGCTTTGAAGGCACAATGGTGGAGGAGACTATCACAGTCTTTTTCTTAGGGGGCGGGGGTTTTAGGTGGAGGGGGTCCACATCTAGACCTCAGAGCTGTCTGAGCTGCTCCACATGCTCGCTGGCTGGCTGTAGCCGCTGTAGGCAGAAGAAGAGGAGGTGGTGTAAGGGGGGAGCTGGGTCTTCTTTTCCCTCTTCTTGCGCCGCAGCAGCAGAATCACAATGGTGGCGATGAGGCAGATGAGGAGGATCAGACCTGCCAGGCCCACTAGCATGGGCAAGGTGGAGGAGTCAGCCGGCTCTCTGCCAGAACTCTCCAGCAGGGGGCGCTCCAGGATGGGGTCACGGTTGGGGGACCAGGGCTGGCGCTGGCTGACCAGCATGCGGTCCGCTCGGTCCAGAGCGATGTGCTGGATGTTGGTGCCCCGGTTGTTGTCGACACCTATGTCCTGGGTAAGAGGAGGGTTGGAGAAAGTAGGGGCGGCACGGCGGTGGCGGTGAGCGGCCATGTTGGCGGTCTTTGGCTGCTCAACAGAGGACATGCTGTGATGCAGGTACTCCACACTGCGCTTGCCAATGTTGCGGTTGGCATTTTCTCGGGAGCGAACAGTGTAAATAGTGTGAATGAACCATTCTCGACCAGCAGCCACCTGCAGGAGAAACACACTTATTTCTAAATGTGTTCATGCAAAACATGAAAATACTGTATTATGAGAATCATGCAGACCTGGAAAAGTGGGGATGAGGAGAGTGTGAAGCCATCTGATCCTGGTTGTCTAATCAAAGGCAGACCTCCAGGTGTGTCTTGAGCCAGTGTGGCCTTAAACGCAACATCACCAAACGCTACAGCTTGAGTCTCTGGCTGGGCCTTGTCCTGCACACCGACACACACAGAAATCAGAGATGACGTCTTCTTCTGGCTTCCACAGCACACTAACATTCACTGGATTCATTGTGTCTTACCAGGATCTTGAATCTGTAAAGCAAAGAGGGAGCATCTGCCAGGCAGCCATACTCCTTGTTGGTGGGGTTGTACTTGGGAACGTAGCCATCTGCTCCAGTGCAGAGGAAGACTTTCTCAATGCTGCAGGAGAAGGAGTCGCCCAGGTTCTGCACTGGGTCCACCATCACACGACCGTAGATAGTGGATCCTGATGCAAAATACAGATGAAATGATAAGTGAGGCTATGACATGGGATTCTCACAGGGTTAATGATCCTCAGCTGTGATGTTTACTAAAATCCATTAGGGGGCAGTGTTGTAGTACCGTCAGAAAAAGCAGCATCCGTCCCTTCTCCAAAGCCCATGGAGCCGTCAGACAACCACAACTCCTTCTTGGACAGCAGGAACATCTGAGTGTTGAGGCTGAACTCTGCTGCAACTGGGTCACTCACCTGGAGCACACAACGAGGGTTAGCACATACAGAACAGAGTCAAATAAATGTTGTATTCGTAAACACAGAGAATCTATAATGAGGCTTTCATGAAAATAATCTTCCTCAGCTGGATGATTCTGATTTGTTTTCGAGAAATTCAAACTTTTAACAAGCGTAACTGCCCAGGGATCAGTTAAATCTTATTTTAATTGATTGTTTTAATTGATTTATTGTCTGTGTTCTTGCATTGGACCTGATTGAACTGGACTAACCTGCTGGAAGCGAATGTCCATGTCAAACGTCAGCGGCTCTCTTGGGTGGCAGACAGGAGGGATGCTGAACTCCCCATTGGGTGATGCGATGCAGGGGGTCATCTTCACTGTGTAGGTCCCAGAGTAGTCCCGCACCTAGAGGTCACACAGAAGCGAAGCTAAGACAAGACGTTTGCGGTCGTTTCACCACAGCTGGCAGGTATTGACTGCATCTGGACTCACAGCAAAGTCTGAGACAAAACTCCACTGCTGCATGGGCTGGTTGTACGTTGGCTCAGTCCTGACCAGGGACAGACTGAACGTGAGTCCAGGGTGGTCAGCACACATCACCATGGACGACACGCTGGTTCCTGAAAACAATCGCATATGATCGTAAATCTTCAAAGCTGTTAAACTACCTTTTTATTTAGAGAGTGACCTCCTGCATTGGTTGTGTCACTTGCTTCCTAACTGTAAACACTGCAGGGTCATTCTGACATTTGCTGAAATGACCTCAGGCGCTTTCACACAGGAAGGACCCCTAAAGTGGAGCTCCAGAAATAGATGAAGAGAGGATATGGGTGACAGGGTAATCCAATAGGAGGTCGCTGTATAGTATGACCACATTGGATAGATTTAGAGGATGTGTGTGTGTGCATAGGCGCCACTCTCTTACCTGGATGAGACATAACAAACTGTCCCCTGAAGCGAGCCTCTGTCTTGAAATTGACCACCAGTCGTCCCTCCTCGTTTATACGCATACTGGTTGGGTACATGGCTCCTATGAGAACAGGGGACAAAGTTTTACAGTGCTTCACACGTGGACTTCAATTCTTTCCCCTTCTGTAACCACCAGCAGGGAGCAGCACATACCTTGTAGCTCAGCCTCAGGTGGGCTGCCGATGCCGTCCTGCCACAGAATGGCAGTATCGTACACAAAGGTGAGTTTGAGCTCTGACAGCAGGTCAAAGTGCTGCCAGCCACCCACAGCCACTGGAGAGTGGAAGACGTAGGACACAAACAGAGGAACGCGCAGGGTGACGTAGGACTGGACCAGGTTCAGCACCTAAATAAGAGATAAAGTTTAAAGGTTTAAAGGCCTGATAAACACCAGAAAGCTTGGTGGCTACTTGCTGGGCGAGCTAACCTAGCCAACATGCTAATGCTATCATTAACTATAGCTCACATAGCTTCTTTCTATTTTCTTTTAAATTACAGAGACCATGTTTTATACAGTCTATGACTCCAGAGTCTATGACAGAGGAGGTCAAATAAAAGCGGATGGTGCAACACAGCTAATGGGCTACAATAGCGTCCACTATTTTGGACTCTCACAGTAAAGACATTATGCAATATATTGATTGTGTCTGTGTGTCCGACCTGTCCGTCTGTGCCTATAGAGCCTCCGCAGTCATTCAGCAGCTCTGACATGTCGTAGTAGCTGGTGAACTCCCAGAGGCAGGCCTCCAAGTTGAGGTTCCTGTAGAAGCGCAGAGAGTTGGCGGAGCGCATAACTGTGCTGTACTGGTAGGGTGAAGTCTCGCCAATGATTTCAGGGTTCTTGGTTGCGTCGGTGATGAAGCCATGGCCAGTTTGGATCTCGTTAAAGTCCAGCAAGTTGGAGCAGCGATGGTTGCCCACACGTGTGCCGTCTGGGCTCAGGGTGAGCTCGAAGTTGGACAGGGGTCTTGTGGAGATCACTGGCAACATGCCTGTTGAGAGCGAAAAGCTTGTTAAATTTCTGGTTGTTTGTCCAGATTACTAGACAGCAATGACTATAGATCAATGGTTGCAACAAATGTTTACTGCCCACCATCCATGTGAGGCATGTTGACAGTCAATTTAATGAGGTTGGGGAAGTCCGGGTCATCTGGGCCGGTGTAGCGGATCTTAGCAGAGAAGGGTTCCGCTCCAACGGTGCCTTGGACACGAGGCTGACACATACCTGCAAGAGTTAAAAGTCAGTTAAACTAATGAACTCTGTACTGAGCATAAATTTGCGGCCGTCCCTTTAGCGCTGCGCTCACCCTCCTCCTTGCTAATCACGACAATGGGGCTGGACAGCTCCAGGCCGGCATCTCCATTGGCATTGAAGGCTCTTGCTGCACACTGGACCCTTGAACCGGCCTGGAAGTAGATCGAATCCAACGTGATGGACTTGGTGTTGGTGAAGAAAGTATTAGTGTCCACCTCCCTCATGGGGCTGGTCACTCCATCGGACCCGGTGGGGGCGCTGACCAGCCAGCGATATTGAGTGAGAGTGTCGTTGATGTTCTCCGCAGAGCAGATGGACCCAGTTTTGTCGAAGTCGTGGTACTTCGGGTTGCAAGCCTGCAAGAGGTGACAAGACAGAGGGCAACTGACAAATCAAAGAAATCCAGAGGTTTGTGTTGCGCTCACAAGCAGCAGGAGCGTTAAACTCACCGTCACACACACGACAGGGTACCCATTGGGCGGGTGAGGCTTGTCTTTGGTTTTAGCTGTGTCGTCATACATGAGCAGGGAAACCACCTGGGGCACGGCAGGGAAGGTAACATCTGCCACACTGTCCATCTCCTCAATGTACACAATGGCCTTGTTCATCTAGGAGGAAGAGGAAGGGTAACGTTAGCTGGATGTCATGTCGGTGATGTGTACATGAAGTACTTTTTCTGGATGCCTTGGATCAAGACAAATCTGTATGTATAAAGTCCTTTTCACCTTTCCTCCACAGATTTCCTTCTGCAGTATCTTCCTCAAAATGTGGTAGAATTTGAGTAGAACGTCCCAGTTCTGTTTATAGATTTGTCTACTGTTTGGCTCTGCTGGGACATTCCCATCAGCATCTCATTCCAGTGAGAAAAGCTTTTTATAAGACTCTGTGGTTCAGGCGTGCTGACAGCAATGCCAGCTGCTGCCTGGCTATTTTAACACAGGCTGACATGACAGGGCGCATGCTCACGTGTGTCGATATGCAGCACCGTACGTGTGCACAGTACGATCTGCCGCCGGTTTATATTTGTTTGTGCGAATGTGCCGTGTGGCCTTTTGTGTGTCACCTGAATTTCAGCCACCATGTTGTCATCCGGCTTCATGTGTACAGTGAAGGCCTCTCTCATCTCTCTTTGGCCGTCATAGAGGATCTCAATCTCCACAAAGTGTTCCTTCTCGCCCTCCTTGAACTCAACGTCTTAGACACACAAACAGTGCAGTGAGAAAAGATGAAAACGTACGCATCACAGGCACTGTGCAGGCTACTGTGCAGCCACTAAATCAGGCTCTCACCCTCTGACAGCGGGTTGTAGTCCTCTCCGGAGGTTGCCGAGCCGTCCTTGGTGTGCACTCTCACCACTGAGACCTTTGAGGTGTCTCCAACACGCAGAATAGGAATCTTCACTATAGCTATGTCACCTTTGACCTGAGGTTCACGTACACTGTACTTGATCTCAGAGAAGCGGATGATGGGCTCTAGAACAGGAAGTAAATTTTAATTAAACATGAGCCAAAGTTATTTGTAATATTTTGGCTTTGTGTGTTTCAACATTTCACAGTCATTTAAATTTATGTACATTGGTGAAGTACATACTGTCTTTCTCGTCTGTGACCACGACCAGCGCCTCCTTCTGCTCCCCGATAGACGCTCCATAGGGAGACTTGCTCTTTGGAGTTCCCAGGACGAGGCGGAACTCCTCATCCTCCTCATGGACGGAGTCGTCCATCAGGCTAACCACACACGGCTTCTCAGTTTCACCTGGAGAGAAGTGGTTTGCATGCTCAGGGGAAGTGCTGCAGGATGTGGAGGAACAGAGAGATTAGGCAGGAGAGGGAGGTCTCACCTGGTAGGAAAGTGATGATCGACGCGTCAGTATTGGGTCTTTCACTGTAGTCCATCATGACCTGAGCAGAGCCTTGGCGAGTGTAACAGCGCACCGTGGACCTGAGGTTAATGTCTCCACTGCGGTACACTATGGCTGTCACCTCCCCGTCAGACTCGTCCACCTTGTAGCTTCCTTCTTTAAACTGAACCTTCGGCACTGCAACGGCAGCAACCAACGTGTTATGAGAGGGTCTCACTGCGTTTGAGTGAAGCTAGTGATGAACTTTGTCTTTGATACTTTATGTCAACCCTTCAGCTCCGTTTTAGCATTTATACGCAGTATATAAACAATAAAAAAAATGGTTTATAGCACAGCATCATGTCACTGTCAGCAGGTATAAGGACATTTTTAAGTATTTGTCAAATACAAGTTTAACAGTTAATACATGCTACAAAAGCAACTTTAGAGCCATACGAGGACATTTAACCAGGATATTATTATAAATGTATTTTCAAATATCCTGGTATTTTCTTAAAAAAACTGCCAACAATCACAGAACTTGACTCCCATCATCTCATGTAATGTTACTGAAGGCGTGGACCTACTATACATCATACTGTTTACGGTTTGACACTTACGGTCAGTGAATGTATCATTGATGGTGATGATGGTCTTGCTTGGTTCTCCCAGCACAGCATTCATGGGCATCCGTAACACGAGGTCAAAGGTCTCAGGCCCCTCCAGCTCGGGCTGACCCAGATCATCCAGGATGGTCACTCTAAACGTCTGCATTGTCACTCCAGGAGCAAAGTCTAAGTTGCGACTGATGCCGACGTAGTCTAGTCCAGCTGCCAGAAGGAGAGGAAACCATGAACTAACGCTGTGATGAAAAATCATGACTAAACGCCGTTGATTTGGTCGGACTGCTGATTTTACCTTCTGCAGAGACGGGATCGCTCTTCCTGGAGCGGACAGTGACAGTAGCTGTCTTGGACAGGTCAGTCCCTGTCCTCCAGACCTTCACCTCAACGTAGCCTGAACTCTCATCCACGACGTACTCAGGTTCCCCAAAATACAGCGAGGGCTCTGTGGGACAGGACAGAACGTCAGTACCTTTTTAATGAAATAATCACACTGAGCTAGCTGCCATATCAGCCCATGAACTGCATTTACTGTCATGATATTTTGCCATAATCTGCTTTTCATCAGTTTTGCTGCTTGAAGGAACAAAAGTCTCTTGTTAGAAGGACAGAGCAGCATAAGCTTTTAATCCGTCCTGGACATTTGGATGTTTGTGGTGCGTTTCTGGGTATATTCAAACAACCTATTTTGCAGGTTTGCGATCAGGTTCAGGGACAAATTTTCATGAATAGCCAAGCAAACTCCCTCATTTATGACTCAGCACAGGAAGAAAGTTGTCATTCCTCTTATCCCGCTCTCCCTCAACCCTCCTCCCCCCACTTATCTAAATCCAGACAGCTCTGTCTGAACTCAACGCCAAAGGGCTGAGGATACACCTGAAGAGTGGGGTGTGTGCTTGTGTGTGCACAAGTGAAGGGATGTTCCCAGTTTGCGATGATAGAGGAGCTGATAAGCAGTATGGCGAGGGTTTGGCAGAGACAGAGAGGCAACCATCCACTTTGCAAAGGCAGAGGGCAAGAATTCAGACCCCTGGAACACATTGTCAATTCATCTCTCCTCACTTCTGTATAAAGTGTGTTTTCATCACCGTCTGTCCAGCCAGTGCTCTTAGAGATCAACTGATAGAGGTGCAAATTCAGGCCTAAAGCTTTTTAAACTAAGGCAGAAAAGAAAATTAAAGGTGCCCTTTATAAAGGGTTTAGAATAGTAATTAGTAAAAATAACTACTAGCTGTATTAATGCTTAGAAACGATTTATTAATGCTTTATAGATCTGCTACAATCCATCAACAAGAACACTGGGGGTGCCAGGTTGTGAAAAATCTTTGTTTTGGTTAATAATGCAGAATTAAATGCAGTTAATCTATTAATAAATGCTCAAGGTTTCTCATTTCTAATCCACAGTTCTACATGATAAAAAGTCATTAACAAAATATGTTTGCAATGAGCCATCCTGACGAATCTTGATGAATTAAAGAGCTAAAAGGCAACAGCAAGTGTGTTTAAGCAAGGGATTTTTTTACTACTTGTAAACCCCCAAATTGTCCACATTAATAACTTTTAACAAATTTTCAATGATAAGTTTTCAAAGTTTATTAGTTACAGCTTATAAACCTCTTATAAAGGGGCTGCCAGGGATGAAATCCTAAAGTTGAGAACAACTTTTTTTTAATAAAGTGGGAATATGTAACTTTTGAAAGAAGACATAAAAAGTTGAATTCATGAGAAATAAACTTGTCCTGGCCAAACTCAAAACACTCTGAGGTTTTGCCGCTGCAGCCTAACTTGGTCTGGTAGGACCACCTGTAGCGTATTGTGGCTAATGTTAGCTTATGTTAGCAAACCCAAGATTTTGCTGTGCAACTCACATTATTTAGTGATTTTAGTGATCATATACAATACAATTAACACAGTATTCACAATATATAAATGGACGACATCTGGCAATGGTGACTTTACCATTTAGTCTATTTAAACGTTGTGTCAAAGTGTTATTTGATGAATGTGATGAAGACCACAGGCTAAAACACATCAGTTCTCACAATGAAGCTGCTCTCAATTATTGGTGCTTGAGCAGAATTTGTTGATCGTGGGTTCATCTAGAAGTTGACTGATGCTGCAACAGTCAACTGATGCTGGAGGAAGGATCTCTGGCACACTTTCAATGCCTTTCAGCCTCCAAGCCAGCTATTTAGTACCAGCGGGGATGAGAAGGGGGGCTGTATGAGAGGAATGAGTGCCAACATGGCAACCTTAAAGATCAGTGGGAGGAAGAGCCAGATAAATACAGTAACAATGGAGGCTCAATGCTGGCGAGAGTCCAAACCCACAAGTTTACTCAGGCAGGCAGATGGTTTTACACACACACACACACACACACACACACACACAGATTTATGGTGGGGTGTTACTTCAGGACCCACCAAGAAGTACACCACAATAGAGGTTTACACTGAGGAGTCCTCTCTTGTCTCTTCACATGTCTGGGAATGCACGCTGATTATTTATACATAAAGTTCAATTGTGCTCCTTTTCCAAGTGGTTTGGTTGGGATGCTTCCTCCGTGAGCAGGTCTGTCACTGCAACAAGCAAGTCCAGGGAATCAGCCCCGGTGAAAGGCTGGAGATAAACAGCAGGAATGTGAGGAAGGCAAAATGACTAAATGAGTCTGCTATTACTGGTCAAAACAGAAAGACATGAAGGGTCTTAAAGATTTGAAGAATTTGAGGGCTACAATTTGTCAAATTTGTTAAGACATTTTCTTTGACTGATCAAATCAAACCAGACATATTTGTGATTTATAGCTTTAACAAAAAGCATTCCTTCTAGTCTAATATCTGTAACATAAACAGCCCCGAACACCACCGAACAGGGGAAGGAGTAAAAACATGCCAGTCATTTGGATTCCCTGCATAATAGCCCCTCTCTCTCCACCACCTGCCTTTTGGTCCCTGCAAACAAAGGGATGCCCTCTGTTTCCCCCAAGCTCCCCTGAATGCCGATGAGGACGGAGGTCGCTCAAGGAGCACAGTGAGGTTTAAAGCCCTTTTATCTGTCACACAGGCTACAGTGTAGCATAACATCCACCGAGACCACCGTTCTCCCCCTCAACACCTGTCTATTGTTCTCTTGTTTCGTACACTCAGACAGGCAGATAGAGGCAGGCAGCGTACGGTGGATAAATGAAGAAGAGTGTGGAAACAAAGCAGCCAGATTCAGGCCCAGGAAGGAGAAGATACTGAAGATACTGTCAAGCCATTAAGACAAGTTCAGTATCCACAGCTTTTTGCTTTGGCGAGTGTTGTTAGTGAGCAGCCTCTGCACCTTTGGTTTGACATACCAAAATATCAAAGTAGAGAATCAAAGAGGCACTGAGCAACAGGATCATCCACACCTGCCAGCATGACTTTCGGCAGGACTGTGACCACAGCTCACATTCTCAGAAAAAACCTGTGAATCCAAGTCGTAGGCCACAGAAAGAAACAGCTTTGACAGAACTGGGAGCTCCATGCTCCCAAAAAGTGACCTTTTTATGAAAAATGGCTCAATTTCAAAAGCAGTCAGAGCAGAACACGAAAGAAACTCTGCGAAATAAAATGCAGACGGACAAACTCTGCATCATTTTTGGTGATATTGTCCCATGTGTGCTTTAAAAACTTCAATAAATCTTTTCCCTCAAGCAGCAGGCGAGGATCTTTCAGCTGTCTTTGAGCAGTAAGACCTGAACCAGAATCACACCCAGACCTGTCTGCCAACACTAACATTCAGAGTCACAGAAATCAGTTTAGTAAAAATATGATTTGGCAAATATCAATACTCTTCCCTGAAGTTGCAATGTTGCATAAAAAAATCCGTATTTGATCATAAATTAGCTTATTGCTCGCTTGCCTGGTCTGGTTGGCATCTATCTAGACATTGCATGATAAGACAAGATGCATTTCTTCCACCTATCTATCTATCTATCTATCTATCTATCTATCTATCTATCTATCTATCTATCTATCTATCTATCTATCTATCTATCTATCTATCGATCTATCTATCTATCGATCTATCTATCTATCTATCTATCTCCTAAACTGACCCCACAGAGACACCCACACTCTGTTAGCAGTATTGGTGATGAATGACTCAGTTTTACAGGCTCCACTCACCATCGTCGCTGTCTGCCAAGATGGTGACCTTGGCGGTTGGGAAGTTGGTGCCCACCTGGCCTCCCATGGGCATGCTGAGGCTGACGTTGAAGCTCTCTTCCTCCTCATACAGGGAGTCATCGATGATGATGACGCGACAGAGCTTCTCTCGCTCGTCCTTGTCAAAGCGCAGCACGCTGGTGTGGTCCTCAGGTCGGGTGATGTAATCGGAGTAGGACAGCACGGTGCTGGGTATGGTGCCAGTGGCCGTCGCTGAGGAATTATGGGAACAGGGAGAGGACGGGAGATTAAGTTCGAAACGTCAGTTATTCCTGTGGGGGTGTGCGCAGCAGGAAGTCGTAGGATTCAAAAGGGAAAAGGCAAAACAATACATACACATAGATAAAAAAGAAAAGAAATAGTACGTGGAAATAATAATAAAGACAATGAGGTACAAAATCGCACGACTTTCTCAGTATGCTATAATATAAGACGACAGTAAAAAATGGATGCATAAGCAGAAGCAGGTTATTGCACTCCTACATTTGCTGTTACCTACATTGAAATTAGCATTCATTGAAAGTTTTGCCCCCCCCTTTCCTTTGAAAGACAGGTTCAACTCACCTTGCTGAGTGTAACAGACGACCATGAGCTCCTGGCTGGCGTCTCCTGAACGTCGCACCGGCACCAGCAGCTCCCCAACGTCCTCCTCAATCTTGAACTCTGCCTGAGGAATGAAGACAGTCGATTCTGTTTTGGAAAGAGAAAGACGGGTGACGGTGAGTAATGAGGCAATAGCTCTGAATTGAAAAGGCTGTGTTTGTTTTAAAAGATTCCTACCATCTCCCGGATCCACAATCTCCACTGTTGCTGTGTCGGGAAACTCCAGCACAGCCATGACTGGGTCTGACAGCTGAATCTCAAAGGTCTCCGAGGTCTCAAACTCCTGGTCTGTGAAGATCTTCACCTTCCAGGTTGCAGTAGTCTGGCCGGGGTTGAACTGGACCTGCTTCTGGGCTTTGCCACGGAAGTCTTTGTCCTTCTCAGCGGTTCCATCCTTGGTGGCAATACCTGAGAGAGAGGGAGGTAAAAGGAGGCCGAACTGATTATTTTAGGCCAGTGTTTCAGCATTCAAATCCCAGTATTCAAACCACAGAAATCGACAACTGCTTGGATACAATCTGCATCTGTAATGTTATTTAAAGGTGTGTTCCATTGTTTCCGTTCTTGCATCTTCAAAGATAGAAGTGCACACGGCGAGAATGTGTTGCTGTAAATCTGCTGCATGCAGATGTCTGACGCAGCCCAGCAGACCAGAATGTTGACATTTCCTCGTGACCTTTACAAGGAAAGGTTATATGTGCTCTCAATCACACCTTCCTTCAGACAAGAGGGGAAATGGAGCACCGGTCAAACAAGAACACAAAAGATTCGCACCTTTAGGGACACCACATTGTTATTAGTGTTGTGTCGATTTTAAATTTGACTCAGTTTAACTGTGGGAACAAACCGAAGACTTTCCTGCAGCTTAATGTGAATCTGCATAGATTTTAAATGAGACGTGTGGTGTTGATGTTTTATAGCGGGGCTGCCCTTTGAAATGGCACATAAATAACAGTCTAAGGGACCATAATTCTTTGTTAAATTGTCAGTTTAATAAGGCCAAGTTGTGTCATCCTTCATATAAATTCATTGCCGACAGGAACGGAAACACCACAAATTCTGATGCCGACTCTGAATCTAGTTATTAGTCATTAAGTTACAAAACATAAAGTTGATCCATTAAGTTTGAAATCCAACAAAAAGCATCCATTCTGAAGTTCACATGTGACAGATGCTAAACAAACGGCCGTCAACACTTACTGACAAAGGAGGTTTCCCCCAGGTAGCCTCTGCGTTTCAGTGTCACCTCCAGGAATTTGGCGTCCTCATCCACTAAATAGTATTCCCTCTCCAGAGAGATCCAGGCCCAGTTGAGCCGGAATGGCTGCGGCTTTAGCTTGTTTCCACCTAAAAGAGGAAAAAAAAAAGCTTATTCCACCAGTCATTTATTTGGACGCCTTTCTCCGCTGCACAGTACAATGAGGAAACAATCTATTTAGTTCATGTTCGGAGCCACTGAGGCACAAAAACTGCAGTCTGCTCTGGGCTCAAGGATAAAAGGAATCAAAGGGGCATTTTAATTTTGGAAGGGAAACATGATAACTTAATGCCAGGGCTTCCCTAAACCTCACTACACTGAGCCTCAAGGAGAGTCGCTTCTCATTTCCTCTGATTCTCCTCCACCTGTACCTGATGCTCCTTCACCCTCTCCACCCTCAACAGAGAACGCACAAACACACACGTCCGACATCTGCTTTTGGAAAAAATCTGTGATAGTATAATGTCTTTAATGAAGCTGGCCTCTTGTAAATCCGCCTCACCCCGTCATGTTCACGCTCTGCTGCTCTCCCTCTCCAACAAGGTGGAGGTTTAAGTGTGAGAAGAGTGTTTCCAGGGTAGAGAGAGCAACGAGGCTTCGTTTTGCTCCAAAGGGTGACTGCAAAGAGACTATTAACCTCTCTTAAACTAATATAACCTCATTTTACCACAGCCTTTTGTCTGACAAACTCATTCTCACATGTTCTGTACATATTATTAGCTTTAAATCATTCAATCTGGGCCTTCAGCACCTAATGACTTTGATTTAGTACGTCTTTATCATGTGTGAAAGAGGCCGACACATCTGAACAAAACACTCTACACAGAGTCACCTGCCGCTGATCCACAACTTTAGACCCAATCCTGTCCTTAATCCATACTATCTCATGACTCACGTAATCCCTCAAACTGTCAGCTCAGTTTTGGTTACTGACGCGATACTGGCTGCTTCAGAGATATTTAAGATTATAGGTTCTGCTACATAATCTGAATGTTTTTTTAACAACAGCGGCCAAAGTCCCAAATGTCTTCTCCTTCAGTGAGACGAGCCTGCTGACCTGTGACTTTTGATGTGAAATGGGTCAAGCTCAGCAGGTTCTTTAGATCAGGGAAGTTAGAGGGCTGCCTCTCTTTAGTCTTGCACGGCCGGTCACGCCGACAGCAGCCCTGTTGACCTAACTCCGCTAAAGACGCTTAGAGGAACAGGGGAATTTCACCGGGTCAGAAGAAACTGCAGTTTGAGAGGACAGCAGCGTGTTTCTAAAAGCTAATCACGTTTAATTTGGTGTGATGCATGTCTCAGAAATTCTAAACACAGAGGTGAACATAACGTCGTGTCTGTCAAAATAGCGTGGGGGGGGGGAAGTGTACAGAGAACAATGGAAAGGAGCGTCTGCCTATCCACACAATAAACCAGCATTGAGCTCAGTTTCGCCTCAGTGAGGAAGAAAGAGGCTGCAGTCTTTATGCTATGTGGCGGGTGAGAATGAAAACACTGGGGGGTTGAGTGTGGGTATTCAGGATGGGAAGGGGGCCACTTCCTCAAACCCACATGTCAACACTGAAGCCAAACCTGGCCGAGTCAAACGGGACGACCTGCGTCGTGGCATTCAGATGGAACTGATAGCAACAAGTGGATTTTCTGGGACAGTGACAGTAAACATGGAGGCCCTTTTCAATCTCTCCTCATAAACAGACCGAAGACGGCTGCAGGCAGTGGCGTGCACAGACTTTTTGAAGGGCAGGGGCGAAAAGGAAAAAAAGGGCACATATAGCGCATCCTCGCCACTGAAGAGGGCACTTTAGCACGCGTTTTGGCTCCCAGGGGGCACTTTAGCACGCATTTTGGCTCCCAGGGGGCACTTTAGCGCGTGTTTTGGCATCTAAGAGGGCACTTTAGCACGTGTTTTGGCTCCCAAGAGGGCACTATAGCACGCGTTTTGGCATCCAAGAGGGCACTTTAGAGCGCGTTTTGGAGTCCAAGAGGGCACTTTAGCGCGTGTTTTGGCTCCCAGGGGGCACTTTTGCACGCGTTTTGGAGTCCAAGAGGGCACTATAGAGGGTGTTTTGGCTCCCAGGGGGCACTTAAGCACACATTTTGGCGTCCAAGAGGGCACTTTAGAGCACGTTTTGGAGTCCAAGAGGGCACTTTAGCGCGTGTTTTGGCTCCCAGGGGGCACTTTAGCACGCGTTTTGGAGTCCAAGAGGGCACTTTAGAGGGTGTTTTGGCTCCCAGGGGGCACTGTAGCGCGTGTTTTGGCTCCCAAGAGGGCACTTTAGCACACGTTTTGGAGTCCAAGAGGGCACTTTAGTGCGCATTTTGGCTCCCAGGGGCCACTTTAGCGCGTGTTTTGGCTCCCAAGAGGGCACTTTAGCACGTGTTTTGGAGTCCAGGAGGGCACCTGTAGGGCGTTTTTTAAAAAAAATCGCAGTGCCTCTAATGCTATCTGCCATCCTCCACACACAGAAGGACACAAGAATGCCTGGTTAAAGGCAGGCAACATGGAGCAGCAGAGCCCAGTGGGTGCAGCTACCCTCGACCACGCTCCACGCTCAGGTTTCCAACAGTCATGGCTAAAAATACAGGAAACACGTATCATGTCTGCTTTTGCACACCCCAAATTCCCCAAAGTGTTTATACAGTACATGCTTAAAATGATAAATTTAGAGTGACTTTCTCATATCCTATGCACAGCAACTGTTCTGGTACATGTACGTAAACCTCTGACCGATCAGACTTTCGCTCAATCTGCACTGCTTCTCATGTCATGAAGGGATAACCGGCTTAAGAAAACTCCTTGTTGAGGCCTGATGTCCGTCTTTGACAAACTTCAATTATCAGGTTGTTTCTGTGCTGGAGAAAGTGTGTCCTGGCAGACGGCCTTATTTGGAGCTGATACGAGGTAAAGCTTAGTCAGTGGCTATCATCACGGATTATCAAATGAACACGACCGAGACAAAAAGCTGCCTCTGGCATCGAGCAATCAGGCAGCTTTAGGTTTCTGCATCGCCACAAGGGCTGAAACAATGGAGGTTTTATGAATGAGACAAGAACGCTGCTATTACACGGGCAATTTATAGACTGTACATTGTGCTGAATAACAACCTTAAGAGACCTTTTAAGAAGTTAACTGATATTTATCTAATGATGTATTTTTGTTCTATGACTAGATTTCAAACTACTTTTAGAATATTATGTCAAAAATATTGTCACAAATTCATAAACACTGATCATATTTACTCACATAGTTAACCTGAGAGACAGTGTGGTTAAAAAAGAAAAACTTAGGAATGACCAAATGGAGAAAGTGTTACCTGATATGTGAACCAGGGGCACAGGTGTAACATGACATATGTGAAATGACGTAATGCGATGACATATGTTTGTAATGCAAACAGGCTTTACTCATTGTCCTTGCTGCAATCAAATATTTCCTTTTTGATTGAGAAACAGTTGCAAACACAAAGTCTCTTAATGGAAAATATCCAGAGCTTTCAGCCACATCCTGTGACATCAACTGATTGTTTGCTCATCTTGTGTTTTTATCAAAATGCTATTTGCGAGGTCAATAATAAGGCTTCAATTTCAAATTATGTTTCCTTTTTTCATCAATATAACCCGCAGAACTGAATGCATGCCCACAGCGCATTTAAGCCAACAGGACGAGGAGACCAGCGAATGAGTGACATCTGCCATTTTCCTTGACATGTGTACACTGTGTGGCCAACAGGTGCAGTTTCTCTGCTGTACAAGTACTACAGGTGGTTACTTTTGCCCAGAATAACTACTGTCAGGGTAAATGTCTCTCTTCCTTAGCTCTTTTCTCTGGCTTTCCAAGTGTCTCATTCACTGTTAAGTTGAACAAAATCACACGGTAACATTAAGTCAGATGGAGGAATAACAAGTAAAAGAGTTTTTTGGCTGAGCTCAACAGCATTAAAGCAAAGATTCCTGTCCATCGCTCTCTGTCTTTGTCTGTCTGTGTCCCACCAAACCTTCCTTCCCGCCAGACTCCCAGATTATGTGGAGCAGAGTGACAGCTGTACTCCACAAACCTCCCACCCCCCTCCACGTTCCCCTTCGTCCCTGTGTCGGCTTTGTTCGCTGAGGGGCTGGACAACTGAGAGGGACAGCAGGCCGCAGTCTGGGTGGGCCAGATCTACCACCATGGCATGCCTCCCTGCCTGCCTCCACATTGTTCACACCAGTGTAAGAGCGGGGAATCTCCCTGTTCTCTGACTTCTATTGTCAGTGTCAGACAGTGAGGCTGGAGCTGGCATGAGTCTCAACAAACCAAGAAATAATCAAGATGCCAGACTTCCCAGACTAACACAGATGGATGCTTCAGAGAGAAAATGGTTTAACTTAGCTCAAAACAGAAATGAGGAAGATTTCTTCAAACGCGGAAGTCAAAATAGCGGCTCTGACATGATTTGATGATGATTAACGGGCTACTTTTAATGACACACGTACGATATTAGACTGGCTATCAAATCCAATACATACAGTGGCTGCCTGGCTCAGCTCATATTTCCATTAGCTTTTCAAACTGACAACCATCGTAATTTCTGCCGGGATGAAAAGTTTTATAGCACCCACATGTTCCTAAACGTCCGCGTTAGCAGCTATTTAATAAATTAGCTTCAGTGTGATTGATGCTATGCACTGACAAGGGAAGGCGCTGAATATTAAAGAAGTATGATAATGTTTTCCTGTTTCATGACCTGAGTGAGACCTGCTGGCTGTCTTCCAGATCTATGTTAAAAGATGCTTGACGTATTTTAGTGCAGAAAGTCACATAGTGCCTTGCAACAAAGTGGTGCATGTAGGTGTTTTGGTGCAGCATTTAACTAACAATGATCAGGCCCAGAAAACACAAAGCTGTAAATCGTATGCCGTACAAGTTGTAGGTCCAGCACAGTGAAATGACTCAACATCAAAACACACACACGGGACATTAAAGCCTGAGATTCTTCCTGCTTCAGCCTCCTTTGATAGCACATTCTTCATTAGCTCATATTTACACCGCAGTGCTGCCTGCACCATACATAGATGCAGCGGGATAGTGGGTCAGGCCGGAGATATGATTGGAGCGGAAGGTCAACATGAGGCTTTGACGTTCACCAGCATGATGCAAGGAAGAGCAACCTTCTAAGAATATCCTCATCAAGTGACAAGCATCACCATTATTGCATTTCCCCATTAATCATCCTGTTGATATAAATACTGCAGAGGTTCCAGTCAGCTATGCTAGGTATCTATATTCCAGTTTTTTAAGTATGGTCTGTTAAATCACTGGGATGTCTAAAGTCGATGTAAACAGAAGAATGTTAATTTTTCTTCTTTACTTTAACATCTTAGGTATATAAAGAGATTCTTCAAACAGTGAAAGCTATAGCTTCCTCTCGACACTCCAAAGTATTCATGTCAGGAATGCTGCATGATTATATATATTAATAACGCTGATCATTCCTTCCGGACAGCGGCGGCATGTGCTGTAAATCGACACATCACTGTGGCTAGGTTGCTGCTTCAATGCAGTGCAGTGAAGTTATCTCTGCAGGATGTCACAAATCATAATCTGACAGGGCCTGAGAGCTTCATCCTCTTTGACCCTCGCTTGCAATACTTGGCAGGGTGACACAGATTCTTGCAACACTTTGGATAAATCTAATATCATTGCAAATGCGGTACTAAGACTTTCTATCCTTTGTCAAACTACTCTGTGTAGAATGATGAATAACGGCGCAGACATAGCTAAAAAGGCTACGGATTTTAATAAACCTTATCCGATCTCGTACTGTGGTTGCACACACAGATGTCAAGTCATGCACAGCCTGCTCAAACGTTATAGTTTTGCGGAAACAACAGGATGAGTAATTAGACACAGTGATGCTCTAAGATCAACGTCAGCATGCTAACATGCTCCCATTGACAGTGCTAACATGCTGATGCTAACTAGAATTACGTTCACCATCTGAGCTAGGCATGTTAGCATGCTCACATCTGCTGACTAGCACCTAACACAAGGTACAGCTAATGCTGATGGGAATGTCTTCAGTTTTGGAATTTGGACCTGATGATGCCACTAAATGTAAAGTAAATAGATGGCCCAAGATATGGGAATTCATTTTAAGGGGGACATGAATGTCTGTAGCAAATTTCATGACAATTAATCTCAAAGCTGTCAAAGGATTGTACTCAAAACCATAAATTTCAACCTCATGGTGACAAAAGACAAAAAAAAAATGGTATGAGCAAAATCAGCATGTGACCCTCTGGTCGCCATAGAAATTCATCCAAATGTTGTAGAGGTATTTCAGTCTGATCCACTATGTCAATTTGGCAGACAATCTGACAGAGCAAAACACTGCAACACCGCAAGCGTGGCTAAAAAGAAAAGGACAAGGAAAGGAGTGCCGGTAACTCAATGACAGCTTGGCTGTGGGCAGCAACAGCTTTGCCATATGAGAGCAGATAAGAATAAACGCTGTAGCCATACATCATAACTCCCCACCCCTGCAGCCCTCCAACCACCATAAATCAAGGCTGAAGAATAAGTGCAAAAAGAGAAAAAAGACAGAGGACTAGATGATACCATGGTTCATTGAAAGGGATATGGGGAAAACCCTGCAAGGAAAGAAAAGGGAAAGAAATGGAGAAGAGGTCAAAGATGAACACAGTGAAGAAAAAGAATAGTAATACCATGAAGGAGAGTGAGAACAGAGTGGGGTGTGGTGGAGGGGGACGAGGCCTCAGCTTCTAGTCACAGGGGGCCCAGACTGTGGCACCATTAGCCAGTAAATCTCGTGGTGACTGTTGACACGGGTGACATGTAAGATCCCAAAACACAGTTAGGAAGTCGGGGTGTAACATGGCCGTGTCAGTCAGCACGCAGTCCTACTGTACACCAGAGTGCACCCACTGTACTGAGGAACATTCACACAAGTCTAACTACGATACAGAGAAATAAATACACATTTTCCAGCTCTTTTTAGCTCATTTTCCCATTCGTGGTATCATTGCAGCCCCTGGGGAAGTGCCCCTCCAGAATAGGCACCTTCGCAGTGGAAGTCTGTAGGTTATCGGGCTATCTGAGATTGGGTTGGATTTCTGCAGAGCTGGGAGTGGGGTGACGGGGGGCTTTGAAAGGGGATCCCCCTTGAGCCTTCCCTCTCACGTACACACCTGTCTGCTCGGGATACCACTTCACTTCCAGGCCCTGCTCTGTCTGTGGCTCTGGAGTCTGGAGTCTCCAAGGAAGTGCATTCCTCTCCCGGCTCTGAATGATCACATAACACTCGACCCACTGGGGTCTGTGATCCCTCTCCAGTGCTGGAAGACTATATTGTTGCTATTGGAAAAAGCACAGAGACCGAGTCAACTTATCTGAACGCAGAGGCTCTGTTCTCTCGCACTTCTAATCTGTTAATCAGTGGAGTTTAATTAGTACTGCTGTGAAATCTGAGGACATGTTACACCCAAGTTTGGCAAGTGGAGGCAGCGCTTATGAAGACCAATACACTCCCAAAGTCAGAAGAGCTGACATCAATATATTACTCTTGTCCTGAGACTAAGAAATTAACAGAGACCTACAGATGTCTCAACATGTCTGACAGTAAGTCAGAGTTCCCTTTCTTAGCCTGTGGCTCACTGGGCCCATGTCCGACGGACAAGGATATATGCAAGCTGTGTATCCACTTGTAAAAACAAGTATTTATTGCCTCAGCGTCCCACACTTTGAATGGCTGTAGGGAGTTTTTCTGACCTGGTCACTTGCATGCAGGTTATTGCTTTTCCACAAGAAAATTCCCAGCAGACAGACAGAACGACCCCAGTTGAACTACAGTTTTTGTTTGAGGTCATTGTCAAACCACGGCAAGACAGTTGCAGTGTTTTTTTCTAACTGTCTTGTGGCATTTCATCAGCTATTCTAAATATGAAAGTCAATGACCACAGTTCAGATATCAGATAAGACAATCTGGTAAAAAATTAAGCAAAAACAACTCTCCTGTTCAGCCCATTAATCAATGTTTCTTCACCTCTCTCTGCAGCTCTCACACCAAAGCTGTTTGATTCCTGAGATAAGGGCCTTTGTGGGTCATCAGGTCAACACAGGCTACATGTATAAGCTTCTTAAGAAATTCTGAAATGCTGTTAAAATGATGGACTTTACTTTGGAGGTAGAAATCGCTCAACATCAGCTTTTAGGAAAGGTAATACTACACATGCAGCAAATGACATAAAATTATATTGTGTGGATTTCAAAAATTCCCTAAATGATTTATGCACGTCTGACACACTTCTGCAAAGAGGTCACAAGCCAAAAAGCTTGCATGTGTCCTGACTTGAGCTACACTAACTTTCTTGTCCGAGTCCGGAATTTAACCACTGACCAGCAGGTCCCCACTGAGACCCTTGGTGTGAAACTCAATGTCCACTTCTGACTTCTTACTCAGACACACTTCAGCTGTGCCTTGGCACACACATGCTATTGCTACTTCAGACAAAGCACTTCCAAGACTCTGATTAAGATCTTCATGTATCTGCAGAAACATACTATATACATAGTTGAAGAAACATACATGTAACATGCAACATTTATGCCTTATGCTGCAAAGCATGTCAAACTTCTATATTACCCCTTGAAGATATGTTAATGATTTGGTGTGTATGTGTGTGTATGTGTATTCTTGACTTGTGAAGAGGCATCAGTGCAGTGCATGTAGTGGCAGGTACCCTTCACAGGCTGTTAAGACCCTTAAGCAGCTGCCCATATCAATGCATCTGAAGAGTGTTTCCTAAAACCAGGTCACGCTCAAGCCGTGCTGAATATAATGAAAGAACCGACTTAGCTAAATAGGTCTGAAAATGCTCAGGGTGGAAAAACAGCATCTATCTATGAGGGAGGTTTACAGCCCATAAGATCATTGTGGACAATTCTCATTTGGAATGAATTATCTCTGATCCACTACAAGTTTACTTTTCTCTCTGTGTCTTTCTTTGAGAACATGCTGAAGAATTAGCCATGATTTGGATTAATTACAAACTTCAAAATTACAAACTGTAGTCACTTTTATAGTGTTAGAGCAAACACTTCTATTTACCTTTATATAATAAATAGAATAAAAACAAGAAATAAATCATTCAATTAATTCACATTCTAAGATCAAGAAGTGTGCTGACAGAGACCAATTTAAAGGGGATAATCTTGGGCTCAAATCTCTAAAGACCCTGAGTTTTTCCTCCCACACAAACACACCTACTTAGATTTATTAGCAGATAGGCTGACCATCAGCATGCTCTCCACCTGCATGTTACTACATGCCCAGGATAATGCCGCCTCCCCCCAGGAGTCACCTCTTCAACACTTCACATTAGTGATTAACCGGTTGTCTTAAATGGCTTCTATCTGTCATTTGATCTTTTTCCGGAAGTGCCTGTGCATTTGTGTGTGTCTGCTTGTGCCCTAATGTATATGTGTGGTATGTGCCGTTGAGCCTATGCTAACCAGTTTATCATGTGGAATAATGTATGTCTATGCTATGAATTAGCCTTTACATGTGATCTGTGGTCCTGCAGAAGCACGGTTTGTTTTACGCCCCAGCCTGCATCACTGCACCTGGTTCAGCTCACTTGGCTGGAATCTTAAACAATGTACAAAAGCAAACAGAAAAGGGCCAATTGCGCTAATTGAAGCCCTTGTGTTCCCTTCCTGTGGTTAAACCTCCTTTTAAAGACAGAAATGCCAACCAGCTTTGCTTCAAGCAGATAAATAGGTCACAAATGTATGATAAAGAAACAATAATAACAATACTAGTGAACATGAAATCAATAACACAGACATTATTGTGTTATTTATTTCAATCAACGTCAGAGCTAATGATGCTTATTAAAATAAATGATCACCTATTACCTACAGTCTAGGGAAAATGTTAATGACTGGGATCCAGGTGAGACTAATGAGAGAGTTCACTTTGCTGACAAAAGGCAGTAATTTGACAAAAAGACACATCCTCCCAGTCTTGCCTTCTCAATGGCCCTGATGGAGATGGCGGCATTATCACCAACAAGGCCTTCAATCCAGCATAATTATAGACTAAACTTTCCCTGCTGCATTGATTGCATTTCACAATCTTGTTTTGTATTTTATAGCTGACACTAAAATAGCAAAGGGCAACTGTTGCATTTTATTGCTTTGCATTTTCTATTTTTATAATGTCATTCAAGTAAATCTACCTAAGAGCTAGAGGTGACAAGCTTATACAGCGTCATGTCTGTACCATTTAAGAGAATTCTTTAGGATAAACAGGATAAGAACATGCTCACAAACAGACAACCAGATCGTCATATTATACTTATAGATATTAATAATGTTCTACAAGTGAGGCTCATGTGACAGGGGGCTATCAGGAAATACAATATTCAGAAAATAGAATTAGAGATATTGAAAACCAAAGCGAAGAGTGGAGAGCCTGAGTAAGATGAGAAAGAAAGGAACAGATGTGATTTGTGTGAAGTGTAAAGACCCCTGTTGGATGATGGCACTAGGAAACAGGATCTTTTCATCTGAATCCAAATGAATGGATTTTGTAAGACTGATTCCTAGAAGAAAGCATAAACTGAATAGCTCATCAAGCACACCTTTACACATTTCATTGTGTCACTTTAAGCACAGGATGAAAGAGGACATTTGACAACTCAGAAAAGTACCTCGGGGGAAAGGATCCTATTGTTCCTTAACAATAAAGTTTAGAGCATGAGGTTGCCCCACCTCTTTCACTTTTACCTACCCACAGTCAGTGTTTGGCTAAAGTCCCCTTTGACCCCTGTCCTTTAAACCTGGTACCCTTTCCAGTGGGGCGAAAAGAGATGGTGGTTCTATACTGGGTGTCAGTCATGGCCAACTGCCTTAAGTCTTTGTGATGCAAACACTTGGGAGGTTGACAGAGAGCAGGAAGTTCAAATTTTAAGAAGCCTTTAAAAGACAGATAAAGTTTGAGGATAGCCTTTGGGCAAATGATTCCTAAGTAATGAGCCCCAGTTTGGTGTCTGTGCACACAAGTATGAAATACTAAAGGATTCCTACCTTTGTCTTCAACTGTGAAGTAGAAGATATCACTTGTGGCGTTGCTCCCATCCAACAGCACGTAACAGATCTTCATGTCATTGATATCAGCTGTTGGTTTGACACATATAGAGAGACAGAGTGTTAGCTGAAAGCATGATAACTGACAACTGTGACGACTAAAGCCACTTTTACACGGTTTCAGTTACAGCCCTTAGGCTCCAATTAAACTGATATGAGCCACAGGAGACGCGTTTCGAAGCATTCAGGATTCTTTCATATATTTTATATATTAATATTTTGTCAGATGCAAATATCTATTACAGAAATCTAATCCTGATATTATGATGATGATGATTATTAGTTCTAATCAGAATGTTATCATTATTATCAGTTTCATAATTATCATATAACTATACAATCAGTTGTTATATTAGATCAGCATGGTATCTTGTTACAATATCGTCACTCTTTTTACCAAATACACTGACAACTAATATCAACTATCATACATTTATTACCTTATGACCTTATTTTGTTCATCAACATAGTTTTTCTATTATGACAGAATACTGATCCACATCAGTGTTAGATGATAATGAAACAATATTAAATGATTATTTTGGTTACAACTATTACTTGCTGCAAACACATCTAATAAAACCGATCAGGCTAATGTGTAACATTCAGCAGATGCAAAGCAACATTAGCACTGATTTAGAGTCATATTTCTGGGGAGCTGATGAATATCCAGAATTCATTCTCCTCATAGCTCTGTTTTAGTCTCCGCTGACTCCTGGGTAGAACTTCTGGCTCTTTAGCTGCTAAGTTATCCACTATATTGAGAGTGGTAAGGATGAAGAGATACAGTAAAGTTGTGGGCAGTGAAATTATAGAAATGAGTGACTATTGCTAAAATGCTCTGAGGAGAACTGCAGTGTTTATCATGATTTTGTCACACATTGTTAATATAAATAAATCATTTTTAGTGAATCTTAAATTTTGAAAACTCTTGTAACAGATTAAATGGTGGGACCGTATCTTACCTTGTGTGAAGGTCTTCACGCTGTCATTGCCCTGGCCAGTGTTGATGATGAAGCCATGCACGGGAGCCTGAGACACTGTGTATTTAAGAACTCTCTGGACGCTGTCGCGGTCCTCTGATCGAAGGGCCTTGCTGGTGATCAGGAAGCCCAGGTGGCCTGTTTGGAGGACCTTCAGTGAGGCAGCAGCTTTGTTAACCACAATCTGGGGCACACCGTTGTCCACAGTATTGATGTGAATCATCATCATCTGGGGCTTGCGTGTCTCGTACACAGTGTCAGGAAAGACATAAAAATCAGTGTGAGTGCCATCTGTGACAGTGAAGGAGAAGCTGTCTTCGTTGGTCTCAGTGCCATCATGTTTATAGCTGATGAGGTTCTCGTTTAGGTCCTGCTTGGAAAAGGTTGCAATTGGTTTGGTGTTGTTGAAAAGCAGCTGCCCGTGCACTGGCACTTGGGTGACTATGAAGCGCAATAGGTTGTCTGGGGTGTCACGGTCCTCAGCTGTCAACTCAAATGGTGTGATGAGCTTGGTTTCTCCCTCTTCCACAACCAGTTTGTTTATAGTCAAGACAGGCTTCTTATTGTCTACATCAGTGATGGACACTCTGAAGGTACGGAAGACAGGATTGTAACCATCTGTCACCTCAAACTCAAAGCTGTCCATTTTCATCTCATCATCAGAGGTGTGAATGTAGTAGATCTTGTTGCCAGCAAGCTGCAGTTGGGTGAAGGTGGAAATGGGAACACCTGGGAAGTCAGTGCTCTCTAAGTGGCCTCTACTAGGCGCTCTTGTGATGCTAAAGCTGAGGTATTCATCAGGACTGTTAATGTCGGTCGTGCTGAGAAGGTCAGTGGTAAGAGTTACTTTCCCTCCTTCTTTTAGAGTCACCCCTTTGTTGATAACATCTGGAAAGACCATGTCAATGCTTCCAATGTTGATGTAAAAGTAACGGTCAATAAGGGGATTGATGCCATCTGTGACATCAAACTTCAGGAGGTCACGGATTCCCTCCTGGCCTGTGTGTACATACTGGATGAGCTGTTTGTCGATTTCGTCCTGTGTGAAGTTCATCCCGAGGGTAATATTACCTAAAACATCACCAAACTTGCTGATACGTTGAAGGTAGCCTTGACCAGGGCCATAGCGCACAACATATGTTAGTTCTTTGTCTTCAGAGTCAAGATCTGTGGCCTTCAAAACCCTGTTGCTGATGACTTTTGTCTCTCCAATCTCAACATCAAGGCCATCATTTATGGCCATCCTCGGTGTCTCGTCATCAACAGGAATAACCATTATAAGAACTGTTTTTTCCACCTTATGTTTTCCATCTGAGAGCCTGATTTCAAAGCTGTCCTCTTTGGTCTCTGAGTCATCGTGTTCATAGACAATGTTGGACGCCTCTTTGATCTGTTCCAAGTTGAAATTTTCCACAGGGATAGTGCCAGTGCTGAGCTGCTGAACTATTGTACCATGTTTAGGGTTTTTGATGATCTCAAAGTGCAGCTCATCCCCAGGGATGTCAGCATCAGCTGCATTCAGAATTGGTGTGTCAATGACCAAACTCATGCCCTCCATAACAACAAACTCACGGATGAAAATCTCAGGCTTCTCATCATTGGCTGGAATGATGACTATGGGGAAGAAGTGGCGTTCAGAGAAATTAATACCATCTGAGCAGCGGAAGGTAAAACGATCTTCAACAGGCTCAACCCCTTTGTGGATGCTTTGGACATAGTAGATATGACCGAGGGCAATATCTTTAATGCTAAAGGCAGTGATGGCTGTCCCAGCCCTGGATTTCTCAGAGCCTGCGGCTGGGGAGATGTTCTCCACATAACCAGATGTCGGTTGAACGATTATGGTGCACAGGATATCTTCATTGGCAGTGTCAATATCCTCAGCTTGGATGTGGTCCAAAGTAATGACATTCTTCTCCCCTTCCACTGCAACAAACTGCTCTCCAACACTGACAATAGGTGGAATGCTGTCAACAGGAAGGATGGTGACATAAACTGTCACACCTTGGACCTTGTTGCCGCCAACAACCCACTGATCTGACAAATCAGACAAAGTAAGGTTGAAGGAGTCATGTTCTTTGACAGGTCCGATTTCACCAGATGTGTGAGCATACACCACTACCCCGTTAATGATGTCTTCCTGGGTGAATCTCTCAGTGGGAGCACCATTAACCAGGATTTCTCCCAGCCTGGGAGGCTCTTCAACAATGAAAGTGAGCACGAGGTCATCTGTGTCTTCATCACGACCCTGAATGACATTACTTGTAATCTCTGTTGCTCCGTTCTCCAGTACATCGATGGATGCTCCAAGCAGACCAGCTGGGAGCATAATAGTGGGGGTCTCATCATCAACTGGGTCAATGTTGATCTTAATGGTGATAGGAACCTCATGAAAACCATCGCTGACATCAAGCTTAATGACATCACTGAGGGATTCCTCTCCACCATGGATGTAAGTTATGCGACCATTTGCAATGTCTTCAAGTACGAATGTTTCGCCGTTTGACATGTCGATCCCCAAGTACTGCAACTGCCCATACACTGGAATCTGGGTCAAGGTGAAGACAATATTTTCATCGTCTGTATCTGTGTCTGTGCCATGAAGCTCTTTCCTAGTGATGACATGTGTACTTCTTTCCATAACAGTGAACCCTGCATTGGTGATAAGTGGGGGTTTGTTGTCGACCGGCTGCAGGAAAATGGTGAATAGTCCATCTACTGTGTTACCAGCAGTGTCTTCCACAGTGAATGTGAACTGAGCCACTTTTGGAGTGATGCCCAGTTCCTGGTCCGGAGGCCTGTAAGCTACTTTGTGGTGATTAACCTGGGCCTGTGTGAACTCTGTAATTACAGTGTCAGGGCTGTCAGTCAGTACAATTTCCCCCAAGGGGACTGGATTGTTCTCATCTGTGTCAGTTGGGGACTTAATGATGGTGTACTTCAGATCCCTATCATCTGAATCTAGATCACTATAACACAAGAATTTCTTCTTGAAGTGTGTCAGCTCATACTCCTGAACTGTCATGTGAAGGGTGGTGCCCGGAAAAAGCTCTGGGACAAGGTCATCAACAGGATGTATTTTGATCGTGAACATATGTTCACCTGATTGATTAGGAGGGTCATTGTCATCTTGGACACGGAACACAAAATGATCAATCACGGTGGTGGTACTATGGGGTCCAATGTGACGATAGAACAGTTTTCCATCAAGAATATCCTGCTGAAACCATTCAGTCACCACTTGCTCAAACATCTCATCTGTCTCGCTGAACTTCCAGAGAGAAGGGTCAGAGGGAGGCTCCACTTGCCTTAGCAGGAGCTCCCCAACAGTGGAGTAAGGGGCTTCCAAGATAAACTTAATGGTGGAATCTTCTGAATCAATATCTGTGGCGCTCAGGATGAAGGGAGAGATCTGCATGACTTCATTCTTGAATAGCACCAGGCCGGTGTTAGCATTGATAATCGGTGGCTCATCATCAGTTGGAGCAATAGTGATTGGGAACAAAAACTCCACTTCATTACTGCCATCAGTCATTCTGAAAATAATGTTGTCACTATAGGTATCGCTGCCATCATGCTGGTAAACCACAATGCCTGCATCCAGATCAGCAGGTGTAAAGAATTTCCTGCGAGTGCCGAGTATGGTCAGGACTCCATGCTTCAAGCCATCAACAACAGTTATTCTCACATCTTCCAGGTTATCCTCATCACTAATCTCTAAATTCTGGGAGCTGGAGAGAGCTCGGGACTGCCCTTCAAACAATAGCTGCCCTGTATTTTTGGTTGCTACAGGAGCCAAGGTATTCATAGGCTTCACCACAATCATAAACGCAAATGTATCAGACACAGCACCATCAGTGTCTACAATTTCAAGCTCTAGCTGGAAAATCCTCTCTACCTCTGAGTCCTCTGAGGGTGGCTTATAAGCTATTTTAAGATCTTTGATGTCTCGCTGATAGAAAGAGGTGATAGGCAGGTTCTGATCATCTGTGCTGATGATATAGCCCTGCTGGGGGCCCAGCGGTGAAGTAATGTTGAAGATTAAATCATCTGGGTCAGATTCAACATCTTCAGCAGCCAGCATGTCATTTGTAATAGCTGTCATCACAAACTGATCAACCTCCATCATCATCATAGCCACAAAGCTGGGTTTAGGAGCAGTATTCTCTGCACCCTCTCTGATTCTAACCATCATTTGGAAATGCTCTTGCATTATGGTGTTGCCTTCGTTATCCTGCAGCTCTACCATCATTGGAATATAGTCTCTGTTTGGTGAGTTGGTTTTAGCTGTGTGCTTGTACCGAATTCCCTGTTTCACAAACTCTTCACAGTCAACCATTTGGCCATTTGAGGGGTTATTCAAAAGAGTGCCATACCTGGGGAGACCTCCTTCGCCAAGCAGAGTGGTGATCTTACACTGTGTGACACCGTCCTCAAAGGAAAACTCCAGGCCCTTCTTATCAATAGGGTTGCTGTCACCACTGAGCTTTTCAACATTAAGGGGCATATTCCTGGTAAGGATCTCAAGCTGCTGGAAAACCACCTCCACTTCCAGCATGAAAGGGATGATAACTGTGTCTGTCTGAGAGTCATAACGAAGCTGCAGCTTCACTCGATCCTTGCTGGGGCTCCGAGATCCAAAATGAGTGTATTTCACGTCATCTGGTCCAAAAGAACAGGGGAACTTTTTAGGGGTCAGCATCCCAGGCTTCTGGGCCAGTGGGTCATTGTCCAAAACTGTGATATGGCAACGGTCACCAGGCTGCACGTCTGTTACCAGGTCATTCACAGGGTCCAGGGACACAGACCTGCCAAAAGGCACCCTGATCCCATTGTTAGCGATGATGATATTGTCTTCATTAGGTCCAGATCTGTGGTGATAAAGGTGAGCTGGTTCAAATGGCTCTGCATGTACTGAGGCAAAACAGAAGCTGAGAGCAAATGTCACAAGCAGGCATCTCAAAAGTGCCCACTTTTGACAAGGTGGGGAACTTCGCAGACAACCAGCCATATCCGCTGCTAGTTGCCTTGCAATTTATTTCACAAGTCAGCAGTAGCAGGCAGATTCCTGTCCCAAGTAGATAAAAAGCATAAAAAAAGAAAACTCTCTATGATGGTGTGGGCCTTGGAGTGTGTCCTCTGTCTCTCTCTCTCTGTTTCTATGTGGCCACACAGAGACACAAGTGTGGTGAATGCTGCAGGGCTGTGCAGGTAATAATGAAACAGTAGACAGTGACAGGCGCAGGCTCCTCCTTCTGTCAGCACAGAGAGGGAGCCTCCTGCCCCCATGGCTAATTTAAGATAGACCATTGGACAAGACTGTGAAAGTGCTCCCTCAACCAACACCCACCCTTCTCCCCCTCTCACTGAAAAAAGTCAGGGATAAAATCCCATGCAAAAATCAGTCTCACCTTATTCAGAAGAATCTGCTTCATTGACAAATTTTCATTGTGCTTACTTCTTTTGTCAGGTTTTAGTAAAACTGACAAAGTATACTTTGTAGTTTTTGACAATAATTATGCTTTAGTGGAATTTTCTTATTCTCCACAGTGAATTTAAAAAATCAAACTGATCAACTGATGATTCCTTGATATTTTCAGGATTTACTTTTGGAAATTACTACGCAGGTAAGAATTTAATTGTACAGAGTGTATGACACTGTTGCCCTTTAATGCCACACATGCCACGCACTTAACTTGAGTAAAGCAATAAAGCAATAAATAGTAATTTTTCTGGATAATAAACATTTTGCTCTGTCTGAAGTTGATTCTACTGAAGTACTTCTACAAGTGGTTTAAAAGTCACTTTGAAGTCAGCCACAGGATAGGGTCTGTATCATCAATGACCTGTGTGATTTCACATACTGCTTTGGAGGGGGATGAAGGGCTCTAAGGATAGGAAGGCTAAAGGAAAATCCTTCTGCAGTGCACAGCTCAGCCCCTTCCAGCTCTCAGTTAAAGGGTGATACACACAATGTAAAACACAAATAATCTGGGTTATTTTTTTCTTGCTTGTTCTATAGTGTAAAAAAAATCTACTTCAAATACAAATAATGCAATACATCAGCAAGGATTTAAGTTCTTCCTCAAATGTTCATTATCACCATCAGCACAATCAGATTTAACACATGACCTGAGTTAAATGATCCTCAAAAGGCCTCTGAGGTCATTTCACTGGGAAACCTCGGCACCAGAGTGACCATTAGTCTCACACTGAGGGACAATAACCTGACATCAGCTGGCAGGACAGGTGTATGAACTCACACACACAGAGAAAACACAACACAGCTCAAAATACTGCCAAGATACTTACACACTCAAGTGGGCTCTCTATGCACAAGTCTGTATGCACAAATAAGACAATCACCTAATACAAGATCCAAGCAATGCAAGATATGCAAGTATCCAATCTATTAAATATATTTTACGAAGACAGTTATCTTTTGTTTGCCAAGAAACTTAATAAATATGAAACATGGTTCTAGTGTCACTAGAAATGTAATTTTATTAAGAAAGCACACATTGAAGAGGCTGCTCTGCAGTGATACTGACGAAGCACCGCCTGGAGAAATCAAGCAGTCATACTGGATGCAGTGAGAATGTGAGAATGTGTACTCAGTATGGTGCACAAGGTCGTGTTAAGATAAAAATACCTAGTAGCCTTTTATGGGTCATCTTTTGAGTTGGGCCTGACACACGCGATGAAGTGATCTGCTTGCATTGCTCAAACATTTTCACACAGTTCTTTAAACCGCAATGGCTGCCATTTTTGAAACTTTTGAAAATTTTATTGTCACTGATGTCAGTGATGATATATTACGGTATGGCAGGACAAATCTTGTATCCAGTTACTTTTTTAATAGATAAATGCACCTGTAAATTCATCAAGTTAACAGCTGGTGAAAAGTGCTTCTGGTCAATAAATCTCTCTAAACACAAGAATGCAAGACTGAAAATCTGTTTTAGGAAAATATCTGTAAGGACATCTTTGAGCAATACTATTTAATATATGAAGTCTAATTTAATACTATGACTATTACAATTTAAAACATCATTCTGTAAAAGTCTCTGTGTTTATTGGACAAGATAATGCTTTTAGGACAACATTGTGAACCACTCAGCAACCTTCCTCTAAGTGCGGGCCAAATAGCAGAGATGCCATATGCATCCAGGCATTCTGTATCACACTTTTCATTGCATCCCCTAAATAAATCTTGCCCTCCTCACTTGACAAGCCAAGAATAAAAAAGGGACACACACCGTGGGGTGTAACTATAGAAACAAACACACCACCAAGCATTTTATACTCTGTTACTCCTGGATTTCACTCACATTGTTCCCATGGCAGAGAAGTGCACTGCAAAATATCAAGACCTATGTACTAAAAAGTCAGATCTGGATCATGAATCCAAAATCTCTTTAAAAAGACAACATGTAAATATTGATTCCTGAGTCACATGAGAAGTGAAACCTCCTCAGATGATGGGTTGAAAGGAAAACACCTACTGAATGTCTCTGTTCTCAAGTAGAAGCATGGCATTCATTAAGCCATTAGTTTGGCTTTGTCCAATTTAGATATTAAAAGGCATGACATGCCTTTAATGAGCATCTAAGGTAAACAGGGAGAAAATTTGGGTTGAGGCCAGGCTCTGCTGCCTGGTATCAACTCTTCATCCAGGGGGCAGCTAATGATGACAGCAGGCAGTAGTTACCTCATGATAGATGGAAAACAAAGCCCAAGTCGATCTCATCCCAGTATCCCTAACAGTCACCCAGGGAAAAGACAGGATTTGCTTTCTTTCCTCTTGGTGCAGTTGTTACGTCTGTCAAGATGACACCTCGGTCAGATCCAGATCATTTTCGTTAAGCTTTTTAGAAAGATGCTCTCTGTAAATAAAGTACTTAAGTGAACATGTGTGCTAATTTCTTTTTTCTGATAACACATTCATCATAATGCATCATGTTTTCTGCACGTCAGCCATGTGGTTATACAGGGTATTTAGCCATGCTCTAGGGATGGCATTGTGGTTCAGACTGAAATATCTCTAAAAATATTGGATGAATTGTCATGAAATATGGTACAGACAGTCAGGATGATTTGTCTTTGGTGATTTCTAAAAGTGGCAATATTTTCATAACTCCAATGAATCACATTAATTTGGCAACGTGAAAGGAGTCATTTGTAGTGACAAACCTACAGAGAATTATCACCTGAATCTGCAGCTCCCCTCGGCCTTACAGAGCTTTAGAGCAAGTTTCAGCTCATTGTCTTGCTGTAAATTTTGTAAACTTATTTGTATCGAGACACCTGGACATACTAAATGACTGACACATAAATCACACTCACCTTAGCTGGAACTGCGTCTCTTCTGTGAAGCGTCTGATGTCACATGGTTGTGATGATGATGCTACTCGCAGCTGGTCCAGGTTTGGGTCAGTCAGTCAAATATGTTCAGTTCCTTTTGTTTACTTTTCACATCCTGAAACCTCTCACCAACCACCTGAAGGAGTTTTCACACTCAGCAGCATATTCAGATGTCACAGCAGCTTTTGTTCTTGCAGAGCAGGAACGTGCAGCGTTTCTTCTTTAGCTTTAATTTCACTTCACATGATTTCATGTTAGAAAGCAGAGAGCTGAGAAGCTGCTGGAGCTCGAGGTTCAGCTCTGAGAGGTTCTTGGTGATGTCCACAATGAAGGCCAGATAACACAGACACTTGCTATCACTGAGTTTACACTTCAGGTTTTCCTTCATCTCTACGACTTATTCCAGACAAACTGACTGTGGAACAGTTTTACTTTGTCTGGTGCTAGCATCTACGCAGCAGCAACAAGGCATTCCTTCACAAATCCTCCTTCTGAATGAGGTTTTAGCTTCTCAGCTATTAGCTCACTCACCATAAAACAGGCCTGCTGAACTCTGTCTCTGTCAGAATGTGGTCTTGTGAAAGCTGCTTGTTGGGCTCCCGAACTCCACCGAAGAGTGTTAACTTTATCCAAACGCATCTGTAGCAGCTAATCCAGTTTAGCATGTTTGTAGCTGTATTGATGCTCGAGATTAGCCTTCTTCATCAGTGCGACCACGTCCACATAAATTTATGTAGAGACACTGACTGTCTTTTACTTCTACAAAAACAAAATAGTTTGTCCATTTCTCTTGAAAGGCGCAACACTTGTTGTCTAATTACTTTTGCTGACAAGCGCCATGATGGATTGACGTAAAATCAACGGCAACGTATGTGATGCATTCAGGGACGGCTCGGAAAATAATGCTTTAATCGCTGAATTTACGTTTTTTTAATGTATGAATTGCTGGGCAGGAACAAAGGGTATCGTGGGCCGTATATGCACAGGATCACCCGTGGATTAGTGCTAATTAATAAAAGTTATCATGCTCACACGTGAAACCGATTTGGTTTACATCATATAAACATTATACTTATAACTTATAAACATCGGCACACTAGCCATGGTGAGCATGTTAGCATGCTGATGTTAGCAGTTAGCTCAAAGCAACACAGTGCTTAGTGCAACCTCACGGACCAGCTAGCAATGGCATGGCTGAGCCTAGTCTAGAGTCTGGTTTTTCTTTGAGTGATAGCAGGTTGTCAATATGACCACATTCATGTCAAATGTTTAAAATAAAATAAGGTAAAAACTCTAAAAATTAAAATATGAAATTAAATATATGACTTCAAAGTCAGGGGAATATGACTTTATAAACTTAAATCACTCCAGCATTCCTCACTCAGCACACTGACAGAAGCTTTAATGGATGTTTTCTCTTTGAGTAATCATTCTTCACATTCTGAGCTTGTCAATAACGCTTATCGCTCCAGAACATCTCAAACATTCAAGCAGCTGATGAACACCTCAGTCCAGCTGTGCAGGACGCTTGTAGATATGTATCACTGTCAGGGTATGTGTGTGTGTGTGTGTGTGAGCCTAGAGACAATACAGAAGGTCAGCTACAGGTGAAGGTCTGGAGCATCAGGGCTTCTGTTCCAAGAAGACACATAACTGTGTTCTACCGCCACATGCTTATAACTGCTAAATCATTTAAAGCACAAAATGAATGCACCCACGGAGATATCAGGGACGTTTGCATGAGTTAAAAAAAAACAAAAACTAAGCTCTCAACATAGTCTGGCTTCAGATACTCCCCAGATAAATACTAAATGTGGAAAGCTTTCTACTACTTTGCATCATGTCAATATAATGACAGACATTGAGTGTTGAATCTTGACCCTCATCTTCTGGCATTTTAAATTTGCAACTAGACATACATAGAGCTATTTCTGACTAATGTGATGCTGCTTGTATATGTGCATCCCTTGCATCCACTGCTTGCCTTCTCTCAGTATGCTTCCTGTTGCTTGCAATAGAGATCTCAATCTCACCTCATCATATGAAGATTATTAAAGAAAACATTTTAAAGGATCAGTGGCAGTGTGTGTCATGTAGCTCACAATTGTAGCTCTGACAGATTCTTTGAAAACAAGTGATGACATCAGAGAGGTGCCTCACCCCTGACAAACTCCTTGTCTCCTTAGAATAGCCGAAGAAGATTGCCCCTACATTCTCTTCACTACGCGCTAGCATCCTAATCATCCGGCCTGTTGTAAATATACACAGCGTATAAATAGAGGATACTGAGACCCGAGACATTTGGATCCAGTTCCGAGGAGGAAGAGGTTTGTGTTCTGCTGCACTGGATGATTTGGTGCAGGGTGTCCATGACTGCGGTCAGGTTTGAGGGGCGAGCGCACAAATTTTAGATGCGCTCCTGCCGTCACTGCTGCACCGCAGGCTCAGTGCAACATTTCATCTGCTTAATGGTGGATTAAAGCATCCTGCGGGCAGATTGATATAGGCCGGTGCTATCACTTGTCTTTAAAGGAGAGCGGAAGCCCATGGAAACAGGCTTGATATAGCAGCTGGATCAGGCCCAAACACTGGGCAACACATCACTGTAGATAGAAATTATAAAAATATTATATGGCTCATTAAATTAAACTGGAATCTATATCCATATATTTATATATATATATAGGCAAGACCTTCAGTGATGAGCTCAAACCCCACACAGGAGTTAATTGTGCTTTATGTTGTGTGAAATAATGGATGATTGTTCTATCATAACCTTACCTGAAAATTTGAGCTGAATTTTTGACAAATGACATTGTAAAAATATGATTAATCATCCATCCAAGTCTCTAATTAAGGTTTAATTAGCACCAAGTATGACCTTATTACACGTCTACTACCAGACGACACTGTTTCCAAAGTCAGAGAGCCGGCTACTGACCCAGGAATGTGGGCAGCACAGTGTCAGGGGATTCCTGTCTTTTAACACTGTCACTTTGAACTAAATGTGTTTGCACCTGGAGCTCATGTTTGCACCTATGGTAAAATGAGTCGGGGGTGATCTAAAAGAACAGTTGATAAAAGTCAGCAGGGGAGCAACAGTGAAACAATTTGGTGGACCTAACAAATGTTAATCGACCCATGAAAGCTGCAAGTTATGTGAATGAACTTACAGCTTTCAGAGGCGTCTGAATAAAGTTTGTAGATAAAGATATGGTGGAAGGCTACATGATGTTATTTTGGTTTCTAAGCAAAAAGTATTTGGTGAAAAATAGCACAGTTCTAACACAGCTTTACTTTCACTCTGTCCAGCTTCTTTCCCTCCTAACAGCCATAGCTTTTGGTGTGACCTTTATCATTAACGTGGTTGGTTAAATTTTGTGAATTTAGCTTGTCAAGATTGAATCAAAACCACTATACAAACCGGAAATAACTTCCTTCAAATGGTAAATAATGCAAAAACATGTGGGTCAGAACACCTTTCTTTAATACATTCAAATGACATTCACATCATTCCAACGGAAACTTTTAGACCACTGAACAGAAACAGCACGGAAAAAGCAAAACGCAGCATCTACAAAAAATAATCCTAAATTGACGCTGATTGAAATCTTACATTCCTAAAATACTGTTACCAGGTTACAAGCCCACATTTGAAGATGTCAGTGCAGTGAATATACAATGCCAACGCTTGTTTTCACACGCATGACAACAGCATTTATTTATTTACACTAGTTAACCATTAACAAGATCATTAAAAACAACTTAAAAGCCTTTTGTACCTTATTGTAAAGTTGTATCACTACCACTTGAATATAAGTCCCTCATATAAGCATATTCACACATTAAATAAATGGTTTGTAAGCAGTTATAAAGGCATTTTAAAATTTCCAGTCTTCGGCAGCAATGATAACTTTTCATTTGAAGATATGTTTTATAATGTTACAGCTGTGTTTTACTATATCGTCATTTATTATCAGTTTATACACCAGCCTCCACTTATGGGCATCCACAGAATGAGATATAAATACAAATACAAGACAAATACATTTAGAAACACTGATATCTGCTTACAATAATGTTATAGTTTGTTATAAACCATTTGTTACTGCTTATAAATGCTAAATAGGAGGAGGGGCTTAACGTGTTGCAGTTGTACCAAAAATATTAACATTTAGTCTATAAATCCAGTAAATTGTAAATGTAAAGCACACAAGTTCAGTTATCGATAAAACACTTGAAAAGCTGAGCTCAGCTGACGTTTAACTTTGAAAAAGCCGCTGTGTTACATCAGATTAGTTTCAAACAAGGAGGCGACGGCTGACCTGATTTCTCGCACATTATGAACTGAAGTGTCCTTTTCCACTCGAGTCCTTCTTCAGTCTGAAAGAGAGAGAAAAAAAAGGCACAAAACAATGAAACAGTGCATCCTGTCCCACAGTCACGTGTCCTGCACTCACCTGCTTTTTCCACTTGTAACTTCTGCTTTGGCCAAGTTTATGTGGCTTTTGCCATGACCTCTGACCTCTACAGAGAAACATCTGTTTGAGGCAAAGGATAGCTGACATAATCCTGCTCCAAATCTATTGATGTGATTTACGTTTCACCGTCAAGCGGCTGCAAAAAACAGAGCGTTCCCTGAGGGCGATGTGACAGCAGGACAGCGAGGGTTCAACTCTGGATTTATCCAAACGTTTGCCTCAATAAAGACATAATTACATATTTCAGTCATTGCTCTTTTTGACTCTTTAGAGCCTAAGTTAAAGACAACTGCTGATACTTTCAACTGCACAATCGTATCGTATATTTGAAAGCGGTATTTTGTTCTCACTAATCCCACAATCTCAGATTTTACCTGACTTGGTCTGAACTGCATCCAATATAAAGCAGTTTGAGTTTAGACCAGTGGTGGACAACTGAGGCTCAGGTTGCAGGTAAGACTTCACATTGATCTTAGTCTATACAGCCATTCTGAGTTGAGCCACAGGGATAGACGGGGATCTGTGGAGGCCAGTTAGCCGCTGTAGTGAAACCTGGCTGCTGAAAGATCGGGCATTCCAAGGGGGATTTACTTGTGTGGAAGAAAATGCTCAGCTGAATCCCATGCAAGGATGTTCATCCTTTTCAGCCACCCACAAATAGAAAACCCACAAATACCATTCAGGTAAAACAATGACACTTTGTGAAAAGCATGTTTGAGGTCACGTATGTTTTTTTGTTCTGTCCTCGAAATAATTTGACACCTGAAGTTAACTAGAAGTTTCTAATAGCCGCTTGTGGTGCGAAAAGCGTTTCTTTCAGAAATTAGAAAACTTGGAACATCGCAGTTAGTGTAATAGGACACTAATTAACAGGTGAGCATTACATCGTGTGTCTCTGAGCTGAACTTGTGGAGTGATAAATGTTGTTTTGGGGCTATTGACACAAGAAAAAAGGGTCTGCACAAAAACAGAAGTCGGAAAGACGAAAGTGATAAAATGCATCAGAACTGATGGATTGATTACTCCAGGGTTATTTTTCCTGAACTACACTACAGAGAGATGGTGTTCACAGCAGATGACAATTTACGGCTCAGCTGTAAATTATCTGAATAGCAGTTCCAACAATTCCACGGAACTAAATTATCTTTCAAAAGTTTGGAATCAGCTCTTCTTTCCCTCATTAATGGCTATTTTAACATAAAAAGAGTATAATTCAGATGCTAAATATATTATTTACATTTGAAATAGTTTTGTAGGTATTTGCTTTCCATCCCAGAGAAGTTCAAGGGACACTCAGTCATCACTGAACCACGACAGGCCCTCTGCAGTCTCCTCACCGGTTACATAGAATAGGTTTAAACTGTCAGGCCGCAGCATGTTCAGCTGATATTCTCTGATCCAATTCCATCAGTCTGTTTCCATTTCAACAATTCCAGCTTGTTATTGCCATTATTGTGTGCTTGACACTGAAACGGGAACCTGTTCCTATTTAAATCAGCAGATTTTGATGCTAAGCTTCTAATCTGTTTTACAAATGGTTCTATTCTTTTTTAACTGTTGCTCAGAGGGATCGTCGTTGCTTTCTGCTCATTGGTTGAACCACTGTACAGCGTTTTATTCTGCATGTACAAAACATTGCTTTCTGCAAACCTTTCATGCAAAGTGACATCTCTTTGGAAATCAGACTTTCTACAACCTAAAAGCATGAGACGCCATTCAAAAATATAAAACACTCCTCTCAGAAATCTGTATGTGGAGAGTCAGTCCTTTGTGGCAGGTGATCAGAAACGTTTGAGTGGCAATGTTTCTAAATCAGAAAGAAAAATCCTAGAAATACTCCAGTAGAGCAGAATATAAGTTGTACACAGAATAGTTCAGTTGCAGGTGATCAGAGCTCAAGATGTTACTCACAATAGTGTAAAATATATTGTATGTTTTGCAATATATTCTGCATTTGCAGCACAGAATTGTGACTGAAACAGAGTCAGGTTTAGGTTTGGATCACAGTTATAAATATGGTCTGATTTAAATTTAGGTTTTGGATAAATTCTAATAAAATCAGAGGATTCACTCACGAGGACGAATAAAATTGAGCAGATTTTTCTCATCAAGTCAAATGCACCGTCAACCACCGACCAACAGCAAGACGTGTTCAGAGACAGGACTCGATGGTACAAATACGTTCTTTGAACAAACAATGTAATCTTTTGTTCATATGTTCTCTATTGAATGAAAAAAGACCAGCGGGAGCAAACTGCAGAGAGAATAGAAAGAAGCTTAACGAGCTGTTGTGACTGACGCGTGCATGTTTGTGGCTGGCTAGCATGTTAGCAGTTAGCCTGCAGCAGTATCATTTCACCAATTAGCCCTGTGAATATTCACTATGTGACTACACTTCCAGAACCACATATTTTACAAAGATTGTTAAGTCTTGTGTGTCTGGGGCTGGACATCAGATATTCTCACACGTCAGCTCTTATCACACCAAAGAAAACTAGAGGTTTAACATTTTAGAAACTTCAGCATCACATGAGATCCACCTGAGCTCACTTTAAACTGTGCATGAATGACGAGAGACTGAGATGTAATACAGCCACGGCGTGACTCTGACAGCTTGACACTGCCTGAGGAATGCTGAACCGATGCCGGAGGCGATACCAGCAGGTGAATGAACATCCGTCTGTCAGCAGGCCTCCTGATCACAGCGGTCCTGCCAACTGCACAGAGCCAGGACAGGAATGTCTAAAGCAGCCTGGAGAGGACGACTGCGGTGGAAACTGTCCCTACAACTGCAGACCTCATGGGGTCTGGTTCTGGAGGAGTGAAGGAGTCAGCTGGGATCTGAGTGTGTGGACATGCAAGCAGTTGCATCTTCATGCTGTGCTCATCTTTTTAGAGCATGCTGGTTGGTTGTGGTCCACCACTTTGGTCTTGAATTAAATACCTGACAACAATGGGATGGATTATCACCAGATTTGAAAGAGATATTCAAGGTACCTTGAGGGAAAATTCTCTCTTGGATTGCAGCAACATTTTGACAATTTCAGATAACGAATCCTCATGACTTTGCCATCATCAGGTCAAAAATTCAGTGTGTCCAATACTTCAATTTATGACCAAACACCTGCAAACCTAATGACACTCAGCCTCAGCTGTGCTTTGTGTTCAGTGCCTATTTGAAAATGTGCTAATAAATGTGAATAAACCTGGTAAATATTAGCATTTAGCATTTAGCTCAAAGCACTGCTGTGCCACCTGGCTAGCGTGGTTGTTTACTTTTACAGTGGTTTGAGAGATTTATGCATTCAAACATTTTAAAAGCTAAGCTGTTCATGCACATCCAACCTTACAAGCAGATTTATTTTACACACAAACCTATAAATAACTGTTTTGTTAGAGAGATTACTGACATTTTGGGGTGAAGTCAGAACAGGAGAAATGTGATTTCTTCATTCTCTTCAACATAATGTGAACATTTATCTAATCTTGTCCCCAGGGGAATCAGCAACAAACATGAACAAGGCTTAAAAGGCCTGAGCACAGACGATTAAGACAAATTTCTAAACTGCGGCAAGTTGTCATAATTTCAACATTAGTGAGACAGCTGTTTCCTCTTTCCTTGAGTTACCCAAAGCAGCCTGGGCAGAGTAGAGACAACACAGTCAATAGATCACCAAATGTCCAGGGTGTGATTGTTTACAACTAAACCACTGTGACTCCACATCGTGTGACTGGAGTGCTAATTCTATTTCTGTTTTCTCTACAAGCTGCAACCACCCCTCCCTTTCCTCTGCTGAGGAAGATGCAGCACGGTGAAAACAAGTGAAACACGCATTACTAACTTAAGCCCCACGCATGTTCTGCAGGCCACCTGCCACAGCATCAACTGAAGAACAAAGGAAGAATCTAGAAAATGTGACACTCTTGTTGTAAAATGTATGTGGTGTAAATAGCGAGGGTCGAGGCCCAGCATACTTTGACAACTCTTAAAATAAAAGGACGTGTGTTGGAGCATCAAGGAAAGTAAAAAGTGAGATTTTTACTTTGCTTCTCAGCAGCTGATCTGTGTGTTTCCTGCAGCAGGAGGAGAAATCAACCTGGATTAAATATTGTATGTCTGAATATAAAATAATAATAATTGGGTCAACGGTGAAGAAACCTCTATGTTTCCGTTTTCTTCACGTTCTGTCTTGCGCAGCGGCCTTCATTGAAATATATCCTAGTCTGGGCTACACATCACAGCAGCCGCCGCACATCCAATTCTGCAGAGACTTGCTCAATGACGGGCAAAGAATGTGACTCTGACATTGAAGCCACATTATTCTCCTGCAGTCTCTGTGTTCCCTTTAATTAGGATTGTCTGACCTATGACCTTTGGAACCAGAACCTGAAGCAGGAAAAGGACAAACCGTTTGTTCTTCATGAAGAGGAGTGACACAGGAAGCTAACATACAGCATGCGTACAGACACAAAGGAAGGTATCAGTCCGGTGTACGCGTGTCATGGCGTCACGCTGAAGAGTTCTGCGCTGGTTTCAGTTTAAAAATAATCACGTTCACCTCGTTTTTCATTGTCTGAGCCTATCATGACCTCATAAGGGGTTCAGTTTCAAAACAAACCCAACAAAACCGTTTGGAAAACAATCAGCTCGTCTCCTGGCCCCTTTTTATTGGGTGCACAGTTTCTTATATGTTGACAGGGCGTTAAAGGGAATGCGTCCTCAGAAGTCAAAAGCCAAACCTCACTGACAGTTTTATTTTGTCCAGTAATGGGCACTTGTATGCCTGGAATGACTAGTTAACATTTTTCACTTATACTTTGGAGCTTTAACAAGTCAAACTGTCCTGTTCAACTCGACCTTTGCCACAGGATGTGCAAGTCGCACCACCAACAGCTCTGTCTCTGCCAAAGATTTTCACGGATTCAAAGACGACCACGGCCTCATTTCCATTAAAGCCCCCTAAAAACTTGCAGACAAACACTGAGCACTTATCCAGTCCATTGAATATACATGACGCAACAAGCAACAATGAAAATCGAAGCTCAGAAAAAAGGAAGGCCGAGATTTAGTGCAGCACACGACCCCGCAGTACAACTGTTGTCCACAGCCAGAAGTTCTGCTAAGCTCAGCTAACTGGCTGCATATTCAGCTTCATATTTCTCACACAGATTTGACAGTAAAATTAATGATCTTATCCTTCTCTGAGGCAGGAAGCTGATAAGTATATTCCCCAAAATGTCAAAGTATTTCTATAAGAGCTGCAGCTATGACTTTCATGTATACAAAACAACATTTTTCAGTAGAAGCGAAACAGGAAAATTCTCCTTTTTCACTAATTTCTAGTTTGGTTTATACTTCACTTTTCCCGTTGCTGTACCTTCTATGACTGGATTCATGTTTTTTAACTTACAGTTAACATTAGAGGCTCTCTTCAGCTTGATCTGTGCGAGAATATTTGTGTTAAAATGAGGGAAAAAGCTAAAAAACAGAACATAGAATGATTGACTATGATGTAAAGTGTAATTAATCAATTAATTAAGCCTTAAAGTGAGCTAAATATATGTTTATTTGCCATTTGTCCTGCCCTTTATATCATCTTCCAAAGCTTTGTAGGCTGACACTGATAAAAGAGCCAAACCAAAGCAAATGCATCTTTTTCTGAATGCTGCTGTGTGTGTTTAACCAGGATGAGGGTGTGTCTGAGTATCGCTGTATATCCCAAAACACTGTCGAGAATGAGCCTGGTGCTGCTTTTATTTCTTGCTATATGAAACTAGTGATTATCAAATGATTCCTTTTGGATATAACATCTCAGGTCTTATTCGCTTTTAAACGAGGATTTTCACACTAAGCGCTGTGCATGTGGGGATTTTAAGAAGTTTCACAAATCCAGTGCAGCAGAAATGCTTCTCCATGCATAATGGGGCGTACTGTAAAATCCTTAAATATGTGATGACACACAGTCGTCGGCCTTGAACCTGCATGTGCAGCACACGCAGCCCTTTCATGATGCACGTCTAATAGCTATCTACACCACTTTTGCAATTGCAAGTTTTCTAGTTCTTGACCAAAACTTGATGCTTTGTGGTAGGAAGTCAGGAGAGGAAGGGGCAGAACCGGCCTCTACCAGCTGCTTTCTTCTCGTAGTGTGAAGGGAGTGTCAGTCTGTGCTTTCCGACAGTCCCTCCCTCCTGTAAAGCTGCCCAGGTGTAATGGCCGACCTGCCGATCTGAACCACATCAAACCTCACGGCAGGAAGCGTCCCTTCACTGTTATTACTGAGATAGAGATCTTGCATTCACCACATGGCACGCTGTCATCCTGCCAACCATAAATCTGTGTTTACACCTGCAATATCGCCCAAGGAAATTATGACTTGTGCTCCTGCTGGGAAGCAGGAAAAGGAGACAAACAGCGAAAAGGTAAAATAAGTAAACTCATAAGTCTTTGTTTATCATGAGCATAGAAAGAACAAACGGTAAAAGGCCTCATTCATGATCCTAAAATATCTTCAGCTTCAGACCCTCATGACCCTCATTGTCTCCATGATCCGTCCCTGAAGCAGCAGCCAATAAGAGCCTCTGCAAATAAAACAAGCTAACTTCTTACCTTGTTTGCCTCACACAGTTAATTCTCAGTCCCTCACTCTCTTTCACTTGCCCCCTCCTCGCTGTGAAATATTCAGCCCAGGCGCTACAGACAGTTTCCTCCGACATCAGCCATCAAACATGAAAGCCGAGCTCTGACTGGAAAATAACACAGTGGAGTCCCAGGTCTAATTATGCTGGTTTAGTTTATGACCTGTCAGCTCATGTCCATTATCCACAACTGCAGAATGGTGAGCAGCCTTTCAACTTCAGTTTCCAGCTTGCTCATCACTTCCCAGACCAGGTGGCAGTGAGTGACGAGTTCACTTTTTCCTTTTCTCTTCTCGTTTTCAAATTGCACGCCACAAAAATTCTCGCCGTTTCTCACAGTCTGCGACAGACGTGATTCAGGTGTCTATGAACTCACCTCCAGACTACAGACAAATCAATCTCAACTGCAAAAAGTCAGCTCTCAAAAACAAGACAAACGCAGTAAAATGGGGGATATAGCACCTAAAATATGCAAACTTATCTGCAAACAGAACAGGAAAATTTCACACGCCAAGATTTTAAAAACAAGTAAAATTATCTAGTCTCAAAGACCTGCAGTCACCTGAAAAGTAGATCAGCCAAACTAAAAACAAGTAATTTTTGGAAATTGTAGTTTCAAGGATCCTCAAATTCAGAGGTTAAATCTCAGTAAGAAGTAATAATCTTATTCTTATCTTATCTTATAAGATATTTGAAACAAATGAAATAGCATAAAAATGGTGAGAAGATGTCGGAAGACGGAAGTGTATACACACACACACACACACACACACACACACACATACATACATACATATATACATATATATATATTTATACACACACACCTAGATTTCACTTTTTGCAGGGTAAACAACAGGTTTTCAACCTTTTGGCCCTTTGAGTGTCCGTGAAGTGTTTCCAGGTAACTAACTGTACATTTTCAAAGGAGGGAATTCAGTCAGATGATGGTTTAAAGATAAATGTGTATAAATATGAGGTTGGTTTAAATGGAAACGGTGTTAGAACACAGGGAGTGTTCACATAGAGAAAAAGGAACTGAAAACATATCGATAGCACGTTTGAAAGCATGCCAGCTATTATTTTACATGCTGTCAGTTTCGGGTATTGTTAGAGACCACACATCACTGAGACAAAGGCAAACAAGTTGTGGTTTTCCGTAACCTTGGATCACGTTTTGAATAAGGGTCTTGCTGCAAACATCCATCTTAAAACATGTTGGTGGAAGTGGAGGAGTCTTGTCACAGGACAGAGACTTCCCACCATCAGACATAAATACAGCTAGGTGTCATTCATCTAAAAGAAATGCGTTAAAGGTAAGGATTAAAAGAGAAACTTGAGGCAAGGAGATCATATTTATGCGTGTAGTGCTTTGTCTCCCGAGCATGTTGTGTTGAGAAACAGCTGCTGCCGGGATTATTCTCGCAGACGATATGCGGTTGGGGTGGATGGTGGGTTCACTTCCTTCTGTGTGTGGTGAGGTTTAGACGACAACAGCACTTTGGTAATGGTTAGGTAAAGATCACGATTAAAGGCGGAATGAGTCGTAGAATGAATGGGATTTGTCCCGCCCTCACACCCTGAGCGCTGTCATTGGCTGGAGCTACACACCCACTACCCAAAGGCTGATGCCCAGAAATGTCCCAAACACAGCAAAACAGTCAGAGGACACGATCTCTGCAGAGACAAACACTGTCACACTCTTCCAGTGGGTCATAGTGATGACTTTTGAGGAAAAAACCTTCTTATCCAGCCTTTAAATGTTAATAAAAGCAAATGTGATATTTACGTACTTTAAATCCTATGAGGCTGATTTTAGAACTTAAGCGTACGGCCAGCAAAGCATGTTGGAGCTCAGAGGACTGGAGAAACCCAAAAGAGGTCTGGATTAAACTGTAACATCTACATTTAAAGGTTTGATGTTACTGACATCACATTGATTACATTAATCATTGTGGGCCTTTTTCACAGTGAAAGCACAAATAATCAAAAGACTGATGGCTGAATTCCATTTGGCTGCTCCAGTTTCAGGGTCTTGGTGTTGTGCATGCTGGCTTATTATTAGCTTGAAAATGTCTGCTGTGAAAAGTCATATTTGCACACGTATTCCAGTCACATTTGTCAGCTGTAGATCATATCATAGATGCAGCTATAATAAGAACATGTCTCATTAGATTTCGTACTTATTGCTCTCATTTTTCGTTATATGGAAGCCCCACTCTCTATATAAAGAGATATTTAGAGACATGAACTGCAGCTGAGTGCCTTTGATGATGTGGAGATGCTTGGGATTTCTAAAGCTGGTGTTTTTGCGAGGACGGAGGTGACCTGTGACTGCTAACGCGGAGCATCTGAGCGGCCAGCTCCTCAGATGTGAGCTTATCATCAGCTGTTAAGAGCAGCGTGAATTCCTCGGGCCTCGGGCTTCGGCCCTGAGCGTTTCTGAGCAGACAGGAAGAGGAGAGGGAGCGCAGGTGCAGGTGTGGTCCTGAAGCACATGATGATTAGAGTGAGAGGGCCCATGTTAGCACCCGTGCCAGAAGAATCTCATCCATCAGTGGTAGAGAGAGCAGGGGGAAACAGGAGGGAAAAGGAATGAAAGCCTTAAAGTTTGCAGAAATTGATCTTGGTAGAAAAGAAGTGGTTTTGGATCAGTAAAGTTAAAGAGAAACTGCTTTTTCATAATTAATCACAGCATACAGACCCAAAGATGAGCATGGAGATTCATCTTGAGTTTGCTCGGGTAACTTTGGTCACGTGATAATGATGTCAGAGACCATAAGATGCGATTAAGTTGAGATAATATGGATTGGCAGACAGACCTATATTTATATTTACTTAGCGCACAAAAATCTATTAAAACAATTAATCAGAGAAGCAATGAAAAGCAAAAGCAAACAGTCTGAGGGAGTGATATACTGTATGTTGTGATACCGACTTTTTCAACCAGCAGAGAGGCTCACTTTCGGATGCAGCTTCCAGCGTATATTTATAAACTGCTGCATGTCAGGCTGTCAGCGTGATTTACAATTTTGGGGACCAGCACATTTTATAATTTTAGATTTAATGGTTATGACTCCTCTATTTTTAATATCTTGATTCAGGACGGGAAGCTGTAACACAGCACTCCCAGCGGTCGTACGTGGACTGTTGACCTGCGGTTCAGGGTGGGGGTTTTCCATTCACTAACACCTGAGCTGGCTGAGCAGCGAAAGCAGCTGCAGCAGAGCGACTTACCGAGCTCCCGAAGAGCAGCACAGGGCCAGAGGGGCAATATGTGTCACACCGGACAGTCCAGAGGAACATCCCAGAACAGGCTGTTGCACTTCAGATCTGTTTAAAAGACATGAGGGGTGAACAGTTGGCGGCTTGGGAATATGAATCATGATGTCAAACTCAAGAACCAATGTAATGTCATGCTGTAATTTGCTGTTTTATTGTAAATTAGACAGAAGAGTCAATGATCTCTCATTTTCCTGCCAGCTGCACTTACATTAACTAGAGCTAGACTGATAAATCAGTTGAAATTACAGTAGCTTATTGCACAAATAGTATCAGTGCATATGTGGTATGAAGTAACAAAGCACTGCAGTATAGAAATCCCAAACTAGGCTTGAGGTTATTTAGAAACACTGAGTGTCCACCAGAGAGCACCGATGAGGTTTTTCAGCTGTAACATGTCCTGCTCAGTATTTATGTCCAATCAGCATCACTACCAGCCTCAAAAATCTGCATCAGTCGGGCTACAACATCGACCCAAAAGATTATACTTTCCCTACAGGATTACTGATATCTTCACTATATGAACTATTAATGAACTATTCACTATATGAAGACATTAGTAGGATTATAAGTAAAATACATTGGCGTTTTTCAAATTCTTATTTTCTTACAGTGCTGACATACATGCAAAGGAAACACATATGTACATTGAAAGTTTCTGATTACTGTAATTGTCCCCCATGGGAAGTGACCCCATCTAATCCTAGTATGACTCCAATGTAAGAGATGTGTCAAAAAGTCGTTTTTGAGAAAGACCTGAGAATTAGCCAAATCAAGCAGGGATCTGCAACTCATTGTCTGGTGTCTGGAGAGTTTTTTTTTTTTTTTCACTACACAGACTCTCTTGCTTAAACTGCTGTAGTCTCATATTGGCATCGCATCAGCTGATCATTAGAGTACATTTTTGGGCTGTTTCACAGCCAGTATGGAAAGGACACTGCAACAGCGACTCCAGTATGGATATGTCAGCAATATACTAAGACAGACGTGGAAAAAACTGAGCCTGAATCTTTAAATGTTGCGCAGAAAGGTGAATTTCCGAGTCCACTGCAATTATATATACCTGGAAAATAACAGAGTGAATGACTGCATGGCTCTAAGTTCTCTTTTTTGTCACCTGTTAGCGGAAATGTGTTGAAATGACACATGTTGCATTAAGCTGGAACTGAGACATGAACAGAGCTGTCATTATGCTGTCAACATAACCAGCATGTGAGTCTGCAGTGAGTTCAACACACTGCACGGTCGAGCAGAGGATACTGCTGACTTCTTTCAGCAGTGGTACAAGTACATGAAATAACTTTAAAGACTTCCTCTAATGGAAGTGTTTATCCATGTCCTTATGGTGTTTTTATATGCTACAAGATATATTAAAGGAATAAGCCGTCAGCGTCATGGCTGAGCATCTCCACCAAAGATCTGCAGTGGACCAATGACAGTCTCACAAACACAGAGCTTCATACACAACATATCTGACTCCTGTCAGCTGTGAAAGGAGATCTATCAGAGAAGAAGCCAGGTGTAGCTACAGAACAGGTAAGTTTCACTGCGTTTAGAAGATGGCAGCAATGTGTTGTTTTGGGGTGTAAAAGGAGAAATGGTGAGCCTTCGTGGTTTACCAAAGGATCTGAAAATCTGAGAGCAGAACTGAGGAGATTCCTCTGTTTGCCCACAGGACTCATCCTGAAGCCTGACGCCGTTCACCCTGTGGACACAGCGAGTGCGAGCCAACATGTTGGTCAGCCAGTAAGTGTATTTGTCTCATGTTTTATCCGATGACTGCGTCCAAACAAATCTGCAGTGTGCCAGATAATGTTAGCCAGCATTAGCCTGCCAAGTTATTCACGATGATTCATGTCAAATGCTGACAGGACACTTTGGGCTTCGGGGGTGTTGATGAAGAAGTTACAGTGAATGTTTGTCAGGTAGCTAAACTGCTGATGAGGCGTGTGTGTTTGGACGGGTGGAGATAAAGTGTGTATGTGTAGAGTCATATGGAAGCCAGTGTAAGGCCTCAAGTGTTTGTTTTTTTTTCATGGAAAAAACTTTTAAATACATAATTTTGACAAACGGGTGAGTTTTAGGGGTTTTCCTTGAAATACCAACCTCTCTGCTGTCTGTCAGCATTGTTGCTGTTGTTCTCATTTGCCTCCTTCAGCGATTCCACTGAGGTCTTGCTGGAGACGACTCCTTCATCATCAGTTTTCTCCTCCGCACTCGGCTCCACAGGTGCAGGAGGACTCTGCTCGACCGCGTCCTCCTCGGGCTTGTCCTCTGCGCCGTCTGGGGGCGGCGCCGGAGCTGCAGACTCAGCGCTGGGATCAACAACAGATTTATCAGCCTCAGCTGTGAAGGACAACAAAAGCAAACCACATTGCTTTTTCATCGGTTTTTCCGGAACATTAATGCTGCTTTCCTGCTCTGAATCCAGTTATAGCACGACACATGTGAGAGAAAACAATATGTGGATGAATTAAAACAACACACAGCGTGAGTCATTAGAGCATACTGGAAAAACTGTAACAGGAAGTTAAACTTTTTAAGTAAATTCAGTGTGTAATGGTACTGAGATGTTTCTCCATCACATAAACTTCTGTGACTTTGCAGATCTGATTCTTGGTTGACTGCATTCTGTATTTAGCACCCACATAATAACAGTATTTCCACTCACATAGCCTGAAGTGGTTTTGCCCTCTCTGACAGACAGGGGGGGATTTCTCTTGGGCGAAGGCATTTCAGGGGGCCACCATGTTGGTAATGAGGCAGCTGATTACTGACCAGTTCCTAATGAGCCACAGCCATGCAGCTGTTGGAGGCTGTGGGAAAGTAGGGCGGCCCCATCATTATCTGACCCGGGGTTAGGTGGAGGGAAAGCGGAGATGAAGGGGAGAGGAAGGTGACCGTTGTTCTACACATAGTTCTGCTGTGAGTAAATGGTTCCTCAGGCATCATTCCAGTCTTCAGAGAAACATCATGTCTGTTGGGTTTATGGTAGATGACTAGACACTTTATCACAGGTGGACTCCTGACCTGACTGTAACCTTGGCATTCTCCTTGATTATACTGAGACTGCAAATGTGATCTGAAGTTGGCATTTTTTATTTACAAAGTTACTGATTGAAATGCAGCATTTAAAGGGATAGTTCAACCTTTTGGGAAATATCTTGATTTCCTTTCCTTCCAAAAATTAGGAAAGCAAATAAACTACATCTGAGGCTGAAGTTTGTGTTTGGTGCCAAACAGAAAATGCTAAGCTGAGATGGTGAACAAGGTAAACATTGAAAAAAGGATGTTAGCACTTTTTATTTTGCGCATGTTGTTTTAGCATGCTGACATTAGCATTCAGCTCAAAGCGCGGCTGCACTGAAGTACAGCTGCACAGAGCTGCCCACAGCTAGCATGACTGTAGACTAAAGTCTGACCATGAGGAACAGCTGCAAAGGAGTTTGCCCCCATATGTGGTCGGACAGCACATTGTACGAACTAGCTCTTTTGAGCACTCTTCAACACTTAGACAAACAAGTTAATTAGTTAATTAATGGGCTTTAGAAGTGTTGGTAGGCATACTTCTTTAACTTTGAAGAGAGGCATGCCGGCTGCTGCCCTCTGCTTCAAGGAGTCCACACATATTTTGTAAAACAGGGTTTTTCCTCCTCCATTCAAATCTCTGTCCATATGAAAATGCAAAAACACAAACGAATCGCTTTCAAAAGCATGCCAAACCAACAGGTATATGAGCAATATAACCCTATCCCTAAAGCAAAGTTGGCCAATCAGAAGGCTGAGAAAAAGCTATTAGGCTACCTGCAACTAAAGGTCTGACCGGGTCTCCACCAAAACCGCCGACCTTGGCAGAGGGGTCTGCGTCGCCGGCCTCTTTTCCTCAAAATAGTCGAAGAGTAACTGCACATTTATGTGTAAACATATTTTAAAAAGTCCTGTTGGCGAAGTTATGACCAGCACTCCTTTGCCATGTCAGCCACTGCACAACATCACCTCATGTAAACAAAGTAGAAAGGTTTGAAAAATACCCATGCACGTTTGGACTAGGCCCCATTGTTAATGCTAATGCTAGTGTACAGACGGTGTTTGAGCTACATTTCCATCACTCTCCTGTCAGCTTGTTAGCATTTCCCAGCGTGGCACTGATTATACCTTTATCACTCTTATACACGGAGTCTGCGGGGCCACCAGCTTTCATTTCATCACCCAAAAATCACAAAGTAGTGCTATAATATTTATTTGCTGTGTGACATTTTATTGTCAGGGGTTGTTTTTGGAAAATTCCTGCACATGCATGTGCACCTGAATGCGTATCCTGTATGTCCTTCTGTGTGTCAATGTGCCAGTTTTCTTGGTCTGTTTATGTTCTCTGTGTTTATTGCTGTTTTTAATGCTGCTTTGACCTCGTCTATGAAAAAAAACTGATTCGAATCTCAATGGGATTGCAGCCTGATTAAAAAGAGGAAAAGAAATGAGAAGAAGTATTTGAACTCAGCCTACAGGAAGTGACAAAACAGACAGCTGGTGAAATATTTTTAACCTGCAAAGATGCATTCGGTTCTGATAAAAGTCGACCTACCATTGGTGCTTTCCGCTTGTTTTTTCACCTTCTATCATTTAAAATATCACATTCCAGTCGGGGTACTGATAGTTTAATTTTCCAGTTACGTCATAGCAGTTGCCCAACATTGCTTGAAGTCATCGGTTTGCAGAAGGATGTTGGTTGCAGTAACACTTCTTTTCATGCTTATCTCATTCTGTGGTTTAGAAAATCGTTCTCATTACACTGTCACGAATATTCAAGCAGCTTCCATTTCATATTAGAGGTGCTCGCTACACTGCAGTCACATTAACTGTGCACCAAGCCAAAGAAATCCCTTACCAAAGGGCCCATGAGGATGAGAGCGATGGTTGAGGTTGTGGCTGTTGTGTTTAACAAAAGAGTTATCATTTTAAGCCTTTCTCACATCCAGACATATGATGATGAGATTTGACGTGTTGTAATAGAGGAAATCACAATTTGCCAGTTGCTGGCTGGTTTCTTCAGATCCACTTCATTAATGGAAACCCTTGAGATAGATGAGAGCCCTGAACAAGCAGTGACCATCAGCCAAATCAGACTGCATCAAGCTGAATCAAAGCAGCAGTAACAAACCCAGCTGCATGTTCAGAAACCTGGCTGCCCACCTGCTCCGACCGCTGACAGACAGTTTTTCCTTTCCATGTGAGGAAGAGGACCATTTGGAAGGTAGCTGCTTTTCAAAGCGGCCATCAGCACTGTCCGTTTAAACAACATGCGGCCCAGGGCAGGGAGGCAGGCCCAGGCATGAACTGCACCTTTTACCTCACCCCTCATTCAGCCCGAGTAAAACAGGAACACTTCATTCATTCTCAGACAAGTGAAAATGTCAAAACAATAAGAATAATGTATCACATGATGCTACAGATGTCTGGTTAATTAGCATAAAATATAAAATAAATAATAAAAAATACAAATCATAGACAAAAATATGTAATTTTCTGTCTTGTTGCATATGAAGACAAAGACTTTGGTATGTTTTTAGCAGAACAACACTCACTCACTTTGAAACGCTGTAGGAGTGTGAGGCGTCAGCTGCAGTCATGGCAAACTGAATGAGCTTGTAATGTGTTAACTTAGCTTCCATTTCCATCAAGTGGCAAACATGAGTACTGCAGGCCACATTTTCAGCTCTCAAATTAAGGAAGCAATGAGCGTCAGTCGTGCACACGCATTTGGTCAAAGACGTTTCAAAATTTTTCGGTGGAAGTGCTGAACTGATCCGAATGCACTGCAAATTTGCATTTGAAGTTGTGTTTTGAGACCTGTGTGAGTCATTCTGCTGTGCAAAATGTCAGATTTCCTTCTTGTAAAACACCAGCAATCAGTTGATGAACAAGTGGTGGCTGATAACTTTCACAAAGCTGCTTCAAATACAGTAAAAATCTAACTTTTTCTGTAAGAAAAACAAAATAATGCCTGTAGTGGGGCAAAGCACATTTTCTATTGTTTGAATGTATGCCTGCAGGAATCAGTCTCACAGGGTCTGTGTTAATTTAGAGATGTTACAAACTATACTTCCTTTTATTCAGCTTAACTGATCTTAAGAAAGAGGAAGGAAAACAGTACACAATTAGGCCACAAAATATTTTTAAATCCTCAACATGATTTGCTAGTTGAGACTAGAGTCCTAGCTCACGCTGTGTTGTCCCACTTTGTTTCTCCATTAACACAACACAAAAAGAGATGCTGATCAGTCACAGTTCGTTCTTACCTTTCTGCTCCTCCTGCTCTTCAGGTTTCAGAGGTTTTGCCTCTGGTTCTTGTGGCTCATTTGCAGCACTTTCTGCACTTCCAAATGTTTGCAGACCTGAGAAGTGTGCAGTACATGGATCAGGATTTACGACATTTCTGCGACCACAGAGCAGCACAATCTGTTTGTGACAGCTTCTCTGTAACGTTGTTGTTTATGTACGTGGGCGTGCTGAACCGACCGTTCTGAGAGACGGTATCAACAGGCAGCTCAGGCTCCACAGTGCTGAGAGGGATGTTGGCTTCATCCGGTCTGGAAGTGAAGTCAACAGAGTAGCGCTGCAGGAAGAGGGGATTCAAATACACACAGAAACACACATATTAATGTCACAACATTACGGGAATGGGACCAATTTCATGTCTGCGCTCTAAAAAGCTACTTCCAACTGCTGGTTAGCTTAGCATAAAGACTGGAAACAGGTGGAAACAGCCAGCCTGGCTCTGTCCAAGGGTGAAAAAATATTTTTTATTATTATTTATTTGTTTATTTGAATGGGACAGTGCATATTGATGAACATGTTAACACATGTAAAGATGCCGGATTGTAGCTTGACGCTATATGTGCTACATGTGTGCCAGCACCTCTAAAGCTCACGTAATAACACTTTATGTCATATTTGTTTAATCTGCAGAAAAATTAGATGTAAAAAGAACATCGTTGTGGCTTTATGTTGTGGTGCAGGTACAGGTGTTAACTACGTAAGAATACAACAAAATACTTCACTTTCTGTACGGATCAAACAAATAAGGTATAATGCCATAATTAGTAGGCTTGTTTTCCCCTGTCTTTATGCTAAGCTATGCTAACAAATTGCTGGCTGTAGCTAAATATTTAGAAAACAGACACAGCTCATGGAGAGAAAGCAAATAGGCATATTTTTGAAAGCAGAAGTGAGAGGAAACCCTACTTACTCTTACTCTCCTCCGACTGAAGTAGCAGGCAAGTCCAAAACCAAGAGCTACGAGGATGATCACAACGAGGATGATGATGCCTGAAGGAGGAAACAGAGGAAGACATTTGCCCACATTGTGCCCTCGCAGTGTGGCTCCAGACAAAAACTTAAATTTAGGTATGTATTATAAACTAAACTGACATTCTAGCTACAACCTCACAAATACATTCTGGTTCGATATCATTTCATATCACAAGCTGGAACACATTTAAATGTAACTCACCGATGCCGTCACCTTTTTCCATGTTTGGCTTAGCAGTGGAGCCTGCAGCCAATGCAGAAAAAGAAAAGAGGCTGACGTCAAACAGTGAATACGAAGTTGAGATGCTAAACCTGCTAATGAGTTGTCAGATGTCACCTCCTGTTCATAACACAACTGGAAAGCTGCTTCCAGTCTCCCATCATCCGTCACATATTCAACTGGCTTAAAGCTGCAGTTACAGCTTTTAAAAGATTATTTGGCCACTTGGGGGCAGCAAAACAAGCGACATTATCGTCTCACAAAGCTGAAGTGGCTAACCTGTTAGCCATTGTTCTTGTGTTTGAGATACGTGGGCCAGACGTGGCCATTGAACAGGCTCACAATGTCCGGTAATGTTAGTCAAATTGTTGTAGGACATGGTTATTCATCAGCAGTCTCCACTCACTCTTGTCCTTGAGGTTGTCTTTTGCTTTGGTGGTAGCTGTAGGACCGGCGGGTTTGGGCGTAGGCAAGATCATCTTGGGCGTCACGTTTTTAGTGGTTTGGTCATCTTGAGAACTTTCATTCGCTGAATCAGAGAGGCGTGTTATTCCACAAACGTTGAGACGGGCGGGGGACAGTCATAAATCAAAGAAGACATGATGGTGCGTGGACTGGCTATAAGGGTTCAGATCATAGCTCTCACCTTTCTGCTTTGTTGTTGAGGGTGTGATGGTGCTTTTGGTGTTGGTGGTGTTCATGTCGCTGGTGGTAATGGAGACACTGGCGGTGTTGGTGGCGGCGGAGGCTGTTACAGTGATTGGAGTGCCGTCGGTACCGCCGACTGTGTTGTTAAATGTCTTTGAAGTTGTGGAAGACCATCTGAACGTTGACGTCTCATCTGCTGCGACAGAAGCCACAACCAAACCTGCAGGAAATAATAATAAGGAAATCATTTTCTCGGTCAGTTTAGCATTAGTTCGAGTGTTTGTGTGTAGCACACATTTACAATCAATCATCACAGTATCACACCCAGATCTGCACGCACACCGAAACATTGCACAGACGCTCTTTATATAATAAACAACTGATCACCACAAAACAAAATTTACTGTAGAGTAATTTCATTATCGTACCCTAAAGGAAAGCAGTTACATAATTAGTGCATGTTAAGGTGTGGTCCTTGTGACTTGTGACCTTTACTCATACACTCTAATGATTTTTTCATTAAATTAAGCATTTATATTGAATTTTCATCACATTTTTACTAACTAAGATTAACTACCTGACCCAGACAGAAGCTCTGAAGTACAGGATTCTCAAAATATAAATGTTTGCATGGACAAAAAACAAGATTCAAGATCAATGCAGTACAATCAGGTAAATAATACACATAAAGAGGCTCACCTAGGATAAAGAAGGAAGGACCGATCGGTTGCATTGCGAGTCTGTTTGATGGCAGCAACAGCAACTTCTAGCTGTACGGTGCAATATGTGTTATCAGAGCTCTGTGACGCCTTCATACACTGCTTTTCTTACTGAATGCTGTGGAGTTTTGCATGTATCTAAAATAACCACAAAACAGGATCAACGCCTCTGACCACAGCAGGATGCATCAAAGAACAGCGTTGCTCAAACGGTGTAAGTAAGAGGAAACATTGTGCTCCTACGTTGCTTCAGACTCTCCCCTCGCAGCAGAACAGTAAGAGGTAGCAGATGTGTAATGTTACTGACAAAACGCTTCTGCTTTGCTTCACTGTATATTCAGTTCATTTGGTGGCAGCTGTAACATGTCAGAGCAAATGTTTCATATAATATTAACTCTTAGTGTTCAAAGGATTGATTTCCTAATTCACAGTTATCAGTTTATTTCTTCTGATCAATACATTGTAAATCTATGATCGGCAATTGTAGAGACCGACAGTGTTGCAAAACAGGTTGCTTGGTGCAATTTTTCCATTGTGGTCAGTACTATTTTATGCTCACTAGATGTCGCTGTGACTAAGGGGAAAGACGCCAGACGGTGATAAGACAGTTGCCCTCTTTTCTGACTGACTAACTTTAACTTTGCCTAAATATATTCCCTGTCTCTGCATGTTTTTCCATTATAAAGATCAATAATAATATTGTTGAGGCAAAAGAGGACATTATGGCATGCTTTGCGGTGTGGTGCAACGATTTTGATAACTGATTCACAATTTTAGCCTTTTATCAAGCACAAATTGCAAACTTTCACCGGCTGCAGCTTCTCAGATGTAAAGATATGATGCTTTCCTTTGTCATATATGAATATCTTTGGGTTTGGGACTGCTGGATCTATAAAACAAGACTTCTGAATTCAGGTCCTTGGGCTCTGGGAATTCATAACAAGTGTTTGACACTTTTTTTTTCTGGCATTTTATAGACTGAACAATCGCGCAATTAACTGAGAAAATTAGCGTCAGATTAATTCAGAATGAAAAAAGTGCTTTTTGCTGAAATGCTGCTGCTTTTTTAATGTTTATGATTCTGTGTGTGCCGGTTTACAAGTGTGTCAGCATTGCTTGTCTTGTGTGGGTGGAGTTGTTGTAAGGGTGTATGTGTGCTCAGCCTTGTAGGTTCATTTATTACTGTTTATTTCCCCATGCCAGTGGTAATCAGCAGCAGGATTAGTGTTAACTGCCACCCAGTCACTGGCAGGCTCCACGTGGGCCACCGCAGGCCCCTCCTGCCTGACCGGGTCTGTCCGGGACCCGCTCGCAGTGACGAGGAACTGGGAGTCCGCTAATCCTGAAAAAAGACCCCCGCCTGGCTTCCTCTCTGGGCCACCTATCACCACATCACAGAGCCCGGGCACCAGCACCAGGCCTGGCCCGGTGGATGAGCTAATCACTGAGAGGAGGAGAGGAGAGGAGAGGAGAGGAGAGGAGAGGAGAGGAGAGGAGAGGAGGAGAGGAGAGAGTGTGTTTCTATGTATGTGTGTGTGAGAGAGACACAGAGAGGGGAGAGAGCCGGACCACCCACCCGGAGGATTCAGAGGCACAGGATTCACAGCCCATTCTGTTGACCTGCCACACCGCCCCAGCTCTGGGCAAGGCCCTCCCCAATTGTTCCGCCTGCTAACATGAGGAGGGGGGTTAGACAAGGGGGGATGGGGGGTGGACGAGCAGTAAACAGTGGGCTGAGCTTCTCTCCTTCAGCGCACAAAGGGGCTGAATTGTGTCGGGACTGGAGCACTTTTTAGAGTGGCCCTGCCATGGGGCCTGAATGAAACATCTGTGGAGGCTGAGCCCGAGGGAGAAAATGCTATTTTGCTGTTCAACCACACTGACAACCTGTTTTCTCTTTCTTTACCCCCACCCACCCCACACACCACACACCACCACCACCACCACCACCACCTCTCCTCGCTGTTATTTCTCCCTTGGCCTTGTAAAACTATTCATACTGTATACTCACATTTGCCAAGCAAGAAACAGAGAAGCAACAGTAAATGAGAGAGAGATGACTTGAAAGTTTGAATGAGGATACAGTGAACTGGAAACTGGATATTTACATATTTTTCCACGTTATTATGAACTTGCACTTTTAAAAAAATTTAATTCAATTTACTTTATTTCATCAGGAAAATCCAATCAGTTTAAATTCTGCTCTCCAAACAAACAATGCGAACAGTTAAACAAACTCATAGGTAACAGTGTAATACTGGGGCCAAGATTTCAGTTAGACTAGTTTGTTCCCGTGTGGACCTGTCAAACCAGTTCTATGTATGACTTTGACATAGTTTATAGTAAAAATGCTGAGTTTTGATGAGCTATATACAAAAGTGTTTAAATGGAGTTTAAATCCATTAGTGAGAGCCAGGCTAACATTCTGCATTAAGGCACCGAGAAGCATGCAGGGACAAAGTGACAAAGATTATAATAAATATATTATCATACATTTTCAGGATCTGATTGCAAAGGAAAACTCAGGTTTGTTACATCTTGGGTCATCGTTTCTATTCATTGAACATGATGAGAAGTCATGCTGCGATAATGTCAGACGAGGCAAGAAACTAGCAGTCAGACGACAGCTGAGGCCAGATTATCTAAACCACGTTATTTGGAGGTAAAATCAAAAGTGTTAGTGTAATCTCTTATTGCACAGGAAAAAGTACGGCAGGTACAGGAGGTCAAATTTAAAGCGGGAAGTCTGTCTGAAAAAATGAGTGTCCTTTAATTCCTCAAGAGTGTGAGCTGCAGACAGCTAACACGCCTTAATGACATGAATACAGGGAATACAGTAGCGTATGGAGGCTATCATGGGTGTCAGCCTCCACAGAGAGTCCATCCACCTACTGGCATCACCTCTATAAACCCCCCACTCCCCTTCCAGAACCCCCACACTCTCAGCCCTCCTTCCCCACAACCCCCCCACAACCCTGCTCCACCATATGCAGCTCAAAGAGAGAGACCACTGAAACATTTCAGTTTAATTGAAGGGGAAACAAAGATCCCTGCTTACTTCCTGGTCACCCATTTTCTTTAATCAATTTCCTCCCTTTGGTCCTATATCATCTGTAATTACTTTCTCTTCCCCGCCCCTTGTGGGCTCCTCCTGGAGCAAAGGTCCACATACATATAAGGACACACACATACACACACACACACACACACACACACTTATTTCTAACCCCCTACCGTAAGCAGGCAATACCTTCGGCATCAATAATCGTTGCCCCCCTTTGGTTCCTCCAGCCTGAACAATGGAGAAGGCCCACTGGCTCCAGAACCCCACCAAGCAACCCCTGACCCTGCCCACCTACTCTACTAAACCCCTGCAGACACACACACACACACACACACAGGTTTATGTGGTATGTACTCTTATATTCACGTCGTAGACATTGTCACACATGCACACACAGCTCACATGAGTCTGCAGTGAATGGGGGGCAAGCAGAAGAGGAGGGGAGGCAAAGGGTGGGAGGAGGGGGAGCAGGGCCACTTTAAATACCAGCTCAGCTTGTAATCACTGGAGTTTGAACTCAGAAGACTTCTTACGCTGCGGGGTCAAGAAGCCAGAACCCTCATTCGCTGCTTTCTCTCTTCCCCGCTGCCGTCCGTCACTCACGGCTCTCAGCGGGTCTCTCTGATCCATAAGCTGGTTACGTACAGTGAAACCAACGCTTACGTCCTGAGGAAGCCTTCCAGCGAAACAATGAGCGCTTTGTCTTCCCAGCTAGAGTAACACAAGCGAATCTTCTGCCAAATGCTAATTTTCTGGAAGAACTGAGCTTTATTTGCAAATAGTTCCCAAGTAAATTCATTAAATTTAACCTACCTGCCAAAGGGAATATGAAGACAATGCCTGTAAATAGAACATCTAGTGTCTAGCTTACCTCAGGACATTTTCTGTACATCTGGCATTGGCTGGATGGAAATGCCCCTCAAATTATACACCTTTATTGGACTTCGCATTTCCCAAATATGACCACCCAGAGAAGGCAGCCCATACCACCCACGCACCATTGAGTGGATTTATCACTCAGCTGATGCCAGTGTTGCTTGATGAATGAAAGCAGCTTACAGCATTGGCATCGTTACCTTATTTGATGGGGAAGCGAAACATCAGAAACTCCATTATAAGTAGGTATTAGCGATGGGAATAGGGGAGGAGGGAAGGTGTTTCCTGCAGGCAGCAATCACGGTGAAAGTGCTGGTGCATTATTGTAAAAAATAAAGAGCTGAGGAGGAAATGTGTGTGTGTGGTAGAGACAGGTCTAAAATTGGCTTACAGTTAGTCAGCAGTGAAATGGGATACAGATAGGAAGAAAACAGTGGTGTCAGCCAGAGGATACAGAGATCTCTGCAGCTAACGATTGTGTTTACTACCACTTCATCTTTGGGTTATTTCTTCGCTTAATCTCATAATTATTTTTGCCTAAAAAAATACAGAAAATAGAGCCAAAGATGAGAAAAGTGTCGTGTTTCGTTCAACGAGGTCAGTGCAAAACCAAAATCTATTCAGTTTACTGTGATTTTAAACAGAGAGTATCATCTCTTCCCACTGGAGAAGCTGAAACCGGCATGTTTGGCATTTTCTCTTTACATGACCTTGATTAATTGATTATCGCACATAATCAATGTTCATTAATCTTCTGCTGACCAGCTAATTGATTAATCAGCTAATTGTTTTGGCGCTGGATACAAATAGGCTTTAACTTTTCAGGCATAGACAACAAGTCCTCTGAGTGCTCAGAATATTGAAAAGTCTGTACTTCTATGCTAACATTAAACTTCATCTGCTGATGAAGACAGTGTGATATGGTCAAAAGCTCCAGATGATGCCAAAAATTCACTGGTTCCAGTTTCACAAATGTGAGGATTTGCTGCTTTGGGTCTGTTTTCTGTCACTATAAGTTGCATATAATTGGATTTTAGTGGGTGTTCAGACTGAAAACAGCCCTGTGTTGAAAACAAATGCGAGGGGCTGCACTGGTGGGGGCGAGTTGTTTCAGGTACCGGTGAAATGTTCAAATGTGATGCTGGAATTTTGAGTAATAAATCCTCGAGTTTGAAAACACTGCAGAGTAATTTACGAGGAAGGATTTTACTGCTCTGGAAAGTTATCACGAAGGCACTCATTTCATCTTTCGCAGAGACAATCAGGAGAGTAGACACACATGTGCGTTAACTACCGGGAGTGTGTGTTTGATTTTAACCAAACTCACATTGTGTTGTGGTAACATTTGAGCCAGATTGAACTTTTTTGGCGGATGACCTTTTTTTTTTCTATGCTGGCACAGGCGTCGCATCAACTGACTGGCCTCGTTCAGACGAATGAGTGGCTGCGCTTTTTCCATGCAGGGCTGAAGTTTGTCAGAGCTTTGAATCTTGGTTGGACAGAACGATTTGATGACATCACCGTGGGCTGTTGTGATGCATTTCTTAAAAAACGATTCTCTGACATCGTAATTGTAAAAATAGGCAGATAAATCAATCCTGAAATTAATCCCGTTTTACAGCCCCCGACGTCAGTGATGGGATACTTGTGGACAGGACACATAGATACAAGACAGACATCATCGTCTCTTTCTGTCAGTGTTCATTTACCAACCAGCTGTATTTAAATTCAGGCACACTGGCAGCACTCCAGCGCTTTCAGCATCCCATCATCTCCACTGTGCCACCTAGGCAGCAGATAAAACCAACTGGTATCTGTCTTCACACACACACACACACACACACACACACACACACACACACACACACACACACACATTTGACAGGCCATTGATGTGGGTCTTCTTGTGTGGGATTAAAGAAAGAAGACAGCAGGAGAAGGACAAGATGGTTTCTGGCCCCAGAACTTCTGGAGTACTTTCAAAAGTCCAATGTGCAAATGATAACGGTCCATCCAACCAAACAGTGTGTGTGGTCAGGTGCTGACACACATGTAATCTCGTTCAAACACACACACACACACACACACACACACACACACACACACTCAGTGATTGGAGCCTTTGGTCTTCATCAGGTCAATCAGTGGAACCGTGAGACCTGGAGGCTTTGAGGCTGGATGTCCTCTTTCTTCCAGACTTCAATGTGGCCAGTTCCAGTAACTCGTGAGCAAATACAGACCATCAGTGAGCGAGTGTGTGTGTGACTGTGTGTGAGTGTGTGTGTGTGTGAGAGAGAGGGAGTTAAAGAAAGGGAAAGAGAGTAGTCGCAGTAGTACGAGCTGGGAACAAGCTCTGTGTGGGGTACGAAATGAAAATTAGAGGGTATGACCTCATTTTCATTTACTGTAACACACATTACACATTATCCATTCAAGTCATTAGAGCAGCCATCAGCTCTGAGGCACCCATGATGCTCGGGGGCCGCTCGGACATAACATGCAGGAGGCGTAGCACATGTGATGGGTAGCTGGGAATACGCTCTGGATGGAGTTTGTTCATTAAAGAGTAAAAGCTGCTTGTTGTAGCTATCGCATTGGAGGCCCACCTGCGGCTGTCTGCAAGCGTGTGTGTGTGTGTGTGTGTGTGTATCATATGTATCTGCTTGCTTCATCCACACAAATCAAAGCCCACCACAGGCAGAGCCCACCACAGAAGGTGCACAGATGTGCCGCTGGCTACAAGCAGAGGTAGGTCTTGCATTCAGAAGTGATAGATCTCATATGGCATATGGCAGTAATAGTGAAATCTGACATCATTTCCATTCTGAAATATACGTCCAGAGAAGGAGGACAGACTGCAGCGCAGTTTAGCATAGAAGGAATATTCATGATCTGTCCTTCTTTTTTTTTTTGTTGTTTAATGGGGTTACGTATGGACACTGATAAGTAAAGTGTGTAATCATGGAGTTCCACTTCGCTGGTGGTTTGTGTGACAGCTGGTGATTGATTTTGTTTGTGTTGGGGATTTCTGAAAAATATATGTTTAGCCTGAATTCAGAACCACATCAGCAGGAAGACCACCGGCTCCTTCCTCAACATGAGGGTTAACACATTTCTGTCCTCCACACGCACGAATCAGGAGCGTACTGCGTGCAAGCAGCTGCAACTGACTGGATTCATGGCTGCGCATTAAAGGACTGCTTCACCCAAATAACAACAACAAAAACCCTCGCCCTCTGTGGCATCTCAGCACAGAGCATTTTTAAAACATATATCCAGTTTTGGAGATATTTGAAGGTGAATGAAACTGGGATCACAGACTCTGTGATGTACTCAGCTAACACTGTCAAGCAAGCATGCTGATGTTTAGCGGGTATAACATTTACCATGCTAGTGCTAAACACAAAGAACAGCCGGGTTTTTATGAGAATATGATTAGTTTTGCAGGAATTTGGAACAATTTGTTTTAGTTTTGACCTGATGATGGCTCAGTTCATGTAAAAAAGGGACATGGACATCTGTACCAAAGAGACGTTTCAATCAAAAACACAAGGTCAGCCTCAAGGTGGCGCTGGAGGAGAAGTCAGAAGATGATTCATCATCTGGGAATCATGAATGTCTGCATAAAAGCTGCATCCTCGCGTCAAGATGCAGCGATATTTCACAGGATAAGAGACGTAGTTGATTGTTAGATGAAGTCAGAGGATCAGCGAAAGAATCATCGTTAAGACTCACCTGCACCAAGTTTCAGGGCAATCTGTTTGGTAGTTGTTGGCATATTTAGTTACATAGTTCTTTGGTGGAAAGTAGTCAAAAATCAAAACTGCTGGCGAAATAAAACTGCAGCTATCTTCTTTGTAGACGGAAATTAGGTTTTGTTTTGTTTGTTGTAATCATCGTTCCTTGTGCTCCACCCACAAACACCTCCTGGTGAATTCGCCATGCGCCGAAGTCGGGATTGCCCCTTTTCTCAAGCAAACCACAGATGTAGCAGATTAAAGCTGTGCCACACCAAGCCTGCCAATACCAACTAGCTTCATCTGCCATTTAAAGCCTTCTAATCCATCATTAACAGGAAGTCAGGCCCGCCGCTGCCACGAGCGTTTCTCCGCGCTGGGGTGCAACCACCAAATCTGCTCTGACTTGCTGCCACCAGGTTCGATGCTTGCGCTGAAACACATGCGGGCGCATACGCTGGAAATGGTCTCACTTCCTGACAACAGCACGCCCCTCTCTCCACCTCGTTAAACTTGTTTATCTCATTTTAAGTTCCTTCAATAAAAATCATTTTTATAGAAAGTCTCCCCGCTTGTTTATTCCCAACCGCTTCCTTTTGATCCGGTCCCGCAACAAGTGCCACGCTGGGGGCACGGCGTCGGCCTTACTGTAAATCATCAGCGTAGCTCGGTAACGGCCACGGGGAGGGTCGCGGTGGAAATGGGGGTGAAGTGGGAGCGGAGCAGGGGTGTCCGGCAATACGTCACCGATCCCCCGAGCGCTTTCATCTCCTCTGATAAGTGCCATACCTAATCAGGTTAAAGCAGCGCATGCCACGGAAGGGGAGGAAATTCCGGCCAAAACGGTAACGTATCTGTTCCGCTCTCATGCGTCGCATTCCTCCAGCTAATTAGGAGTAAATATCTGACCCCGGAGAGAAAACGTCCAACATTAGTCCAACCAGTCAGCCGGTGTGGTCCATCTGCACTCTCTCTTTCGCTCGCCTCGCCCTCCCCCCTTTCCTCTCCCCTCTCACCCTAATTTGGCACACAGATGACAAAAAACATAGGGGAGTTCTCAGTAGGTTTCTTTCTTTCCCCTGTGGCTCGCCTCCTTTTTCTTCTCCGGCGTTAGGCCCCATCATTACTGACAGGCTATCAGTTGTTCTCATACCAGATTATCTACTGCCGGTGACCCGCGGGTCGTGGCACCGTGCTCTCTGCCACTTTCTCTCTTTGCTTTGCCTTTGTCTCGTCGCAGATACACTTCAGTGAGTTTTTAGGCTTTGCTGACTCCAAATCAAAGATACTATTGATCGTAGCGCCAATTTGAGATTCGGTAGTTTTGGTTAGGGGGAAGGCAAAGCTGAACAGCGCAGCGGTTTATCGCCTCTAGGTTAGTGGTGAGATGAGGTTTTAAGAGACATTCACTGGCTGTCAACGCTTCTTGCTTCATTCTTATTACAGAAACATGATTAAATTAAAACATCGAAAGTGAAGTTGAGATCTGCAGCCAGGAGGAGCTGTGAGCATCTGACGCCTTTAGTCTGTGGTGATAACTCAGATAATTCACAGAATAAAACGTGGACGCGGTAGATTGAGAAAGTCCTGCTGTGGCCTCAAACCCATGAGCCTGTCCTCAATCTGTTAACGTCTTTAAAGTTTGGTTTGATTGGTCCACACAGTGCTCTCTGAAGCTGCTCTTAACGCCTTATGAAGGCAATAAGCTCTAGTTTCTGTTTTGTTACCCATCTGACTATTCATTATTACAGTATTCCAGGTCGAAACAACACATGATCTTGGTTGGCAGGGTTTGTTTGCTTGATAGCTTAAGCAGGTAATGCCTCTCATTGAGTTTCCTTGGCTGTATTTGCCGTGCGGCGTGGAACAGAATGTGCCAAACACAACCGTTTTTAGTTGCCTCAGCCTTTCATGCTTCAGACATAAAGAGGAAACAAGCAAGGATGAAATCCAATGAAGCCTGAAGTCCATTTATATCTGACAAACACTATTCTTCTCCTGTCAGAACTTTTTCGCTTTGTTGATTTAATCAATCTGCAGGAAAAACATGTTGCAATACATATTCATTCCTGGCGTCCAGGCTCAAAGAAACAATAACTTATCCAAAAATGATTTTCATGTCATTGTCAGCTTCATGTCATAATCAATTTCTGCACGATTTTTCCACGCCACACTCAGACAGTTTAATCAAAACAGTCCTTGGTGACTTGGCCGCTCCCATTCACAGTCCATGTATTTATAACTGCGCAAACAGACTCACTTCATGTCTCATCAGCTGACGTACGCAGCATGCCACACACATAGCAGCAGGAAGCAGCCCAGTGTAATACACTCCAAGTTGTTTACATAACATTACAGAGAGAGGAAGGTGCTCGAGAGGCACATCATCATCCTGACCCGTGATCCTGACCTGTGTGCAAGTGGATGTCAAGCCGCAGTCCACATGTTCCAAACTGGACCGCCGTCAAGAACAACATTAGCGGGGGTTTGGCAGGAAGGTTCAAGATTGTGACTGAACTACAGTGGGCAGACAAGCAGGGAAGCACAGACAGTGTCCGGCGAGTGTCGTACTCCCACCACCCCCTTTACGTAACGCTGCATTTGCATGTCATGAAGCATACGGTTGAGCTCTGCGGCAGCAAAGGAATGAAAAAATCGTCCGCAACATGAGACTAAAGAATGTAGGAGCGACAAATGTTTCCAAGGCCGGTGACAGATCTCCACGCACCCAGAAGCCGTCATGATCCTTGATGTAGAGCACCAAAAAAGGCTGCATCAGCTTCACTGTGTTAAACAAGGCATTAGTCAACAAGGGGGGGAGGACAGCGCGGTGATGATACTGCTGGGTTATGTAGCTGCAGCAGCATTACGAACACTGGAGTGTAGCAACCCACATGAAGCGCTCTAACACACCACTTAAGATTATAAAGCATCTGAAGACCACATTTGTGTGTAACAGCTAGCATTTACACCAGGGTGGCGCGCAATGTTTTTTTTTTTTTTGGTCTTTTTTTGACTCGTATTTACTCTGTGGAAGGTAATTAGCGAGCTGATCAGAAACCATATTTATTCCCCTGTGGTCAACCACAGCTCTCTTTCCACTTTTAAGTGTTTGCTGAGCAAAAACAACAACATCTAAATGCTTCCAGATATTAAGACAAGACCTATTCTCAGCTTGCTGTGACTTTTTTTAAAATCCACTCCTACTTTTAGATGGGTGGAAATTATGGCTGACTGAAATAAAGTAATTCATATGTGCTATATATGGACTACAATATGGACAGATACCATCTCTGTGGCGTTCCACTCCATTCATTTTCTATACTCCTCTTAATTACAACCAATTATGGCCATAGCTGCTCATTATGTGAAACATTAGTCATTGTAGAAACACTTTAAACATTATGATTTAGCCAGAAAGAAATTATGCACGTCCCCACCTAATAAATAATTTCACATCATATATCAAAAAAGTGCTCTTTCTTAAAGCTGGGCTAAGTTGTGTATTTTAGAAGCATTCCTTGTTACATTTATTTAAATTCTCTTTATATCCCATCAGTTTATCGATAAACAAAATGCTCTGACAAAAAAAAAAAAAAAAATCTGGTATGTGTCTGTTGCAGGCCTCTAATAAACCTACCTGCCTTTCTCTTGCAGATATATTGTTAAAGCTATAGTGGGCTAAAAGTGAGCCCAAATTTCCCATTACTAGCACGCTAGCTTGATAGCTGTGAGTGCTAACCATGGCCATGTCATGATAATGTTGTTGTGTTTTCTTACACGTGAGCGAGACATAAGGTGGAAACAGTTAGCCTTGCCTCTAAAATTGCTTCATTCCTATTCGACAAATAGATATTTTAATGTCTGTATCAGCAGTCATGTGATCTCCTCAGCTCCCCTGTTGTGTGGTGTCCCTCAGGGGTCGGTCCTTGCACCAGTCCTGTTTTTCATTGTGCTTCCTCTGGGTCATTTGTTTAACTGCTTTCATATCAGACAAACAGATCTCTTTCTCTGCTAAACCCAATAACCTCAATCAGCTGTCCTTGCAAGAATGGATGTCTGTTCATTTCCTCCACCTAAAGCCTGACAAACAGAAATTCTTTTACTTGGTCCTGATCTGTTCTGCACTTCATCCATTCACTAATAATCTTGGTATAATTATTATAAAAAACATTGATCATAGCTGCTTTTTAAAAAAAGACATGAGAAGATCTTGAGAAAAAAAGCAGAAAACTGGATGATGAGTTTATTCTAAAAATATGGTTTCCTATGTTAGAGTGCATATTTTTATGATATGGATTCAGCCAAATTACAAATTTGTACGATCTTGCTTTCAGGATTTTTTCTCTGCCATGCAAGTCCCTTTATTGTACATGAGTTAGGCTGTTTTATGTTATAGTGAATATCTGTATCATACAGAGTGTTTCTGTAAATGCTGTGTTTTTACTCTGTATCTAGTTATTGATAACTAAATCTCACTTCAAAATCCATGTAGTAGCTGTTCTCTTCATCAGCATTAGGACAGGTTTGAACTTTTCTGACTTCTGATCCCTGTGCTCAAAAGTTCATTCTTGGCCTTGGAAGCAGCGGTTGACAAAACAATTTCACCTTAAGGTCCATTTAGTAGCCGAGCTTTCGATCATATCACACAATCTTGATCAGCAGCTGGAGTTTGGGCTAATGTTTGTGTTTCCAAGGTCAAGAATGAACTTTGATCCTCAGTGTTAGTTATTGTTAGAGCACTCTTGTTAGTCACTCACAGAGCAGAAAACACAGACCTTAAAACACACTGATGTCAAATTATAAGCAAAGGTTTACTGATTTATAGTAAAACTCAAAGCGTATGTTTCATCCACATGCTGCAGCGCTGCTCCACACACACACACACACACACACACACACACACACACACACACACACACACACACACACACACGGGTCAGCGATCTGTGGTTTGAGCCTTGTTGTAGTCAGACAGCATGATGAAGTGTGTAGAGACTAGGAGAGAAAGGAAAGTGCTTCCTGGGCAGTGATGTGTGACAGGAGATATCAGAGAGCTGGTGCAGGGTCAACCGTCACTGACAGCCACCACACCTCTTGACATCCACCCGAGGCCCGGGGAGTTGTGCTCAGCAGATATGGGTCAGTGGAGGCTGAAGATGTGCGGGTTCACCACCTCAGAGTGTGCGCGACCGTCCTGTAATTTTCATGTGTGTGTGTGTGTGTGTGTGTGTGTGTGTGAACTCTTTATGTGTCTCCCTGCTTGCATCCACGCTGTCTGATTCCCTGAGGGGCAGCGCCGGCTACCCAGGTGGTCCTGAGCCGCGGGGAGAAGAGTCGGTGTGTTCATGCAGCGAGCAGGTAACCTAAACCTTCACACCCCCTGCCTGCAGCTGCTTGATCTCCTCCCTCAGGAACCAGGGCTTCTTTTACATCCTCTGCGCTTTGTTCCCCACCCTGCAGAACATTAGCACTACAATGACCTCCACAGAGAAACTCGAGTCCATAAAAACCTAATGGAGTGGGATGAAGGAGGCAGCCTGAGAGGAAGGGTAGCTGAGCAAGAACAGGATGCAAAATTTTGTCAGGTTTAAATTCCGTAAAATTCTTGAAAAACGGGACTTCATCGCACGCAGCTGGACCTCTCGGGGGGTTCGTTTTTAAATAGCAACTGCGGTTTTCGATGTGGGCTCGAGCATTTCTCAAAAGTATCCCCCTATCAGTGCTGAGGTAGAGGGAGAGGAGGGGACGGCCGTGGCATGTAATAATGGCCTGTCATTTTTCATCAACATTCCCGACAATGCATGACCCAGACTGGAGCCAGAACACACACTTAGGGAGCTGACACACTGCACAGAAATACATCACTTGGGTCAAAGGGTCGACCAGCGTCATGATTACTGGGACCAGGAGAGCCTGCGTATGTGTGTGTATGTAGAGTGGGGGGTACCGGCCTCAACATTATGGCTGGGAGTTTGTGACGGGGGCTTCCACTGTCGTTTGTAGGAAAAAGAAAGCAGAGGGAGGATGTAGGGCTCCTCCGATTCATCTCCGTTTTCTGTATGTTCTTCTTGCACTTTTAATCGTATCGTCAGGATGTATTTCTTGAGAGAAAGTCAAGCACACGAGCTCTTGAGCTGAGGGCCCTCCGAGAGAGGATGGCTGCGCCACACAGAACCCCACACCCCGAACCCACTCTTAGCCCCCTTCTCAAATTAGATCCCAGGTCTAATCAGAGACAGCTTGGCGTTGTGGGTGGAAACTAGCCACAAACCTCATCTTCAAACGGCTGTTGGTTGCTATGAGAGGCCCCCCTGTTCTGTTGACTGGGCAGGATGGAGAACTGTACGAGGCGCTCTCAATTCTCTTGACCACACAATGGAAAATGGAAGCGAGACCACACAACAATGAGTGATTCCCAACACAGCGGCTGACCTAAACCCTGTTTCAAAGGGAAAACCTACTGGAATAACACCCAGTAGAACAATATCAAATGTCATGCAGCGTAACATCTTTCTTTCACTCGGATGGCAGGTCGGGATGTAGGAGAAAAAGTTGAGTCAGGTTTGATAGAGGTAGAAAAGAGGTGATAGATAAATGTCAGACTCGTGTGCTGCTAGATGAAAGGTCAGGGGATCACCAAAGCCATTGTGGTCCATCGGCTGGGCACCAAGAACGTCTGTACCAAAGTTTAAGGCAATCTGTCCAGCAGTTGTTGAAATATTTCAGTCTGGACCAGAGCGTTGGAGTGATCGACCGACTGGTTGTGACATTATTTTAGGTGCAGGACTAAATGGAGCCATTAGAAAACAAAACAAGCACACTGCCTCCTGACCAGCTCATTAAAAACTGCAGATATAGCTGCAGCTATTTGACCTTGAAGGACTCGGCCGTCGTCGAGGTCAGCGCTAAATTAGACAGCAATCAGCCAACGATGAGCCCTCCTAACCCGCTGGGATAAAAAGCAGAAAAAAGGAAGCAGTAGTGGATTTCTGGCAGCATCTCCTTTGGCAGGCCCTCGTGATTATCCCTTTGTGTGGAAGCATTCATTTTGCTCTCAATTGTGAGACAGAAAAAAGTCAGTTCCCCTTATTACACTGGTAATGATAGATTGCTCTGGCTGAGAGCACATGTCCGGCCAGCCGGCCTGCTGCTTTGCTACCTACACCGCTGATGCCAGAGCAAATGGCTCCTTATTTAAATCTTGTCAAGGGTAAAATTGGGGCCGTAGCTAGTCATTACAAAGTGGCAAATAAAGTCTAATTTGGGTCGAGCTGTGGTGGCCTAAAAGCAGCGGGAGTACAGTTTTCACGACTCCCTATGTGTCTTCGTGAAAATGCAACAAATGTGCTTATTTCTGTGCTGTGACAAATGGAAATTCGTAATGGCAAGCACTCTCTCCCTAAGGATGTTTTTCTTTTGCCCAACCAATAAACTCCTGGTGGATGTGGATATTTTCATAGCAGCAGTTGAATTCTGTGAACAATGGCTTAATGTAGACATGAGAGCAGAGCGTCCACCAATCTGCTGAACCAGAAATACTAATCAGACGCAGCAAATGTTACCATTCAAATTCTTTTTTCATTAATAAAGACTGCATCTATAGCCAGACTCTCTCTCCATAGTGAAGTTATTAATGTGGAGCGCCCATTACAGCTGTTCAAACACTGGATGGCGGCCAGATGACCCATGCTCCGGGAAAATACAGTGATCTGCTCTGGCAGCTTGTGCTAAAGCAACGTGAAAGGGAGCATAATAACGTTTGTCATAACTCATAGGACACCGAGGGCCTGCTGAGAGAGGCCTTCAAACCCAAACGCCGTGTGTATGAATGTTTGTGTGTGTGACACAAACCAAAACAGGCATCTGTTCACACCAGGCCAGCAAAGAGAGGAGCGAGTCCAGTGACTGAGGCCCTCCTCAAAGTGCTCGTTTCATCTGTTGAGGAGGTCCAGAGATCAGAGGGGCGGCGAGGGGAAGGCACGGAGGGGAAAGTCTCTTATGGGGCCGATGTCAGGGGCCAAAAATAGCGGAGAACGCCTCTCTCTCGGTCTCTCTCCCTCTGTGACTCATCTGGAGTGCGGTAATTAGCGAGAGACGGTTCGCCACCATCGTGGCTGGAACCACACAGTGCACGGTGGTGACAAGGCCCAAAACAAACGCTCCTTAAAGAGGGACAGGGTGGCAGGGGAGGGGGGGTTGAGAAGGGGAGAGTCGGAAAGCAGGAGCGTGAGGATATGTCACACTTGGAACCGACTGGTATTACCAAATCCTTCCAAGGACCAGGAGGAAGCGAGAAGGAGGGAGGAGGAAACCAGAACGACAAGAGGTGAGACAGAGAACGAGTGGAGACGGACAAGAGCTGTCTCTTTGCGTGGATTCTCATTCTTTCCCCTGGACTTTCCACCTTTAGCTGAAGAGGGCTGAAAAGTGGAACTCGCTGCTTTCCTCCGTACCTTTGCTGCGTGCTCTCTCGATGGCATGCGCTAATGGAGGTCTGCTATACCAGGAGAAATCCCCAGTTGACTATAATGGGCTCAACAGGCCTCTGGACATTAAATTACACTGCCTGCACATCAATTAATTCACCTCCATTTTCTAAGCAAACAAAATGGTCCATTCACATATCATCGCAGACCCCGCTGAGCAAATAAATGCCTTCATCATCTCTGTATGTTTTGGGTCAATGTTTTCTTTGCATTTTGAGTCATATTGATTTATGTCTGGACCTGGTAGAGCGACTGTGTGTGTGATAGAAAAATAAAGACATACAGTACGAAGAGAAACAGACAAGGGAAACAAGGTATGTGTACATTTGTGTACATTTACCGTAGACCTATGAGATGCTACTGGAAATAAGCCATTAAACCTTACATAGCTCGCCATATAAAAACCACATAATATGTTTTGTGGGAGGGATTGTCGGGGATCAAAGACAGAGCAGCAGATATGAGTTTCTGTTCCTGGCTAGTCGAGGAGGGGGGTTGTCATACCAGACATGGTGAGCACATACATTTCCTTGGGCCCTGGGCGTGTGCTGAGGTTCTGCTGGGTGGACTCATTACTCACTGTGAGCCCTGAGCCGGGGGTTGACGGAGGAGCCTGTGTCACACCCACTACACGCTGACCGTTGTGTAATCCCTCCTGGGGTTGTGGAATGAGCCTGTAATGATGGCTGGTTTGATACCGCTTCACCCTCTGACACACATGCGGAGACGCTCGGGAGGCATCCGTGCAAACACGGAGTGAAACCCGCTGTGATGTAAGTGATACTACCCTGCGAGAGCTTCTGTCCATAGCGGGAAGCACTTAGTAGAGGTTTCCATGCACAGATATTCAGATCTTCAAAGCATTTAAAACAGTGATATTATGCAGCAAATTCAATTAATTCCAACGTAATGCAGTGATCAGCTATTTGCACGGGACTAGCATGTCCTGTGGACCTTTAATGATATGTAATAATAGAGGAGGTCATCTGTGATTGTGTGAATCTGCCTTGCAAATGTCCTTCATTTGCAAGAAACAATTCCACCACTGTTATTGTCCATATTTTGCCAACACAGAGGTCATGTGATGGGCCCGTGCGAGTCGCCGTGTCGGTGATATGAAGTCGTATTTTTTTTAAAAAACATCTGTTTTCTGTCGTCAGACAAGTGAACAAGTTATGATCATAACATATTGAACAGCAGTCAACGGCTGTGCTGAGATCGGTGAAATTGACGTTTAAAATGAGTGATGACAGAGAAGCTAAAGGAGCAACAAAAGGTCGTCATGCAGCCACAAGGCATCTGTTACTTGATCTAAATGAGCTGCAAATGTGTATTTATGCTTGTAGCACATGCAGAAAGTGAGCAAAACAACTCTAAACTATATCGTTAATGCGGCTGCTGAAGAACAACATATCATCAACATATATTAACATCATGTCTAGGATAATGTCAGTAAATTTGAGTTAAATACAGAATTTGCCATATGGAACAAAGACATGATGGGGTAATTTCTAAATCACATGAGGATTTAGACTTTACCGCAACCCACATTGACAGTGCTGCCTTTGAGGGACCAGAGAGCAGGAGAATCCAAAATGGAGAAAGTTATCGTAGCTTATTAACCGTGATCTTTTTTCTAGATCAGCCTCTTTTAGCTCCTTGTTTGGGGTTTGGGGTTTGCAGCTCTGCTCTCATCAACCCTGTTTCTGGTAAACCAGCTACGATAAGCCAGATATTTTTCTCAGGAGTTTGTGGAGACCAAAACAGAGCTATAAGGAGACTGAAATTTGTCAGGTGGCCAAAAGCATGACTCCAAAATGAATGTTAATGTTACTTTGTGTTTGCTGGTTGTGCAAATTGTTTTCTTACACACATTTGTAATTTTAGGAGGCAATAGGTCTGATGCTGTGTTTTTAGATTGTTCCACTGCCCCCAAGTGGCCAAAAAAAGTTCCCCTAAATGATTAACTCGCCAACGATGCACAGTAGCTTTCTTCCTGGATAAAAGGTTATTGAAAGACTGTGAAATCCACATGAGCAATCATGATGTGATAACTGTAGTGCAGATAGGTGATTGCTGAGCTACTCACCGCATAAGCTGCTGCCAGTTTTTTAACAGAACCCACTCAGAATCCTTAACATCATCACTTTTTAACTGCTGAACAACTTTTCCACAGCAGATATGTTGACTGGTCATAGTGGGGAAAGCACAGGTGTTCCTAATGACATTAACGATGGTTCTGGTCTATTTAAGTGTCTCGAAAGTTGTGAACCAGGATCCTGACACTGAAGCAGCTCAGTGGAACATAGCCACCTTTATTTTGATTATTCACACCCGAGCTTTTCCTCATGTGACTTCTGTGTGTCAACGTGTCGTCGAAAAAATAAATTCCACCTGTAAAATGCGGTTGTTGTCCGTCTCTGCAGGAGGATTTTCAGTTTGAAAAAGCAGGCCGACCTGCGTTGAAACGAGGGCCGGTGGTATAGCTCCCTGACCCGTTCACACTCTGGCAGCATAATTAGGCTCACCCCCGTGATTTTGTCTCTTTATCAAGAATGTCCACAAATCCCTCCGAATGACATCATCTTGTTCTGGGGAGTTGTAGCCAAACAGACACAGAGAGAAGCAGCACCGAGCGTAGCATCCAGATCCAAGTCCTCAGCAGTCACTCTCTTGAGCCAGCAGACCTGGACACCAGCAGAGAAAAATATGCCAAATACCTCCCCCCCAACCACCACACCACCCCAACCTTGCCCCCCCGCCACCACCTATTATTTCTGCCCCTCTCCCTGTTCTTGAAAGCTTGGTTACATCATCCTCAGTGTCCACATTTCAATAATGCCTCTGAAATCTCCCACTGGCTACAGGACTCAGGGGGGCTGGGATGGAGAAAGAAAAATAGCAGAATGCGTGATACAGAACAACAACACGCCTGCAGGAATCACTGAGCATCTGCAGAAAGACGCCAGTTTAAAACATTTGGAACATGCCAATCGGATGTAGCTTTCTGTCTGTACTCTTCTCCCCTCGTAATCCCTCCAAGTAGATGTGTAGTGGTAAGCGTTTGTATTGACTCAGGCCGGTCAGCCGAGCTCTCTTTTCAACCCCCCCCTCCCCATCGTTCAGCCAGTGGGGGGGCTCTGAGCTCCATGCAGGCCCAGCCATAGCAGACATTTTTGTGGTGAAATCATTAAACCCACGTGCAGCTCTCTCTCTGTGGTCACTGGGGGTCGTGCTCCTCTGCCTTTAGCTGAATAAATCATAAAGTTTGCCGGGGGACCACACAAGAAGCCAGCCCAGTGCAGCCAGCCCATCCAGTCTATGCAGCCAGCGCAAAACACATGCACACGCACAGCCTCAGACCTTGTTATTTTTCAGAAAAACACCGGCAGCGAGACAGAGACAGAGGAAGCGAGACAGAGGGAGGCGAGGAGGCAAAACTGCAAAGGCACAAAAAACAAGAGGGAGAACACTGCGTAGGAAATAATGTCAAAGAGATGATAGACTGTACAAAACTAACAGGGAATTAACAGGACTGCATCTTCCAAAACAGAAAAAAGAGGAGGCACAGGTACAGCTAGGTGGAAATAAACAGACAGAAAGGGACTGAACCAGCGCACAGTGAGGGAAAAACTGGAGCTGGAGCACAAAAAAACAGTCACAAATCTGAAGAAGATGTCAACAACATTTGCTAGTAACATCAGTTGGGACGGAACTGAAAAAACCCAACATTTTTCTGAGTGGGCTCAGGAGCATCATAAAGGGGAGAGATCCTCTCTCCCTCTCTGTCTCTGTCGGGATGACCTCGCCAGACTGATCCTTCAGACAAGACCTGACTGCTAGAGGAGGAAGCACTGTCCTGTCTGAGGATCACATACTGTCTGGGGAACACTTAAACAGGGCCGGCTGAGAATGTGCATCCCCTTGTGTGTGTGTGTGTGTGTTTGTGTCCATACTTGCAAGATGTACCAGTTAATACCATAAATTCCTAAAGTGGATCGCTCCTCAGACTGTCACTGTGATTTTAGCTCCCGTTTGCGAACACTTCGGAGTCACATTTCAATGTGAATTCGTACACAAGAGAAGCAACACTTGATGTCTTTGCAGTGGAAGAAGCAATGTTCAGATGTTCTGCTTAAACCTGCACTAAACAGTGTTTAAAATTGTCAAATAATGGATCAAATAATGGATCAAATGAGTGTTTAATGTTAAGGGGGTTGCTCGTACTGATGGATTCTGGATTATCACATGACTATTTTAATTTCGATCTCTAATTCCCCTCAGCAGAGCCCCTCTACGGAACTTTTCAGCATCTTGATTTTTTGGTTACATCAGCCAGAAAAAACCCAAATAAGCGACTTACTCGTGAACGTAGTGTAGAATCAAGCAGCTAAACAGCTTCCCTCCCGTGTTGGTGCAGATCAAAACTGAGCTAAAAGGAGAGGTGGCTGAAAACACGACTCCAAACGAATGCAAACGTTGTGCTGCATCTTCAGGTTGTCTAAACAGGCAGCTGTTTGCTAACATGATAGCAATAACAATTTTTGAAGGTGCTAATTGTCAGTGCTGTGTTTACAGCTTGTTACTCTGCCCCAAGTGGCCAGAATCAGTTATTGCAGTTTAAGTGAATGTAGTGCTACTAAAATGTAAAATCATTTACTTCCATGTAAAGCAAAATTTCATTCATATTAGCAGCAAAAGTCTTAAAATATCAAAAATCAAAGGACTCATTAAGCAGCAGAATGCCCCTATATTATCGTGTAATATGTTACTTTCCCTTCATTTATTATGCTTTAACATATAAACAGCATTATAGTGTAGCTGCTCATAAGAGAGCAGATCCTATCAAATGAGGGTTGTTTAAACAATGCCATACTTTATATGATGGTCATAGGTGTTGTGCATCTTAACCTGCAAAGTAACAGGTAACTACAGCTGTCAAATAAAAGTAGTGGAGTAAAAGATAAAATGTACAGTAGCATAAAGTGGAAGTACAAGGGTAACATACCTCATAATTGTACCTAAGCACAGTATTTGACACTTTGTACTTAGATTTCACCACTGCTCCGCTCCAAATGCAGAGACTAGTCATTAAAAATGTGAACCATGTATTTACAGCGTTGCACCATCAACACACCCGCTCCCACATAAAAGTCATTCGCAAACCTTTCCAACAATCCCTTTTTCATGTTTTGTTCAGACTTTCTCCAACTTAAAATCAAAGCATCAACATATCTAAACCGCCAAACCAAACCGCCACCTACTTCTGTTTTTTAACACCCCGCTGTCCTGCTCTGTTGTCCGCTCTTTCTTCACCTCCATCGAGCCTCTGTCACCTGACTAAAAGGTGGGGGTCGTCATGCGTGTCATGGCGAGAAATGTAAGTGGCAGAGCAGCCTGGAGAAAGAGGAGAGGGTGAGGGTGGAGGTTGAAACTCTACCCTCACCGTTAACGGAGGCCATAGCACCTCTCGACCCCAGGCCACACATTTCTGAGTGAACTTTGGCCCTGTGACCACACCAGTGGTGCTGGGTACCTCCTGGAGTCTGACACACACACACACACACACACACACACACACACACAGTATATCCTCAAACACCCTCTGGCTTGCAGGCAGGCAGCCATTACCTGGAGATTGTATCAGTGTCAGTTTGTGGGGGATTCTTGCTCCCTGGGGTAAAGCACAGAGGGCAGGCGCCTGATCTCTCTGTGAAATGTTAATGTGGAACAAAACAGGCTGAACTCTGAGTGTAGCAATATGTGGAGCCCCACTCATTGGTTAAGAAACTCTATCCCCTTTAGCATCAATTGGCATGTGACCAAGCCCAAAACAAATCAGACAGCTTTGAGTGCTTTGCAAAGATTTTTAAGCACACATTGATGGCTCCACAGTTGGCTCACTGAGGCATGCTTTACAGTATATCTGCAGCGTTCCTGCCTTCATTAGACTGAGACAAAAATCTTGCATTCAAGTTACAGTAAGAGTGTTCATTAGCACTGGTATTTTAATTTTGAAGACAGCAAATTGGCCAAGGAATGCAGCTTGTTCCTTATCAAAGTCTTGAAGACAGGGATCTGGGAATGCCTTGCTTTGTTGAGCGTTTAGTTTATCTGTCCCATAATTGCACATTGTAAAACTGTCTTCGGGGCTTCTTGCGATCCCCAGTGGCCAATGTAACCATCTGGCCCTCGCAAAGATCTGAGCAGGAAGTTATGGGAGACGTAAGAGGATAGGAACTCTGATAATGGCTATTTAGCCTCACATGAAGCTGGCTGATTCTTCTGCAGTCCCGTCATTGTCTGAAATACCTGCCACCGCATGCTTGGCAACCCTGCCAAAAGTTGTCAATCTTAATGGTTCTTCTCTGCAGAAAAACACTCAGCAAGACGTGAACAAGCGGTTCAGGTTTTTTGCACGATCCACTCGGAGTTGGTGCACAGGTGGAGACCATGCACACTACTATGTTACTCGACCTTGAATAAATGGTTCATTGAATCAGAAATTCTGGCATGTCTTTACCTAAGTGCAGGTGGAAGGAGCACACAGCCAAGTCTTTGTGCACGCTAGCATTACAGTTTCACTATGGGGAGCACCTGCTGTATTCTCGCACAAATATGTCTCTATTATGAGTGTATGTGTCAAGTGCATGACATGGTAAAAAAAACCCCACGTTTTTCATTATTATACCTTATGTTGCTGATATCTTGTCATTTCAGGGCTTGTAAGGTTATAAAGACACATGTTCTGTGTCTGCCTTCAGCATCCCTTCAACAATAAATCACTCTGTTAACACATGTGAGCAGGTGGCTGGCAGCCGCTTACCAGCTAAGTCACACAGTCCGATTGTATGAGATGGGAGCGCGTGTGATTACATCCAGCATCCCTGCCTGCTCAGAGGGCTTTCAGAAAGCTGGAGACAGACACAGCGATATTAAGACAAGGAGGTCCGAGGAGAGTCACCCCTCTCAGGGCACCCCCTCTGCACAGATCCCTCTTTATGCTCCTGTTTATTATGGTCCGAAGTAATCCATGCCTTGTGCACTACACCAGAGCTGCCATATGTCAACATCTTGCTGGTGGTTTGCAGGGTTCCAAACAACAGATAGGGTGCACTGAACCTACCATGTAAACTTTATAAAACACATTCAGCAGAACTGTAATTATTTACAAAACCAGACCATGGGAATATTTTTAGTAGGGGAGGGGGGATTTTTGAGGGGGTTTGTTGCTCACTGCATTTGTGATTAAAAACTCTATTAAGAATTTGATTTTACGCCTCGTTACGATGACACTTTCAAAGCGACTGGCGAGCTTGAAATTAAAGGGAAAGCTGTATTGTACATGAGCGTTTGGGGGGGGGGGCTCAGCTTTTCCCAGAATGGCCAACACACAGGTTTGTGTGTGTCAGCATTTCACCTTCAGTGTTCAGAGCCTAAACGGTCTAATGGAGGGTTCTGCAAAATTTAGTCCACCTTTCCGTAGGGCAGGCGTGGCAAAAACGGGTGGGGAGAGGGGTTGTTAGTGAGGAGTGAGGGGGGGTTATTTTTGTGAGCACCCCTACAATGCTCCACCTGTGCCTCAGCCATACCCCAGAGGACCACCCACTTAGGGAGAGAGAGGGCAGTTGAGAATCCCTATAACCTCTTTGGGTGGGCAATAAGGCCTTGCGCTGAAGTAGAGCATTTGAGACAACTGAAAGACTCAGGAGGAACGACTCTCAGCGAATACTATCACAGCACCGGCGAAGAATAGCGAGTGCTGGTGTGAATTAAAGAGGTGCTGCATCAGGGCAGCCTCTCTCTGTGTGTGTGTGTGTGTGTGTGTGTGTGTGTGTGTGGTAGTTGTAGTAGTACATGCATATCCATACTGTATGTGTGTGGTGTGAGTGTGTGAAGCTGATTCTCAGAATAAGGAAAAACTGAGGACTTTATGTTTCGGCCTTGGCAATTATATCGTGGATTTACAAGCCTGTGTTCATTTCATAATGCAGCTCAGTGGAAACCGAACGCACCATGCTAGACACCGTGCTAAAAATACCAAACTTTCACAAATTCTTTAACACCTCCTGACGCTCCTCTCATCCCTCTCGTCACCACTTTCAGGGTGAATTTCATGCAGATAACCATGAGCATTAATATCTGTCAGTTATGATGCCAGCATGAAACAGCTAACGCCAGATGAGTAGCAGGCCTCTACAGAAGACAAACAGAGGTCTCAGAGGTCAAAGACACACTTCACCATTACTGACATAATGCTGAGCAGGTTTGAGGAGAGGGAACGCTTTACGGTAATATGAAACAAGGTCCAATGGCAGGCAAAGTCTGATATATTGTATTTTCTAAAGATCGTAGAACATTGTGAATAAACCAGTGTTTATAGTAGCAGGTTGATCCCTTCCCTTTTGTCTGTGTCGGGGAATATTGTCAAACCACAGATCCTGCTCTGCCCAGCTGTGTCCATTAGCACTACCCGGGGGTTTTCAGTTTGTCACTTTCCTAAGTAGGTTAGATATAGCACTGAACATAAAAGAGAGTCTGGCCCGATGTGAGAGGTATAAACCTCCTTATCTGTGAGCATAAAGCCGGAGGTCAGTGTTTATTAAGGCCTTGGTTGACCCTGGGGGTTTAAGACGTCATTATGCCTTGACCGAAGTCCTTATCGGACGGTCGCAAAACATCTGAAGTCCTCTCCTCCGACATGTTTTTTGACTTTGACATTTAGGTAGAATTTTTTTTAACTTTCCACAACTGACATCAGGCCCACTTAATGCAGCATTTGGCAGGTGTGTGGAAGTGAGAGAGTAGGCTTGATGTTACCTTTACAGATTTACTCCCGTCATGTTTTATGTGTACAAGGTATCCCCGTTTGACTGATTTCCATGACGGCGGGCTTTTCCGAGGGTGCGGCTGTTCGCTCTAAACATTTCTGCTGGTTGACGTGGTTGGAGGACACATCGTTCTGAGCATACGTTAGCCTTTAGGGTTCATTCCGACTGTCCGCTTTAACAAAATAAAGACATTAAAATAAAATACACATCGGCCATTTACAATAACATATGCTGCATCAATCAATGCTTGGGAACCAAAGATCTGGCATGAATAATATACAGCATAATGTAAATCACAACATCTTTACATTGTAGGTAATTCAGGCCCAAAGTAAGTGTAAATTAGACACAATGGCGAGGTGTGAGGATGAGGGTCTGGTTGTGTTTGCTTGTATCTATCTTTGCTTATATGTACGTGAGTGATTGATGGCTGAGGAAAGAGGTGAAGGCCTCCTCCCTGGTGGTCTGGCTGGGCTCTTAGCCACTGTGCAATGATCGCTGCTGCTGCTATCCCTGACCCACATCACCACATCATTGACACTAAACCGACCGCCAATCTTCCGTTGGCCCATTGCCTTTGGCACCGTCAACACTGGAGCTGTTTGGATTATCACCCTGCTTCATAATGAAGCCTGAACAATAATGAAGAGGAACACTGTATCCACAAACTACAAGATAAAGTTTGTTTGTCTATCATTATTGTCAGGCTGGCTGATATTTTCCTGGCTTTATAAATGTGGTGCGCGCTGCTGCACAGGCCAACCCTGCGGTGCACGTGTTAAGTGGCAAACACAGGGAGGATAAAACAGCTCAGGAACACTATCCCATGTTCAAATAAACAGAGGTGTGTGGGGTCTGAAGGACAAACACACATTCATTAGGTGTCTTGGTGCCTCCAGACCCGTCGTGTTTGCCCAGTGATGCACACACACACACACACACACACGTACACACAAACACACACACAGTCTCCCTTACTTTCTTTTTTTTAATCTCTCATTCTCTCTTTTTCTCAGACATACACACTCACACACAGTCCAACCCCCAATTAGACAATCAAACAGCTCCACTGACCCTTAGCTTCTCTGGGATTTGGAGTTTACACCCTGACATGGGCCGCCCATTCCTGTTTACCCGAGGAACCTGACTGATGGATTGTATTGTTTGGCCTTTCGCAGCTATAATTGGCTCTGTTGTATAGGTTAAAGCTTGGGATATATTCTGCAGACCCCAAACATGCCACGCATGGCCTCTGGGTCAATAACACTCATATCAGTCCAGGGCCCCCTAAATGGTAAAAGGGTCAGGAGTGAACATCACTGGCTCGCTAACGACATCAGTCGGTGGCGATGACTTCACCATCTTACCCCGCCCCCTCCGTCTCCTTGCTCCTGAACCAGAGACTCTAGCCTGGCCAAGTATGCCTTCTAACCCCCCAGTACCCAGTAAATATTTAGCCAGGACTCCACACTGTGACACACAGCCAGTCCAAACAACCTGCTAAACAATTATCATTGGCATAATCTGTATACTGCGCTGCCTCCTTTATGTATCCATGTGTCAATATAGTATTTGGCTTTAAAACATTGTGTGATATTTTGTTAACTTGAAATGTGAAATTGTACTGGCTGTGTACTGACTGTCATTCTGACACCACAGAGAAAGAAAATGCTGTAAAGTCAATGCCATAAATGATGCCCAGGGGTTGCATTTTGTGTGTTTCTGCTCTCACTAGCATCACGATGGTCATTCCCAAAAGAGAGGCCACTAACATAGAGAGGGGGACTGATAACACAGGAAACCAAGAATGTTAAAATAACATTTAGCCAGAACTGCAGCATAAAATCAGGGTCCGAGTTTTAACATCAAGGTTGCTTTTGCAAACCATTAACAGTGTGAAGTGTGAAGGAGACCCTTTCAACGTTATGTTATGATGGAAAATAATTTGGTCGTGTGGATCTACAAGAGTCATAAATGACTAACACACTGGTTGCTAAGCGTGAAACAAAGTCAGGTACAAACACCCGACACCTCTCTGTTTGGCCACTGGTGAAGTTGTCACACTTGGGTATGCAAACATTTGCTAAAATACGGCTTCCTCTCCTCTGCTGGTTGCTAATGAGGCTGCAGGCACGGTGATTTAAAGATGCTCAGCTTGATCTTGGAGATCTCGCCATTTCCAATAAATGTGACGACCTTCGTGAATTTTTTTACGTGTTCAAGTTTGTGTTAGACTCTCAGGTTTCCACACCGGAGGTCTACAGCAGTGATGAGTCAATGCAGAGCTTAGTTACTACTTACAGTAACAGAGCTGTATTCCAACAATGATAGAAGTCTGTGGGAACTCATACTCACCAGATAATGCTGCTCTGTTTGTGGCAGTCACCCACAGTTAGCTAAATACCATGTGAGCACACAGTCCGAATCTAACTGCACATCTGACACATAAGAAAGGAAAACGTTGTTGTTTAGTGCATGTGCAAAATGGAAAGTAGCTTCAATGAAATATGGAGTTATCTGATTGGTGAACTCCGCATTAAAGAGTCCAGAGTGAAGGATTTTACCAGCATCAAGCGGTGAGTTGTGGATTCAACTGAATACCCCTCGACTCCCCCTCCCCTGCGATGGCTCTTAACAATGTGAAAAATTGCTGCCTCTGTAGATATACAGAGCTCATTCAAAGCTAACAGTTGTTCGTTTCAGTTGATAATACACGTTTCTGCCCCTAAATCCTTCACACTGGACCTTTGAATGTACCCTCTTGCATTTTAAGCAGCACTGGCAGCGTAGAGCAGTGTTTCACTGCATGAAGCCCAAATCATCTGGATCTTGTGTTTTACGACAACACTCATAAAAATGTACAAGCGAACCATAAGTACAGTCTCATCGGTTTACATCGATGAGAAATGTAAAACAAAAGTCTGTTCATACTTGACTTTCATACACCCTAATGTCAGAACCACCGCTGATCTTTATTGATCACTATCAGAGAACAGTACTGCAAACACGTCTGCAGAAGTAATTTCTTCCATCGTAAGCCTGTAGGCCAACCCTGGCCGCCCTTTGATTATTTGTCACCTGTGCACTAATGCATTAATCTACACAACTTAATTAAGATGACAAACAGAGCAGAGATCCAAGAGAAAGTTAAAACGTTTGTGATGTAAATTAAGGAATTAAAGGATAAAGGATTCATGAATGGTGTGGATGGCTAAAAAGTTTGCTGAATTTACAGTGTGCAGAGTATTTTCCCCCCAAACACTGAAGACTACAGACTCAAAAGTGACTTCTAAAAGCTTAATCTTCCAAAAGTAACCCTGCAGGTGCTGGTATTGATCCACAAATCAGAACATCCGTACGTATACAGCATTGTTGTCATCTCTATTCATGAAGCAATAAAACCCAAATTTATTGCCCATCGAGTGTTGTAATGTGTACCAAATGCTCAAGCTGCTGCAGGACAACAGAAATCAGCAGACAACCGAAAGACATCTCCTCCCTTGAATAACTGCCACAGTTTATTCATTGAATAGCAAAATAAATGCACAACACTTGAACAGCACAGTATAAAACATAAAGCAAGCTCAAGAGTGTTTGAACATTACTGATGGGATCCAACCGCAACAGTGCTGTCCAGTTGACCACACAAATATTTGGAGTACGCAGTGATACTTGGCAGCCTGCTTCTCCTTGAAAGCGCATGCAAGCCACAGGTTGTGAAAGACTGGTAGGAAAAAATCCACTTTCCCAAGGAAGCACAAGTGTTGAAACGCATCTGAATGTTGCACAGCGGTGCACAAATGATTTATGATCAATCTATCCTCTAATATGCTTGCTGGTTTATCTCACCAGCATTTCTTGGATATCAGAATTCACAGAGTTCTTTGGTGGGCTGAGTGCACCACAAGAACATAAAGGCTCAGTTCATTTAGTATCTTAATAAAAAACATGCCATATGGCTTCTATGTCTTGGCCTGTAAAATCATAACAGCCTTACTAATCAAAGACATTGTGTCAAAGGAATACTGATTCCAGTTGTGGCCTAATGTTGGCAAGACACCCCATTTCCCTCTTTATATTCGCCTGCCAAGGGCCGAATAAAAAAAAGTCAGCCTTTTACAGCGAATTAGCACAAACTGTACATCTATAAGCATCAACGTCAAACACCTGCTCATGCAGGCCACCATGTGACTAACAGAACTGCTGTTAACAATTACGTGCAGCACTTGCACCAGCTGGATTTCAAAAGAGACCCCTAAATGAAAGGGATGGTTCACCAAAATTAGAAAAAAACATACTTTTCTCACTCATCTATCTTGTATCTAGCCATGCAGTCAGTTTTTTTCCAGGTTCTGAGAGATCAGTGTCTGAGATTTACCACCACCACCTAAATACAATGCAGGTGAATGGAATTTCATTTATGGCGTTCACATAATTAAAAGAAGACTTAGAGCCATGAACCATGCTAGCAGCTCAGTGAGGCTGTAAACATGCTCACAGTGCAATGCTTGCACAGGTATGATGTTTTCCATGTTTCCCATGAGGATGGCAGTAGAAGAAAAGTCAGGGAAACACTGAAGTTATTACAGTTCATCCTGAGGCAAGGACACGAACGTCTGTACCAAACCGTGTGCCAATCCATCCAGTAGCTGCTGAGGCACTTTAGTTTGGACCGATGTGGTGGACTGACCGACCTGAGAGCAGACCAACATTTCCACCGCCAGAGCCTCGCAGCTACTGTCGCTAGAAATTACAGAAAATGTTTCAACAGCAGTGTGTCTTTCCAGAAACAAGACGCATCCACAAACCTCACTGCGGACAGTTTTCATTGGAACTCATTTCTACTGAAGACGTAGTGCCACTGAAAACTGTTGACAGTGTGTTCTGTCGATTAGGCCTTTGATGCAGTGAGCTTTGTTTTTATAAATCTGACCACAGAGTTCGTCTCTTACAGGCCACGCACTGACTTCAAACTTCTGCTAATAGACTTGTTAAATAAAGCATGCAGCCTTTCATACAAAACGCTGCCTCTCTGACACAGAGGGGATGGATAAGCAGCGCAGGGAAACATTTTATCAGAGTCTTTGTACATCTCCAGTCATGTAAGTATACTTTAAGTCCTTGGTGGTCCAATACTGCTATCAGCATCTGGAATGTAGCACAGTGGGGACTGCACCCAAAACGTTCTGTTCTCTATCTTTGCAATTAGCTGAAGATAAACTTGGGTTTTACACTGTCCTGATTTATCCTTTGTTTCTTAAATTATTTACAAAATGATCTTTCCCACAAGAAAGTACAAACATGAAGCCTGTGTTTATGCTCACTGACTTTCGCTAATTTGTTGTCTGCTTTAAATGGCTATGAGGGGAGTATGAAGATAATGAGGCAGTGTTTATGTTTTTCAGTGTTTAATAGGCCTGCAACTGTTTGCGTGTTTTGTGCTCTCGTGTGGATGCATTTACGGACATGTATGGAGGACATCTGCAGGTTTGAGACCACATAAGAGACGGCCTGTCTGTTCAAGTGTCAGTGTGGCGGAGGGTTTGAGGGATGGGAGGGGGACATACAGTGGCAGACAGGGCAGTGACCCCATCTGTCTGAGTTGAACCCTGCTGAGAGAGGTCCAAGGCCTGGGACGCAACTGCTCAATCACACAGTTCACACGCGCTGTCGTAACAGGGTTACTGTCAGACTTCTAATGAGAAATATTTGCAGTGAGGAATCTGGTTTTCTCAGTCAGGTGAGGAGATTAAAAGAAAGCTGGCTGAAAGATTCCTGCTCGAGAAGCACAACTTCTTGGCCATGTGTACACTTATTTGGGGTTAATGGGGTTTTTACATGTGCCCATTTTGACTGGTAGCTGCTAATCCTTTCGTCCAAAACACTCAAACAAACCCTAAAGCAGATAAATCGGTTTGCAGCTGACCTTTAGACTATTTGTAAAATTCTGATCCATTTGCACAGAAAGTCACTGTCCATCCAAATACTTCTACTATAAATGAAAGAAAAATAATATGGCTGCAGTCATATATAACTGACTGACTGATAACACCTTATATATATACCTGCCTTTGCTCAAATTATGGTAAAGGGTCAGATAGAAGCCTGATTGCTGCTTGTAGCAAACACAAACATTACATTCATGGGGCTATTGCGGTGCATGTAAAACCCATCCTGTGATTTCATAATTTAACTTGATTTTTCCCGATAACCTGTTTCTTTGTGTGCATGAAAAACGTAGCGACTGACTCAAAGCTGCCATCACTGGGGCCAGCATGGAGACCACCTTCTGACACAACGCTCACTCTGCCGCTAATGAGAACCTTAAGGCCACGAGGAGGCAAAACACATCTGACTAACACGCAGTTGTGCATGACCAATCCTGAGACGCTGCAGCGATTAAAGTGTTCGGCGATACATAAAGAATAATAGCAGGGGCAAGGTGGAAATGCACCTGGACATAAATAATGAAACATGTCTGTGTCACACTGAGTTTAGAGCAAGCGAGGCTAACAAAAGCAGTAGCAGATCTGGCATATTACAGTTTTCAAGCTGTTGCATCAAAGCTACCACCAAATACCTTCCGTGGCTACTATGAACCAAAAGCACAAAGGAGGCCGCAGTTTGAATTACATTTAGGGTGGCAATATGAAAATGTATACTGTAATAACTGGGCAGTGTTTTCTAGCAGACGTACCTTGGACTAACTGAAAGGGATTAGAACAAAAACATCCTGACAGGACAGGCTGGCACGTTATAAAAATGACTCATGCTTGGTAACCAGATCCCAGACAAAGGGGAAGTTTTCACTTGGCTTTTTGATATAAAAGAACAAGGGCCAGACGAGGAAATATTACTCTGAAATGAGACCTCAAAACAATTCCCAGGGACAATAAAACACAGTGGGTTCCCAAACTGTGACCTTTGTATGGGGGGGATGAAAGGAAAAAAATCTCAAGACTGATTCCACACCACACCTAACTGCCTTCTCGGGAGCGTCTGTTCCATTCGGCTCTTTTCCTTCTGTTGTAAAACGATCCCAACGCAAAGAGACTGTGTAAACCGGGATTTCACAATTGACCACAAGCCCTGAGAAAACCGTATAATGTCCACTTTTGGGAGAACTTGTACAGCACAGCACTATCATACCAGTCATCCCTCCCAACTCATGCTGAGGACCACCCTGAGAGCCACTTTTCCAAATAATGGAAGGAATGGATAAAATACTTTCCATTTACTTAATCTAAATAAGGGTGGGATTGATTAATCTGGCCGGTGTGTCTGCTAGCCTTTTTGTTTGAACGATAAAAGTTCAATATACAGAATGTGGCACTAAAGCAACACTGCAGGCAAGTCTCCTCAGACAAAATGTTCAAGTTTAGAGTGAGAATTGATGCCTTCCATATCCACCAAGGCAGCAAGAATTGGGGTGTAAACTTGTGGTGTGGCACTGCTTAGATTTGAAATGGTGCAAAAATAATCTCCTAACGAGCAAACCTGCAAGAGAAAAAATGCCATTATAATGTCATGCCGTTTGAAATCACCTGCTCTTCTTACCTGTCTGTATTTAAAAGCATAACATGAGCACAGCATGCACTCGCTGTTCTTCCTCACGCTAAATATTTTCACTTGAGCCGATCTGCCTAAATGCCACCTGATAGCCTGCTAATGACACTGGCGGGCCCTCATTTATCAAACACTTCAGACAGCACATTTAACAAAACACAGTCTTGCAGGTGCGCATACGCACGCACACGCTCGCACACACAATCCTCTGCCTGGCTTGTTTGGATGCCATGAGACGAGAGGAGCACTCAATAGCACGGGCCTACCTGATGGAGAGCCTGAGAGGCCAAGCAGGAACAGATGGGCTGAGGACGGCGGGGTACTGGGAATGAGGGAGTAAAAGGGAGGGAAAGAAGGGAGAGAGCATCGACAGTCAGGGACCACCATCATTGCTGCCCACAGCAGACTACATTTACCACTACTCGCCCGCCCGCCACCATCCCATCCCACCAAATTCATTTGCAGCGCAGTCTCAACTGTAATGAATCTGCAATTTGCACACATGTACAATGCCTAACATGGTACTACTTTGGGATCTTTAACCCCGATGGAAACATTTACAAACAAGTGGCCACAAAGAGTCATCAATCTGCACATTAACCTCTTACTTGCCTTCAGGGGATTGTGCTATTCTCTATTATAGGGTTCAGAGACGACCAAAGAAACTGAAACAGCGAGGAAATGGAAATAGTCCCTTTCAAAGAGACTACAGAGGCAATTAGCCAAGTACTAACAGGACCAAGCTATGGTCACTTCAATCCTTCCCTTCCTTTCGCTTAAAGATTAGGAGAGACATGATCAAAGTGAAAGATTTGAGACCCCTGAGAGGTAGAACGACCACTTTTAAGCTCCCCGAGTTAGAATCCAAACAGTCGTTGTGCGTACACATCTGGAAAGGCATCTATCTGAAGCAAGCCAGTGCTGCTGTATTTATCTCCCCGGAGCTGTGGCATCGTATTTGTGTGTATTTGTATGCATCGGGCATTGAGTAGCGCATAAACAGTGACATGACACTTCATCTTCTCGACTTGTGCAACCCGGTATGTGTCTCGTGCCACCACGTCGGGGAGCCCTGGGTGGCTTCAGTTACTCATGCCATGTGTATACTTTAGACAAACAAGGCCTAAGGACACTCCAGGGTGGTACAGAGGAAGGAGGGGTGAGGAAGCTAAAGGCGAGGTAGTGTGGTCCGATGGTTGAAGCCAGTGATTTAGGGGCTGTTGATACCGGGCAGACAGCCCAGGCTCAGTCACTGACTCACAGTAGATGACGCTGCATAAGTCACTACACTTAAAATGTCCTCATGTGTTTAGAAATGTTCAAGTGGAAATCAGGCGCGCTCACACAGCTGGAAATCGCTACTGGATCTGATTTTCTTGTTTCTCTCTCACTTTTCCCTGAAGCTTTCATAAACAGATGGCAGAGGCTCATTAAGCTGTTGTCAGGACTATTAATGACATTGTGAACACTTTCCGAGCTCTGTATGCCTTAGGGCTTGCGATTGCCAAAGCTGGGCCATTAAAGAAGGTGTGAGAGTAACACAATGCTGCTGTGTGCTGCAAGGTGAGGGATGACGGCCATGAAAGAAAAGTACACACATGGTTGAATGGCTGTTAGCAGTGGGCTGACGTTAATGATTTCATGTTTGTTGTGGAGTTGAGAAAAATGGTATAATGTAATGTGATTTTCAAGAAGAATTTGGATGCTTTGACCCTGCAATGCTACGTTGCATGTATACTATATGCACTGTATATGCTCCAGTTTTTTCTTGGTACGGGAGAATACACCACAGTTTTACTGTCAGATAAGTACTTGCCACTAGTACTACTTTCAGATAATACCTTTGTGATACTTTCTATGCAAGTTCACACAAAGTTTCTAAGTTTCAAAGTCCTAGCAAGAGTCTAAAGCCACGCTTGAGGCTCTGTGAGGCTGTGTTAAGGCACAGCGTTGCTTTTAGCTAAATGCTAACATCGACACAATGAGTAGGCTAACACACTGATATTAGGCAGGTACAATGTTTACCATGTTCACCATCTTAGTTTAGATGGTTTAATGTGTTAGCATGCTAACATACGCTAATTAGCACGAAAAGCAAAGTACAGCTGAGGCCAATGGTAACGTCATTAATTTTTCAAGCTAATTAGTCATAAACCAAAGTGCTGGACAAACTGAACAAATTAGTCATTTTTAACTGAAGGTGGCGAATGATGGACGACAAGGCTGGGAATTAATCATTGAACTGTAATCAAGAGATTAGAGTTCATTTAGAGGGGAATATGAATGTGTGTGCCATATTTCATTGCAATCCATCCAAAACTCGTTGAGGCATTTAATTCCAAGCAACAAATGTGATCCTCGTGGCGGTGCTAGAGGAAAGGTCTGGAGACCACCAAAGTCATTAGGATTTATCTTCTGAGGACCATGAATGTCTGCACCGAATTTAATGGCAGTCCATCGAGTTTTTATTTCAATTTTGGACTAACAGGCAGACGTGACCATCCGTAGGTGGTACAAAACAAACCGAAACAGATTTGTCACAGACAGGGATTGAATTTCTTATTCAAACATTTCAAAATCATAGCAACACAACAAGAGCTTCAAATTCAAATAGATCAATTCCAGTATTTACAGCTACCTGGAATAGTTCATGTTTATAGATTATTAGTGAGTCAAGTCCTTCACTTCTTGCAGCTCCACAGATGAATTGTGCTGGACCCGCAGCTAAGTGCTGGCCACCTCTAACAACACTCGGAGACAACTTTAGGTAGACTTATGAACTGTGAGGTGTGAGGTAGTGGTTTCGCCAGCTTTCAGTGGAAAAACTGAAAAAGCACAAATGGAGTTCTGTCATCAGTCCTGTTGTGTATGCTCATTATTACGATGCTGACTTATGAAGCAAACAATGCAGACACAGAACGGACAGAGAGAGCGGAGGAAACTTTCAACATCTTCTCAGTTTGGGAAACAGTGGAGGTGGCAATGAGAGCTTGCAGAGCTCCGGGCTCATGTTGTTGATCCTCATGTGGTCACACGCAAACCTAACCATCATCCTCTGGGATATCCTCTCAGAGGGTCAGACGCTGAGCGCATGAGAATTCCCCAACTGACCCTGCAGAAAATAAAAGGGCAGAGCAGGTGGTGTCTTTTCAGGGAATTTTCAGGTTAATATTTAGATTAATATCTCGTTACGAGCATGACCCTAATGAGCCAAATTAAAGCAAAGTGAGCCTCGTCTCCACACCTGACAAGTGATGCAATAAATGTAATAAAACCAAATGACTTTTGAACAATGTGGAGAGCAAATGTTGCAAGAGAAGACGTTTTATATGGCTGTTTGCTTATTTCTTCATGTGTATGCGTGTGTGTGTGTGCTCTGAGCCTGTGCTTCACTAGGACTCTGTCAGCTCAGAACTGTGGTCTGTCGAACTGTGATTCTCTCTAATGGTCTATCTCTCCCAGCAGATGTACTCTTCTCTGCTCCACAGCTGCATCCCACATGTTTTCACGCTGTTTGACAACGCAGTTATATTCTTTTTCTCTGCGAGGAACTCTAGTGGTGGTGGTGGTGGTGGTGGCAGATTCCTTCTCTGAATATGGTCTTGTTCCTTCCCTCCTTTATATCCAGAATACTGCAGTAGCACTTTGGCTATACTTGGTCCTGAAATGTCTCCAGTTGGGTAACGTAAAGAATGCCGAGGGTGGGGGGTCAGATCTGGCATGGTCTGCCACAGCTTCATAGCACACACAGTCATTTCCATAATTGCCCACAATCAAACCAACCCCTCCTGGATTCCTCCCGGTCCAGATTCCTGTAGATAAGCTGAGCTGGGGCTCTGGTGAGTGCCGGAGACCCCCAAGTAAGAACAGGTGCCGCTAATGTAACTGATTTCAGATTGTCTGTGTATCCAAAAGAAGGGGGGCTGTTGTTCTCCAGTAATTGCAATGGCTGGACATTCCCTTTTGGATCGCTATCGGGAGACTTTTCTGAAGAGGGGAATGAAAGAGGATTTGTCCCGCATTTGGTTTGGTATTATCAGGAGCCAAATTAAGATGGCCTGCAGTATGTGCAACTGTGAAGGGCAACAAATTTCTGGGCATCAAGTCGTAGTGATTGATTCACATTTTTGCTGATTTTCCACTGCCTGACACATGTAATTCTTCATTCTGCGGCTACCAGAATAAACCTTTTAGACCATATTTAGAAACAAAGTCAAACACCCATGACACAGTTTGTGATGTAACGTGATACTCCATTTTCATAATGTCAGTGTCTCCATGCCTCTGTCAGAAGCTCAGTTATTCGAGAGCGGATAAAAAAAACCCAACATGTGGATCATTTTTCAAATATTTTTAAGACTTGGCTCATGTACACGTCCGTGAAGTAACTCCAGCATATGGATAGCAGTAGGTATTCAGATTCTTTACTTCTGTAAAAGTACCAATGACACAGTGTAAACAAATCATATGAAATCTTACTTAAGTAAAAGTACACAAAAATTAAAAGCAGCTGCTCAATATGCAAACAAATGGACACCTGTGAGAGTTCTATTATTATATATTATATCATTGCATTATTTTTACTGATGCATGACCTCTGTAAGAAATGAGAGAACAATTTATATACTGTAAAATGTAAAATCTGAACCTGCAGAGTAACTATAGCTGTCAAAACATGCAGAGGAGTAAAAAGTGCAATACTATCCTTTGAAATGTGGTGGAGCAGAAGTATATAGACACATACAATACTTGGTACTATAGAACAAGTATCTTAAAATTGTGCTGTTTTGGAGTAACTGCACTGAGCTACATTCCACCACTGAGCAGGAAAGAGATTTTCAGATGCCTCAAAGATATTAAATACAGAGAATGAGGTTTACATGGGTTAACCATGGAGGTTATTTGTTTGTTTGGAGTTAGGAAGAAAAAGAAGAATATATTTTATATATGTCTACATCATAAGTACACACGCGCGCGCGCAAAGACAGCGTATATATAGGGATTGATCAGAGAAGTCATTAGACGTTTTCTTCCCTGGACTATTCGGCTATCAGGAATCAATCAAACAATAACTTCTTATATTTTGTTTACGTCGCATATTTAAGCCTGATGTAAGATTAATGCATGTCTTTACTTTTCGCCGGACTGAGCCCAGCACTGAGCCCCCCCACCCCGCCTCCTCTCTCGGTCCTCCGCTCTACCAGGTAACTGTTTACCTCGACGTGGACGCGACTGTGGCCACATGCGCGCCCCCGCGAAGTCATACGTCACCGTGCTCGCTCCTCTTCTCGCGCGCTGGTTAAAAAGAAGGAGGAAAGAGCACGGGAAAACATGTGAGCGGTCTGAGGACTTTAGTGAGAGGCAACTTTTATGTCTTATATGTTTTTTTTTGACCCCGTGCGTGCACAACCCGCCGTGCCGTGCTCAACAGGAATTACATCTAAAGGAACGTCACGGCTCTTTGGCAGTTCACGGTGTTTTTGGGTTTTTGACTTTTTGATTCATCAGGATAAATTGTGTTATTGTTTTGCTTTAATTGTATTTTTTGTTATTTCTGAGTTGTAGCATATAAGCAGAAGCAACAATAATTTATTTTTTAACACCTTTCTTTATAGCAGTGACTCAAATGTAGGACACCTGCTCTGACAAACAGCATATTTTTAATTTTTTGTAGTAACTGGCTTCTGTTGCTTGGAGAAATATAGCCCAAATAAAACTACATATATTACATTGCTGGTTAACCCCAGTCTTTGGAAAAAAGGGGGGTATATATCTTGTGGTATTTTGCTGTTGCTGTTGTATTTTCATATATATTATATATTTTTGTTATTTTTTATGATTTTTTAAACTATGAAGCATTTGCAATTTGTGCTCGTCCTGGCCATCGCGGTCAACGTGTGGGAATGTGGGGACGCAAAATTCGGCGAGAGGGGCGAAATTAGCCCCCGGAGGAGAAGATGTTACGACGGAAGCTTGCCCAAGCGGCTGAAGAAAAGGGAGCGAAAAGTGCTGCTTGACGGCAGCGGCAGCAGCAGCGGAGAAGTCTGCCACAGGTTGTACCCCCGCGTGTCCTGCTGTCCCACCAGGAGAGCCGCCTACCAGATCCTGCACCGCAGGGACGCCAGGGTAGGTTCACGTCCGTCCACCACGGGGCTTTTTTTCTCCAGATTAAGGGTCTGGGGTTTACTGCTAAGACGCCCCGGGTGATGCATTTACTGCCTTTGTGTATTGTCATTCTGCCTCTTGTTGCCGACAGCTGAATTTTGGGATGGTCAGGGGAAATCGCCTCGGGCTATGCTGCTTCTGGGTGAAAAAGTTTTAACATCCCAACAGGGACATTAATGTGTCTGTGGTACTCAGTGATAGGTGATCTCACCAAACCTTTGTTTTTTAACTCTTACCTGTTAGCTCGCCCTCTAAAATACCCATTTCTGACACGTACTGTTTGCCTCTACTGTTATTTTATCGTTTTTATATCCTCTCAAAGCTCCTGAGTTCGCTCCTCTGTTCTCTAGGGATTAACCTGCTTCTTTTTTAGCTCACCTGGTCTGAAACTGGCCCGACGTTTCGAGGATAAACCGTGTTTTCGTGCTGTTTACCGGGCGTCTCGCTTCTCACAATGTGGTGCAACTCTAAATCAGCTATCCGGTGCGCTTCGGCGTTACCATGACAATCACTCGCCGATTTACGTTACTTCTCGCGCAGTCAGCTCCGACCGTCAGCAGAAAGCGCTACTAGCTAAACTCGAACCGTGTACCCGGAAAGGTAGGAGCCCGGCTGTACCTTTTTATCAACCGTCCGCCGTTTGTACCGCAGCTAGAAGCTGTTAGCGAGCTGTTTTCTTGCCTGTTTAACATCCATTCGCTGTCCGCGGCTCGGCGGCGCTAACGTGCGGTTATTTGTTTGCCGTACGTATTAACGTTAAGGAAGAAAGTCCCACAAAATGTACCGTTTACACGCCACTCTCGCCCGTTATGGCACCCACCGAAGTGGTAAAATACGTGCTAAAATGTCATGTATGATAGGATTTTAAACCTCTGCTCCGGTTCCGCGCGCGGAAGGCGGAAAAAAAGCGACTGTGTGCGCCAAACTTGTCCCGGGTTCCGTCGGTTCCTCACCGGGCCATTCTCATGTAAACCACTCCTGGAATCATTCAGCGGCTGGGTGGTATCTCACTTTGTGTTGCGACAAAAAGCCATATTGCATCATTTAATTTGCTCAAGTCATGCAAATAAGAGGGGGGGAAACTGAATAGGACGAACTCGACTTCTCCTCCTCCCCACTACACTGCCCACACACGGAGCCTTTTCTGATTATGGCAAAAGAATAACAACAACACCATTGTGTTTGTTGGTTTCACTAATGGGAGAAGCTGGAGAACATCACTCTCCCCCAGTCATCACCCTGTCCAAGTGTTAATGCCTTTGAGAGGGTGTGTGTCCTTCACTATATCCCCCTGCCAACCAACTTACACCTATTCCCCGAGGACTGGTGCTTTGTTTAAGCTTAGTGTTGCCTACATCAGTGCTCTCCCAGTTTCTCTGACTGTATGAGGTTTGCAGAGCGTCACTGATTTCTTGCAACTGAGTGTGTCATTGTAAATTAATATGTTTGTTCCGGCAATTTCATTGGTTAAAGCCATTATGCAGATGCTATCATAGAAAGAAGTAATCCTTTCAACAGCTGTTCTCCCATATGCAGCAATGCAGTGCAGCTTGGTGTGACGCCAACGACCAAAAATGTCATTTAAGCATTTGAAATAGCCTGGGCATGCATTAATGCCAACTTTATTTTCTTATGCTTATAGCCCCTTGTTTGTTTGATTATGGCTTTGTTCTTGACCTGCTTTTGCGTGTCCTCAGCAAAAGTGCAACAGCTGAGCCTCATTGCCATTTTCTCCTTGCTTTTGAGGAATGTACACACTGAGATGCAGCAAAAGACAACAAACAAAGGTCCACTTGTTCTGGTTTGGATGATGGCAACATTGGAGCCCATCCCAGCAACATATGGACACAGGGCATGGCTGAGAGCACACAAATGCTACTCTCTGTGGACCTTGTGCCAGCCCATGGCACACAGAATCAATGGGCAATTTAGAGCAGGAGGGCAGGCATGCCCACAACACTACATGGCATGAGTGAACAGGGCACGGAGACAGAGGAACACACCGCACATACAGGGTCATAGCCAGCCTGGAGCTCCCTTTTTGGGGAAAACGTCAATTAGACAATTAGGTAAAATATAGAACAAAAGTGGCATTCAGATCAGTGTTGAACTGTGGAACCTCAAACAGGCTTGAATGTATTTCCCCTCTTGAATTCATCTGTTACACTGCCTTTTTGCGACTACAGTTTTTACTGTGTATTTTTCAGGTAGACCCTGGAGGTTTTGCCAGAGGTTCTGCCACCTGTTGGGGAAACAGAGCTCTGAATAACTTCACAGAAGAGCTTTTCCTCAGTTGCATTTGTTTCTGCAGTCAGAATGAAGTGTAAGGCATCCATATGTTGGCCTTGGGTCCACTGGTGTAATTGACTTCGACAGACTGCTAATTTGTTGATACCAGAGTGGGAATGATGTGCCTGTCTATCTCTAAATTGGTGTTTACACATGGACCTCACACAGAGCAAAGCACTACCAGCCTGCCTGGCTGCCCAAGCAGCGCGGCTCTTGACCTAAAACAGATTACATTGTGTTTTATTACAGCTAATTTGTTATGTAAATAATCCTGCTAATTTCTTTTGGATTAACTCTTTGTGTACTTTTGCCGTCAGTCAGGCTTTGAGGCTCATATTTGGCTTCATTCATTTTATGCCCTGAGATCTGTCAGACATGGGAATTGTAATTTGACTTTAACTGTTTATGAACTTGGGTAAGTAGGCAGTGAATGAGATGATTTCTTTGTTTATTGTGTATTTCTCCAAACAGACAGGGTGTTCCAACCTCAGTGTTTAACAAATTGGTATCAAAGGCTATAGAGCTGGATATTACAGAAGATGTTTTTTAGCTTAGGATAGATACAATCTCTTGTGTACATGAGATTGCAAAAACTCTAAAGAGATGTTTCAGTGGGAAAATTCAGAAAGAAGCTATACCACCATAACAGTGAAAATCTGGTGTCTTTGCAGTGTGTGAACTTTCATGCAGATCGTGGTCGAGATGCTGCAGACTTTCACACTATGCAAGTGACAGTCTGTCTCCCTCTTCATTCTGCGTTGTACCGATGATGCTTTGAAAAATATGGAAGTTGCTGTGTGAACAAACTGTTCAGCACTATACCAACCCTAACAATAACTATCCAAACTAACCACATGTCAGATCTGCAGATCATGTGGAATATAAACAGACTCCATGATGACACTGATGTTTAACATATGGCGTGGCATGTGGCGTAATGGGTTTATGACATCTAGTGTTGCTTCTCACCCTGTTGCCAGAGTATCTCACTGTGCATATGGGAAAAATATGTTGTTAACTTACAGTTGTAACTTATAAGTAAGTTGTAACTTTAGAGTATTTGTGTCCAGTAGAGATCTCTGATGTTCTGGGTAGAAACTAGGGGGAAACTTGCTAATTTAGGGCTGTTAAATGGGAAAGTCTAATGAGGGCTGGAAAGTGCTTAGGCTCCTCTGTGTTTTATAGTAGCAATGATCTAAACATTTAAACAAAAACCATTTAACATTTTTTACACATTACATGGGCTGATGTATACACATGTAACAAGGAAAGGAAGCAAAAGTTGTGTGAAAACTTTTAAGGGCTAATATTTTCCTTAAAAAGGTAATTTGGACTCACTGGGAACATTTGGAAACATCTCAGTTTGTACAGTTATAGTCCTTGAAAATCTCAGACAGTGTCTTCATTTGAGTTCATGAAAATGAATTGCTGAAAATGCACCCCACAATCTAAACTTTCCCGACCTCATAGAGTAATGTTTATCATGTTATATCGCCAAACGTCCAGCTAATCCTCGACTCCATGGTGGCTTGCCTGTGCAAAGTGAAGAAGTAAAAGTTTACAGCCCACCATTTTAATCACCAGTCCTTGTTGCGTGTGGTCTCCAGATTTTCTCCACCAACAACACCGAATGTGGACGTCTCCTGGAGGAGATCAAGTGTGCTCGCTGCTCCCCCAATGCCCAGGTGTTGTTCCACTCCTTGGACATGGATAAGACGCCACACAGGGAGCCAGACCTGCCGCGGCTCTGCCAGGACTTCTGCCGCGAGTTCTACTACACCTGCAGGGGGCACATACCAGGTAATTACACAGATAATAATGACCATGAATGTGACTTCAATTATAGACCCTGTGTGGTTACCAGGTGATGCGCAAGCAAACATATACACATGAACAGAGTATGTGAAGATAGGCGTACGTTATACTTGCACATTTCAGTCTCGAACATTCGAATTGAAACTGACACGTCTCATTGTGATGTATTAAAATTCACAGCAGGCCTTATTTTTCATTAAGACTCAGCCTGCACATGTAGAACTGGCAGATTTTTGGACTTATGCAAGAAGTGGTGCGTCAGTAGTCTGGTCTGAATATTTATTTATCCAGCTCTTACCTCATCTGACCTCACCTCCATTTGTTGCTGAGCTTGTCTTACCCGTTTACTTGCTCACGGCCTCGCTCCTTGCTTTGCTGTTGCACATGAATGCATCAGTAAAATTACTTGCTCCACACTGTATATATGCTGCACAGACACGACACCAGTTTGCTGATTAGTCTGCAGCCTGATCTAGCACATTTGGTCTTGCAAAGCAGAGCAATATTTGATGCAGTATTCAGTCTAGCTGTGTTTATGGCACCAGGTGCAAAAAGTTTTGTTCCCTCGTCTCTGTTAGGTTTATTTGGATCATGCTGGTTTATTTTAATCAGCATAAATTTGCAAAAAATTTACTTTTTTGAAGACCTTGAGGGTAGTAACAATACACAGATTTGAGGCATTTCCTGACATGTGAATGGAAAATATTTGAATTGCAAAGGTGGGTGTGAAAACAAATATCTCACATTCACTAACAAAAGCCAGTCCAGCCTGACCAGTGTACCAGAACTGGACTGGAGCAAAATGAACTCTTTTATGACCTGTTCCTGGATACTGCTTACCAGACTCAACTCCTGAGGTTGATTCTGTATTCGGGATGCATAAGCACCCTAGCTGTGGTCTAGACATGACTGCCCTGCACCTTGCTTTCCTCAGACATAAACTGTCACTTAAAAACCCCTGTCTCGTGTTCTGCCACCAGTATGTTTTCATTTGAGTCGTAAGTTCACATGAATGTAAACATAGCTGAAGTGTTGCTTTACTGGCCCCTGTCATCTCTGACCATGAGCTCCACTATGAGATGGCAGAAACCACAGAACAGGAAAAAAACCTCATCGATGCAACACTTTTCCTTGCGGATACAGTACTGCTAAATGATAGGAACCCTTCTGCCCCCTGAAAGCATTTGGTCTTCAGAAGAATTTCCTTTGAAGGGATGCAAGATCACAGGTACCTGTGCCTTCAGAGCGCATACCAAGCATGATCAAACACTTTTTGACTGTCTTTTCTGCTCCAGCCAAGTCTTCTTCCAATCTCTGTCGCCACAAACTGATTAGATCTGCTGAGATTTGCAAACAGAAAACAGTTTGAAACGCACTTGTCTGCAACCCACCCACATGGTATGCTGCAGCTCAAGTCAAATATCAAACACATACATTCCATCTGAGTCCATCCTCGTCTGCATCTAATGGCCTGCTGGCATGTCTTGTACGACACTCGAGCTACAATTGAGGTTAGTGAGTGGGGCTCCACAGAACAGAGATAGAGGAGGGATAAAGAAGAAGACTTGTCTTGCTCATGAGCCGAGAGACATATGGGCTCAAAGAGTCAAACCAAAAAAGCTCAAGAGAGGAATCCAGTGAAGAATCCCCCCTCCCTGCGTTCACCGTCGCTCTCCTCCACACTCACCCCCCCTCCCCAGTCCTCCACAGATCAGCATATGTGGTGACGAATGACACATTTATTTTTCTACAAAGGTTGTGTGTATGTAAAACTGCTGAAGTGCATCAAGATGTCAAGTACTTTGGGTGGGCCACCCAGGTTGCCTTGGAAGATAACCAGATGGAAGTATAACTTTAGTGCTGGGGAGCCGGGAATATGGATAGAGTTCTGTCTCTCGCGCTCTCTCTCTCCCTCTGTCTTTATCCCCTTCTTCGCTCTTTCTCTTTCTCTCGTCTTTTGCATGCTCTTCCCCTTCTCTTTTACTTGGTTCATACTATTTTCCAGTCATGTTTTTTTGTGTGCCACAGTACAATAAAGGTAGAACATATTGCCGAAGCTTGTGGATCTAAAATATCCTAAAATGAAATGTTAAAATACTGAACTTACTAAATGCAAATGATTAATTGCATTGAATCCTATTGCTGTGAGAAATCTCTCCTGAAATGCATTGCTTGCATAAACAGTAAAAACTGTGTTTGCATTTATAAGTATTTAATGACAAGCATTTTTTAAATTGTGCCTTTGAATCGTATCACACCAGGCAGTAACAGTGAATATAAGCACAAACATGAACAGACAATATGATATGTCCTTTACTTTTGCTAATTCAAAAACACTGACCAAAGGTATTAAAATGAAACAGTAGCTTTTACAGCATCCATAACTGTCATCCGTCTCCCATGAAATTTCCTTCCAGCCCTTGATTAGCCCATGTACTTAGCCCCCATTTCTCCATAAAGACATTTACTGCCCTGACTCTCACTTCTGTCTGGAGGCCTCCCACCTTCCCCTTACTCTTTTCATATCTTCCTCCCCTCTTCACTCATCCCCCCACCATGCACCCGAGGTCCCCAACCAGCATGGTTAAGATAACTGCAGACACAAGTGGGTGGGTGGTATAGCCAAAGCTGTGTGTGTGTGTGAGTGTTTCTGTGTGTTTGATCTTCATGTTGTGTTTAGATGTTTGAGGGGATATCCTATCACCTCCAGTATTCGGTGCGGTCAGCGCTTGTGGTCGGTGTGTGGCAGGAGAGGGAGATGAAAGGAGGGACAGGGAGAGTCCTGTTTGTGTTTTTATCACTGGTGTATTTGCTCTCCTCTGTCCTCTGAGGGATTGACTAAAGGAAACAATATTGAAAAGATTGTTTTTAGGTCGCAAAGGGCCTCTGAGACCCACTGCGCACTTTGCTTTTTGCCGGGAATAATGTTGTGACTGCTCAGGCTGGAGGCATAGCTGTGTGTGACTGCATGTTTATGCAGATCACTTTTTGTTCTAGTGTTGAAACATTTTAGGTTACACCAGCAGGCCAAAGGAAACTAAGGAACGACATGATGGTAGTTTTACCTTGAATTCACATGCTAAATTAGTAGAACACAATCGGTAAGTCAAGCCAAGTCAAGTCATTTTTATTTGTATAGCCCAATATTGTAAATCATAAATTTGCCTGAAGGGGCTTTACAATTTATACAGCATACAACTCCCTCTTTCCTTAGACCCTTGATTTGGATAAGGAAAACTCCCCCCAAAAACCCCTTTAGCAGAGACAAAAAGATTAATGAAATCTCAGGAACAGAGGAGAGATCCTTCCAGGTAGGAAGACATGCAATGGATGTTGTGTGTATAGAACAGACCAACATAGTAAAATTACAGTGTGATCAGGATTATAAAATTATAGATAGATGGAAACATGTTTAAAAAATGCAGATCCAGACATGACCTAAGCCATACCGCCTCCTCTCTGCCGTGGAAGAGGACGGACGACACAGACGCAGGAGAGGTGAAACTCAAGAATGCATTCGCACAGATGGGAGAAGAGACACAAACACATAGAGGGAAAGACAGGGACAACACGCACACAAGCAAGAGAGAGAGACAAGATGGGTGGCTGAATCTGTTGGAGGACCAGGTCCAAAACATCTGGAATGAGGAACCTACAGCCAGGGGAGAAAGAGGTCCCAGGACGGCCAGTGGTTCAGCACAGAGAAGCCTGAGCGAAAAGAGAGGACAAGAAGGAGAAAGTTGAAAGAGAGAGAGAAAAAGACAGGGAGAGGTAGGCACACAGCCTGCATGTTCATGTGCCTGTGGGACAACAATCAACATGGGGATAGGAACCATAAACACGAGGCTTAATAGATTCATCGAGGCTGAGATCGACCCACCGGAAGGATGGTAACAGGTACAAGGTCTAATGTAACAAAAAACAAGCAAGTAACTTGGATTTAAAGACGTCGATAAGTCAGACTGTCTGAGAGTTACTCTGACTTGGTCAAACTGGTGTTTATGTCAAGCAGGGCCAGTGGCCAGCATCCTAGTTTATCAGAATTTAGGAGCTTTAAATTACATGACATCCAGCTTTTCACAACAGACAGGCGGGCCGTAATTTAATAATTACGGTAATTTGATCATCCTTTACATGTACGTACAGCTGAGCATCATCAGCATAGCAGTGGAAATTAATTTCATGACTGTGTATTATTTGGCCAAGAGGTGAAATATAAAGAGAGAAAAGCAGAGGTCCCATAACAGAGTCTTGAGGTACTCCATATTTCACCTCAGAAAGATAAAATGTGTTATTACTCTAGGAAACATATTGTGTTCTTTCAGGTATGTAAGATATTAACCATGCAAGAGCCGGGCCAGAGACTCAAAGATTATTTTTCCAGGTGATTTAAGAGTTTACAGTGATATATGGTGTCAAAAGGTGCATCGAGATCTTGTAATAATACTACTAAGGTGGATTGGAAATCATATTATCAAGAAAATCATTCACCAGTTTTATAAGTGCAGTTCAATTTGAGTGACAGGCACTAAAAGCATATTGAAAACATCCCAATAGATCGCTGTCAGATATGTGGGCCCAAGTTGGTGAGACACAACTTGGGAAGCATTTGGTAACATCATGTCTTTGTTTACCAATACAAGCCAAGAATATCTCCCTCTACCTGAAGACATTTTGTTTATTCGGAATTACATGCCATATTTAACAGGTTGATTATTTCATTTCACATGCTGTGCCCATGTGTTCCTCAGTAATGCAAAACAGTCACACCTGTTTTTAGGAAAGAACAAGTGTTCGGGTCATTAAAGAAGATTTAGGGATAGGGAAGAACTGCAGGGATTTTAAAAAAAAACCTCCAATTAATTGAATGAACACAGTTTTTCCCAGGGAAAAGAACTTTTGACATGCTGATTTTATCAGGTGGGAGAAAGAGCTATGACACAATGTACTCCTCAACTTTTGTGTGCAGGGAGATTTAAATTTAAATGTTGTCCTACAATTAGCTTTATGACGTGAACTTTTCTGAGCCGTTAACATGACGACCAGTTTTACTACCATTGTCTCACATTCTGTGATCTCATCGAGTAAACATGGGGGTTTTTCAGTCTCTGTGTTTTTGACTGTGTCAGTTTGTCAGTTTGGTTTTTCTCATATACAGTGTAGTTTTTATTTTTGTTGATAGTTTGATTGGGTTTGTGTCAGGGTGTGTTAAGGCTACGTGAGCAGAGCCCCAGCTGAATGAGGGGAATATGACTTTGTTCCTTGAAAGGTCAGGGCTCTGTGATTTTGTGATGGTGAGTCTGGAGCTTACTTGCTTTTAGATAGATGTAAATTTATATCGTTAATGTGTCCTTTATATGAAATGGTAACTAAGTGGTAAGTTTTTCTCTGCTCTTGTCATTAATTGAAAGGAAACAAGACTGGATAACAATGAATTTTTTATCAAACACTCTGGATTTTACTGTATATGCAGTGTTTAAGTGCAAAGACGAAAGGCTCTGTAGTCGTTCTGTCCTGTTTCTTCACAAAGTGAATTCACTATCAGGGAGACATTGCAGTGAAAACTGAAATACTCTTGACAAGAGTTTGAATGGAATATCCAGTACAATACTTATACAACAAATAGAAGAAACTGCTTGCTTTGTACATCACATTAAAAATCATGTTGTAACTGCCTGTTGAGCTTATATTCCAGGGTGAAGGTATGTGTTTTTGGATATATTGTTTTGGGGATGTTATTAAACAACAACACACCAAGCCAACCTCCAAGTGACCCATGAACCAGCTGATAGAAGGTCCTTTTAGTGCCAAAGAGGGAACATTACTGCCCTCATCACACCTCTCTTGCACTGGGTGTATTTCAGATTCTTTGTTATCATTGACTACTGTGTTGCTGAACAGACTTTAGAGTCTTTTCATATCATCCATTAGGATTAGTGCGCAACCATCATTTCATAAATCAATACACCGACAGTGTAAACTTAAATTGAGAATGCAGTCTTTCTGCTCTGTGTAGGAGGCGTAGTTCACTGCTGAGCCCTGTCTAATCTGTGATCCATTTGGTTTGGCCCAGTTTCTCTTCACTTGTTCATTTCAGCCCAGTCTAGCCAGGATTTGGTTTGGCTCATCAAGCATAACTCCAACCCTCCCCAACACACAAGCACATTACATCCTCTCACTCTTCCTCTGTTTCACTCTTATTCTTTTGTCCTTTCTTGTACGTACTCATGCATGTACACACATATAGTACATAAACTACAGACACACACAGAACCGAAGTACCATGAAAACACTGAAAGGGGAATGTTCTTTGGATTTTTATCGGTTTATCTGTCTCCGTGAGCCCAGCGTATGAAGTCATATGCAGCATCTACACTAAATGTATGACCCTCTGTCTATGTCTGTATCTGTTGTGTTTGTCTAGAACTGTTCCAAGCCGATGTGGATGAGTTCTGCCAATACTATGGGAGGAGAGATGCCAGTCTGTGCTTTCCAGATTTTCAACGAAAGCAACCACAAGGGCAAGACTCCAACTACTTGGGAGATGAGAAAATGGAAGATATCAGCAGGTTTGTAGCCTGACTTTTACCATGTTTTTCATCTATTTAAGAGTTTAGCGACATTATGGAAGATGTGCCGTACTGATTATTATTTTGAATGAGCTTTGGCTAGCGCTTAATGTGTTTCAGCCAAGTGAACTTTTCTTTTCAAGCTTCATTAGTACGTATGAGTTCAGATTCATGACATTCAGCTGTGATTTTTTATGTTGTTGTAGAAACAGGCGGAGCCTTGATCACATGTTCTGGGTTCACTGGGCCATTTTGACATGGTCCATACTCTCAGACAGAAATGCAGTGCCATCTCTCCTCTAATCCTAAAGTTTGTGCAGACTGCATTTGAGCAGCTTTGCTCACATAATGAAAATGCTTATCCTGCGTCATTCTGGTTGCCTCCCTCACTGCAAAGGTCTGTACATCACAGAGGGCTTTGCCCTTTTGTCCATGGGGGGATGCCTTTCATCTCTGTTTTCCCTGAGGCAAGAAGGCCAAGCAGCATGTGCATCTGAATAACAGCAGCCAACATTCAGTCGAATAACTTCCAAAAGTTAGAGTCAGGGGCTAATTTGTGACTGTATCCTCTCAGAAGTATCACGTAAATGAGCGAACTCTCTTACGTAAGAGGCTGGATGAAAATGCCAAAATTAAGTCACAGTTATTGGCTAACATTTTGGCCTGTGGCCTGTTTCTGAGAATTAATGGAAGTGCTCATGTGTTCCTTGTGCAATGCACAGAGGGAGTGCTGGTGCACTTTTTGGTATGTTCATGGCTGGCGCTGTGTAGGTCACCCTGGGAGCACAGAAAACTGGACAGAACAACAAAGAATTCATCATTATACATTAATCATGGGTGTGTTTGTTGATTATGAGCTGGTACCAGTTGTGGCCAATCACACCAACTTCCCTAATCCTGCATAAAGTCTGTGCTCTCTGCATGTTCACAGGTGGGAAAGCAACTGTCTCAACAGTATAGTGATGTACCTGCACAGTAGAGGGTGGACATTGGAAGTTAGTTAGTTAGGGATGAAGCATGAAGCTGATGGACTGGAAAACTGGTGTATTTGAATTTAATTGTGAGGATGGAGAGAAAAGAATTGGTGGATATCAATGGTTGTGAGGGAGTTCAGAGGAGAATATAATATTTATAATAGTGAATGACTCTTAATAGAAGATGTGTGTCCAATAAATCCTCAGGATATCATCTTTTTCATCACTGATGATGAGTTTTAGCACTGGTGCTTGTTGCACAACATTTGATCAAGAGAAGTGGTGGATCTGGGAAATCAGATGGAAATCACTGTGTACCTCCTGCCTTCAGATAGGTGTAGAGGGAGGTATACAACAGAAAGCCTTCAGACAGCACACTAGTTGTTTATTCTTTCTTTCGAATACTTCTACTGCACTTTCTATCGTGCCCCCTCTTCCTTATAACTGGATTATTCGTTGCCGCCTCCAGTCTCTGACCTTTTGTATCTCCCTTGTTACCCAGGAAACACAAACACAACTGCTACTGTGCCCAGGAGGTGTTGAGTGGTCTGAGGCAGCCGGTGGCCGTGGTGCACTGCGGGGATGGATCCCAGCGGCTCTTTGTCCTGGAGAGGGAGGGGATTGTCAGGATACTCAACCATGATCTCGAGCTAATCAAGGAGCCCTTCCTGGACATCCACAAGCTGGTGCAGAGCGGCCTGAAGGTAGGAACGAGCCTGCCTTCATACTGTTAATGTGAGAATATGGATGCACTTTGAGCACACATGTAAACAGGAAGGAGAAGAGGAAATGAACTTGGCTGAGGGAGTATGAAATATTGATTGCGACATTGCTAGACGAAGGAAGTAATGTGGTAAAGCCTTAACACAATTCAGTACAACACAACTGTTTGCACCTATGTAAACGTGTGAGGAATATCTCCAGCCAAGACAAATCTCTTGAAGGTGGTGCCTGCTCACTATTAGTATTTAATTATATAATTACACCAAACAAGCAGTCATTCATCAAATGTGATCGTTGCTAATCATTATGCTATTATCTGCTAATTAACTGTACATACAGCACACATTGTGCTCACTGCTAATTTTCTGCTAATTCTCACAAGATGGGTTAATGGCTTTCTTAATCTCTACCATATTGTTCCTCTAAGGGTTCTGATATCCCACATGGTGTCTTACCCAATACTTTACATAGTGACTAACTCAAAACCCCACATGATGACTGAAATGACAGTTAAACAAGTCTCTCCCAGGTTTAACTTTCACTCCAGCAAAGCCGTTTTTGTTGGATGTCTGTCATGTCTTTTTTTGCTTTCTCCTGCTCTCCTAGTGAAATAATGAGGGGTTAGCTGAAAGATTTATATGTCTATTTCTGACAGGACTTAGCGCCTATGTAGCATTTACCTCGTCTACTTGGCCACCTACCGTCTGCCTGCCAAGAGGGGACATGATAAGATATTGTGGTATCAAAGGGCAAGTAAACAGGTGTTCTACCTCTGTTTGGCTCTGCTCCGTGCCTGAGAAAAACCAACACAGGCAAGGCAGTGAAAAAGAATTAAAGGTGCACATGAATACATCTTTAGATCCTTTTGCAGATTTTTTGATATCTTAACATCCATTTTGTCATAGAGCTGGTGTACTTTCATCCACTTGTGTATTGTGATGTGGTTCTTGTTGCTGAAATATCGTCTTTGTGACACTGGACATATTGCAAGACTCAGACATACATTGTAATGCGATGCATACAGCAGTTCTAAGTATTCTCTATGGCCGTCTCAACTTGCAAAGACACTGTAATCTTCAGAGTCATGTCTCTAATGTCTTGATAATTATGTTTTATCCGTAATCCTCACTGCATCTCACATTTTGAATTTGAGAATTGTTCAGAAATCGTTTAGATCGCAGGAGATGGGCAAGCTGGGATGTTTGGGGGGCACACTCCCAGACAGGAAGTTTATCTATCACGCATGCCTCCTGCTCCTCCACTGACAAGACGCTTTGCTTATAAGAAGTCAAACAGAGCACAGCAATTGAATATGCAACTGCCCCCTACGGGATACTGTCACTGCTCTGCTGTGCTCCCTTATCATCATTCAATCCAAACTGGTTGTGGATAAAGTGATCATTATGACAATTAGACGTGGCTCGATCCCCTGCAAGGCCCCAGGAGTCCTATTCTGTGATGTTGGCTGCCAGAACGGGCTCCCAGCCACACGGGGTGAACAGAACCAGGGGAGGGCCAAGGTGTTTACTGGCAGCATCAACAGGATGGAGGTGCCTTTATACAGAGAGAGGAACCCAGGCCCCCAGGAGACAGGGCAGATAACGGGTTTATCATCAGCTCCGTGCACATGCTTTGATTGTAATGTTCTGTGCTTCCTTCTGGGTCTTCTATCCCCCTCCTTCCATGGATCCCCCCGGTGCCAATTAAGCTGAACTGCACAGAAACAATGCTGTGCTGTGGTGGTGTGGGCTCCTAGCTGCGCTGTGGGTGTTCTTCTCCTGAAATTCAATCTCTATACGCCAGTCCCCCCCAACCCGCCACCCACCTACCACACACACATACACACACTTTCACACACACACTACCATGTCATCATCACAGTGGTCTCTCCACAATTGGCTCACATTCACACACCTCTAACATGAATTGAAGACAAACGTCCTGAGTGGACAGGGTCCTGTTACAGGATGTGGTTAGGAATTGGTTAATGTAGCCAGTTTTGACCGTTCTTGGTAAAGCACTGACCCGTACTTCATTTTCGGTCCAATGATGATTTAGATACTTGAGACTTTAAAAAAATGCAATAACAATCAAGCTGCCAAAAATTGTATATTTGTATTTTTCAAAAAAATTATATGTTTTTGACAAGGTTATTGAGAACTTTCAATAATATGTACTGAACATTCCTATTCTAATTGTTCATCACTTTTCCAGCCTTCCAAACTCGCGTCCTGCCATATACACATTAAATCAAACTAAACAGAGGCGATGAATGTCGCTTCAGCTTGGAAACACAACTGTAAGTGATGAAATACAGCAATAGTAAATACAAAAGAGTGTTCTATATGCAGTACATTTATTTTTATTTAATCTATTTTAGCAATTTTCAGGCAACAAAATAAGTCTAGAGTTAAGTACTACTCCAGAAAAGACACGTGTGACGACAGCAAGTTTTATGAATGAAGACATCTGTGAGCAGCAACCCAGAGCTTGACAGTCCACTGACACGTATTAGCCTGTGTAACAGTGGCGAGGGGGCCTGCAATAAAATATTCCACTGTTAAAACAAATAAGTCACAGCATGTTATTCTTTCTGTCCCCGCTCCGCTGACAGCTGCTCTGCCTTCCCAGCGGCCATCAGAGGCTCAGTGCTGCTCTCAGAGAGACTAAAATAAGTGGTCTCATCTTCACGATTTACTCTGACTAGAAGCAAAGGCAGGGTCAAACTCACACTGATCTCACAATTATCCTCAAGCAGTGGGATGCCTTCAAGTGAAAGATGAATGTCAACAAGTACAGCAGTTGGGCAAAAAAAATGTCTATTCTGTGAGTTTTATGGCCCAGATGATGGATTTTATCTGATTCTTGGTTGGTGGGAGGATTAATCTATCACAGGATGGCTGCGTGCTTGTCGCAGGATTTATGTATCAACAGGTGGAGATTCCCATTGCAGAGGATAAAAGCGGAGAATACTACACAGGAGGTGTGTATTGTATGCTTGTGAGGGAGGGAGGTGTGAGCGTAGACGCATCAGGTAGTCTTTGAGGGAGGCGCGTAGACATTGTTTTGCTCCAGTCAACTCATGTGGAATGTCTTTCTGTGGAGGAATGCCCACGAGCCAGAGAGGAAGGATCAAAAGGTTCAGGGTAACAATGCGTGAGCATGCGTGCGTCACTAGGACTCAAAGACAGCTGCCCCGGCACAATTGGAAACGGTAGCGTGGTGTGTGTCGATGCCTCCGCCGCTCAGACAGGACCAGCATTCCATGTAATGCGCCGTGAGATGTGAGATAACAACCGCTGCTCATCCCTGCACCTCACTTTCCCAGCTTTCCGTGGAAAGACGCCAACACTTTGACAGCGCCAAAGCCGGAGCCCCAGAGAGGAGAACTGGAGGGAGAAGAGGAATGTAGAGGCAGGTGTTTGTGAAAAATGAAGAGATAATTCCTCATGAGAGATTCAATCAGAACCCCCTGCCTGGCTGTGGAAGAATGACGGCAGTCATTAAAAAAAACACAAAGATGTTCAAGGGAAAAATGGAGGGAATGTGTTTCAAGTGGACACAGCAGAGCCATTTGTGTAGTTTGAAACAGGTTTAAAGATGGCAGAGGTTACAATCAGCAACATAAACGTCTGCTGTTAGGAAATTAATTTTAATATGAAGTAAAGTGTAATAAAACAGAGAATCCTGTGGCTTACCCCTAAATCGTCCCTCGTTCTCGTTCATATTTACTATAGATGGAAAAAAAAACCAGCATAATACATAGTTTAAAGGTGCGCACATGGTATTGAGGCAGATAAAATAAACTGCTTTTAAACCCACAATGTCAAACCAAACCCCCCCTGAACATTCCCTTTACAGCTGACAATATGTGAAACCCAGAGTTTGTACATTCTCTAAATGAGCTTGTTTGTACAGTATATTGGTTTTTGAGCTGTGCCGAGTGTATCTCACCTACTGCAGCTCTGGCAGCAGTGTAACTGTGATCGGTGCTCAGGAGCCACAGGTTGGCACTCCGTCTTCTTTTAATCAAGGTGTCTCCTTGGATTGGCTCTACAATGAAAGGCTTTCTAATGCGGTGTTTGTTTCTTGTGGCTCCGGTGCCAGCTCTGCTGTTCGCCTGCTGCTGAAGGAGCTGGTCATTAGCAAGGGAGCTAATATTTCAGCCCCGTTAACCACAGTGTATCTTGGTGGTCCCCCTTTGGCTCCGGATCCAGGCCTCTTTGGAATTGTGGTCTTTGACCCACTCCCTATGGTGAGTTTATTTTTGGGATGTGGGTCACTGCATCCCCAAATCCAACATATGGATCCGGCATTGCGTTGAGAGTTTGAGAGTTTCGCTTCCCAAGATGCAACTTTTTGACATTCTTTGGCAAAGTGCAGTCACCTCTGCTCCGACTAACATCCAGCTGTACAGTGTGCTGCATCCACTCCCACATAACTCCTTTTTTATTTGACTTCAATGATCTGACATTAAGTAGGACTCAATAAATTTTTTGCGGAGGAACTCCTTGCCTTTTGGGGAGGAGATTTATTTGTCAACTTTCACAACATTTCACTTTCTATTCAGATTGATAGAACCCCTGTGGCTTATCATGTGGGTCTCTGTTGTTGCTCAGTGGTGCTTCAAGTACATTCCTTTGCAAAGAGTCATCTCTTTTGCATTCGCATGTGGCCTGTGTCACTGCTGTGTTTGACTGGGCTGAGTCTAACGCAGTCCAAACAGAACTACGAGATCCAGTACACCAATTTATGATGTGTGTTCCTTGGCCTGTGACACAGACTACACCTATCCAGAGCCTGCCACTTGCACGCGTCCAAACCAAGATATTTCTTTTTCTGAATTCCTTTTTTAAAACTATTTTGAGTGGCAGAACCTGAAGAATGAGACAGCTGTGTTAACTGCAGACACGATGCTTCCTTGCTTGCCATGAGTGAGATATCTTCTCTGCTTGATGCTCACTTTTGCTCCTTTTTTTTTTTGGTTTTACATTTTCTCAGTCAAAGAAATGAGAATCAAGCTGTTTAGCAGGGATATAATCACACAGGGACCACGTTATAAACATTCTTCACACCTAAGCCTAGCATTCTGTTCATTCTTTTGTCAAGAAGAAACAGCGAGGGAGAGCACAACATAAAAAAAGGGCCGACCTGGCTTGCCTTGCCTGGGGAATGAAATGCTGTAGCTGATTATTACAGCTAACTATGATGGGAGGACCACCAGGGTAGTGACAACTGATGTAGCTGCCTCCGGGGTGAGACAAAGGTTTACATATTACACAAGCAATTTGGATGTTTTCTAAACATGTTGCCAAGACAGTGGGAGTTGGCAGCTCTCTGCCCCCTCCCCTCTTCCCCTTCCAAGCCTTGAATTTTGCATGGATTTTGTGTAAACCGGGAAAGAGCGAGGGGACAGGGAGCAAAAAGCACGGACTGAAGCACTCTGCACTTTTGTGCTCTCTATGAACTGTGAGTGAGCTAATAAATTCTTTCAACCACTCAGCGTAGCATTCACGGATATCCCCCATAGATTACACACACAAATCACTGCACAATGGAGGCCACCGGGAGGGCCTGGGCGTCACAGGGGCCCCCGACCCTGTGGACAAGCACACATAACCAGGCTGCAGAGGGGCTGGGCAATGGCGGGGGGCTGTAGAGGAGGTGCAGCTCTACCCAGAGTCAAATGCTTTATAATGGTTGGTAATGGTATATTCAAGGAGGTTGGTGAAGGTGTGAAGTGAAACAGGCGAGGGTAGAAAAAGAGAGAATGGGCGAATAGCAGGGGTGTGAAAGGGAATGTGATGGATAAATAAAAAAGGGGGATTAGAGAGGTTGAAGAATTAAAGGAGGTGGGGGGATGATGGGTGTGTAGGGGTTGCATGTAGTGGTCTTGGTGATGATGAAGATGACCGAGGGGGGTGATTCCAACCCCACACAGCCGAGCAGAAGCCAAGGAGGGACATAATTAACTCCTGGATCTTTTGTGTTTCTCATCTGACTGCAGGGTAGAGATGAAAGGGGCCTGCTAAGCCTGGTATTCCACCCCAATTACAAGAAGAATGGCAAGCTCTACGTCTCCTACACCACCAACCAAGAGCGCTGGGCCATCGGACCACACGACCACATTCTCCGTGTGGTTGAGTACACCGTCTCAAGGTAATGGGAGAAGTGTGTGCCAAATCTACCTTAAATATGGGTGGTTCACTGCCTGACAGCCTCACAATCTACACAACGTTAAACTGACTCATCTATCACCTATTTAGGATTAATATAGCCTGGACATACATTTTTAATTTAGCCATAAACATTTCAAGGCATCCTTATTGAAAAACACAGGAGAGTTTATAATATCACAGTTGGCGAAAAGTCCCACAATCTGCTTTTCAGTGCACGTTTTCACTTCGTTGTTTTTATCTAATCATTCAAATGGTGAAATTTGGATAAATGTTAAGCTTTTCAAATGGAATAATGACGAAAGTCTGAGAACATGATGAAACTGGATGTTGTGAAAAAGTCCTGATCACGCAAGGATGAGGAAGTCATTATAATATCAGCTACTCCAATCCAACAGCATTGATTCGACCATGGCAACAAAAGTAAATACAAAAGCACAAAAAAGGGCACACAGCAATACAGTTTGTGAAGGTGCAACTGTCAAAATCAAGGATGTAGAATGTTGGTCAGTCGTCCCACCTAACTAACATTCAGTGTGCACAGTTTTGCTGAATGTGTGATGGGCGTTCATTTGCAGCATCCTTAATCACACACCTGCGGTGAAGAAAACAATCTACCCTCATGAACGTCTTTAAGTGTAACATTTTAATTTGCATAATCACAGTTGTATGTTTGACGTAATGATCTAATCTCAATTATAGTCTTGGCACGCAGTCTAGGTGACTGCAGCGTATAGTCCTTAATTTGAGGGTCCCATAGAGAAGTGACAGTTAAAGTATTTGATGGTTGTGTAAGAGAGTCGTTTTTTTTTCTCTGGCAAGCTGCTTTTTAAAAATTGCAGGACTACCCAAAATAACACATTATGAAATATTTGTTGCTGATACTGTGAAGCCAAATCCTCACTTTGCAGTCGAAATTGTGCAACATTTTGAAGCCTGTGTTACATCTCCACCCACTGTCTTTGCCTTAATGCGACAATGCGTTAGATTTAGACTAAACGTCTCCAGACAACTAACTATTTAAAGTCATTTAATGTTGAATTTTGTTTGGTGTGTCATGTCAGCGTTTTCCGTGCCTTGGTATCATTTTACCCACCAACAGGACTAAAGTGCTTAGAGACAATCAGAGCGCGTACTCGCTTCTATAATCATGTCTTATGCAGCATATTTCAAAACATTACCAAGACCCTAATACAGTGTATGCTTTTGAATATTTACGTGACATTCTGTGAAAGCATATAGATAAAGAAATGTTATAAATATTAGTCATTTAGTAGTGTAGCAACCATAATTTTCTCACTCGGTGACAGAAAGCCGTGTTATGTTTTTCCTCAGGAAAAACCCGAACCAGGTGGACACCCGGACCGTGCGGGTGCTGATGGAAGTGGCAGAGCTGCACAGGAAGCACCTGGGCGGTCAACTTCTGTTCAGCCCTGACGGCCTGTTGCACATCATCCTGGGAGATGGCATGATCACCCTGGATGACATGGAGGAGATGGATGGACTCAGGTGAGATCCGAGTTCTAAGAATCGTAGAATAAAATATCGACTGCTGGTGTTTGTCCCAAAGATTGAATCCTTTCCTAGCTCCTGCCATCGTGAAGGTATATTTTGTTTGTGTGTTTGAATGCAGTGATTTCACAGGGTCCGTCCTGAGGGTCGATGTGGACACAGACTGCTGCATGTCACCTTACTCCATACCGCGGAACAACCCTTACTTCAACAGCACCAATCAGCCACCTGAAATCTTTGCCCATGGATTACATGATCCAGGCAGGTGAGTGAAATATTTCATGAGAAACTTCAGCAACATGACACTGAAGATCCACTGCTCAGCACTGCAACTGGTTCAAACTTTTACAGCTTTTTGCTGTTTTATTACTGCTGTTTTTAGGAAGGAGTTTCATAAAGTCAGACTGTTCTTGTGTCGAGGCATTGCTTCTGTTTCTCATGTACTCTTCCCTGGTATTCTCTGCTCTAGGTGTGCAGTGGATCGGCTTCAGTCTGACAATGGGAGTTTCTTGATCCTCTGTACAGATGCCAGCGGCAAAAACGCATCAGCAGGAAGGATACTGGAGATTACTAAGGGTAAAGATTATGGTGAGTTACAGTTTCCATGAGATTTTCCAAAAATGTTTAAAATATTGACCTTTTTAAAGTTTGGACGGAGTTCATGATTTTGCAACGTTAATATAGCTCATGACGAAAATAAAAGAGTGCAACCTTTGCTTGAGTTTTGTTTGATGGCATTACGTCGGGAGAAAGAAATGAAAGTACCCTAACCTCCTGGATAACCTTTCATATTTTTTTCTGCTGAAAGTTTCATCTGTTTTTACGAATGTCTTTCATTTTGTAAGAACACAGTGTTTTGGCAACAAGTTCAGAAAACACACCGGGTTGAGAGCGGAGACAGTGAAGGTTAAATGTAAAAATGATGTGATCTAGAAAGATTCCTCCCTTGTAGAGTGTGGATCTGCCAAGGGAATGTGAGATTGTGTCCACAAGTAAGATTTAAAGCTGTCAACAACAATAGCTGTCTAGATGATGGTTTAGCATTGTTGAAACCACAGCTGAGAGGAGCCTAGTTCTTCTCACATTGAGAAAATAATCAATAACAGCAACGCCTTGACAATGCTCAGCTTTCTTCTCTTCACAAAAAAGCAAATTACTGCTATTTGTTCCAAATTGAATTGGGCTGGTTATCTTTGCCACAATGAGCGATGCTCTGGCAACCCGAAGTAGTCCTTCAACCTTTTATCTCTCACTCCGATTCAAAGTGCCAGTTTCTGTCACAGACCACCACTCACCTGGCTCGATGCCTGATTTAGCCAGTTTACCCAAACTCTAAAGGGACTGCAGTTGGGAAATGAGCACACCAAGTCTTGGATCATAAATTTTTAAAGGCAGCAAACCTCCATTCATATTTCCCTTTGCCAAGACTGTAATCCAGAAAACATGCCATTTTGCCTCAACATCACACTTCTGAATAAAAGATTAAAACGTTCTCTTCCAGTTTTTGATAAAGACATATTAAAGTCTAATTTGGCTGCCAAGGAAGAAGTCAAATATATTACCATCCAATTTAAATCAAGACTCATTCTTTGCTCTTTTTCTTATTGAAGCGGGTTTCCCTAATAGGAACCACACAACCATTCTGTCTGAAAGACAAGATTAAGCGAACATCTTTCTGATTCCAACATAAACAAAACAGCACTTACAATTACAACCCCAATTCCAAGATAGTTGGGACGCTGTGTAAAATATAAATAAAAAGAATGTGATCATTCGCTAATCCTTTTTGACATTTACTCAACTGAAAACAGTACAAAGACGATATAATTAATGTTTTATCTCATTAACTTTATTTTTGTAAATATCTGCTTACTCTGAATTTCAAACATGTTGTGACAGGAGCAACTAAAGACTGGGAAAGATGTGGAATGCTCCAAAAACACCTGTTTGGATCATTCCACAGGTAAACAGGTTGATTGGTAACAGGTGATAGTATCATGATTGGGTATGAAAGGGGCATCATTGAAAGGCTCAGTCATTCACAAGCCAGGATGGAGCGAGGTTCAACACTTTGTGAACACGTGATTGGATAAAGGAGTTTAGGGGGGGTTCAGGAACACTTCAGCAAACTGTTGTCAGTAAACACTTTATTTATGTTTTACACCGAGTGTATTATGGGCACAAATTCTAAGAATTCATTTAGTAAATCGGTAGATTATAACCACTGAAGCATGCAGATTGATGAATATTATTATAGATAGATTAGATTAGACAATCATAGATTGTCTCTGGCAGGCAGCAGTGTTTAAACTACATCTTTGCCTCTTTGTGCCTCCCTAGAAAATGAGCCTTCCGTCTATGACCTGCAGTCCAGTGGAGGAGCACCACCTGTGGGGGGCTTCATCTACAGGGGCTGCCAATCTAGAAGACTCTATGGGAGTTATGTGTTTGGGGATAAAAATGGGTAAGCATGACTGACTGTTGAAACAGCACTGATGAATAATCAAAGTAAAAAGTTGAGTTGCTGCATGTTGTGAAATCTCGATTGACTCCCTGCATACTTGATGACAGCTTTATTTTAAAGACACAGTGGCTTTATCCCATCGGCGTTCGTGTAAACTTGTTTTATGTGTAATCAGAAACATCTGCAGTCTCATATAGATCAACATATATCTTCCCTCTCCTCTCACACTGAAAATCTGTCCCTTGCATCAGCACGCGCCAAAGTAAACACAAAGCTCCATCCACGTGGGGGGAAAACAAGTTTTATGTTACTGTCACCACCACGGCACGGCCCATTCAGTGTAAATGGAGATTAGACATCCTGCTCTGCGTTGTTCACACTCTTCTTTGGTTTGTAATTTATCCTACTTTGCTGATGTCAAACACTGACGCTTGAGTAAACAAAGGAAGTAAATAGCGGCGGGGAAGTACACTATCAGGAGTTGGCACCGTGTTTAAAACAATGTGTGGTCGGTTAATTCTGTGCCTCATTACAATTTGAGGGCACACTGTTGTGGCTAAGTGAAGGCTCCGGCGTGATGTTTGTTTTGAAACTAAAAGCCGAGGTCTTAAATAACACCATGTGAGACGTGGGGTGAAAAAGGAAGATGGGTCAATGAACCATGTTGTTGCTGTGTTTTGCCTCGTGCTGCTGCAAATGAACTGCATTATGTTTCTCAGTTGTACAGCGATTCATAAATGTGCACAGTGTCACCTAACAGTGAGATAAACTGACAAATTGATGGCTGTAGTAATCCACCTAATCTGTGTGTTTTGTTTGTCTCAGTAACCTGCGGATCCTGCAGAAGTCGACACCGTCAGCGTCAGCTGGTGGTGAGCAGTGGCTGGAGAAAGCTCTGTGTCTGGGCTCGGCTGGCTCCTGTGGATCTATGCTTGTTGGGCACATCTTGGGTTTTGGAGAGGATGAACTAGGTTAGTGGGGCAATGATGAGAAACCCACACTGTCATGCACATTCTCCATCTCTTCTCAGTCTTTCAGTCTCGCTCTCCTTTCTCATCCTTTGTTTTGCTCTTCCCCCCAAATCTGCATGAGTGGCAGCTATGTGTCAACACATTTTCTGAAGTCAAATGGCTGATGTCAAAACTGTGGAAAAATCCTGGCTGAGAGTTATTTTGTTGTATATTTATCAATGCTACATACGTACATGGAATTTTCCAGTAGGTGATTTAAAAGGTGCTTGTGATGTTTTGCAGTAACACGGTAATGCAAAAAAACCCGACTGAAAATCTGGGAAAATAATACCCCTCTTACTCTCCCTCTATGGAACATTCCCAACAGGATATTAAATAGTGCGTACTTCCTTCTGGATTAATTGTCATTTCCATAAGATAGCAGTGAAACTCCAAAGACCCACTTATGAGCTGTGTATTGGGCCACCTACAAGGCGATGTTTTGCATGGGTGGAGAGATGTGTTACTATTCACCTGGGGGACCGCAGCATAAAGATAAGGTAGGGTGAGCTGAGGTGAGCAGGCTAATATGATACAGAACATTTTTACCCGTTGGACCCCCACCAGACACTCGCAGAATTATTAGCTGTCAGCTCTGGTGTTTCTGATTAAAATGAAGACATGATGTGGATCACTCACACAGCCATCAGAAATGTTTGATCCCAGTTCTTGCCAGGTCTTGGAGTTATTATTTGTCGAGGTATTTAAAGATTCCTGCATTTGATCATGATTTGCAAGTGGTGCAAGAATCATGGAAGGGGGGTGGGCTTGTGTCCCGAAGTATGGGCCCCGACAGACACATGTTTACAATTTGTCCCCTTATGGAATTTTCTCGCGGGCTCGTTCCTCATTAAATTATCCGCCTGGTTCCCAGTCATGAGTATCCAATTGTCCCATTAAACTCTTTCTTAAAGTCATTTGGCAAGTGCGCCAATGCAGAAGCTTCAGCTACACTCGTTGTCCTCATCTCCTCATGTGCCTCCTCTCGTCCTCTTGTCTCCTCTCCTCATTTTTCTAGCGTGGATGGCAGAAAAGTGTAATTATTGGGACATATGCTGCACATTAAAAGTATGTAATGCAATTAAATGCTGATGGCCCATTTCATGTGACTGTTCCTCTTTTGCAGGTGAAGTCTACATACTGGCAAGCAGTAAAAGCATGGCGCAGTCTCACAGTGGGAAACTCTACAAGCTGGTAGACCCCAAAAGGTACAATCATGAAGTGCATGTTCTTTTTCTCAGGGGATGGTTTGTTTCTCATTTGGAAAGGGGCCATACTCTTTCAGCCATCATATGTTTGTAGACTGTGGTGGTACACTCAGTTCAATAAGTGAGTGATCCCGCAGTACTTATACATGTCGTCTAATGAGACAAACTAGCACACCATCTCTAATTCCATGCTGGTTTTTGTATTGTTTTAAGACAAACCCACATATAGAATATCATGCAAGATCCAAGACTCGTGAAACCATGGATCTATAGTTAACCACATTTTACTGCAGTGACGTCTTTTCTTGCTCATTTTTTTTCCTACACTTTCACTACTTAATACACTCACAAAACAAATCTCTAGGACCAGGACTTTTGTGTCACATGACCGCCTGCCTTGGCCAAAACAAATGCTGAGCAGTAACTGGAGAATAAGCACAAAATTTCAAAATGTTGGCGTGTCTAGTTGATTAGCTGGCTGTGATCACCTTAGTAACTGCTGCCTGCTGGTTATTCTCAGAGCATTTGACAGCAGGGTTTATTCTGCTGAGTGTAAGGAACGCACAAAGGCACCTGTTGTCAAGCACAGAGACCTCTACACATTTTATTTATGCACATGTAGAAACACACACACGTTCGTGCATATAAAGTAGTGCACATTTTTTTCATCATTATGTGGACGGAGCTCAACAAAGCTCCAGCACGCACACAAACACACACACACACACACACACATCAACTTCACTGTGAGTGGTTCAATCCAGTCTATTTCCGTGCAGTCTAATGCTTAATTAGTTGATTTTAAACAACTGGAATGTGTGGGGAACATGCGCGTGAGTGCAACTTCATAATTCAAATGTGTGTACGTGTCACTGTGTCATAATCCTTACCATATGCATCACAGTATTAGAAATCGTTCTGATAGTGATGGATCTATAAACTGTTTGTGCAAAGCCAAGTACATGTGAAAAACATTTGTCACTCAAGATGAGAAAATATGCGGACAGGGCATGAATTCATCCCGCACGAGACAGGAGGGATGTATAAGCATTTACATGTGATATATCACCCCGGCAGTAAGGAAATCGCTGCAAACGTAAGCAGATAAGCAGACTATGTATTTCAAACTGATTGCATATTAAGTTTCAAGCTGAACCCACCCCCCCCAAATGCTTTTACCTATCTGCTTATCAGCACTTGTGCAGGAAGTTGAGAGAGAGATCCTGCAGGGTTAGACCCATCTGTTCAGGAAAAGTCACGAGAAAAGTCCCAAATGGATAATATTTCTTCAGGCAAGGTCAGATTTGATTAAGAGAGGCAGATAAAGTTAGAGAAGCAGACTCTGAGAGAGAATTTGCATGCCTCCGAATCACAATAGAAACATATCCGCAGCTGATTATTCCTGGGCGACGACAGTGCCACCCAGGCATTAGCGCAATTAATTACACCACAGATGTTTCAAAGGGGCCCTGGTGGCCAGCTCCGTATTTATGTTTTCTGGCATGGCCGCTGGACGCATTTCTCCCAAAGAACAATTCTTTCCACCGTCAAGTGGACTTGTTTAGTCTGTGCGGACCCTGTGGTGTTGGAGTCTTGACTCCTAATACACTCTGGCTTCGTTATTATGATCCTGTTACAGGGAGGATGGAGAGGGGGTGACAGGGGGAAGTAAATGGAGTAGCTAACGTATCTGACCCTAACGCGTTATCAAGTCTGGTGGTCTTCCCCTCTTTCTTTTCCATACTGCAAGGACATCTGGACCCTAAAACCCTCACATAAAGAGATTTGTTTTAAAGTGTGGCGGTTTTTGTGGTCCGGTATAGCATCTAGTGCAGTGTTTTGATCAACTGTGTGTTTGGGAACATAGAGGGGAAAAGAGGAACTGTTAGGGAGAGCGGTAAAGGCTTACAGGGAAACATCAGCCATAAAATCCCTCAGCAGTGTTTGTGTAAACATGTCCTGGCCAGATGACTTCATTTCTAGGTATTTGTTTGTCAGTTGGAGTACCCCTCCAATAATAAATAGGCCACCATGCATTCTGAAACATGCTGAATGTGTGTGGTGTGAGGGTGTATGTGAGTGTGAGAGAGACAGACAGACACAGGGCAAGACATGGCTTGTTTGTGGTATAGCAGCCAGATAGAAATATTTCCAGTCATATATCTCTCTCTATATGGTGACCAACTGGAGGCTTTTAAACAGACTTCTGAGCTTAGATCCCCTTCACCATAAGTCATGGGAGTGGGCATCCATGCGCGTATATTTTATCTAAGGCAAGAAAAAGGCATTGAGACAAGATATAAAGGAAACACAACACACATAAATAAAAGAGTAAAGTTGTTAATATGTAAATAGTGTCATGTCTGACTGAGACAAATATAATACTGAAAGTTTCTTTATCTTTGTTGCTTATCTTCTTTTGCTTTTCAACAGTCCTACCGTAAATGAGCGAAGCTTTAGCTCTTGAACTGAGTGAAACCTCAGTCCGATTGTGATTAACTCTGCATATATACACACTGTAGGCAGGTATTCATGGTCAAGTTGAGCTACTTCTCAGTCCCACTGAGTCTGCATTTGATAACATAATTATTTATACAGTGGGGGCATTATATTTATGCCAGGAACAAATAATGCTAGAAAAGAAACTAACAAACAAAGATATTATTATACAGCAAAAGACAGGATTTGTTTCAGCCCCTCTGTGTATATACAATACACCACGGGAGTCAAATAGTAAAGTTGCATGTTTATTATATCATAATTCAAAAGGCACGTGCTGCACTCCATCCATGCAGTTGGACAGAATCAGCCTTGCTCTTACAGTCGGTCGTTGGCAACAGCTTAATTGAAACATATAGAGCCAGCCCTCCTGCTGATTTCTGCTGTAGAAAGCAGTTTGCCTCTGTTTACTGTTGCAGCACCTCTCCACAGAGGAGAAGGGAAAGGGAGGACTTTTCACACGTTCAGGTTTTGTCAGCTGCAGGCTGGACTGATTGAATTACAGCGAGGGGAGACCTTAAAAAGACACAGTGAACTTCGAATAGGGTCCTGGGACCTCCTTTATGAACTGCATTAGCCATGGAAGTCACAAATCACTGCATGTACAGCAGAAGGAGACTGCGGGTGCTCGTTTGTGGATATATTTATCTGCATGTGTGCCTCTCTGTGTTTTGTGTGTACAGATATAAGCTGTGTGGGTGGTGGGTACACGCGAACATGCACATCTGTGAGCCTGTGTGAGCGTGTGGTACGCTAGCCCCCAGCACGCTGCAGAAAAAGCCTTTTCTTTATTTTCCTATCCCTCCTAAATCTTCCTGCATCTCTGCTGTGGTCCTCCCCTTGACAAAGCTGCTTGCCAGTCGCACTGAATAGCCCTGGCTCCTACAATACACAGTAAATTTCTTGCACAATTAAAACAAGGAATGAAGCTACAAAAGAAGCCCCCAAACAATGGAGTCGGATGACAAAACAGCAAAAGAGACCACACTGGGCCGTTTGATTAAGCCATTGTTAGGGCGCACAATGTACACCACTCCACAGCCCTTTTCTCACATATACCTCACGTCAATCAAACAGGGTCTGCGAGCCAACAAGCTAAACACACACACACACACACACACACACACACACACTGACAAACATGATAATCAAACCGATCAGGAGCAAATCTGAGGCAGAGCATCCACACTGCTCTGATGGCGCAGACCTGAATGGATGTCAGTGTTAAGATATGTTAATGCTCAGCCTCCCCTGGAGTAAGGACAGAAGGGGAGGCAGTTTTTAGCACAAGACGACACTCTTAACCTGCATTTGTCTTCCTCCTCCCCTGCCTTCAGTATGCCTTCCTCACTTTTCTACTTTGTTTTCATTTTTAGTACGACGTGATCGTCTCTCCCTCTGTCCATGTAGCTACCTCGTGTGTGAGCACTGTCGCCCTTCTCCCACTCCCTCGCTCTCACACATACACCACCCCTCCCAAAGTTGATAAATTCCCACAGTGGCTGTTGACCCAGCTGCCTTTGTCAAGTGGCGCTACCAGCAGGTGCTGTTTTCACAGCCACCCTGGCAGTCGTACAGACTGTTTAGTAGCGCTGCTGACCCCTGCCTGCTATTAACAGTGTTAGCTATAGACCCCCCAATCCTCCAGGGACTCTTACTCTTTCTCTCTCTCCCTCTCTTTCTGTTTGCTTCCCTCCTTCGCTCTTTTTTAACTACATGCAGCCTGCAACAACAAAAGCCAGTGCGGATGGAGTCTGGAGTTGGGTGCTGATGGGAGCATGGGAATCAACCCCCTCCCTGCCCTCCATCCTCCAAATTTAAAGCAACTTTAACGCGCACACACAGTCACAGTATTGTCACTGCCATCAGTCAGCGTGTCTGTCGGAAAACATTTGAAACACAACTAGGAAATAAACCCCTGCACAGGCGGATAAATGCAGTTGTGCTCACACAGCATCGTAGTTATTTTACTTAAAGCTGAGATGTGGATCTAAAACAGTCAATCCTGCAGACCAGGTGAGAACAGGTGAGACTCAGCACACGGATCAACCTCTCCCCACAGCAGAACACTGAAAGCATCAAAAAATGAAGCACAGTTAACTGATTTCAGATTTAATATACAACCTGGTTGCATGTCCTAAACTCTGTTTAGTTTCGGGTTCTGCTGCTGATTGACCATTTGCTCTCCAGCCATGATCGATGAGGTTGGTTCTCTCCTGGAGTCAGCATACAGTATATACAGTAAACACTCACACACACTGACCTCACTGCTCAGGCTGTTCAGCTCTCGCAGCAGCATCAATCCAGTTACCATGCCTGTGTGTGTGTGTGTGTGTGTGTGTGTGTGTGTGTGTGTGTCCTGCAGTGTCCAGCAGAGTGTGTTGCCTCAGTAGCTTTTTACCTCAGTGCAACAGACTGTTTACACATTTATCTCTCTTTCCCTCTCACTCTCTTTCTCTTTCACAAACACACACACAGACAAACATGTGTGTGTGTGTGGGCCAGTGGGCAACAGGCGCTAACAGACGCTTCACATTTGAACTTGATTACGCACTCGGTGTATTATTTCCAGATTTGTAGAGCGTGATATGAAAAAATTCTGTTTCAGCCCATTTGCTGATGTGCGTGTCTGGATGTTTGTCTTAATATGGAATGATCACAATATGTTTCTTTGGTGTTCAGACTTCACGCATATGGTGTGGAGATGTTTGTGTTTGTGTGTGTCTGCATTTTCCAGATCATGTTTATATCTGCGGGAGCCCCGCGTTAACCCTATGTGTTGTTTTGTTCTCCAAGTAGGGAGAATTTAAGGAAAACATGACAAAACAATAAAAGCAGCACACTTGACATGGAATTCGTCCCAGCTGTACAGTTGAAATCCATCTTAGACAGTATATTCCTGAGTGACTCACTTTGAACTGATAATATACAGAAGAAATGCAAGGGAAAGAATCTGCACAGAGACACATACACATAAAACTAGCTCCAGAGGTTAAAAATGTATGCTTTAATGTGCAAACTATCCCACTCAGCTTACATACTGCTGTATCAACAAAAGCCGACAGCCCTGCGTATCATCTGTCATCACAGACAGAACATATTGTGTCTGATTTGTTGATCCTTCTTGTTGTACTCTTCAAAAATAGCTTTACAGTAAACAAATGGCTACAGCTATCACAATACATCACAATGAAGTGTTTAAATGGAACATGTTTCATACAGTACTTCCACAAATCGTAGTATAGTATTACTGTGCACCTCAGCCAGAAAGAGTTGGACGAGGGTTTTGTTTTTGCCCGGCTCCTGCTCTTTGTCCACTCGGCAGGATATTTTTAAAAACTTATGAATGGATTTTGCACGAAACTTTGTGGAAACTGTGATCTGGCAGTAGGAAGCGATGTGTGTCGGCGGGCGTGACTTATCGCTGAAAGGCTCCGACTTCTAAACAGACTCGTTTAACGTGGTTTGCTTAAATACAGACATATGAGGAAGAGAACCACCCATTACTATCCCAATCAAACAACCTGTGGACCGGTCCTGTGCATTTCTCCGCCTGGCACAGCTCAGAACAAATCCAGAGCTGATTAACCGTGTGGTGCAACTGGCCAAAACTCTGACAAGTAGTAATAATTTAAACTAGTCTCACGGCAGGAAATCTTCCAAACACTGAGTTACAGTACAACCACACATCTTTACACCACACTTTGTTTACCTTTGATTCACGTCAAACCCCCCAAAGAGACCAGTTTCAGTGTGTGTGTGTGTGTGGGGGGGGTTCAGGATCCAGTTTCTGTCATTCTGTCATTATTATTGGATGTAAGCTCAATATTTAACCTAATTTAAAATAATGAGGGCGAGATTTAACTTTGCAACTTTAGAGCCAAAGATTTTTTTATTTTTAGTATTAACTCCCTATTAGAAAGCTAGAAAGATAACCACCAGTATTTTGGTCCCTGCTGCAGTTGGGAATTACTGATTTTTTTTCTGTTATTATATCCTAACTACTGGAGTGTATGAGGCTGCCAATATTTAACCCCTTGACGCCTGAATTTATTTAGAATTATGTTTAAAAATTAATTCTTTGTGCTTTTGCTTTCAAATTGATCCTAAATTAAGAGGAGTTTGTTAATTTTTCTGCAGCACATACAATAGATATAAATGTAGGTCGGTTCACCAACTAGAATCGGGTTCAAACAAACAGTATATGTCCACTTTTTTCAGTGCTTAAATGCAGTAAAAACATCTTTTTTATGTATTCAAAATTCATGTATTTCATCAAAACAGCCACAACATTGGCTTACAACCATTACACTGTAACAACAATTAGAACAGGGGTTCTTTCACTTTGACCGTCCGATGAGAAACCAGTGCTTGCAAAAGGTTCCTAGGTTTGTGTTGAATATGCACAAACCGGCATTAGAGGAATGTATGCGCGATTCGGCTGCAATGTGGATTAAAGTGGTATGATGCGAACAATAGGCATTAAGGGGTTAAAATCGTCCTAAACCAGATACTTTCTTAATAAAACTCAAACTTAAGTAACTTCAATTGTGAGATCTGTGACAATATGAAATGAATGCCTAGCCCTGCTCTCTGTAATTTGTTAGCATGCTTGTGGCCCCCACATGTTGACTTTCCCTCCTTCTAACAACTGTTGCAGGCCTCATGCCCCTAAGGAGTGCCAGCGTCAGGTGGAGCCTCCAGAGCTGCTGATGACAGCTTGTTCCAGACACTGTAAGAACGGACACTGCACTCCGACCGGCAAGTGCTGCTGCAGCCCCGGCTGGGAGGGGCCCTTCTGCAGAGTCGGTGAGTGCCTTTTAGTACATTTGCGTGTGGCGCTTTAAGAGTAGAATCATCTGTACAAACATCCATGTGTTTTTCCTCTCCACATGTGTAAACGAGGTTTAGCGACGCTCATGCGCAGTAGGCCTGCCGCAGTTCTTCTTCTGAATCGTCAGAAAGCGATTTGATCTTTTGTGTCATCTTTTCTTACTTTACTTTTGACCTCACTGTTTTCGTCTGCTCTCTCTCTCTCTTTGTGGTCGCAGCCAAATGTGAACCAGCCTGCTGCAACGGAGGAGTGTGCATGGAGCCCAACAAGTGCCTGTGTAAGAGCGGCTACTCTGGGGCCCAGTGCGAGAAGAGCGAGCGGGGTATGCCCAACGACCAGGAGAAAGACGGCATACTGGACCACATCATCGACATGACCTCGTACCTCCTAGACCTGACCAGCTATATCGTATAGGGGTGCGCAGAGGGGGGCTGCTCCCCGCTGTCATCCTCAAGTTGACACAAGTCTACCTACCACCACCAGCAGACTCTAACGAGGTGTCCTTAATATGGCCTCCCGATCTCCCTCACACCCACACAGGCATGCACACACACACACACAAAGATACCCACAGGACCCCCGTCAGACTGCTTTTCATCCTCATCACCAAACTCTTCCTCTTTCGCCTATAAGCTACTTGCTCTTGAGCACCAGGCCTGGCATCCAAGCCGTGTTCACTGACCTGCAGACAGCCGCGAGATGATTGACAAGCATGGCCAAGTCATGGAAGTTCCACTAAGACGTTTCCTCTGTCGTTCAGAAAACACTCGCACACGGCTGACTCCACATGAACAGGAGCTCCACAGGAACAGACCATGTTAACTCAAGACTTTGGATCTCTTCAGGGGTTATCTGTCGCCTTACGCAAGACCCCTCAAAAAATGGAGTTTGAGGCATTTCACTGGCGACAGTTGATTGTTCAGGGGTTGTTTTTTTTTTTAAGGATTCAAAATTGTAAAGAGTGGTGAGGCTCAAGATCCAAGTTGGTGGTCCGTTCAAAACCCAGCAAAATAAATGTCGACACACAGACTTTGAAGGAACACTCTGCACCTCTGCCTGAGAAGAAGACAATGAGAGTCACATAGAGCCTGCAGTGCTTTGTGCTATACTATTCTAAAGGCGCTAATACAAGAGACATGAACCAGGTTGTCTCACTTACGATGTTGTATTAAGTTTGTGGGCACATTGTCATAAAAAGCTATAACAGTATACAGTATGTATACTTTGTTTTGCAGCACTCACTTGCTATCAATGTACAGAATGGATCTAAAACAGAGGACTGTTACCGACACAGAAACAGGAACGACTGAGCGGCGTTTTGTCAAAGCCAGTTTCATACAATCTGAACGGAGTTATCGGCTCCCATGCACTGTATTCATTTTTTATTTTGTTTCATTCACTTTATTATTCAAAATGAATTTGTCATTAAAAGCGCAATGAGAGTAGTTTCACGTTCACACGTGCACACCACACTATCGCAGGTATGGTCTAACAAGCTCCTTTCGTTGCGTCACACACTGAACCTGAACTCAAAACTACAAAGGGAAGAGATAGCGCGGTGATGTATATTTCCAATAGAGCTTACCTAAGTACTACTTAGCATTGCAAAAAAAAAAAAAAAAAAAAATTCTATAGCATTACTATTGTTATCATAGAGGAGGGTTTATTTTTTTAAGCGTAATAATATATGGGAGAGAATGGTGTTTATAGAAAGCAGTTTTACACTAAGCTTGTCAGTTCATGTCATTTCATGTTCTTGTACTTATACATATGCAGCTTTTTCCTCAGTTAAGAAAGACACGTGAGGTGCATAAAAGTAATGCATGTCTGTGCCTGCATAGAGTAATTGGCAGCAGTTGGCTGAATCCATCTAATTCTTTTCCCTGACATGTGGTTTCATTACCGCTGTCTGAAATGTGTCTCCACTGTGAGATGATCAAAGATCCTGTCGGGCCACCAAGTCACTGTGGAAGCAGTTCACAGGCAGATCTTATCTGTGGAGAGCAGACTTAAGATTAACCTAAGGATCTGGCTAATGGACGTAAGATTGAACGGTACACTCTAATGAGCATCTGACTCCTACATGTAGGCAGAAAACAGTTAAAGGCAGACTGGGATTGTCTGGAGCCACATTAATGTGTTTTGTCTTTTCAGATGCCAGACTGAAGTTCAAACAGATGCAGCATATACAGTATACACGCATGTCCATATTCTCTTAAACTAATAACATATCTTATTAAGAGCTCCGCATTTCATCTTTTGCCATTTAAATTCCATAAAATGAGTCTCGACAGAACCATCAGTCATCATGTTCAACGGCTTTGAAGGCGATGGAATGCTTTTGTTTTGAAAAACACATTTTCAAGTCTCACGGTTAATTGAAGTTCAGTGTCCCTAAAGATGTATTTGTTCTTCATCTCCCGCCTCGCTTGTGTTTGCTGAAATAAATCAACTCTACCTGGTCAAAATGGAATTCATGCTGTAAAATGGAAAATTCTAATTTTTTTTAGCACTTAATGTGAAAGTTGCATTGTAGCTGCTGAGACGGCGTGGTGTGAATAGAATAACCATTTTCATTATTTAAGTAGTTACACAAATAAAATAATTATTTAAGTTCTCTATGTTGTTTTTACCATTGTACTGTATGTGACAATTTTTTTATTCCTGTGTTGTAAATAAAACTAGGGATAACTTTGTTTCTCTACAGAAATATCAATATGTCTATTAAAATTTATAGCATGTCTGAAATATTTGTCTGTCTGTTGTTTTTTGGTATTCAGTGATATTTGGTGGATGATTCTCTGTTCACACAAGTTAGACTAAGAAAGAGCTAAATTTAAACCCAAGTAGATATATATTCATGTATCATTGTAAACTTCATTCTGCATATTCATAATGTAAGTCGAATTGTGTTTGCCTCCATATAAATTTTACATTTTTATGAACAGCTAACTTGCTGCTTTTTCTAAATGGCTCTCCAGGTTACACTAAAAACTCCAGTAAGAGATGTTAGTTCTTCCCTTAAGAAATGTCACCGCTCATGACATTCACACGACCTTCATTAGCAGATGGATTTACGCAATTTTTCTGAGCACTTTAAACCTCCGGTGCTCAACAACGTTTGTCTCCCCCTTCTGGCAGTGAGAGTAATTACACAAACACTTGATGTGCTAAAAATGCCATAGGCTGCAGCCTGGCAAACTAACAGACGTTCATTTATATGTAGAAGTCCTGCACTCTTCAAGCAGCTCTCCATGTCGGCTAGCATTGGCTGGAAAAAGCCCTTCTACTGAGGAAGATCATGCAGTACAATCGAAAGCACCGTATACTGAATCTGTGGTGAGATTGTTTTGTCAAAGAATTAACTTTCAGTCTCAGCCTTTTAGTCTGTAACGCTGTTCTGCTTTCTTACAAAGGTTTAGATGAGAAGATTGATACAAATCAATCCATTACATATGAGGCTGCAGCAAGAAGATTAGCCTAGCTTAGCATAAAGACTCAGGGAGAAACATGCCTCTGACCAATTGTAAGATAAATGAATAAATAAAAATCTGCCAACCACGACCTCTAAAGCTCTACCTAACATTTTATATCTTGTTTGTTCACTTCGGGTTTTTGTCAGATATTGTCAACACTGTGAAGTTGCCCAGGCAACCAGCAGAGTCTCCAGGAAATGGATGGTCCCGTTCAAGAAATAGACCAGCTCATAATACCTGGAAAGCGATTTTAAAGTAATTTTTACACTTATAGTGTATTTTATAATATAACCTATTAAATAATGAGCTTTAGAGTGGTGGTAGGTGATGCTAGTAGAGATTAACTTGTTTCCAGATATTTTGAGCTGAGCTAAGATAACTGGCCACTAGCTGTAGCATCATATTTATTGTACAGATATGTCAGTGGTGGTGGTCTCCTCATCTAACTGAGCAAGAAAGCAGCAATTCCCCAAATATTCCTTTGAGATGTGTCCAATAAAACCAAAATGTCCAAAATGGCAATATGAGAATGTTCACTTTCAATCTCAACTATTAGGACATAATTCAGAAATTACAGAAAATTGTGTGTTATGTAAGATTTTAGTAGACACTATCATTGAATGTACAACAACCTTGTCCTTGTTCAAGGCCCCATACTGGGAATTGTGTCATTTCTGGTAAGTCAGCTGCAGCCTTTGTCCTCCAGCCAGGTAAAAAGAGTCAAGATAAAGACGTTGAGAAAATGTTTAAGTTTAGGCCAGTGTGGCTGCAGGCCCGGTGCCTGACTGGAAAAGCTGCACGCAGAGCTGACGGCGAGGAGCGAGCCGAGACGGCCGCTATGTCGTCATGCAGCGTCACTTTGAGCGATGCCAGCCAGCGAAGTTCAGCCTGAAGTTTCCTCATCTGAAGTGGAAATTCTCCGCTCTGTTTTTCGGAAGTACACAAACACGTTCACGCATGGAGGCACACACGCAAGAGCCACCGCTGATGGCAATATTAATTTCCTTCTCAAAATACCAATGAGGCTTTGTGTTGTATAATGATAGCGAGTGGAGACCACCCACCTCACTCCGGTCTCGCTCACACATACACACGAGTGCACACACTGCCATATTTAGAGTAATGCAATACTAAGTTGTCTATGCACTGTTCAGATCCAATCAAAATTGCATAAAGTGGAACTGTCCAATAGTACTGCAAGGTCCAGCGTATATTTGACTTTATACACTATCTGTGGCATGAATCATTACTTTTCATTTGGAATGGTTTTCTTTTTCCTTCCCAAAGGGCCCTTGTCTGGCTATCTTTCCCAAACAGTGTAACCCAGTACTTTGAATAAACATGAGGAGCCTGTATACCAAATATTTGTAGGACTGAGATGGCTGGAAGTGCATGCTATAATATTGTATACATGAGCGAAAGAGTCAGCACAAGCAATACTTATAGGGTAACAGGAGGAGACAGGACAGAACGGGGACGGAACAATAGCCCCGTGATTAAAAAGAGACACGTCTTTCTTTTTCTCCTCATACAGGACAAAATGAACAATTCATTATGCTGCATTTACTTGTCTTTCGATTCTGCGGTAATTTATCACGTCCTGTGGGACTGTCACTGCCCCAAATCATATCTGATGGGGCAAAATAGACAGTCTGACAAGCCAGCAGTTCAGACAGGACACTCACGTCAAGTTTTTTAACTCTTCGTTGCTCTACCAAATGTTTATATTGACCGCCTGTTATGAGACGTACGTGATTGGACGGTGTATTCAGCATGTGACTGGACTTCAGCGAGGCTCCGTTTAGGCCAGATTGTCTAAACAGGGCTGCTGAGAGGGGGTTAATGCAGAGTGAATCTAAAACTGACCCAAAATCTGATCTTCAGTATCAGATGATATTATCAGCAGCATAATCTTTACTTCAGGCTGCCAGTTGGATCTGTCTCGGACCTAAATGCACCATGGGAGTTGTAGTTCCCTTTTCACCATTTGTATTTATGCACACAAGCTTTTTCCTTTGACCTGTTATTTAAAAAAAAAAAAAATTTTAATGCACTTGTTCATTTTTTTGCAGATGAATCAACCAGAAGACTTTCATGTCCTTCAAATCTTTGAAGTGCTTCACCTCTGTATAACATTGTATATGTAGAAAATCCAGCACCAGTGGAGCCTTTACAACAGTTTATTATAACAGTTTATCTATTATTACCAATGAGAAGGATGTGCTACACTACAGAAATAAGACCCAAGTTGTAAAAAAGCAGATTTTCTTTCCTTGCTTCCTTGTGTGTTCAGACTAGCTTCACCAGAAACTGTGCTGTGATTTGAGCCTTTGAGCAAGATTGTGAGGTCACCGTGTCTCCAATCAAGCTTTACATTTTCACTAAACCTTGCTGAGCTCATGTTTGGCCGCCGCTATTCGCACCCTTTTTTTCCTGGCAGTCCCATCCAGGTGTAGCACTGTTTGTGTAGGACAGGACCGTAAGCTCACCAGCATCCTCTAAAAATAAGCATTCGGTGAATATTTAGGTGCCTTGTGACTGTGAGGAAGTACAAACTGCAGCGTGCACGTGGAGGTAAAACATAACACAGTGCAGGTACCGTACGATAGCTTACGCTGTGGAAAAACCATATATAATTCTACCCAGCCGTACATGGAAACTTGAAAAGTCTGGAGTCGGTGTGAAATGTGTGTTTTAATGATCTAATAGCTAAATAGCCTTTTCAAGGTTTTATGAATACATTATGATATAAATCATTTAGATTTGCACAAAAGGTGCTCGTCCCTTTAATAAAGATGGTACAAATAAATTATTTTAAATGTAGACCGCCATGTTTTAAAGTATTTTCTTTAACTATCCATGCAAAGGTTTTCCAGATTGTGCTGTTTTCTGGCACCGCTCCTTCGTTATAATTCGTTATTCTAACTGTGGACTCCAGTGACTCCATTTTTGTGATGCCACTCGTGTCCACCGTGACACTTTTCTGGAAACGCCTCCCAATGCTCACTATGATTGTGACATCCCTTCGAGTCTTGTTTGACTCTGCCAGCACCGTGAACAACTGTTTCCACTGTGATCTAAGTGTACGTTACCACTTCACCACCATACCGCAGAACTGTGGAAATCGCTGCTGCATGTAGATCATGTTGTACATTTGGCCGAGTTTGAGATCATGTGTGAGCACATGAAGTCATGATGTCTTGTCAGGGACGGATCCTCGCCGGGGGGGCGATGTTGATTGATGTTGTGCATTAACATCTGTGTTTGTCCACGCTGGTCTCTTGTGATTTTTGAATTGTGGCCCCTCCAGGTCCCCACATATTGATTTATGTTAGAATATTGGATCTGGACTGTGTAAACATTAAATGCGTTGGTTGTCTGTACCTGCATTTTTTTTGCATTTTGCACATCTGTGTGCATGTCAATCCCCCGGTTGTATATCTGGTTTTGTCACACCCCTAATTGCGTAGCGTATTCTGTGACCTCATGTGTTTACTCTGGGCTGACTCAGTGAGTACTACTGCTGAAACGCACGGCCGAGGCAGCTGAAATCTCATATTCCTTGGCCCCGATCACTCACTAATGAAGACACACTTTCCGACCGGCCCGCTGCTGCCGCCTTTTCCTTCTGCCTCGCTTAACTCTCGGCTTATCACATAACAAAACAAACCTCACTCGCCGACCACCTTGGAGGAGGTTTGGGTGGTTTTATGCGAGGCTGTTGGTTTTTGTCAGCTTTTGTTATTACCTAAGAGATTTTTTTATTTGCCGTCCTCACACCTCCACTATCTCATATTTCGCACTTCTTCATTTCATCTCAATACCTCGGCTATTCGCACCAATTTCCCATCCTGAAGCACTTCCTCTTCCCTCCTTTCCACCAGTGTTCCTCCTCGTGCTCCTCTCCGTTCACCCCTCATCCACTCTTCATTCCATCACTCCCCCTCTCCCCTTCCTTCTCCTTCCTCTCTCTCTGCTCCTGGATTCGGAGCTTGTTTACTCTCCCGGACCACAGCACTGACTCGCATCCATGAAATGATGCAATTAAGGATCCCACTGGGGCTCAATCTGTCATCTTAACACATGCTAAACCCCCACAGAGGGCTGAGAGCAGCACTGAGTGCTGGGCGACAGGTAAGGGTGACGGGGGTGAGGGGTGGTTCAAAAATGAGGGGAGTGTGATGTCTCGTAGTGCAGAGGAGGCAAAACGCCGCCATGATAAATGATACAACACGACTCTGATGGGAGAGGATTCTGACAGCAAGTGTGTGTGTATATATGTCAGGTTCTGAATGCCACGTGCATCCAACACAACTCTTTATCAGATCTGTGTATTTACATGCATCTTTATGAATCATTAAAAAAACTGCAGAGCATATCAATAAAAGTATTACTGTGCATGAGCTGGATGTTTCTTTTCAAGCATGTTTTTCATGAGTCATTGCTGTGCAAATGACTAAACACTGAGCAAACTGCCTGAACTCCTCTTACGCTACCTTGACAGTGAACGCATCACCTGTTTTTCTGTTCTGTTCATCGTGTTCACCCTGAATCTTTGTACCCAGAAGTATTCCTGCTCACCTTAAATGCAACAAAACCTTCATTAAAAGTATTAGTTGTGCTACTGTGAGTGTGTGTACAGTAGCATGCAGGTCCTGTCAGTGCATGTGTGACTTTGCATGTATCGCATACTTCTGTGTGTGTGTGTCTGATCTATAACGAATGTGCATGCGGCTGTCAAAGACAACACATCGCTCTTTGTCTGCTTCCCCTCTCTGTGATCCTCAGCCGGGCAAGGTAAACAACCGATGTCGGCTGGAATGGACCACCTAGGTATAAGTTTCCATGTGGGGGTATCCCCTCAAAGCAAAGTGAGGAAATTTTCCGAAACACATTAAAAAGAGTTATGCAAATGGTTTACGGCAGCACTCGTGTGGCTGTATTGTTATATTAATCTGTATACACTGCGGCTCATCTTGGCAGGGCCCTTTGTTTGCCTTCACTCTTAATCTGCAGGGCTCATCTCGAGCTTACATCATTCAGAGTCAACAGAGGGACATCCGCCGCAGCCTTACTGCTAACACCAGAGCTAACACCGGGGTCAAACAGTGTGTGTGTGTGTTTGTGTGTCTCTCTGCCAGAGTGAGTCGAGCAAAGAGAAAAGCCAAAAAAGGTCTAGCAAGTTAGCAAGTGTCCACTGATGTTCACAAGCACCTGGCCACTGCAGCAGAGCAGCTCTTTAGAACATATTCTGTATCCGTACTTTCTAGCTCCTGTAACCAATATGCATCATCTGATGACCATGTATTTGCTCTTCAAACACTGACTTCCCTCCAGAACTTTGCCGCCCTACGAGAAGGAGAAAAAGGAACAGCGAAAGCAAAAGAAAGTAGAGCGCAGTCGGTTTTCTGTGCTTGCAAAGATGTGGTTTCCTCTGACTGAAGTGGGGCCATGGCTTGCATCAGCCCACTGTCCGTGCGTCTGTGTGTCCAGGCCAGTGAACTCTGCCAGATGCCTGCCGCCTTGTTATCTGTGCAGGCTCGGCCCGTTCTGCTGCGCTGTGTGGGCCAAACAGTTTATCACACAGCGCTAGCAGAGAGGTTGGGGCCTTGCACAAGTGATAGCACACACACAGACACACACACAGGCACACACTTAGAGAGGGAATCGTGTATGAGCAGACATGCATGGAGATGAAAGCACACCACTGCATTAAGACCATCACTGTACTGCAGCTTGAATCTGAAGTGTTGTTCAATACAATTACACTTAGTCACTTCTCGCTTTGTTGATTCCTTCAACTAGCAAAACTCAGAACCTATTTAAAGGTCCAGTGTGTTGGATTTAGAGGTATTGATCGGTGACACTACAATAGCTGCTAAAGCACATTAAACGCGAAAGGTGCTCAGTAGAGCCAATGTTTGGTTTGTCCATTCTGGGCTACCGCAGAAACATGGCGGTGCAATATGGCAGACTCTGTAGACGAAGACCCGCTCCCTCTGTAGACTCAGTCTAAGGTAGCAAAAGCACAACAGTGCTTATTTTCAGGTGATTCATTCACATTCATGGTTTCCAGGAAATATATTGTAATGACTTTTCCTCTGGAGCCACAAAGAGGTTCTTGTCTTTTCGTGAAATCCATGGATTGACATGAAATTTGGCTCAAACAATCATTTTGTCCTCAAGGTGTTTTGTAATAACTTTTCCCTTTAATAAAGTCATCAGTATTTAGTTTCTGACTTGATAATTTGCAGTTGTTCATAGTGTTAAGTGCTTATTAGCAACATGCTAGCATGCTAAACTAAGATGGTGAACAAGGTAAACGTTATATCTGCTAAATATCACCAACCTGACATAGTTATTGTGAGCATGTCAGCATTACTTTATCATTTAGCTCAAACCATAGCTGTGCTTAGCACAGCTGCTAGCGTGGCTGTAGACTCTATTGACAGAGCCAGGCTAGCTGATAAGCTAATCACCTCCTGGCTTTAGCTCCACGCTTAAAGGTAGAAAAAGTTTTCACATTCAAACGTCTTGAAAACAAACTCCGTCGTTTGTTTTCATTGTTTTCATTGAAGGACCCCTAGTGGCAAAAATCACATACTGCAGCAGAGGAACAAACTCAAATAGTTGCATTTCCAAAAATGTGGAACTATTCCTTTAAGGTTTGAAGCTTAATTAAGTAAAGCTTTCTAATGAGTCAACATTCAAAATAAAAACCCTCTCTCAACTTGTCTAATGAATCAACATTCACTGTAAAAAAAAAAAAAAAAAAAAGCAAAGCAAGTCTTGATCAACAAAAAAACCTGATTGTTTATGACTCAAGTATCACAAGCAGCAGCGTGTGGCCTCTCAGTCAAACCCACACACAATCACACAAATGCACCCCCATAACTGCAACTGCACTCTCCAAAATGAATCGTAAATAAATGGAGTCAGTGTTATTCCAGAGATGGAGGATTACAGCGTAAACATGCCGTTCTCCTCAGTGAAATATTGAACTGAGCGAGATATCTTGCTCATTCCTTCTCAGAAAATATTGCCCATTCATTCTCATCAGTGCCACATCAGGTAAAAACGCATGTGGTGTACAGTTTTCTTTGGCGACGCTCTGGTGTCTCTTGCATGGTTAAGTGTTCTTCTGTGGTGCTGCCTTGCCATTGCCAAAGCCCTAATCCTCGTTTTGGTACAGAGACTGCCTGTGGTGGTGGTGGTGTACTGTGTGCATCCTAATCTCTCCAAAGCTCTGTGTCTAATGGCTGCACTGCCTCTCTGTACACTGTGTGCTTCCAGTTTAGCTGTAGCCTAACAAGCATGGCAAAGCGGTGACAGGAAGAGGTTGTTACACAAGCAGACTAGGAAGGAAGGAAGGAAGGAAGGAAGGAGGGCGTTAAAGGTCCATAAATCGTGGGCATGTTCATATATAATTACAGAGACTGTGACTTTGAATTAAAAATCAGCCTGGTCATAAATGAGAATACATGCCTGCTTTACTCGTGTGCTGACAAACAGCGCTGATGTAAACAAGCCTGTCCTGGTGGCAGAAAACATTGATTACCAAGATTTTATTGCAAGTCTGCCTCATACATGACCAGTCAGTTAGTTTAGAAGAACAGCAGGCTGTGGCTCAGGAGGAAGGGTGATTGTGCACTGATCAGAAGGTTGAGGGATTCCTGGTTTGGGATTTTAAAGTGGCATAGAGCAAGATGCTGAAGCCCAGACTGCTCTGAATGTGTCATGTGTTGTAAAGCACTTTGACTGGTCAGTAGGGTAGAAAAGCTATGTGATGTCGGCCTTTTCAATAACAGTTACTCTGCATTATATCTAGACATAAATCATTAAAACGTTTTAGAAAATATTAATACATTTCCAGCAACCCAATGTGACAGCTTCAAATTGTTTCTGACCAACAGTCCAAAGTCCAAACATATTAAATTTACAATAATCTAAAATAAGTGAGACGGATCGTCTTCATGTAGCACAACATCACTTGATTTCTGGAGTTTCTTGAAACAGCCTTAAATTATTTCACCATACTAATCTCAATTTGTGAGTTACTAAACGAGATGACTCAGACACGAAGGCTCAATACGAGAGAGCAACAGTGAAATTCTCAGGACGCCCATCTTCAGTAAGATACAGTAAATGTGTAAATGTGAACATGTTCCTGCACAGATCACTCCGAGTGAGAGACACGATTTAAACAGTAATTAATTTAACACTGAGGTGATATATGGAGTGGAACCGCCTCCCATTTTCCCCTCAAATCCACGACTTCGTCCTCCCGCCGCAGCCGTCCCTGCTGTCCTCATCAGGCCCTCGCAGGTGTCCCATCTGCTGACCTCATCCCTGACCTTTAGTCTTTAACCCCTCACACCTGGACCACTCCGCTGCATACCCTCTCCGAACTCCGACCCCAGACTGTCCATCATCCAGGGGGTCACCTGGTAAAAGCATTAACCAAGAAACTACAGCAGCGCTCTGCACAGTCGCAATTCACCTCGACTAGTTAAAGACACTATTTGATTTTTGGAAGTTTAATTTTTCATGCTTTGCACAATTTACCAAAGACTATAAACATGATCATTTATCTGTTGATTTTGCTTTCAGGTCTTAAAGAGCAGGTTGAAAAATGCTGAAAAATGTCAGTTTCTTGCATTTAATGACGAAACAGAGAAAAAAAAAACTTGCATAGGTACACATGCATGGTCCAATATCTGCTTTACATATACACTCATGCATAAATTCATGTTGTAAACTTGCATGTGTATCAGAACCAGATGTTCTTTTACACCTTTTCATGTGTGCTTATGAATGAATGCATACGAATGAATGCAGGATAGTGTGTTTGTCATGCGCGGCGTTCAAATAGCAGCAAACTTTCTGTACCGGCCTCCTGTTTACGTCTGCGCTCTGCCGGCTCCTGTGCAGGGAGCCGTCCAGATAACTGAAGGTGACAGACCGCTGCATCGTGCTGCAGGGCGGGGCTGGGACAGTAGCAGTCATGTGATCTGGTTCAATGTACATATAAAACATGTTGCTTTTAAATGTCAGGAAAAACAAAATTTCTCAAAAATTTCAAAGTAATTTCATATGGACGGTATAAATGCTAAGAATTATCTTCTTTTTTCACAGTTGATTTCAACATATAACTCACCAAACAGAACAGAATAAAACAGCAGGAAAACTACAATTTACGAGAGTGTTAATTTTGGAAGCACATCTTGGACAATTAAGTCCAAATTAAGCCATTAGTGGCAGCGGTTAACTCCAAATTGCTAATCAGCAATTACAGAATTATGTTTAATTTGACTTTCCAGTGCATTGGTGGTCTTTTTATCTCTGTGGGCAAGATCTGAAAAGCAAATATTCCTCAAGAAAATCTGAAATGTCATGAAGTACACCCGCATGTCACTGTTACACATAAAAAAATGGGATTTAATAAGAGCAGAAGGGCCGCCTTTATGGCCTGTGTGACTGACCACCAACATTGTTCCAGGAATCTCATTTTCACATCGAGGGATTCACTCCAACCTCATCATTTATGACGGATATGTTATATTTTTTGAGCAGGTGGGGGTGGGGAAGAGGCTTTAAGTAAATGACATCTGATCTCTTTGTGGGGCATCCCTTTTCAAGTCGAGGAATCAAAGACCACCAGTGTGTTACACCTCTAATGTGGTCAGGGGCGAGGGAGGAGGAGGAGGATCTGCAGATCTGGCGCAGACACACACACACACGTGAAATCCTGATCCGCTCCCGCCGAGTCCATGCGGGCAGATGGAGGCGAGCGCAGCGCGGCTCCCTGATCAACTCCTGCACTTGCCACACACTGCGCCAGCACTGACAGCGTTCATCATCCCGCTTTACTGTTGACGGCCACTTTCTTTTTTTCCTGCGCTCCCCCCACTCCTTTCCTCTCTGGCAGGCAGGATTAAGTTTAATTGTATCGTTTATGACAGATACGAAGTGAGGTTTGGCACTAACTCAGGGCAGGCCGTGCACCGCCAGTTTATGGCTTCTTTCCACCTCACTTGCTGATGTGTGGTGGTGACATATTTGACAAAAACCATCCAAGATGGAGGGTTTGGGGTGGGGGTGCTGTGTGTGTGTGTGTGTGTGTCTATAGAGTGACATAGCTGAGAATGAACTGAGACAAAAGTTTTAAACACCCTTAACCACACCTTTTTCACTGCCATCCAGCACCTCACACACTCAAATTCTTCTACAAGTCTGATCGGTTGGATGTAAAAACTGTGTGGTTTGCTGTTTGAGCGCTTCCACGCTATGGTCTCCTCCGCAGTGGTGGCATCCCGGGGGCCACCTACCCACAGTAATCTCATAATTAGCCGAATGGGATTGAAGGAACCTGCCAAATATGTGACATTTGTTGTTTCGGGGTGAGACAAATGGAAGTGTCGATTGAGAACAGAGAAGTCTGGTTTGCTGTAAACTGACTAAACAAGCAGAATAATGTTGGCCTTGTTGGGGATGAGCATAATCAGTTTGATCTGGGCCCTGACTGAAGCTGCAGGGGGGCTAACTTATAAAAGTCTTTCTTTCACAGCTGATGTTCATTCATCAGACAGATGCAGTGTAAAGGCAAGTGTGTGTGTGTGTGTGTGATGTTGCATAGTGAGTGGACCACCAGGCGTCCAGACATGGACTCCGCCTTTGAGCTTAATACAACTGATTGCGCTCTGATCAGTGCTGGTAATAGTTAAGGCTTCAAAGGCTCTACCTCTGAGGCTGCCAGCAGTTATTTCCGACCCTGCGATCGCAGCCCCAGCCTTTGGAAAACACTTAGCCCTCATCTGTGACTGTCTTTCACTTTTTATGAAAAAGAATTCATTATTCTATTGTATTTTTTTTTTTAGTTTTTGCTGTAAGTTTTAAAATAGTGAGCAGTAAACAAGACAAAAAAGAAAAAGTCATTATTTAGTTAAAGAAAAAGCACATGCAGGGTGTGATATTAAAATAAATAAACTTTTCTAAACAAAAAATCAATCTAATAATACAACACATTCTGAAAAGAGTTTATAACTGTAACATGTTGGCCGGGGGCGTTTAGCCTAGCTTAGCATAAAGACTGGAAGTCAGGGGAAACAGCTAGCTAGGCTCTATCTAAGGTCTAGAAAAGTCTTGCCACCAGCACCTGCAAAGCTCACAGATGAAAACATTATATGTGTGAAGTTAAATCCTAGTTGTGGTTTTATATTTTAGTGGGTGTATTTGAGGCTGCCTACTTCTAGCAGTACCTGCTGAAATGTAGCCTGTAGTATGCAGTATTCAAACAAAGCAATATCTGCAGTATGCAAAAAAATACCCGGATGTTGTACTGATTCTGCAGAAATCTCCAGTATGTCAAAACAGCCAGCCGGTCCAACAGCAGGAAGTTTTTTCATTCACTATTTCATGACGTAATTCACTTCTGACAGTTTCTGAGGCGATAAAATGAGCCTGTTTCCCTGATACATTTTCTCAGTTTGTTGCATTCAGGTTCTTCCATTCTTCCTGTATTTTCTCATTCTGTTTTTCTTCCTGCCCCTCTTTGTCTGTCCCTCTCTCAGGTGAGCCGTCACACCTCATGCTCTCAGCACCCTGCAATTACCTCCCCCGAGCCTTACCCCACAACAAACACACACTTAAATACCCTCTGTCACAGAAGACACCTCTACAATTGCCTTTTAAACACACACACACATACACACATCAGGAAACGAGTCTGGCGGAGAGACGGTTTCGAGGGACAGACGCAGTTAATATGAACTTAAAGGGTTGTAACAGACAATGATTAAAACAGGCCGAAAGATCTTTGTGGCGATGCTGCATTTCATTACGCTGTCTGTGGCTGATCATCAGGACAGGTAAGAAAGACTTTATGAACAGAGTTTTCTAGAAGTGAGTCTGTTTTTTTGGTGTTTAAAGGCCATTGGCGGCTCTTCCAGGACAGCGTGATCATGTGAAACGAACCCACTCGGCCTGAGTCTAATCATTTAACAGCCTCTTATTGCAGCGTGAGCAGATCTAACAGCAGCTGTGAATGGAGCTGGTTCAGTGGTTCTGCAGGCCACGTAGTTTATTGCGCTTTTGTACATGACAGCAGATTTTAATGAGGGAGAAATCACGGCTGAAGGAGTTGAAGGAGTTGTCTGGTGAATGCACGGGCATGAGGGAGGTGTTTCATAAGTAGTTACAGTACACAGCTGCAGTAAATGGGCTCTAGATATTTATCTGAATATGGGATTGTGGACTATATTCATTCTTGACTGCATCAAAACACACCTCTGTCTTTCTTTTTTAACCCCCACTTTTTATCTGTTTAGGCCCCCTTATTCTTTCTGATTATTATTTTTAATTTTAAATGTGTTTTTTTGCTTTTATAGTCAGAATACAAGGTTGGTGTCAGGAATTATGTTGCATAAATTTTCTTTCTTGATTATTGATGTCATGCCACCGTTATAGCAACTTTTAGCTGGATTATATTACAGCTGTCGTGAGATTGTTGATTTTGGTCGTTTACTTTTCCTGCGATCAGTTTTGTGCTAATCCAGCTAGCCGCCACACTAGCCAGTCGAGGAATGTGTTGCTGATACAACACTGGCTCAGTAACTGATCACTTCCTGGTGGGTTAACTGTATTTTGCTCTGTTTACTCTCACTTGTGGACTTGTGACTAAAATCATAGCACGCTACATGTTCTTTGAGTGACTCTTTTCCGGATTCTGAAGATAATGATGAAGCATGTGCACCATATAGAAGAAGTGTGCATGGCATGTACTCTGAGGTAACAGTCCCACAAAGACATGAAATTTAGCATTGTGTAAGAACCTGTCAGTGATGACGCACATTGGCCATGATTAATACGTGTTTGAAATCATTATAGAGTAACTTTAAGTGTTGATTACAGCTGGTGAATGTGTGAAGAATCGAGTGATTCGTTTGTTTGCTGGATTAATTAGTGCATTGTGCCCTCTTTGGTGACTCGATGCTGATCTTTCACCTGGGATTCTTTAACTCTTTCTGGCATGAGGGACGATGTTGATGATTGGAATAAAATTAGACTAACTGCTGCTTAAGGAGTCTCATTTCAGTGTTGCATGCTTTTCTGGTCAGTGTTTCACCTTGTTTCGGGACGTCAGTCTGTGTGACTTCTGTGCTGATACTGAAGCACTGAAGGCTTGATGATGCTTAATGGTCTGATAACCTTTTGTCCCATCCCCCCACAGGTCAGCGGAGGATGCGCTGGAGCGCACTGGGGGTCGTGCATGGCCGGGACTCTGCAGATTTGGACAAACTACTTCCTGTTGTTTGGGATGGAGGAATGTTAACGGCATTTGTCAGCGTAAGTCTGTGATTCAGTGACAGCACAACTACAATGACACGTTAACCACAGTTCACAGTTTGGCATCTCAGCAAAACGACAATACAAGGAAATAAGTGTGAGGAAGTTTTGATTGTTGCATCTCTGGTTCTTTTGAGGTACTTGCTTTATTTATTTACATTTTATGCTACTTTAGTCTTTCACTTTGCTGCATTTTTAAAGGACATGATGTGCTTTTACTCTTTCATATTTATCTGACAGCTTTAGTCACTCCTACATGTACAGTATGTGTGATGAGAACATGTAATGAGCTTATAAAACAGTGTATTGGTAGAGATCACGCAACCCAACAGTTTGTAAAGTGAGTAAAAGTTAATTCCTCCAGCTACGAACTTAATCTACAAGTGAACGCATCAGTAATAATCCTGTTTTTTAACACCCTGAAAAGGCTCAAGTATACTGAGCTGTACTGATTCTATTTCTTGCAGCCTGCCTTTGCTGAAATAGAACTATGAATGCACGATTTGTAGGCAACATTGAGTATTTTTAAATTTCAATCTGCACTAATCAATATTTCTAAACTGCCAGTGCTCAAATTACTTATGTAGTTCAAAAGGTGTTGCTCATATTACCAAACTTGTGAAGAGCTCTCATAAATCTCTTGTACGCTGTATGTTGTGCACACACAGTTAGCAACTAGCTAGTCTAAGAAGAGGAGCATTTACCAGCTAAAGAAGCCAGTATTTCCTCCAGGAGTTGGTGGAGACCAAAACAGGGGTAAAAGGAGAGTTAATATTGACATGCAAGCGCCATGAAACATATGACAGCTAATGTTAGTCCATATTTGCTGGATGTGTGAATAGGCAACTGTTTGCTAACATGGCCACAGAAATTTGATACGAGTCAACGTTGAGTTTACAGCTTTTTATCTTGACTTAGCTGCTTTAATTTTTGCATTTTTGTGGAATACCGTCACCTTAATGGTTGCTCTTAGCATAATCCAGACTCCAGAACTTAGTGACGTTTGCATAATTTGGTTTTTATTGTGTCTCTCGTCCACAGCGGTGTGCAAGAAGTCATGTGTGAATGGAAAATGTGTGGGACCAGACAAGTGTTTATGCTCTGCGGGGTATAAAGGACCTCAGTGTGATGAAGGTAGAGTATAATGCACAAAATCACTGTCAGTCTTATGTTTCTCATTTCTTAACCATTACCTGCGCCCCTGCATCATTTACCACAAGGATTTCTATCTGCTGCTTGAACAATGTTTCATATTGACTCCAGATGTGAACGAGTGCGGTTTCCCGGAGCGACCGTGTTCCCAGCGCTGCATGAACACACACGGTAGCTATCGCTGTTACTGCGAACCTGGACACACACTCAGTGCAGATGGATACACCTGCACCAGTGAGTAATTTCCTGTTTAAACAGAACATTTAAAAGCTACAGTCCAGTGTCTAAAACCCAAATGAAGAAAACCTGGAAACTGACAGATGATATTTCTGATGTTGGATCAGTTCTCCACGAAAAACCATCTGCCATCTTTATACCATAATAGGAGGTTAAGTATCTGAGGACTTGTGCTCAGTTTACGCACCTTTTCAGGCTAACATAAATGTTTAGGACAGCATTTAACAGTTTATATTATAGAAAGTGATATCATAGCAAAGTTCAGTGGTGATAGGGTATTAAGAAGGCAAAGGTGTGTGTGTGTGTGTGTGCTCTCTCAGCGGTGATCCAGTGGCCCATTTCTCTGACCGATCCTCAGCCAGTGTTTCCCTGTCTGTCTTCCAGGAGAGGCCGCATGTTTCTCCCTGCGCTGCCAGTTTGGTTGCCAGATGGAGAGGGGGGGAGCGGTGCGCTGTCTGTGTCCCCCCGGCCTCCACCTGGCCGCTGACAACAAGACCTGTGAAGGTAATGCTTCTTCAGAAACGCCCCTCAGTACATCGCTGCCGTGAATCACTGCAGAAACACTCGCCTTTACTGCTTTTAACGGTTCTTCTTAGCCTGATTGTGATTTTTATTCACTTCATTGTTCAGTCTGACATCATGTTCATGTTTGGGAGGGGTTGTTATTTAGTCCTAACTAATCATTAGAGAGGTATGTATCTGGTGACATAATTTTCAGCTTGTATTGATGAACCTTCAGAGAATTTGTTCTTTTGCGGCCCAAAACTTTTCTGTTTCGGTTTGAAAACCCACAGAGCATCACACGCTGAGCACAAAACAGCTGTCCGACAAAGTTAGGACCATTTAGATTTTGGAAAAGATCATGGGTTAAAGTAAGTACGCTACTGTTACATATGTGATCTAAGTGTATTACCTGACTTAAAATTGGTCATTACTGACTCTCAGTTTCACGCACTCCTGGATGATAGTCTTGTCTTTGTTTGACCCGTCCATCCTCCCCACCTTCCTCCAAATACAGCCTTTCTTGCTCTTTATACTGCGTCACCTGACTTCCTTCATTGCTCCTGAATATCAGTTGCAATAACCTACTTAAAGGAACATGGTGTAAGAATTGTCCACCTTTCAAAGGCCACTCCAGACAAATCAGGCAGCAAATTACTGCTCACTGTCCTCTTTGCTCTACCTATCATTTGATGTAGCTGCTGTTAGCTGGTTAGCTCAGTTAGCTCAGTTAGCTGTGCAGCTAGTGGTCCTATTAGCTGACTGGATTCTGCGGGGACCAAGAACCAAGGGACCAAGGGATTTAAACCGTGGGCAATGGAACCGGGCTCAGCCTCCCAGTGCCGAATCAGAACTGAACACGGCCTCCGAGACTGAAAGAGGCCTGTCTGACGACAGGGAAAACAGTGTTGAGGTGATTTACAGCGGCTCTGACCAGGACTCTGACTCTGGGGATGAACAAGACACGGCAGTCCAGGCAGTCCAGGACACGAGCCATGAACCAGGAGAGCAGCGAGGGGAAGGACCGTCACCACCACTGTGGACAGAAGCGTCTAGAGCCGGAATATTATAATATTTTCACATCCAACTCAGAGAACCAAACCAGACATGGTGGTTGTTGTAACATTGCAAAGACAAGACGGTTTCTGTGAATTTTACTTTGTTTCTGTCGAGTAAGGTAAACAGGTGTAAGAGTATTTCCTCTCTTGACATTTTGTGAGTTGTAAAAGAGCCACCTTGCAAACATCTCCCAGCTGTATCTACAGCAGCTAGCGGGTTAGCATGCTAATTTCAGTAGGTATCTCTGCAACACACCACACAGATGTGTTTGACACACTGTCAGAACTGTTGCAGCTTCATTTTATGAACGTTTTGAACTAAAATTCTGGCCATATCTTACACATCGGTCCCACAGACGACCTTTACCGCCATTTTTCAGGTGAGGACGTCCTGAGCCCTTGTCGTGGCCTTTCTATTATTTGATTTTGATTTGCGTGTTGTTATTGCCGCCATCTTTTCTATTTGGCTGTGTTTGTGGAGCAGGTGACGCACACAGCTTCCCATGCAGATTATGTTAACCACATAGAGCAAACTTACCAGCAGCACCTCTCTAATGGTTAAAAGCCTTTAATTATCTTGTGTAAAGAAAAACATGCCCTGGGCTCTCTCCTCAGCGCCGACCGCTGTATGACTGAAGTCCCCCTCGATAACTCAGCAGCAGACACCTCCTGTCCTGTAATGAAGCGAGCCTTCGACCGCCTCTCTCATAGCTGTTAACACTGTGGGAGAGCTTTTGGTGGGAACAGCCAAGACAGACAGAAATCTCAGCTTTTGCACAACAGTGTTTGTAGTAGAACCTACAGGTGTTTCTCTTCTTGTAAGTAAGGATAGTAAATGCACGAGTTTATGCCAGTTTATTAGGTACACCTGCTGAAGGTATTTTATGTCATATTTATTGTATATAATTTGTTGTCACTTTCGATAGAACTTGTAAAAAAAAAGGTAAAATTAAGTTTTGCTTGTTCTTTAAAGATAGATGTACTGTAACTGGGTGTGCATACATGCAGCTGTTTCAACCTCGTCTGGAGTCACCACTGACTTGAGATGAATTTCAGGATCAGAATCAGCTTTTTTGGCCAAGTATGTGTGCACATGCAAGGAATCTGACTCTGCTTTTTGCTCTCAATGTACTTGCGCAGAAAAAAAGGACATACAGCTCAACGAGGACAAAAAACAACCCTGAATTTAGAGAACCGTTTATGTGCCATTTTTAGTAAAAGTCAGTCAGAAGATGCCATAAAGGGCCTCATCCTGCACACCTGATGCATAACATTTGCGTGTTTGGGTCATTCCTTGTTTTTGAACCTTTCAAAGCTTCAGTACAAAGACGTGGTTGCAAGGTCAGAGTACTCATTTGTGCCTCCTGTGTCTTTTTGAAGGTAATTATTGTTTTGAGCGAAGACAAGAAACATTTAAGCAACTTGTCCCCTAGAGGTTTGGTTTGTGTGTGTGTTTGTTTTAAAAAGGTGAGGGTGGGCTCGGCTGTGTAGACAACAAGGCCAGAAACTTGGACTGTTGTGCAACGAGATGTGTTGCTGGTGTTTGACACGTGTTTGTGTTGCGTTGCAGATGTGGATGAGTGTCAGCGCGATGCTGACACGTGTCCACCACGACAGACCTGCAAGAACACTTTCGGCGGCTTCGTCTGCGTGTGTCAGGACGGCTTCGTGATGGGTACACTGCAGGGCTCGGTGCAGTGTCGAGGTATTATTTTTTGTTTTGTTTGTTGAAGTTAATGATTTAATGTTCTTTCTGGAGCGCTTACAGACCCAGTAGCTGTTCAGCAGATGGTCACGTTTCTCATGAAATCTCATAAACATGAGAAGATGTGCTCAAGTGTGTTCAAGTATGGTTTTCATGCAACAGAAGTTCTCCACCAGAGTCAGCGTGTTATGCATCCTAGACCACTACTCCACAGCGACGCCCATGTATGACATTTCTTTAAGCCACATTCAGATCTGTTCCATGTCCAATCCTGTAAATGACTAAATGGATCGCAGCACAGCTCCACATGTTCTCCTCATCTGTGTTAATTGGCAGCGAGAGGGATCATGTGAAGATGTGCTTTGGCAGCGGAGGATCCAGAGACCATGTTTATTTGATGAGCACTCATAGCTCACCCACTCAGCTGTGGGCTCACCCACGAGCTGTTTTTGTTTTCATCCATGTGCATTGCAAAAATTGCTAAATTATCTCCCGAGCAGGTTTGAAACAGACCGTTCTCAAAGCCCTCGCTCCGTTCTGATCTAGTATGACTTAGCGGTGGAGCAACGTTGCTCTGATAACAAGCATTCGTCATGTATAAACATTTCAAATCTCCCTCTCCTCCTCTCCACAGATAAGGACGAATGTTTAACCGGGTCGCACCGGTGCAGCCGCCTCGCTCGGTGTGTCAACACAGATGGTTCCTACACCTGTCAGTGTTTGGAGGACTACTTCGGCAACGGACGCACCTGCTGGCCCAGGAGAGCCCCGCAGTCCAAGGCTGCCATGTACTTCAACTACAAACTCTCGAAAAGGACCAAGCCCATGCAACCTTCCTCTTAGAGTCTTACAACCTTCATAAATGACAAGAGACTTGCGACATGAACATGCAACCTAACTTGACACACATTAAAGGTGTTCAGGTTAACAAAACGGTTAACAGAGGTGAAGAAGTTCTCAGCACTCGCAGAACAGGCTGGAACGTCAAGTATTTTGTTAAGTCCTGACAATTTTCAACACAACTGGAATCCTTGGTGCCTTTTTCTGTTCAAGGCTGTTATTTCTCTTCCCAGCCAGGGAGGCAAAAACCAGCAATACCCCCAGCGCCATTAGCTGCCTGTTTGATGTCTGTTGAAGGAACCCTTCATTTAACAAATGCGCTGCAACTGGACCACACTCTGTACTTTGTGCTTCAGCCCAAATGGACTGTGATGACAGGAGGGTTTTCCTTGCGCCGGCTTCACCGGTGTCACAGAAACACCGCCCCTGTTGCTGCACGTGGGGTCCACTCTGTCCGACGAATAGCCGCAGAAAAATCGCAAAGAGGCTCTGCGAATCGTTGGTGATTTGTCAAATATGCCATTAAGTGTAAGTTTTCTTCAGTTTTGTGAGACCTCATCAGACTTTGTTAATAAAAGGCTGACCTCTGGTGGATAGTTAAGGGAAGATGCTGCATCTGCTGCCTTCACGCTCAATTCCAAAATATGTTCACTGTCATCTGTACGTCTGCCGTATGACATGTCTGCAAAGGCTGCTTTTTTCTCAATTTCAAATGAAAAAATCCTTCATGGCAAATTTAACTCAGTCAGTTTAGAGGCATTTCAAACACAGGCTGATGTTTTCATACCTCACTGTTTATCTTGCACTGTTATGCCACAGGGAATGTTTTCAGACCTACTAAGTCACACGCAGGGCAGACTACCACACAGCAAGAGAGCACAGACAGGTCAGACCAACCAAATACCAAGAATCTTTGTCTGTCAGCAGCTGTCTGGAAACCTCTTCCTGCGTCCACAGAGCGCAGGGATGGAAATTGAAGTTCCTTTTTGATGTTTCACTCGGGTCAATTTTACGTTTCCTTCCCAACGATTAAGATCGTGACCCTGGGTGAGGGGGAATTGCAGCGCTCGAAGATAATAACTGTAATGATCGGAGGTGGTGGTAGGGGGCACTGCGTGTCGTGTCAGGGCCTCGGTTGTGGTCCTGGAGGCTTTGGAGCGCTGAGAGAGTCGGGCTTGCAGTGAGAACAAGCAGCTGCTGCCTGCTGAAGGGCCCTGCCACTGACCCTATTCATCCCAACAGCAGGTGTCACATCAAGTCCCCGCCTCACGCACACACATTCACACATGTGCTCCACACACACACTCACACACACACACACACACGCACACACGCATACGACCATGTGCAAAATCACAGACCCTCATGCACATTTACACACACACACAGATGAGTGTGTGTGTGTGTGTGTGTGTGTGTGTGAGTGAGGGGGGACCTGGAACTACTTACAGAGAACAAAGAGGGAAATCAGGAAAAAATGCAGCCTCTTCGAATAAATCTCACCACAATGCTGAGAAAAATCCCCAACCTCACCCCCAGAAACGCAAGAAAAACCTTGTTTCTCTCTTTCAAAGCAGTCAAAAGTGTCTTACAAAAGCAGAAATAGAAAACATTTTAGATAAAAGGATCCAGGCCCCTTTCTGAAAAGGACCTCACACCAAGTTGTGTGTAATTCCTACCAGAAACTGGTTTATTTACCAAAAAATAATAAGATTTAATGCCAAAGCACTTAGGCCACAAATAAAGGACAACAAGTGGTGGGTACACTGAAGGGGGCTCGGGAGAAAGAGGAGGACGACGCTGGGGTGGAAATTTTCCCTTTTCTCCTGCTTGTTATTTTCTGGTTCTCTGTTTACACAACACACAAGATTTGGCATGGAGGAGTAGCTACAGTGGCGCTGGAGCTGTGCAGAATGGCCTCCGCAAAATAAAAGAAAACAATAAACATGTCAGAGGAATTTGGACATCTGCAGTGACACGGGCTCTCACGCCGAGGCCATGGCAATTTCACGAATCAAAGCGCTGCTGCCTCGGCTTTCCTTATATAAGGCAAAATCAACATTTATCCTGAGAAAGTGAGCAGTGATGCTGACAAGTGCATAGAGCCAATGACAATGCAATAGCAGAGATGCTAGGAACAACCGTGCCACCCACGTTGCTGAAAGACCATGCTTTCAAACACCACCGCTGAACTGTAAAACCACTAAAACCCCTGTCTTGCCCATACTGTCCTTTTCACTTTAGCTTGAAATAAGCCAGTCTTTTCTCCCCCCCTGCTCCATCAGAGGAGGCTTTTCCACGGCTAATTCTGGTATTATGTTCCTATTGGACTCGCATCTCCTCTGACACACAGTCACTATGAGGAGGAACACAGTGCAGTGTTTCCATGAATGAATTAAAATTATAGATGCTGACCAATCCCACTCAGGGGGAATGAGCCAAAGCTTGAACCCTCGCCGTAAAATTATAAATCTTGTTAGGGAGCCATTTTCTCTTGCTCGCTTTTGCCTGCAAAATCTGCGGCGGAGTAGAGAGAGTGTGACAGCTCACTGCCTGCAGCAATCTTCCCAGATTTCTTTTATACACTATTGAATTTGACCAAAATGAGCTGAACTAAATAAAGCTGAGCTTATTGGTTCTGTTGCCAAATCGCTCCCCGTATTCATGAATCTGTGCCAAAAGGGACGAAAAGAAATGAGCTGGGCTCATTTGTTTCAGTTTGGAAATGAAAATAGAATCACATCACAGCAGCTTAACTAACCCTCTATACCCAATTCTGCTACGGGGATAATTAAAGCGTTCTGTTATCTTAAAGGCAGCACTGTCCTCTCAGTCACTCTTAAATCACATTATGTGGAGTAAATACATGTGAGTCACTCTCTTCTGTGTGACCCCGGGAGGAAAAAAAGCCTGTGTGCACCCGCGCTTCCTTGTAACTCTCATTCATGCTAATACACTCCTGATGAATGTTCTGCGATGTGGTGGGGAGTGTGTGTGCGAGGCTGAAGGAAAACCTGATGTGGAAATATCCGTAAGACCTCAAACGTCTTAGAGAGTGAACTCCCAGACACCCTCGTTGAAGCTGCACACACACACATTTTCTTTCAGATGGACTGAGCTGTTGTGTATCGGTGACCTTAATTCGTGTTTCACATCCACACGATGACTTTGAACTCTGTTTGAACAGTAAAAAAAGAGAGAAAAACACCCTCGTTCCCTCTCCTTTCTTCTGTCTGCTCCTATTCTCTGCACAAGGTAAGTATAACAACTGGAACAGCCACATCATAACATGAAAGCGGAGACCTGACCTGACCGGAATTCACTGTGCCTAAATCATTCTTAATGTGAGGGCCGAGCGGCCTTGTTTGGGGGATTATCCTCGATAGAACAGGAAAGATTTCCAGCTAATCTATACAGGAATGCCCACTCCGGAGAAGGTGAAGGGAAGTGGCTGGGACCAAAGGTTTCTCTTGGAAGCCAACACACTTCATTACTCTTTTGTGCAGCAATTAGGGCCCAAACACTGAGAACAGCGATGTATTTCTACTCCGTTACAACATGTGTGTCCTGAGCTTTCTGTTTCTGTCAAGATTGGTCAGTTTGATAATCGATGAATTGTTTATTACTATGCAAAAATAGATTTGAAGAGGTCACCGTGGGTTTTTTCTGACATTTAATAAAGCTTTAATGTCCCTGAGGTGCAGTTTGGCTTTCAGACATGGTCGTCCACATAATACTTGTCACCAAAGCCATCATACAGGTCAGTGGGGGAAACTGATCGATTGATCGAGAACAGTTTCAGGTGAATCTGTAGTGAAAATAATCATACTTTGTGTCAGTGTGTGATCTCTTGGTCCAGAGCACAGAAACTAGGCACAAACATCAAGACTGTTTGACACTGAGTTTTTAGAGGTTTGCCCACTTTTTTGCTCATTTGGTATGTTTGGCAATGCTATGCACCGCTGGCCACTATGCCACTTTTACAAAACTATTGCTTCACTTCCATTAACTTCCATTATCTTCAGAGCGTTTCAGCCAACAGGTCCTCCACATTTAATGACATAATGACACACATCGACACAAATGCGTCAATTGTCTACGCCCTGTAGAATGACACGGACGTCTGATCTGACGCCTTCAAAAACCACTACAAATCACTGTTGAAGCATATATTCATTTAATGATGCATCAACATTATGGTCACGGTTTGGTTCGGTTCAGGAGCAAAAACAACTTGGTCGGGGTTCGGGAAAGCTCACGGTTTGGGTTAAAATGACTATTTCGTTAAAGGCTGTTTTGTTAAGGACCTTGGTTGTCATGGTAACAACAAAAAAAAACATTTGGTTAAGCTTAGGGAACCATCGTGGCAGCGCTTTAAAAAAAAGTGTTGACTGTTGGTTGGAAACAGGAAATGAACAGCCTCCGTCAGATGTGTTGTTGACCCATTAATCCACCCTGACCCCCTCCCTGCTGTCACCTTACTTCCTCTTTTGATCTCGTCATAATAACTATGGTCACCGGAGGGTTTTTCCACTTGAATGTTATTATTATGTTATTTTGGGGCACCTGCTCGGGAGAACAAATTCACTTCGGCATCTTTCAGGTCATTATGCTGCTTTTCAGAAGTTCACTGTTTCGGCTTTTCGTGAAAAAATGGATAAATCTACTGTATGATACCATCCCAGCACCAAACAACACACTGACAAAGTCAGCAATGAGGTACTGAACATTGTTGAGCCGTTAGCAGCTAAAGAGACACACGTTTCCTGCAGGACTTGGTGGAGACCAAAAACAGAGCTAAAAGGAGATTTAAATTGATAAATTGTGTAAATTAGCAATTCAACTTCATATGATAATAGTATGTCAGTATTGTGTGTACAGCTCATTCTGCTGCCCTCAAGTGGCCAGAATATCTGTTCTTCGAAGAGGGTGTTCCTTTGTTTGCTACAGAGGGTGGTCAGTAACTTATTCAGACATGCTGGACAGTGTACCTGCGGTACGATGGGCAGGGGGTATCTGAGACCGAGCATGTGTCTGAATGCATGTGTGCATGTATGTATGTGAGGAAAGTTCTGGCAAGAAAGGGGATGGGCACCGTTTTAATTAGCGCTGTGCTGGAAGCTGGAACAGTGGAATCGTTGTGGAAAAGTCCACAACAGCTGCAGTGGCTGTTTGCTGGCTATTTAACATAGCTCTCGCTCCCACCGCGCACCCTCTCCCTTTCTCCTCCACTCCTGTGCTAGTTCAGGTGTCTGGTGCAGCTAAGGAAGCACTGGGTGGCACCCACCCAGGCCGGCCGAGCTGGCAGCGGCCGCTCGGTTGAGGAATGTATGAGACGGTTGCTGGCGAGCTCGCCGCTTTGGCAGGTTGTCCCGCTGGGGAATCACTCAGTGAGAGCAGGCCGCAGCCAATTCCCTGTCAGTGGCCGGTGAGCTCACAAGGGCAGTAGTCGGGGAACACAGACGTGGACACAGAGACGGACTGTAGTCATGCTGTGTAATACCTTCCCGTTCACTCTGCCTAGCCGCCACCCCACCCTGCCCATGGGGACACACTCTAAATTTTCTGAGTGGAACTGAGAAATGAAAACAGCTGAAAAACTTCAATGGGTGGAAATTGTTTTACGACTGCAGAGCTCACATTGCGTACTCAGTGCATTCGATGTTTTCCAAGTTTACACTATTTATGCGCAACGTATTTTGATGTTCCGTTAATTGTTGCTCAGTTTGTCTTTTGACAATGCAAAGCTGCTCAACGAGCTCCATTTCTGAAGCCGCACAAGTCGGGCCAAACCCAACCTCAATTTCCACTTAAGCTGAACTTGAGGAGGAACCGACAACCCCAAAGCCTCACCTCAACCTGACCGCGCTGCAACCGCTGCTGGCAGTCTGCTCCATCGCTGAGATGTTATGAACCATTGGTTGAGATATTGTTTTACTTTAGGCTTTACTCTGTCTATTTTGGCACCATCGAAATCAACACTGGCCTCCATGTTAGCTCCATGAATCACTGGCAAACCATTTCGGTTTAAAAGGTTCTCGAAGAAATTTAGTCTATTTTGACGGAAAAGTTTAAATAATTTGACATGGAATGTTTCTTGAGGCCTGAGTGAGAGTCTGATTTTCCATCCAAACGTACCCGTGTTTAGCTGTGAGTCAGGTGCTGCCAAGAGACTTTCAAAGGCTCCTTTGACGCAGCTTCTTTGGAGACAGTAACTGCTTGCAGTGCAACACTGACATCTCATGGAAAACTGGAAGATGTGCAAAGAGAACAGACTGGTGAGAAATGCTGCAGAGTGCATTGATCTGAAATATATGAGGTACCAACACTATAGTTGGATCCAGAAGGTGAAAACACATCAAAAGATATTAAACTGATGTAAAATGCAGTTTGTTTGATGTCTTTTGACAGTAGCTACTTTTTCTGGGTCCCCATGAGTATTTTTCACAATACTTCAATCACAGGAAAATAAGTGTGTTTTCTAAGTGTGCAGGCTTCAGCAAAAACCAAAAGGATTGAAAACACATGAAGGTAAAGGTGAAAATATTTGGAAAAATTAAATTAATAGGAAACAGGAACCCAGCCTAGAAAAATATGATGTAAGTGAGCAAGACAACCTGCTGCTTGTCTCATAGATGTGATTCTGTGCTTTAATGAAAACACCTTTAATTTAGAAACTAATATGTGATGTTAGTAGGTAGATACACAATAATTTACCTCTGGATAAGGAGAACATACAGGCAGCAAAGGACTTAAGGATATTTGCTTCTCCTCTTGAAGTAAAAGTATGTAAAAAATGAGTAAAAGTACTCAGTGCTGAAAAATGCCCCCTGACTGCCACTATTCATCATTTCATTAAATCATCATTACTCATGCATTCATGTAAGAGCAATGGCTTTTTTTTTAACTATTTTGTGTAGGACTGCAACTAATGGTTTTCATTCTGAATTTGATGATGAATTTCCTGGTTTAGGGCTGCACGGTGGCTCGGTGGTTAGCAGCGTTGCCTCACAGCTAGAAGATCCCCAGTTCGATCCTGCCTGGGGTCTTTCTGTGTGGAGTTTGCATGTTCTCCCTGTGCAGCGTGGGTTCTCACCGGGTTCTCCGGCTTCCTCCCACAGTCCAAAAACATGCTTAGGTTAATTGATAACTCTAAATTGTCCATAGGTGTGAATGAGCTTGTGGTTGTTTGTCTGTATATGTAGCCCTGTGGTAGGCTGGCGACCTGCCCAGGGTGTCCCCTGCCTTCGCCCGAGAGACGGCTGGGATAGGCTCCCGCCCCCCCCCCCCCGTGACCCTGCAAAGGATTCAGCGGTGTATAGATAATGGATGGATGGATTTCCTGGTTTACAGATTGATCGGTTGGTTTGTTAAAATTCTGAAAATAGTGAGAAAGAAATGGGGTGACTTTCTGATTCACTTTGGATGAATGGAAAAAATTAGTCTTTTGTGATGATTCATAATCATCCATCAGTGGATCACAGCTCGCTCATCATAAATGTCTCTTTGACGTGGACTCAAACTACAGATAGAGTAGCAAGACTCAGCCTCGACCCACAGAAGAAGGCTTCAAGGCCATCAAATGCACATTTATCATCCAAACATAAGATTTATATGACTCATTCAATATTATTGTTATCTTTTCATTAAATTTAATGAGTTTTAAACTAATATTGCTTGTGCTTTCAGTTTGTGCCACCAATCACTCACTCACTAAATATACCTGTCATCCTTCAAACACACGACGTGAATCAAAATATTCATAAATCATGAAAATTCTTTCTCTTTGTACTGGAATTTCATCTGAGTAAGCACAACATTGCAGAAATTCTAAATATTTTGAATCTTTTATGCTTTGTTTCTTCTTAATTTGTTTTACAGCAGCACATTTTGGAATCAGCCATCAATTAGTGACATAAAAGAAGTGAACCATCACAAGAATAGCACAGATTTGTTCCCTTAAAAGAGGAAATGTTCCTACTTTCTTGCACATGGATTCTGTTATTTTTGAGTGATTTGCAGAAATCCATTCATGCAGAAGCTGTTTATTCTGATAGACGGCAAAAGTTCCAGATTTTCCTTTCTGCTTCTCGTTATAATGGTTTTTCTCTCGTGTGTGACTCAGTTCAGGGGCAGAAGCGCAGGAGGATCTGCAGATGGAGAGGAGCTGCAGAGCTTTTATGCTCCTGTCTGCATCCAGGGGGTCAACACTGCAGCTGTATGACATGCCCCAACCATCCTGTTTAACCACTATAACTCCAGCCTGATAGTCAGATAAAGTAGTGCTGAAACAACAACAGTTACTAAGAAAGACACTTGGCTTAAAGATCTTGCATCCAAGGGTAAGGCCTGACCTAAACAAAATAAGTGAGACCAAAAGAGGGAGCACTTCATAGATAAAAAATGCATTAAAGTTGTGTCATTATGCTCGCTGCAGTTATTTTTATACCTTTTCTTAATGGATATTTGTGGGCATTTTAAGTACGTTTCCAGCAGTGGAAAGACAACATGCCTTTACATAAAGCATGTACCCAAACATTGATATACATTCAGTGTGCAAAATCTTTCACTGACTACATGTCACCACTAGATGGCGCTCAGAATCTACTTTAAGATTCGCTGCTCCTCTGCACTCAGGGCAGTTCTGCTTCTTCACACATATTCTTGGGGATTTTTACAAAGAAATTTCTTTGATTAGAAAGCTAAAGATTTTCTATTTGTGTTTGACTGCTGTCTGTGGACTTATTGCTGTGTTAATGGTAATTAAGTCTTGGGTTTATGCAGTCAACCATGGACATTATGATTTGGTAACATAATCATGGATCCTAAAGGATCAGGAGTGTTACTGTTTTTTATTAAAAATGCATTGTTTTTTATGACAAGACAATAATTAAGTCTTCTAAATAAAGCCACAAAAAGTTATCACTTCTCATTTTGCAGAGTATCAGGGCCCTCAAGCTTTTTAATTGGCTGGAGATTCATCTACATTAAGATTTTTTTAAATGACTGAGAAAATGTCTCTTCTGTCTTACAGACGTGTATTTACTGACATCACTTATATGGACTCGTGTGCACTGAATCATCCTTGAACTTTAAATGTGAAATATAAATGGGGCTCTGGAGAATCAGTTTCCCATCCACACTGAGGACACATGAGATAAAATGGATTTAAATGCGGCTAAAAAGGTAATGCATTATTTTGGTTTATGGTGCTGATTTACTGAAAGGTGATGTTTAGTGGGCTTGACAAAAGACAGAATTTCTTTTGCTGTAAGGAGACAACATTTGGTTTCATGCAACTGACAAAGGAAAAAACAATCTAATCCCCAGAACTCGTAAAAAGCAGCTCAAAGGAAGGTGCATCAGCTAACTGGGCAGAGCAAGAGTGTTTCTCTGACGTCCTGAGAGGAAGGACTGCTGTAAATGTTGGTGATGGATGGGTCCCCGCCTTCACACCCACCCGCCAAGGGCCGAGTCTTTAAACTGAAGGTGGAGGTAGGTAGGGGATACGGGCGGTGCACTTAATCTGCCTGAAAAGCAACACATGACACCGCACTCGCACACGAGCAAAGCCTCGGTTAGTTTACGGAGGAATGAATTGAACAGGAAGTGAGACAGAGGATTATCTAACAAGGCCGAGCAGTTAACTGAGCTTGTACTGTAAATGTCTGATCCCGTTAAAGTCCCCGTAAACATGCCAGCCTCCTCCTGTCCCTGTTAAACACAAATATATGTGTCTGTCCTGGTCACATGACAGCCGTAACCACAGGGATCAATTATAGATTGGTGACATCATCAGAGCGTCTGGGTACAGTTTCTGTGTCCGCGTGGGGAGGGAATTCCCAGGTTGACCCTGTGTATGCTTTTCTTCATCTGCTGCTCTGTGATTGGCTGTTGTTATGGTTTCAAGTCAGCACCGGCTCAGAAAATGGTTTAAAATCATGCGAGTGATCTGCAGCTAACGTTCATTTCGTACAATGTCATGGCACCGCAGTAGCTCACCACCCGTTGAGTTAGACAAATATAGTGTCCTGTCGTTATGTATTTATGAGTGCTGTGCTCCAGAAACAGTCGAACACATCGCTTTTCTGTGAATGGCAAGTAAAGAATCTCAAATCCTCATCGTATGTAAACAAATAATGTTCACATGAGCATGCAAACAAACCTAAGGGTGCAAACAGGAAAAGCTCAAATCAAACCGCGGTCACCCCATTTTTTAACAGAGTACATCAAATTAAGTAACTTACTATGAGGCTGCACCTCAGCACAGCGGTGCTTTGAGCTAAATGCTAACGTCAGCAAGGCAACTTGCCATTACCATCTCCTTAGCCATGCAGCTAGCATGGCTAATGAGAATAGATAACATATTTTGATTTCCAGAATATGAATGTTGGAGGTTTTACTTGCAATAAACAGAAGAAAATCTTCTTCCTGTTTGTGTTGCTTTGGTTGCATTCTGCTGAAACAATGTAAAGGAGACATAATCCAGGATATACACATATCCTTACATGTGCAACATAATATAAAAAATCCTCTGTCCAGGCACATTCAACAGCTGATCAGTCCCATATACAGTAGACACATAATGTTCCCATCCTGTGTTCAACGTTTGATATAAAAATCTGCAATTTTGGCATTAATTCAATCTAACAGAGTTACACAGAATGTCATTATCCACAGCTCCTCTGCTTACTCTGTGACATCTGACCTCAGATGTCCTTGTGGTTAGTCCACTAGCGTAATCATTTTTTTTGCTGCAAACAATCAGTCATCAGCTTTGTGTGAGGAGCGGTCTATTTTTGCCCTGCAGATCTGTCTTTGGAGGCCAAACCAGGAAGAGGTGATGTCATGATGGCTATCACTTACAATGCTCCAGCCAGCTCCAGATGTACAGACCCCCTTCTCTCCTGAGGTATGACCTCAGCCTGGGAGTACAGAGGGAACATCTGCGTGATGATCTGGTTAGCAGGATGCAGGTTTGATCTGATGCAAGACATTACACTGGAGACATTACACTGTGTGATCTAGGGGAAAATATTTGTGATCACTCCTCATCTACTGTAGCTACGATTGTTGTCTTGAAATGGGTCAGAAACAAGAGGACTGGAGTGCACATTGATTGGGTGGGGGAATTTTAGGGACTATTTGCCCAGGAAATGTTTTATTTTTGTTCCAGACAATACTGAAAGGTCATCGGCAAGAAGATCCAGCAAAACCAGCACACCAACAATGATCAAGTCCACTGTAAGACATGTTATGAAATTCAACCTTTTATGATGCAAAAGTTCATTCCTGACCTGAATTTGTCAGGGAAACGCTAGTGCGTGGGCCTTGAAGTAAGATAATAAGATGTGCTATAAGGTATAGGCAGATTTTTAACCTAAGACAGAGACAGGCCATCGCTCTTTGTTTACAGTCTTTATGCTAAGCTAAGCTAACCAGCTGCTGGCTGTAGACTGCATCTTAGACTTGGGAACAAAGCAAATAGGTGTATTTTCCAAAAGCTTCAGACTGTAACTATGCTTCTGTCCTTGTTAGAGAGACTCTAGTTTTGTAAGCTGTCCTGTTGTGGCTCTGTTGGCTGGTTTTAACTTTGGGTTGTGCTTGAAACCTTTGCTTCATACCATCTTACTCTATGTTTTGTTTAAAAATTTAGATTTTTGCTTTATTAGCGTGACCATAATTACGAACAATGTTGCTGCAGCATGTTGTAAATCAACCCGACTTACAACATGTACGTCCACTGCTCCTGTCATTATCGCCCCCTGCTGGTACTGCACCCTCATGCGTCCATGCACTTTTTATGTTTAGACAAGGCAAAATGTGACACTGACACAGCGTCCTCTAGCGAATCAGCCAGTCTATTGCATGTTTTGGTGTTAGGCTGTGTAAGTAGTTTACAACGTCGGCATAATAATTCTGTACTCTGTTCCATCTCTTCTCACTTTCTCGTGAAGACAAAACTGACAAAAAGTTGTACCTCCTGGCAGGTAGCAGCAAGCCTTTCCTCAGCAGCTGAGCTCAGAAGGATCTTCAAAGGTAGAACGTGTCAAGCAATTCATGAATCAAAGGGAAACGCCCTGGACTGGACGCCAATGCTTTGCACATCTAAAGCAGGATACCCCCGGGCAATTCAGAGTCTCAAAATTCACTTCACTTACATGTCTTTGCAAAATGGAAGGAAATTCACACAAACACAGCTAACACCTTCAAACGCAGTTTGCATTATAGGGACAAAAAGGCGCTTCCTCTGTGAAGAAATGCTTCTGAGAGTGCACCTGTACAGTGATGGACAGCTGGCCAAGATACAGGTGCACTGTCATGTGTCAGCCCTGAACAAGCGTTGGCAGTTGGTTGAAGTTCGTGTCACCACCCCCTTGTGCAAAATGTGCCGCGACCACTTTGACTGACAGCTGTGCTATCTAGGGTTAACTGTCCCGTCGAACAAGTGACTGTGACAGCTGCCGTTAGACACTTCCCCTCCCCGAGACTCGAACGCTTCTACTCAATAAACCAGGGCAGACCACCCTCCATACTGAGCCCGGGGAATCTCTTCGCTGGGGGTGAACAGAATTGTCTGTGTGCGTGTGTGAGGGTGGGGGGTTGCCGACACAGCCCTCAAGGGAGTCTCATTTTACACAGTGGGTTTAGATTAGAACTACAACATTGTCTACCACCAAACCTTTATAAGACCTGTGAGGACAATCAATCAAATGAGATTGAGAGACAATGAAGAAAGGTGACAGATAAGGTGTATGTCTGCCCATCATGCACTCAACTTATGTAACTGCATGGAAATAGACAAATCTTGACCACAAAGCGACCAAGTGGCGAGCTAATGGGACTTAAGGTAGTGTCCCCCTCTGATTGGTGCATCCTCTGTCTCTGTGCGATGAAGGTAGAAGAGGAAATCGAGAGCCCCTGGAGACAGCATTCAAATATTACCACCCCAGACATTATTTCTAGAAGGACTTGCAAAAAGCCGCGCCAAATGAGCCACCCGTTTGAAATGCGAGCTGGCCTGATGCACTGCTGCCATGCCTCGCATTGCTGCAAAAAATCTGATGGGCCTGCCAAGAGCCCTCGGATGGCGAAATGAATTGCATGCGTGGAGGAGTGTCGTCTAAACGCGCGTGTCAGTCATCGTGAAGAATTCCCACCCCGTGCTAATTCATGGAAGTCTATGGAGTTAATGCTGTAATCAATCCGAACCCGTGAGTTCACCCTTCCTCCGTCTGGTTAGAGACAGGCAGCGCTCCAAAGTTTCTAAATGGCTCCCGCTCTTCATCACCCCTGACCTAATAGAGCCTACTACTAAGTGGTTCAGAAGTTAATGTCCTGTCTGCACCTTCTGCATGCAGCGTTTTGGCCTTGTAGTTCTTGTCCTGTTTTGGGTTGAGGGAGCAGAGAAGTATTTGACTATTTCGAGAGCCGGAGCTCTTCTTTTAGATGAAGCGACCTGGCCTTCCTGCCCGTCAGTGTGATGGTGATGTCGGCATTGGACGGCAGAGCAGGACTAACTGCCAAAGAAATATCGAGGTGACGGGATGAGAAATGAAATCTGAGCATGATGTTTTATTGCTGAGCTTTGGGAACAGTATGAGTAATAAAATAATCAAAGCCCAGAGGTACACTTAGTAGCTTTTTGCAGCTTTTAGCCAATATGAAAAAGAAATGAAGTGTTTTGGGTATGACCCCTTGCTGTTGGACTGCAGGCTTACAAATGTGCACCCAAAGAAATTTCCACTTGACACACGCCTTAAATGTTGACTTTTAATATTTATGATTATATGTTTGCACTTTTTTAAACATATATTGTCATTATGTTTCATCAAATGCAGTTTTATTGCTGCTTCTTCTGTCAGATCTGAATGAGAGGGATCCCGCTGTTGCTTTTTCTGAGGTTTTGCCCCCTTTTTTCTATTAAATTTGTCTTTTTTTGATTGTGAGGAGTTTTACCAGGTGTGAATCAAACGTCTAAGGATGCGGGATGCCTTATGTTGCACATATGGGATGTTAAATTCATCATAATCGAGTCCCAGCTGATGTTCAGTAGACGTTAACCTCAGTTGGACTGGAGCAGTGGTTTAAAGTTTAAGATCAAGGAATAAAACTTATACATTGCTGTCTTTTAGTTCTGGTCTGGTTCTGGTTCATACTGGCTTTTTACAAACGTGGCAAGAGCTATCGTATGAACTATCAGGTTTATTGGAGAGTTTCGGTGACCATCAGCAGCTCTACGTGCCCCATATTAGTTTCAAGAGATGAAAGCATGTAAGATTCATGCTTACAGCTCTTGGTGTGTTCGTTAAAAGCCAGTGTGAAGACAAACCAGTCCAGAATTAAGTGGCAACAATGTTTTTTTAGGTGTGAAAGCAACCTCAGGCCCGCCGAGATTTAGTTTTCACCTTAATTTTATTTACAGTTTAATCCTTGACAATTCTCAGTCTAATCAATGTGAATTCCCAAAATGCGATGCAGTTTTTTTTTTATTGTTAACACGTTACAGTTACCATTAATGATCTTTTGCCAGCTTTGAACCCGATGAACATTTCCAGATGTGGGCGTCGGAGGGTCCAGCTAAGCCAATGGCATCGCGGTTAGCTCGCCACACACGAGGTGGGCAGAGCGTCACGTCGTCAGGCTGCAGCAGGACCTTGATGCCACTCGGTTCATTTCCTCTGAAGAAGGGCTGATGTCTGCCACATTCCTGCAACGTGTTTGCAGTTTAATTTAGAAATCAGGTGGTTGTGGTGAACTTATCTTACTGCCTGAGAGTCATCATATCTCCCCATGTCTTGCCATGGCTTTGCATTTGCAGGATGCTTGCTGTATCTCTTTCAGCTACAGTACAGGTGACCTAAGGTTGGCTCTCCAAGTAGCATGTAGTACAAGTTACTGTGTCAGACAGCAGAGATGGGAAGGAGCTGACCCCTCTGTTGGCCTTTTCTCGTCTCCATCAGTGGTTGGTGTCCTGCTGTGTGATTGCTCAACAATGGGGACTGTCATCTAAATGCATCCACATTCAGCTCTTACCACCACAATGCAAGGCCAGTCTCAGCAGCATCTCTTTGTCTGTTCAGAATATGCATGTTCACTTGTTTTAGCAGGATTTTAATATACAGGCTTCAGTGTGAATTATCAAAGTGAGATGCAGCCATTACAGCATCAGCTATTATAGCCATTAGAACCACAAGGGAGAAAGTCTCTTTGTGAGCGTTTGGGTAGCTTCTCTGCTACTGATGCAGCCATAATCATTACATAAAGAAAGTACATAAGCAACAGTAACTGATTTTCATTTGTGGTGCCCACATAATCCCGATCCCAGCGATTAGTAAACAGATGTGATGTAAAACATGCTTGCATCTTTAGTTGCGTTAAAAATGCAAATATTTGCATTGTGGCTGTTTTTTGGAGCATAAAGAGAGGATGGAAAAGACTCTCCAGCCAAGCCATTAAATCTGTCAACAAATGCTGTTGGATATTTTGTGGGCGGATTCAAGTATTTGTTAGACGAAATGTACAGGCCAACAAGTGAGTAGAGCAAGTATTCAGATCCTTTACATACTCAGAATCGAGTATTTTTACAATGTGGTGCTTTTACTTAATGTTGTAGCTGATGAAGATGGAGATGAATAATGTGACCTTATTCATTATTGCAATGCATAACATTTTACCAGCTCATGTATGAATGAAATATACAGCTGTCAGGCAAACGTAGTGCAGTAAAAGTGTAGTTACAACTGAAATAAAATGGTACGTACAACCTGTAAAGTGTCCTCAAGTAAATGTCACTTTTCATTGAGTAATCCAGTGTTACAGTCAAGATGGCCGCTGTATAAATATGTTGAGAATATTACAGGTTGATTGTGCTGCTGTTAGATTAAACACCATAAAGCCTGATAGAGTCTGCAGAAACCCAGCAGCCTCCTCTGTGGTGGCACGAGCGTGCAGCGTGTGTGTGCGCGCGCGAGTATTACAGGGAATCCTTCAACTAAAAAAGTTAGGGGAGCCTTCTTTCTATTCCTAAACATAATCATCATCATCATCATCACCACCACCATCATCTCCGCCCCTCCCTCCCTGCCTGCCTGCCTGCCTGCCTGCCTCCCCCCTCCGCGCACTGTTTTCCCAGATTTATTCACGTGCAGCTCGCTCCCGCCTTACTCAGACATTCTGTCGCCAGCGCCGTGACGTCACCTACGCCAGGAGCCTCCTCCACTCTGAACGTTTCCCTCCGCCTGTCTTCAAGATAATCTAGTCCCCCCCAGCACCGCGGCAGCCCTGAACTTGATGAACAGACTCGCTTAAAGCTGAAAAGACTTCGCTTGTTTTTTTTGTCGCATCAGTGGTTTTTAAAAACAACATTTATATCATCTGACACACTGTTTCTCATTAATGAAAGTATTCCTGAGCTGATTAAGCGTTAATACTCCTATAATATTCACCTGTTGTGTAAGTTACTGAGTACCTCATGGTATTTTTTTTTCCATCATTTATTGTACTTTTTAGTCTATTTTAAATGTCCATTCTGTGAGGAAGTGCATTTTTATCTATAACACCTGCATGACATGTTGCATCATTCTCGAGCACTGAGATTCCTGTCTCCTATTCTTGACAGGGAAGTCACCTTTTCACCTCTGTTCATATCAGATGAAATATTGCACCGTTGCACCATGACATGTTTCCAAATGCATCAAAAGTTATTCTGATATCTTTTTAAAAGTGAGTCATTGTTTCTGACACACATGCATGGACTGATTTAGCTCACTTCAGTGGACACTTCATGCCCGCTGCTGCTGCCTGGAGGCTATTTTTTCATCAATTATCATTCAGTATTGATGAGCTGGTTTGGTGAACTGTTGGAAGTTTCACTTCTGACATTGCAAAATTGTGCCTCTATATACCCACCAGAGGAATCAGGACTGAACAGGTTGTGTGCCTGCATTATTGTCTTGGGGTGAGAAGTTGAGATGATGGCATGTATAAGCATGCTGCGGTGCTTACCCTTGCTCTTGGACACTTTTGTTCTCCTGACAACATAAATAGTGCTTATCATATCACAATCAAAGCAAGAGGGGAACTTAGAGGCAGGCTTAACACGGCGCAGTTCAGGAGTTCACTCCAGATAGACCACAAAGCTGTCTGTCAGTTAAAACTACAGCGAGAGATTACTGGCCCAGTTTGGAGAAGAAGTTTTATCAAGCCTGTATTTACAGTAGTGTGTGTTTGGAACTGAAATCAAGGTTTTGCCCTCATTTAAGATGGATTTAGGGAGGTACCAGCATGGTAGGAGTGAACGATCAGATGAGGAAAAGTCCTTAAATTTCCTCATTGTGCATGCTGGTAATCTAATGCATGCAGAAAAGAGTCAAATAAAACAGCTATTTCACGTTTTGCAGGGATGTTCAGAGACCACCCCCCCCCCCCCACCCCCCCGTACTTTTCTTCTTCCTAAACTGCATCAAAACAAGCAACATTTCACCACCTCCAACCGCCTGGTTTGTAGCAGCCAAGTGTGACATGAGAAAAGAGAAAACAGCCTTGTTTCGCAGTTACATAATCCATTTCCACGCCGTGAATGAAGATGTTGGACGTGTGAAAAGTAGGTCTTGTTATTGTCGGGGCCGCATCCCGCGGCGTGATACTGGCGCTCAGCGGAGGGTGAGGCGGCTCCGCGACTCTCTGACGCCAGGCCGAGCAGACCCAAGACGGGCAGAGCGAGCACCCAGGGGGAGGCAGAGAGCGAGAGAGCGAGGGGGCAGCAGGGGAAAGAAAAAGGTACTGTAAACTTTTATTTTATTTCCTCACATGCTAAATGAAAAGTTTCTCCGCGTGTGTTCGCGCTCGTTGCGGCGTGCGCGGCTCTGTTTGCGGGGAAGTAGATCCCAACGGTTATCAACTGAGCAGTGTGTCAGTTGGCAGCTTCAAACTTTTTTTTTCTTCCTTTAACTCACTGTGTCAGACTCTAGCTGCTAATCTAGCCACTTTTTAATGAAGCTGTGCAATAATTCATAAGGCTGAGTATTAAAAACAGCAAATTTTGATGGAGAGCTGCAGTAATTGTGTAGTAGTGTAGGCTATCTTACTGTATGTTACAGAGAAAACTAAGTTTTTAAAGGAATATTGTGGAAGTGCTGCTTTTGGACACTAAAACCACCATTAAATCTCTGTGAAGCTGCCATCAGGTGAAATATAGTCAATTTATAGGCATGGATTGATTATTCAGTAGGGAATGGAGGCTGAACCTCACTCATAAAGCACATGGTATGGGGATATTTGGTTTGTTAAGCTACAAAATGTGTGAGAAAATTGTGAAAACTGCCCCCCCCACAATTTACTAAAGCCCAAGGAGATGTCCCCAAATTGCTAAAACCCAAAAATATTCAATTTATGATGATATGAAATAGAGATGAGCAGCAAATCCTGACATTTTCATAAGCAAGACAATGTGAATATGTTGCATTTTTTAAGTTATTAATGATCAAGCGTCTGATGATCATTTAATTGATTAATCCTTTAAGCTCTATATTAGTTATCTGATCATATTTCGATGTGACTGAACCAGTGCGTGATGAATAAAGACGTGTGCACGGCATACATCGCACAACTCTGGTTCCAGACTCGCACATTTCAAAGCTTTTCATTATTTTGCTGCGTTTCGGCTGATGCAGCCTTGCTGGGGCTGTTTCAGCCGGTGCACCGGCTGCACATGTGTCCTCCTGTGTGCGGTTTTAGTTTATGTCGATGTGTTTATGAATTTGTGTCTGTGCGAGTGTGCATGAGAGAGAGGGAGGGAGGGAGGGAGAAAGGGAGCGAGAGAGGGACCTACAGGAGCTGAGGCTAGATCTCCTGACATTATTGAAGATGACATATCAGATTACCCAAAGGACAGGAATTTGTCCTTGTCCATGATTTACTTCCAATTGTTTTACCGTCGTGCATTCTCAGGGTGTGCGGCTTCAAAATTCTGTTTGAAAATCAAACGAATAGTGTTTTTATAGGATTGAAATGACAGGGATGGTTTTACATCAGGGTGAAGCCTCTTTAACAAATGGCAATGCTGATTTGACGGTCAGATCTGCTTCATTTCATTCTTTATACTAACAAAACACAGACATTACATTTGCCTCCATAGACCCGAGTCAAACAAAGACAAAAAAAAACAAAAACTTCTCAACTACAAGGTGTAAATATAGGTTAGCAGCATTCCTGTATCCAGAGAGTCAGTCACAACAGTAGTGAAGAACTTAAAAAACCCTCCCATGCATCTGTAGGGCCCGGACAACATAGCCTGCCATGTGTCGGGGTGAGGTGTCCACCCTAACACAACACTAACCCAACACTGAGTGCCGAGCATGGTTGAGATAGCTGCTTGAAACCCCATGTGTTCGCTAGTTATGTCTGCAGTCGCGTGTGGACTGGTGTGTCTGGAACACCAAGAATCTGATCCCACTTCAGGCCCTCAAAGTCAGGACAATACCGACCACAATTCTGGTGACAGAGGGTTTTCTAGTGTTTTTCCATGCCGTGTTGGCCAGGTCTCACTCACTCACTCACTCACTCCTATGCCAGTGCATCTCCAGTAGGTCAGAGCTGTGCATGTGTTGGTGTTTGTAAAGGAAAAGTGACCCCAGCAAGTTAAAGGAGCTTCCCAGGTCAATGCCATGTCTAGTCACTAAGGGCAGCACCTCGTGTCTGGCTGTGGTTATTTCAAGCTTTGCTCTTCTACTGTTTAATAAGACATGAGTGGCTGTGGTAAATATCTGCATTTGCTGGCTACTAGCGCTGACTGTTGAATCCCAGTACTTTTTTTTGGAGCTGATTGAACTAGTAATAGTTTTTGGACCATATAATAATTAGCAATGAATTACACTACAGTACAAGATATGTTGCCATTACAAGTTTATCCACCAAAGAGCACTGAGGTTTGATATATATATACTAAAAAATGGGCTCTAGTCTGTCAACCTGAGTATCAAAACATGTCAATGATAAATGTTCTTTAATCAGATAGTTTCTGGTTTAAATTTTGGCCATTTTAGACCACCTTTCTTTAGGCAGCTGTCTTTGTTCACACACTTTTGTTAAAGGTCCAGTGTGTAGGATTCAGGGGGATCGATTGGCAGAAATGTGATATAAAAGTTATGTTTTTGTTAGTGTATAATCACTTGATATAAGAATAGTTCTGTTTTTGTTACCTTAAAGTGACTGTGTTATATCTACGAGAGTCCGCCATGTTGCACCGCCATGTTTCTGTGGTGGCTCAGAATGGACAAACCCAACACTTGCCCTGGAGAGCACCTTTCGTGTTTTTCAGGGCCACTTTGGTGGGGGGTAAGGGGTGTTAGGTTGTTTGTATTCTGCAACCTCACTGCTAGATGACACCAAATCCCACACACGGGACCTTTAAGTCAGGAAATATCTCATCAAAGAATAAGTAAACAAGATCAGGAACTAATGCAGCTAGCGATGAATCAATTACTGGTGGTCTATGCAACATCACAAAATAGTGAAAAATACCCATCACAAGTTCCCAGAACCCAAACTGACATAACTGAATTGAAGTGTGCAGCCAACTTTTAAGATTGGAGAAGTTTGGCTTCTTTTGTTAAAGGTCCATTGTATCCAGTGGATCTACTGTTAGAAATGTCATATACAAGTCACAGTTATGTTTTCATTTGTGTACAAATGTATTTGTGTTTTCATGACCTTAAAATGGCTCTTTGTATCTCCAGAGAGAGTGGGTCCTCTTCTGTGGAGTCCACCATGTTGCACTGCCATGTTTCTGCAGTAGCACAGAATGGACAAACCAGACACAGGGGCCAGAGAGAGCCTTTCGCATTTTTCACTGTTTTCGCAGCCATCGTAGGGGAGGGTGAGATCCGGTGTATTCAATTGGTAGCAATCTGCAGCCTCACCACTAGGTGCCACTAAATCCTACACAAATAAAATGAACGGATCAAGGTTTGTAGAAAAACACGATTACTAGGGCTGTAACTAACCATTAACTTCAATTAACTGCGAATAATTTGTTGGATGAATCATTCAGTCTGTAAAATAACTGGAAACAGAGAAACATGCTTATTGCAATTCTCTGGAGCCCAAGGTGACATCTTCAGATTGCTTATTTTGCCCAACTAACAGTACAAAACCCAAAGATATTTCATTTTAAAACATACAAAGCAGAGAAATGCAGAAAATCCTCACATTTGAGAAGCTGAAACCAGAGATTCTTTGACATTTTCGCTTGATAAACGTCAATTTTCCGTCAATCTTGATTTATAAACCGATCGTTCATAAGTCTCAAAGTGACATGTAGAGAAAAGTATTGTTTTGGTGTCAGTATCCAGCATCATATCGTGATTTGGAAATTTCATACCCAGCCCCACTGAGTGACAGCTGTTACTCTGGAGATGCTTTCATATGTCATTGCTGCTTTGCTATGATTTGTATTTGTACAAAAGCATATACTGCATCCTTGTAGTGTTACTCTTTACTCAGTAATGACCCTTGAAGGCACTTAATTGAGAAGTGCTCGGGGGAAGAGACCAGATATATGCTGCATTTTCCATCTCTCTCTCCAAAACACTCCCTCTGTCTTACATCTCTGGCTTTGCCATCACTCTCACTTTCTTCCTGTCTTTCTCTTTCTGCATCACCCCCCACCCCCCCCCCCCTCCTCCTCTCTCTTTCTCTTTATCTATCACTCTCTCTCTTCCTGCTCTCCTCTGTTTATAGCCAGTGACTCCATTGAGTGCGGGCTAATGGAGGCCCCATCCAGGACCCTGCTGATAAATAATGTAGCTTCTTTACAATGCTCCGTCCCCGGGGAGGGTCCAGAGAGCATCATTACTGCCTCCTCATCCTACACAGCCCAGGCCTAAATTGATTAACAGACACTGGAGCGGTGCAAAATGATCCATGGGACTAGTGTAGTGGCTAACAGCTCGCACCAGGTGGGTCAAAGCCTTCGCCTGTCCGTGTCGCATGATCCCACTATGTGCTCCCATTAGCCTCAGTTTCTGTCTGGTGGGCTAACTGATGGCCATAACAAGCTACCGCTAACACAATAGTGCGAGAGCATTTCCTGGACTCAGCTGCAGGGAATGTCAGAGTAGTTTTTATGGAGCTGTTGTGTAAATGATGGTGTGTGTTTCAGCTTTTATAGGGAGGAGAGCAGCGGCCAAGGCCACTGCAGGCATCTGTGTGAGTCTTCATTGACTGTGTGTGACACCAGACGACCAGGCTCAAAGGTTGATGCCTGCATATAGAGATTTGATGCATGGAAAAAAAATACATCAGTCATATAATCAGAGAATTAGTGCTAAATATCTCAATATTCAAGAATTGTAGTTAGGAAGCTGTGCAGGTTGTTAGTCCATTTGCTGATATGAAAACATTTAAATCAGCATTGTCTCTGATCTTCATGCTAAGTTTAACTGCTCTGAACAGCATACAGACATCAGGTGAGAGGAACACACTATCACACTGCATCGAGAAGCATTTCAGTGTGGTTATGAAGGTATTAGTGACTAATTAGTGGCTCTGAGTGAAAAGTGCTGGACTCAGGATCTTTCAAGGTGACAAGCTGTGCCAACACTTTCAATGAAAGGCTTCTATTAAGCATTTAGATTAGATCTGAGATTCACTTCATCCAGAATGTGTTTTGACAGACAAGCTGCGAACCTGGATGTGAACACAGAGTCTATTTAAAGTCAGATTTTCAGAGTCATTCGGAAAGTTGGTGCACAAAAAAAAGCTTGTTTATGTCATACAAGCATCCTAGTCTATACATAGATATAGGAACAGGGAGGCACAATGGCGCCTTTGTATTTTGACTGCTTCACAGACAACTCTAAACTAGCATTGTCCAAAGAGCCAATACAAAGGCATCAAGACCCTTTAAATAAGCATGTGGTCAGGCCAGCAGTCAGATATTTCTAACTGTCAGGGTTGGAAATATCAAAGAGATATGGTCTCCAGCTGCAGTAGAATGACACAGAGGACTATGAAGCCTGCTCCAGATGTTACAATAAAGACATTTCTGCAATCTTCCATCTGAAATGGATTAAAGGTTGTCTTTCTGCAGCTAGTCCTGAACTTGTGCTGATAGTGCTGCCTGTTACTCAGAGGCCATCAAAGCAGCTTTGTGGCTGGAAGTCGATCAAAAAGACTCTCTGTGTGTCTGGCTGGTGACCGTGGTACAAAGATGATATTGCAGTGTTTGCTTTTTGAACTTTATGTTGTATTGTTATGCTCCACACTCAGTGTCTTTTGCTTCGTGTGGAGATTTGCTGAGTCAGTTTTGCATCAGGCATGGGCAAGGTCACCATGTAGCACAACGCTGTACATCAGCTTGTTGAGATTTATTATGACAACAATGATGAGAATAATTTTGTTTTAGACAACAGCAGAGAAATCCAGAAACTCCAGAGCAGGAGTGAGCAGAGGCTGTACCCTTGACATTTCTCTGTAGGTTTGGGTGTTCAACCTCCAAACCGTACTTTCTTGGTACTTACTGACATGTGTGTGCAGCTGTCACATACCAATACCAGGAATTAAAAATGTGGCCATGTGAATTGTAAAAGTCCCTTTTCAAGCAAAAATGTCAAAAACGTACAATAAACTGAAAATCTTTGGGTTTTGGAAAGTTGGCTGCACGTCATTCAGTTGTGTCAGTTTGGGGTCTGGGAACTTGTGATGGGTATTTTCCACTATTTTGTGACCTTGCACAGGCTAACAAAAGTTTGATTAATCATTAGCTGCATTAGATATTTCCTGACTTAAAGGTCCAGCGTGTAGCATCTAGTGTCATCGAGCAGTGAGGTCGCAGACTGCAACCAGCTGAACACCCCTCGGCTCACCCTCCACGACGGCGGCCCTGAAAAACAGAAAGTTACTGTAGAAATGTAACCTGAAGGCATAACTATGAATAATTTATTACATTTCTGCCAACAGATCCCCCTGAATCCTACAAACTGGAGCTTTAAGTCTGAATTTTGCCAATTGTCTATTTTGTTCAGGTAAATTTCTCGTGCAGCCATTAGTATTTAACCATCACTCAGGAACTGTGGCTTCTTTTATTAATCTAAATGAAGGAGTTTGTAAAAGAGTCCTCAAAGTTAAAAAAAAAAGTGGTATCAATACTGAATCCAAGTATTGTGTTGCCTGTAGTTCAGAAAATTTTAAATGATAATGACTAAATATGCAGGAACAGAGGCTGCACCCACTACATTTCTGACCCATCCTCCTCCACCGTTTGCAGCTTCACTACAAAGGAAGGAGGTGTGTGAGACGGAGAGAGAGCGAGAAAGGAAGATTAAAGTCAGGGGTGGCCAGTTTAGATACCTGCCTTTTTCTCTCCCACCCTGCAAAAAAACCTGCAGGTCTCAGCAAGAGGAAGTGATGTCTGTGCCGTGCTGGTGATGACAGATATGAAGCTTGCTTCCTGTTTCTCTGATGCAGAGTTGTTCTCTTATGATGCTAGCTTGGTGTGGTATCGGGTCTTGTGGCATAAGAGATATCAGTGTTGATATATGTTTTCCCTTGATCTCTCTCTCTCTCTCACACACACACACACACACAACCCCAAACCCACCCATACGTCCCCTCCCTCGTATGGTAGTATTTCTGCATCACTTATGATCAGCCAATGTGATTAAGCTAAGCTAAGTATAGGTGCAACTTGCTGCTTTCCTGTCAGTGTGGTTGTGATTGTAAGTGTCCAAGGCACCCACAACACACACACATACACTTTACACAAACACGAACACACACACACAAACACACACACACACACGTTGTAAACAGCACCTGTTCTCATCAAACTTCCCTGCCCATTTGTCAGCATGATGTAGCCGACGCATGCAGTAGCTGACAAAGATAGAAATCGCTTTTCATCCCATAATCTGAAGGGCCAAGAATAACTACAGAGCAGTCTTAATGATGTATTTCTTCCTGCTCGTAGGAAATCCAATATACTGCAGGCTTTACTGTCAGAGAGCGATGCATCCTCGGCCATGACTCAGACTAAAGGTGGTGGATTTCTGACAAGCTGTTCATCGGATTCTGGGATCGCATCTGAGCATTTATGCACAGCCAATCCTCAGCCATAACTATGTTTTTATCTCCCTAATTGCATTCAGAAAAACTTGAAAAGAAGGTGGAAGCGGGAGAGCTCAAAGCACTCTTGTTTTCCCTTTTAAAGGCGAGAATGCATGTACCTCCTGGCTACTGAATTGCTCCTGTGGGACCCGAGTGAATGGGCACATTTATCCTGGCGTCCACATGCCACTTCCTTTTTATTGTCCTGCACATTGCAGATCCCTGCCCAAAACCTGTGTCTGTTGGTTGGTAGTGTTGAAGCTTTACAGAACATTCGCCTCAGCAGGCGGCTCATTGAAAGGCCCCTTCCTCTGAGATCTGAAAGACCTTTTCAGATTTTACATACGTATATGCAGAGTCGCCCGGCAGCTCTAGCCGCTACCGAGGCGTGTTTGTGAGAGAGAGCAGCAGAGAGGATATAAAGTCTTTGACCTACACAGTCGGTCATAGCAAGTAAAACTATGTTTTGGCAGTATGGCTCAACCCCTCCATCACTGCATATTGAGTTTTTTATTGCAGTATCAATAGAAAAGTGATTTAGTTTAAGCTGATGGTGAACGTGTTGTTCACTTGTTTTTTAAGTAAAAAATGCTAAAAATAAAATGGCCTTAGCTTCACAAATTTAAACATTTTATGGTTCCTTGTCTTCTCTATACTAATGTGAATATATTTGGATTTTTGACGATTGGTTACAGAAATTAGATATAAATTCATAAGTATGTTTTCATCAAGAGAGACAACAGACAAGCTGAAATGATTCCTCCGCGAATCGATTATTCAGCTGACAGAAATCTGTTCACTTATTGTTGTCAGCTGCTGCTAGATCTGAGCTGCCATAAAGCTGTTCAATGGATGTTAAAAAACTGGACGGGGCCCGATTTGACCTGTGAAGACTGCACATTTCTGCAAAATGAATCAGGTGTTAAATCTGCGGGCCAAATTCCTAAAGGTTTTGTAGGCTACATACTGTATCTGGATCCTTTGCTGTAAGTGACGTGAGTGAGTGGCGGTAATGTGACAAGCCGTACGGACAGGAAGCTATCTGCAGAATGTCTGTTTGGGGTGGATGTTCTCAGGAGGGTGTCCCGTTGTGACTCCTCTGCCAGTTTCCCAGAAGCCATGATTGATATGGTCATAACAGCTATGAGGGTGACATCATCCACGCAGTCTTCTGGTGAGACATCAGTGCTGCGAGGGAAGATAAACGGGGAGAGGTTGATGGTTCAACTTTGTTAGAGTCAGAACAGGACAGAGCTGGACTGATCTGTAGTGTGTTTGGTGCAGTTTCTTGCTTTACTCGTAGATGCTAACCGACCTCTCCTTTTCTTTTAGTGACTGCCAAACGGACCTGATCTCACGTCTGTGAAGCTGAGGATTATCTGAAACTCCAAAAGGACGAGCACTCATAGCATCTCACCCTTTCTTTTCTAACATTGGACTGTGCACCACTGCTGCTCGCACTTCCTTTGGGCAGAAGGGAGAGGGGAGGAGGGCGGCTCGTCCAACATGAACGTCACCTCGCTCTTCTCCTTCACCAGCCCGGCGGTCAAACGGCTGCTGGGTTGGAAGCAGGGCGACGAGGAAGAGAAGTGGGCGGAAAAGGCCGTGGATGCTCTGGTCAAGAAACTGAAAAAGAAGAAAGGAGCCATGGAGGAGCTGGAGAGGGCTCTTAGCTGCCCGGGCCAGCCCAGTAACTGTGTGACAATCCCCCGCTCCCTGGATGGACGGCTGCAGGTGTCCCATAGGAAAGGTCTGCCGCATGTCATTTATTGTCGGGTGTGGCGCTGGCCCGACCTGCAGTCCCATCATGAGCTGAAGGCCCTGGAGTGCTGCGAGTACCCCTTTGGCTCCAAACAGAAGGACGTGTGTATCAACCCCTACCACTACAAACGAGTGGACAGTCCAGGTGAGTCATGTGGTCCTGATGTCCTGACATGCACCGATCCTCTCAGGGCCAGTACTGGCTTTCCTCATGTCACCTTACATAAGAATAATTCCAATGAGTTTCACACAGATTTTATATTTGGGAGAAGCAGAGCACTGGCATTGAAATTCCCTGCTTTGATGTTTTTCCTAATAAAAGGAAAACCATGCCAGAAAAACACTCAATAAACTGATTTAAATTGAATTTAAGGAATGTTTTGAGCAGTTATCTGTGCATGTAAAGTATTATTCTAATACTGATGTAAGGGCTATTGCAGATTTTTACCTGTTTTATTCTTTTTTTCTTGCATCTCTTGTCTGTTTTCTGAAAGTGCAAGAAAAACCAGCATGCACCTTCTTTGAAAATGCAAGAATTCGACTTCAGGACTTTAAACCCAAGTTACAAAATGCTTCACACAAGGCAGCAAGTTAAAAATATCAAATTACATTAGATGAAATTTCATAATGGAACCAACTCCAATAATAAAAGATGTAAGAAATAAAGAGACAAGTTAAGCAAAAGCAAATGAAAAAATTCAAGTATAATCAGAAGAAGAAGAGATTTGAATAGATACTGACTCAGCCCGCCTCATTTCCTTTGACATTCCACAGCCTCAGCGCGCTCGCTGCAAAGGTAATGCAGAAACAAGACAAATCAAACACTACTTGGCCTCTCACTAACAAGAAAATGAGGGTCAGCTGACAAGATGGAAACAGCTGTGTGCAGGGTGCTAAGTGTGTAAAGGGCCAAGTGTGTGTGTGTGTGTTTGTTCATGTGTGTGTGGAGCAGGAAATTCCTTCTGGGGGAGAATGAGGGCTTTGTTTTGGGCATGCTCTGTGCTGTTGGCCTTTTTTTTTTTTTCTTTTTTCACATTTATGCACACATGTAGACACACACAGGCACACACACACTCACACTTGCATGCGTGTTACAAAAACGAGGATACGAACACACACACACACACACACACATGACTGCACGCACAGTCTCTCTGAGGATGGTTGGAGCAGGAAGCCGGTCACCCACACACAATGGGAGGAAAGAGTTGTTGCCCGCCATGCACACTTTTTGTTTTAGCAGCGGGTGGAAGACGGAGGGCTGAGGTGATTAAACCCCACAGCACCTGTCCATCCACTCTACCCACCTCCCCTTCTCCCCCAACACCACCCGCCTACACACACATCCTGTCAATCTTTCTTCACTATTCTACCGAACACCTGCTCCACATATAACCTTTGAAATAAACTCCTACATTGATGCACTGGTCCGCTGCTGCACACATGGGCTACCTGCAGGAACACTGACAGCAGCGCAGGCCCCGTCTAAAATTTCAGCACCGGCTTTATTTATCTGCGCAGGTATTTATAGACACAAGTGGAGCATATCTGTGTGGTTTGTGTACACTGCACCTGAATAGCCCTCGCATCAGCCAGGATATTTACCCCAAGTGATGAATTCCTCAAGAATGGCTCGGCTCAAAATGTCTTTTCAGAGCAGAAACCTGAGAGTCTGGGCCAAATACTGCTGGCTCAGACCAACAGGCTGGAAGCTGACATTTGAAAAATGCAGGGACATCTGTGCTCGGGACGTAAAAACATGTAGAGTGCCAGAAAGAGATTGCTTTATTATGTTGGAATCAGATAACTCAGTTCTTATTGAATTTGTATGGCTAGGTTTTGCATGTGTGTGATTGCGCAAGATGTCCACAGTGCTGAGAGGATTAGTCGATTAATCATTAGACTGAGATAGATTCATTTCTTCATTAATCCCAATGGTCACTTATCACAAAAGCCAAGTTACACAAATCACAGAACAATAACATAAAGATACTCCATCAACTCAAATAAGATGACATCTGAGAAGAGAAGCAGAACTAAAAGCAAATAAAGTGAACTAAAGACGAGGACCATATTCTTACTCTAACATGTGTTCAATGTACACTGAACATTGATAATGAAGCAGTAGTGTGCTGTACCATAGTGCATTCATGGGGCTGAGATGACATTCACTCCAGCTTCTAAGATATGTTTCTGTTTTATTAGGTTTCCCCCTGTTGGCAATGGATAAAAGGTTTTGTAGACGTCACCTTTATCTCTGCAGAACATTATTTTCATTTTATACTATTTTCTGACGTTTGATGAGGTCTGAGTTACAGTGTAGAGCAACATGCAAGCCTGCTGCTCACTAATTTAAATATAAAGTTAACACAGTCTGAGCCTCTCACCTGTGGGGTCAAACAACACTGGGACACTAGGACAGGAGGATTATTATATTAGAGTATATGCAAGAGAAAGAAAGCCTGCTGCAACTTTCTGGAAGTTATATGAATACTGTTTTGTGGACTAATTGTTAAAAAGGCTGGAAAAAGCTGCTGTGATTGGTTGCTTCAAAGCACTTCCTGTTTTAACCATCTTTATGACCTTCTCCCTCCTCAGTGCTGCCCCCTGTGTTGGTACCGAGGAACAGCGAGTTCAACGCCAAGCATACAATGTTGCCTCGCTTCCGCAACCCTCTACAACAGAATGAGCCGCACATGCCGCAGAATGCCACCTTCCCAGAATCCTTTCCTCAGGCCAACACAATGCCCCCCAATTTCCCCCACTCGCCGGGGAACAGCTACCCAAACTCACCGGGAAGCGGCAGCAGCGCCACCTTCCCTCATTCACCCTCCAGCTCTGACCCCGGCAGTCCATTCCAGATGCCAGGTGAGCTCCGGCAGTGAATTATCTTCCATTTTTCCTCCTTTTTTCTCCAGACTGAACAACAAGTCACTTATCTGCTCTTTGTTCTGCCCCCTTCCTGATACAGAGACTCCCCCTCCTGCCTACATGCCCCCAGAGGAGCAGATGACTCAGGATTGCCCCCAGCCAATGGACACCAACCTCATGGCTCCACCCTTGTCTCTAGAGACTAACAACCGGGCAGGTAACCATGACAGTTACTATCTCTCATACACACACACACACGCACACACGTCCTTGTGTTCATGGTGATATCATCCACATAAAGCTGTCTGCACCTGCTCGCCTTGATCTGCAGGTGCAAAGATTTCTGGGAAAGTTTTTTTTTCTCTTGTGGTCAAACTGAAAATCTAACAAAGAAAGAAAAACCTCTTCAGAGTTGATGCCATATCCTGTCAGATAAACCCTGAGCAGTGTGTGGAGAGGACCTGCTAGTTTACAGCGAGACTCTGTCTGTGGGTGCGAGCCCAGGGGACGCTCAAAGCCTCAGCAAATTAAGCCAGACCTCAGAGCAGCTTTATGAGGTCTATAAAAGCTGGGGCTTATGTCATCTCTGCTGGTGGTAATGACTTGAAACTCGTTAACGATAAGATTCACTAATTACCTCCAACTTTCAGATCTGAAATGTGGTGCAATAATTGCTGCTATCTCTGCTTTGTGGTTTTGGCTTTATTGTGCTAGAGAGCAGACACGTCCAAACCCTGCACTCGTGATCGTAATAGACCATACAATGGACAAGTCATGGACGACAGCGCCATCTGATTTAAAGAGTTGTTTTTAGTGTTGGGGATAATTTCAATCAGTAGTAATAAGAATTTACTTGGTAAGTTAATTGCTGAGAAACATTGCTAAAATTCTGATGGAGTAAGATCAGACAATTTATCTGGAGGAGAAAACAAAGGCGAATCACTAAAGGATCACCCAAACTTTCTGTTGTAATCATCCATCACGGTTTACAACGTGACTTCCTGGCACAGCTCTTAGCTATAGCTCTTATTGTTAATTGAGGTGACGATAAGTACAGTCGGCATTCTTACCGACAAAAATAAAGAGATTGAGATCAGTCATTCCCAACTTTTTCCCTTCTGCTCCTTTATATAAAGCAGCGTCAACTCATCACAACAGGCATGTTTATGAGTTGCAAGCAGTGCAATCAAAGAGTGATGTCCCCATAATTAGAGGCACAGAGAGGTAAACTACAGCCTTTCAAAAGAAAAAGTGCAGAAAACAAGCAAGTTTGTGTCTTTTTTTATCTCAAGACCCCTTAGATCCATCTCGTGAATCCTTGTTGAGGTTCAGACCTCCAGCCTGCAACCTGTCTGAGTGTCTTTACTTGTTTCTGTTTATTGTCCTGTTACACACTTCACTGTGGCAGTGTCGCCATGCTCTCAGATGCCAGCAGTGACTTTGGTGAGCATGATGTGACACAACCGATAGCAACGATGGTTGAAATAAGACCCAAGTTGTTAAATGAGTAAATGTTTGCACTTTATATTTATATATTCTCACCTCACATCAGAATAACAGCTGGACTGAGGTCGACACCTGACCAATGAAACGTTTGTACTTTTTCATGATCATGGACTAAAGGCCCAAAAATCCTGCTCACACACGGTGACAGCGATAACGGGAAGAGCTGTTGAAATGTTTGCTGGAAGTGCGCGTTTGGGGAATTCTTTTCTTTTCCACAAGCTGCATCCTGTGCAGGGGAATGGGTTTCTATTGTAGGCCAGCTCTGGGAATGGGACAGACAAAACACACCTGCTAGCCAGTGCCACGCTACAGAGGAGGTTTGGGAGAAGTATGTGCTTAGATAAACATGATTTATTCCTCTCGGAGAGAGGGTGAGGCCAGCTGGCACTGGCTCTGCTTCAGATTTGAGGCACACAGAGCAAGGCCAGGCACCTTCTATTGACTGTTTTCCTGCTCAATAAAGGCTGGCACACAGACCACAGACAGTAGGCATAATTTAGGATGCATCTGCATTGATTTTGGTCAGCATTAATGTACACAAATGCAACCAACGGGTCCTGTATGTTTATTCAAATCATTGTTATGGGCTACAGGGGACAATTTGGAAGAAATAATGGTGCAGATGAGTAAGATTTATAGCTGAGCCTCCGCTGGCATCAGTGGCTCCTGGCAGCTTGTCTGCACATGAGTCTGCTCAGAGGAATTTTAAATGTGCATTAGATGTGTCTGCGTCTGTCTCTGCATGTACAGTGTGCCGGAGCTCACTCCTGTGACCTGTTAATGTGTTTCCTGCGCAGATGTGCAGCCCGTGGCCTATGAGGAACCCAAGCACTGGTGCTCTATTGTGTACTACGAGCTCAACAATCGTGTCGGCGAGGCGTTCCAGGCGTCCTCCACCAGCGTGCTCGTCGATGGTTTCACAGATCCCTCCAACAACCGCAACCGATTCTGCCTCGGCCTGCTCTCCAACGTCAACCGCAACTCCACCATTGAGAACACCCGGCGGCACATCGGCAAAGGTGCAGTATGGCAAAGCCCGTCAATGGCTGCACACGCACTGAGAGTCAGCAGAAGAGACTAAATCAATTCATGCAGTCAATAGATGTTAGAACGCAACAATAACAACAAATTGAGTCGACATTTCAGTGCATTGATTTAAGACGACCACACTGATGTTTTGGCACTGTTTCCTTTGCTGATGGAAGTGAGCTCTTCTTCAGGTGACCAACACTTCACTCTCCCCCCACTTCCTCCCAGGTGTCCACCTGTATTATGTTGGAGGGGAGGTGTATGCAGAATGTCTGAGCGACAGCAGTATCTTCGTCCAGAGTCGTAACTGTAACTACCACCACAGTTTCCATCCCACAACTGTGTGCAAGATTCCCAGCGGCTGCAGCCTGAAGATTTTCAACAACCAGGAGTTTGCCGAGCTGCTGGCCCAGTCCGTCAACCACGGCTTCGAGGCCGTTTACGAGCTCACCAAGATGTGTACCATCCGCATGAGCTTTGTCAAAGTAAGACGATCAGATTAAAAAACAGGAACAGCATTTCATTTGGACTGTTAAATGTTCGTATTCTCCTTATTGTTTTACAGTTGAGTCAATGGTAATACTTACCATCAATGTGTTTGTTGTTATTTTAAGTTTTAGTGTTATTTTGTAAGAAATCTGGGAATTTATAAAGGTTTAAATCACAAATCACAAAAATCAGAATTTTAAATATCATCTCTGCTGCAAACACTCTGTAGTTAAAGTGTTATTTTTAGCTCACTTGTGTTTTCTCCTCACTTTTGCTGCTATCTGTTACTCGATGCATCTTTTTAACTGTGTTAGTTGTAAGTGACCTTTTCTCTACAACGTGCCGTCAACAATATCAGACGGCAACAACTTTGGGATGCTTGGGGACATCAAATCTGTAGAAATCTGCAAAAACAGTCTAATTTTATTCTCATCCTAACGTGTGGCTTGATACCAAAAGTTAACGAACTCAACACTGAACAAAATTGTAATGAGTCCTCCAAATTATGAACAAGTGCAACAAGAGCAAGCAAAGGTCTAAATGTTGTGTTTTCATGTGTTCCAGGGCTGGGGAGCAGAGTACCACCGCCAGGATGTGACCAGCACACCCTGCTGGATTGAGATTCACCTGCATGGCCCCCTGCAGTGGTTGGATAAGGTGCTAACCCAGATGGGCTCCCCCCACAACCCTATATCCTCCGTCTCCTAGGCTTCACTGTCCTCGGCCCTGTGGCTGTCCATACCCTAGCATTTTGGTCTAAGTAGCAAGATCACAGATCGGCTTGTGGTTCAGCCGATAGGCCTTTCCCGATAAGGGATGGAGGTTTTGACTGAAACATAAGCTGATCTGGGATCAGTAGGGCTGGGCGGGTTGTTTAAATGGGTTGGTTTGTTCTCTACTTGAAGGATGTCTGATTGGGCACATTTACAGCCTGGGAGAGGAGTAAGCAACGTGAGCGTGATGCAACTGGAAGATACTTGATCTTTGTGACCAACTGTAATAATTAGACCATCACACTCATCATGACGCAAGTATCCTCCCTGATCTTGCTCCCACAATGTCTCTTTTTCATTGTTCTTCTATTATTCTGACTCATTACTAGTTTGCATCTAAATATTCCCTCTGAAATCCAGATATACTTGTATAGTTACAATAATTATGGGACATTCCAGGTCACCAAAATTGCAGTCGGCTGCCGTCTACTGCCGGACTGCAATGAGGTCGGCATGAAATGTACTTATGACATGTAAAGTTAGCAGGGACTTGGAGGTTGACCAATATGACTGAAATTTTGTAATCACCTCCGGATACTTAAAGAAGTATGCCGTTTCCTCAAAGTATTCCTTTTTTTAGGCTAATAAATTAAAGCAGTACAAAGTTATTATAAAAAATGGAATCCCATATCACAGATCATGAAAAATAATAGGAGGGCAAAATTAGGGGGAGGTTGAGAGTTTAGAGTGGGGTTTAGTGTGGGGCATGGCACTCAAAGGGCATTTCAGACTATTCAGACTAATGTTTAAATGTTGCTCATCTTGTGTTACACTCGTGTTTCAAATGAATTTTAAGAAAAAAAGAATAGTGTTTAGATATATTCACTATTAGAATATGTGCTGTGCAGTCTGGTTTTGCAAAGCATAGTTTGGTTAGTGTAGTGTTACACATTTACGACTGGTAGCTGAACACCACATGAAGCAGAGGCAAATGCAAGTGCAGTGTAGTTTGTCCGTTGCTGTGTACTCTGCAGCGAAATCAAATGTGTCACATACAGAGTCACATCGAGGACATTAATATTTCAGCGACTGCGCTTCATTCTCTTATTACATCGACTGAGCAAAACTTGTTAAATGACTGTTATGGGAAAATGTTGAGCATTCAAATTTGTTGTTTTCAAATTGTTGACTGAGAAAAGGGTGTCAGTTACTGATGTCCCAGTATGATTTCTTTTTTATAAAATGCAGATTTTGCCATTCAATTCTTTTATGCTTTGAGCAATTCTCTTTGCTATTAAACTGTATTACTCTTTACATTCTTTTTGTAATTTTGAACATGTTTTCTGTTTTGTTTGTCTGCACTTTCACACATTGCCTCTTTGTTTTGTTTTTGTTTTTTTTCTCCTTTGTGTTTTTGCTCAGTAAAACTCCCAGAAAAGCAGTTTTATTCCATGAATATCAAGCCTCTACTGGAAGATTCAATAAATTTGTTTCAGTACTTGCAACATCTCTGTCTCTTTTATGAACACTGTGTCAGGGCATGTGTATGTGTGTTTGTGTGTCTGTCTCTTTAATTACAGGCCACCCATGCTAAGAAAATATGCATCATGATATTGTCAGGGACTTTCAGAAACATCAACCGCTCTCTGTGTGTGTGTGTGTGTGTGTGTTTGGACATAGACCTTCAATTAGGGAAGCACAACAATTACAAGTGCATCTGAAACCCAACTCCACTAATGTTGAGCATAATTGCATTTTCCAGTAAATTGCTGCAAAGTGCATGAAATCATGTGTTCTCATTTGTTTTATGGGGAAACATTGTGACAGTACTGGAACAGTTAAAGCAATCTTCCAGGAAGCTCCCCTGGAAATCACTGACTTACATGTGTGTGTGTGCGCAGAGTTTCATCTGACTACATGACGTGGGTGGTATGGTTGCACAGTGGTTAGTACTGTTGCCTCCCAAGAGTTTGCATGTTTCTCCCAAATTCCACAGTCAAGCACGTCAGGTGGACTAGAGACTCTGAGTGTCTTATGACTTAAAGTATTAGTGAGTGGCCGTCTACCTTGCGTGTTACGGCCCTGTGATGTACTGATAACGCAGCCATCTGTCATTCCAAACCAAATATACAGACCCTTTGAAACACACTAACCAAGGGGTCTGTCAGTTCTTTAGGAAACATTAAGATTTTTGTCTTGCAGTATAGTCCTGACAAACATTATTTTTTCATAAAATGTATTTTAATGGATGCAGTTTTTGTGTCTTCTCCATCACTACTGCTGTATTCTCATTTTCAGTGTTGCAAATCTAATTCTAACTCAGATTTCCATTCTTTTACAAACTAAAGGCCCACTATTTTCTTAATATTTTAAAGTCTGCAGTGCTCTTTGAATCAGTCCAAGAGCCCATCAAATAAAAGTTCTTTGCCCACAATTTTATTGTCTGTAATGTGCTTAATTAGTCCAAGAACACAACAAATTTTAATCCTTTATAATTAAATCTTTTGGAGTAGCCTCTGCCAGTCCTCTCTTAAAAACGTTGGATGATTTAATGTTTTTAACCAATGAGATCATGAGGATAAACAGGTGTTTGTGATTAGGATTTCGAAAAGCAAGCCAAATTCAAGCTGTATATTCTAATATGAATGCTGTCAAGAGAAACTGTCTAAAATTCTCTGCAGCCCTCAGCAACACAAAGTCCCTTTTCTTTACAGAGGTGCGTAGTGACAAATAAATAATGCATTGGCAGTAATACAGTCTGGGAGTCATAACATGTTGTTTGATGATTTTCAGGGAGAACATGTGGGATGTGGAAAAAAAACCTCTGCTGCCACCTGCTGGCTAAATCTGTCTACTGTCCTCTTTAGATTTTAATTTTTACTTAATACTTTTCGTGAACAACTCACAACGTTTCACATATTTTTTATTGAGAAAGATCGTTCAAAATGCGTTTTCTAGATATCTTTATTTACAGAATTTAAAGATATTCTTATTGTATAAATGAATCGACGGAAGTGTTCTGTCGGGGGCGGTGCCCTACGTCACCGGAAACAGGAAGAGGATGAATGAAACAACCGTTGATATTTAACCTGTGGCACCTCAGCGTACCTGGTACGAGGTCAGCGTTCTTGTTTTAAACTTAATGGACACTTTTCATAAAGTGTTTGTCAACTATATATCCGACCGCTGTATTTACACTAACAGCCGCCGTGTTGACGCAACGTTAGCCTAGCGTTCAATGGAAGTTAAACGTTAAAACAGCGAACAGTTGTAAAACTTTGCCGTCTTGAAGTTATTTAGCTAGCCGTGTCATAGTTAGCAATACATGTTTCGGTACCACGTATGAAGAGGATAGAAAAGACACTCTTCTGGTTAACATGATAGCAGTGTAGCACTCGATAATGACTTTAAAAATCATCACTGGCTCATTGTTTTTATCCTGTTTCTCCTCCCAGATGTCCCACATTTTCCATAAAACGCGACGGTTTGGCGTCTACCTCCACCGCCGCGTCTCTTCCCTTCCCTCACTGGCTGTCCCCTCAGTCACCCGGACATGCTGCCTCCACCAAGGGGTCCTCACAGGTTCCCACAACTGTCAGCACAGCACCATCCCCGGTCACAGCTGCCAGCACGGGAGAGGTGTGAGCACAGCCCTCGGACAGCACATACAGGACCTGAGTGGGCCAGAGGGGAGGCTGTTGGATAAACTGTACGAAGGGCTGATCGGAGGACAGCGGGCGTCTCTGGCTGAATCCATCACTTTGGTGGAGACCCAGCATCCGAGAAAGAAAGAGCTGGCCCAGGTGCTGCTGCAGAGGGTGCTGGCCTACAGGAGGGAGCAGGAGAGTCAGAATGGAGGGAAGCCGGTGGCCTTCAGAGTAGGTGTGTGGTCTGAGTTAGAGTGGCTAAAGGTTTCTGATCTAATGCAATCCAATGCAACAGACCTGCCACTAATTATACAATCAGAAAGACTTCCAAGTTGTTCTTGATGCTGTCAGAGTGGTGTCAATTCAACTTAATGTTTATTACTGAGGTCATAGTTAAGATAAGACTTTTTTGAGTAGAACAAAGACAATAATAACATGCAAAATGAGATCAGCTATAGACGCTGTGTACATTATATACAAAAGAGTATAAAAGTATTGCCTGGCTCTGTTTTACAGAGGCTTTTGAATTGTACATGAGGAAAATATGAATAATAAAATACAGTTTCAAATTTGGGCTTTTGCACAGTAAAAATATCTGAGCACTTTTTATTATTTATTAGTGGTGTTGTACTGGACTGCTTTATACTGAGGTGTGTTTCTAATATTCTTCCCCCCTTGTGTTTGTAAATGGGGTGGTTATAACATTAGAAATGCCTTTCAGTATAATTCATTCCAGTTCAACACCACTACAATAAACACACACTTTAAGTAGTCCCAGGTTCACTGTGTGTCAGTTTTGTGATCGTTTGATTAAACACAGCTATAGATACTGTAGGCTTATTGTATGTCGTAACCTTAATTATTTTGACTTTGTTTCTGAAGCAAATTTCAAACGCTTTGTCATTGCAATTGTGAACAAAACATTGCACCATAGTGTCTGAATTAATCCAAAACTGACCTGAAGTCCAGAAGCAAGCTGATTTAAACTGCTGCACGTTAGAGGATTTTAAAACCTGGTGATTGGCTGTTCTGTACTGAAATCAACCTTGGCAGTCGTAGTTGACTCACTCCCTTAATGTTGTACGCACACAGGCTTGTACCTTTGACTTTTTACTAAAGAACTGCATATTCTCCTGTGACACAGTTGTTGTTGTTGTGAGTCATTCTTCTTGTCTGCGTACAAAATGACATGCAGTCAGTGAGAGCAGTGCGTCACGCATGAGTTTCACTCACAGATGCTCTCTACACCTTGTCATCCCAGTGACTGCTTACAGTGACATCTTGCATTTGTCTGTTTTAAAGTCATGTGACTTCAGAGAAATCGGTTCTTGGTTCCAGCTGCTGATTGGATTGCTTTGTTGATTTCTCAGGTCTGTCAGGTCCTCCGGGAGCAGGGAAGTCGTCCTTCATCGAGGTGGTGGGGAAGATGTTGACAGCACGTGGACATAAAGTTTCAGTGCTGGCTGTTGATCCGTCCTCCTGCACTACAGGAGGTAACATCTGAGATCATATGATGCTGCTTGTGAAGTGTTGTTATTGGGCATTTTACAATACACAACAGATTTATGTAGGAAAATGAAATGAATTGTGTAAAGATTTTTATTTTTTCATGCTCAGTGATTGCAGTGTTTATGTTTTGATGTGTTAATTAGGCTACAACTATAATATTTGCTGAATCAACAGCAGCACCGTTACTCTCATATCGCTGACTTCATGCTACAAACTGACTCATCTCTCATTGCAGGGTCTCTGTTGGGCGATAAGACTCGTATGACTGAACTCTCCAGGGACATGAATGCTTTTATCAGGCCATCTCCGGCTTCAGGAACACTCGGTGGAGTCACCAGAACAACCAATGAGGCCATTGTTCTCTGCGAGGGTGCGGGATATGATATTGTCCTTGTGGAGACCGTAGGTAAGACACCGTGAAGTCAAAGTGAATTTTCCCTCCAGCCATAATAATGATAATATGTTTATCCATATGAGACACATTTCACCCAGTTAGCTGATTTTTGCTGTTCTAATATTCATCAGTTTTTTTTAGAAATGCAAAAACAGAAAGTGTCATTTTGGGGACATTTTTCTTCTCCAACATATTAAACCATTTTAGTGAACTGGTTCTTTAAAAAACTGGAAACTTAGTACAGTGGGGCTTTTCCTTCATGTTCATCAATAGGGCTGCATATTGAAACAAAATGTTTGGACTCCAGGGTCAGAATGACACAATCCATTATTTTGTGTTCAACAAAGTCAGGAAGTATCGGATCAAAGAGTAAGAAATTAAGAGTAATATTCTCAGCAAGTATTCATGGTAACTTGTAGTACTTTTTGGTACTTCGTGCTCCAGACGCCATTCAATCGAGTGTTGAGGTTTGTTACTCGTCCCTATTCATCAGACACCTTCTTTGCATCTCAGAGGCTAGAATTTATTCAGTGTGACGAATCTGAAGTTTGTGGAGGCTCATGATTATTCAAAAGAAGTTCTGAGCAAGACCATTAACGGTGAATTACTTTTAATCTCCTGCTCTTCATGCATTGCACTGGAAAATCAAATGAACTCACAGACTGCAGGAGACAACATGCAAACTCGGCTCTGAGTTCGTGATTTATGTTGCTCTGAGAGTTGGCATCATGTTTTGTCGTGCTGTCTGTCGGCGGTGACAGTTCGATCTGTCTTTTTGTTTCCAGGTGTGGGCCAGTCAGAGTTTGCAGTGGCCGACATGGTTGACATGTTTGTGCTGCTGATTCCACCAGCAGGGGGCGATGAACTGCAGGTCAGTGAAAAGCAACAGCAGGAACAAGCCAATCGGTGTCGGATGTTATTTCAACTGTCAGGAGCTGGAAGAAAGAGAATTAGACGTTCTAGGCTGAATAATGCTCGAGTCTAAGGCAGGTTACAAAGGTCATATATAGGTGTTAATGTATTTAAAATTATTTTCTGCTGTTGTGCAGTAATTATGTGCAGGCTGGTCTCTTGTGAATTCAGTAACGTTATGCAAGCTTTAGATAAGTTTGTTTACTTTTGCACATACATGGTTTGGGTTAAAAGTTTAGTATATTAGATTATGCATTAATCTGCATTTTGAACCTTCCTGCATGAATACATTTACAAATGTACTTTTTTATGGAGAAACTGACGTTATTCAGCCAGCACTTTGTTAAGATAAGTATGTCAACTATATGCTAATCAATTTATTAATTAACTAAATGAATGACTAAATTGGCCTAACTCATTAGGATTAATATGGTGATTATAAGCAGCTCAAGAGGCATTTGTTTTAATTATTGTAATTATGTCTAAAATGAAACAGATTGCCACAGAAACCAAGAATTCATCAATGAATTTATGAACAGGAAACGTATGTTATTCAGATGAGCGCAATATTCCCAACAGCAGTTTAACTTGTTTAAACTGTATCTTGAATGCCACCAAACTATACGGCATAAACGTTGAATTGCATCAAGGTGTGATGAATTCTGTGACTCAAACGGAGCAAAATGACTCCTCTCGATCAGATAAAGCCCAAACCTCACTGACAGCGACTCCAGCCTCGAGTCCTCAGCTGCATACAAAGACCTGAGCTCTACTTCAACAGGTGAAGGGCACTTTTTTTAGAGCAACAAACAAACAAGTTCAACTGCTTTCCATGTTTCTGATCAGTCAGAAGCTTCCATCAGAGAGGGATGGATAGAAAGCAACAATATCTGAGTAACTGAAAGTAAACTGTCAGAAACCACCTCTCTGCACACAGATCCCTCTGCAGATTAGATGTCTAGACAGCAGATTTATTTACAGTGTTTTGAGAAGTTAATGACCCCCCCCCCCCCGGCCGCCCGCCTCTTTAATGCCAAAATCTCTGCGCAGGGTATCAAGAGGGGCATCATCGAGAGGGCCGACTTGGTGGTGGTGACGAAGTCGGATGGAGATCTAGTGGTGCCAGCCAGGAGGATCCAGGCTGAATACACCAGCGCACTCAAGCTGCTCAGGAGACAGTCCAAGTCCTGGAACCCTAAGGTGTGTGTGTGTGTGTGTGTGTGTGTGTGTGTGTGTGTGTGTGTGTGTGTGTGTGTGTGTGCGCGTGCGTGAATAGGCAGTGTAGTGAGGGAGGCAGCCAACCACAGAATGATAAAAAAAAAATAAAAAAGGATAAGTGACAAGTGGTCAACATGTGACCCACTGGGCAGCTGCAGCAGAAGCAGCACTGCTCTGTGGACCCAACAAGCCATCCCACCGAGAGGTCAGCTGACCCAGGGGGGAGGGAGGGAGGGAGGGAGGGGGTGGATGATGATGATGATGATGATGATGATGTCATAGCATCATGCTTTCAGTACTGCAGTGTCTCACTCTTCCCCGCATGTCCCAGCTCACCCGCCTGCGTTCCTGGCCTTGTCCCTTTGTTTTCAGTGCAGCATCTGCCCTCTGGGCGAGCTGCCAGGAAACACCCCCACCTCCCACCCCTGCCCACCCCCCATCCCCACTGCTCTGAATACTCGGCTGCTGTGTCATGCATTTCGCTGATTAGAAGCCTGCACACTCGACATAAAAGCTTGATGGGCTGCTCTTCATTCTCTCCTCTCTGGATGTAGTCTTACCTTCGCCGCCTCGCCCTCTTTTGTGTCTGTTTGGCCTGCGGTACCATAATCTGTGATTTATACTCTGGTCGTCTCTCCTCTTCATCAGTCTGCCTGCTGTTTTCTAACTCACTCAGCATGAAAAACATACAACATGAATGTCAGAAATGCTGCTCGGATTTCTAAGTTGACACCTAATTATAAACTACTTTGACTTGCAATTAAGGCTGCAAATAACACTGATTTTCTCAATCGATTCATTTTATATTCTGTGAAATGTCAGAAAATTTTTGCTGGCATCTTCAATTGACAATGACATCAAACACAGAAAAGCTTAGTCCTCACATTATAGAAGCTGGAACCGGAAACGATTTGGACTTTTTGCTTTAAAAAAAGATTCATTAATTGTCGAAAAGTGTCTGCTCCGCTAACGATGTGAATTCTCAACAAACCAATAGAAACAGCAGTGAGTGTGAGTGTGGTCTCTGTTCATGTCTTAAAGGGCCACTCCACCAATATTTTGTACTAAAGTCAGTTTACTAGTCACAGGGAATAAGCTTAGCCTGTGAAAACACTTGAATGTCTTCTGTGACACTGGAGGAACTTTGTCAAGTCTGAGAGAATTACTCATCTCAGGATTTATTTATTCTCAAAGGCATTTTATTTATTGATGCTTCCTCGCCCCCATTTATTCTTATGCTTTCACAGTTTCTTGTCTTAAAACATTTATTCGGGTCCTTTTTTCATCCGCTTTTTTTCTTCATCTCTTGTCCCTCTTTGCAACTTTGAAGCACTTTTTAACCCTGGTTTTGAAAAGTGAATATATATATAAATAAGCTTTTACTTACTTACTCTGCTTACTTCTAATCTCAGTCTGAGCTTGGAGACCCTGTGTGGAGCAAGAAATAGGTTTGAAAGGCAGCAAGGATCTTAGAAAAATGCTATTGAGTTGGATTATGGGATAATTAGTTGGGCAAGCGTAGGATCCGGCGCTTTTGGAGCTTAATCTGTCTGTTGCAAGTCCTTCACTTTAAGAAGGTGCGATATTAAATTGCTGGAGCGGCCCTTCATATGCCGAGTTCACCCAAGTTTCACAAAACATGCAGCATTTTCCCACTTACCTCATTAACTGCTTTCATAAAAGGTAAATTCATCAGGAGAAAGTGGTTCCACTGAAAACTCGTCACAGTGTGGTGGATTAACCACAGAAACAGGGATATTGTCTCTTTAAGAAGAATATTTTTTTTAATAAAAAAAAAAAATCATTGCTCTGGGCACAGATAACAAAACTCAATTCAAGTCCATTGTTCAGAGAGACAGATCCAGTCTCTTAAAATATGGACCAATAAAACCAAATGTATCTGCAAGACCTGACACCAGCAGGGTTATATTTATTTATTCATTTTTTCATTCCAAACTAGCCCTGGGATCATTAGCGAGCGTGCGGTACGGTTAGTCTCACAGAGTTTGATTTCCTGTTTTTGCATCAGACTCGAATCAAATCGTTGTAAAATGATTAACTTAATGATGTAATTAGAGGATTCATAATTGGCTGTTGATCACAGGCCTCCGATATTTATCAGGCTTGTCACATTCAGCTACACCGTTTGCCAGTTGATGCCAAATTATCTCTAAATGATACATGTAATTTCATTACACTTCAGCAGTCTGGAGGTTGTTGAGTATTTCACAGCAACACTGAGGTCGCCTCTTGTCTCTCCTCCTCCAGCCTCCATTTTCTTATTTTATTTCACACGTGTGTAATGAAGTGTTAAAAAGCAGAATGCTAACTTTTCTATGCGCTGTTTCGTGGCTTCTCAGTGCATATGTTGTCTGAATGAATGCCCCGACTTTTTGCACTCGTAAATGGGAAGCACTTTCACTTCTGCGTCTGCTTTGAGTTTGAACGTTACCCTGAATTTCATCATGTGCGCTTGAATCTGTGGCAAGCTCTGACAAGAGACGTGCAGTCGCTTGCACTAAACACATAAGTGACATTTATCCCCAGGTTGCTTGTGCGAGCAAGGTGTTATGGGGAGACGAATACTCACACTGTTTGTAAAATGACATGACAGCTTCTTAGAGGATGGAAGCGCATCGAAAAAAACGTCTCAAACCTCAAAAAAACAACAGAACGGGAAAAAAAGCAGAAACTCACCTGCAATTAACGAAATGCAAAATTAAAAACAAAGCTTAACGCACCTTTAGAATATGTCAAAAGAAATCCACGCTGTTTGTTTTGCAATGTAGAAAAAAACAATTTTTTTTGCATATTACTTAAACTAAGATGACTCCAGCATTTTTTATTGCTTCCCTCTTTATAAATAATGCTCATTAATCAACACTGACATTTTTAAAATCAGTGTAAATGTGTTTAGTCAGTTTTAAAACTGACAACAATGATAAAGAATATACTTGACAAGTCACAATAAATCAATCTTTAACAAACTGCACCATCAAATGAGACATTTAACATTAAAAGCACTTTTTAGAGTTAATTTACAAAAATGTCAAATCGTTCACGAGAACATAGAAGAAAAAATTGGGTATTTTTTTGCCTTTTGCCAGACTACCACCTGGTTGCTCAACTAAAGAGATGCCTTAAATCCCCCCCCCCAACTCCCTCCTCAGGTGGTGCGTGCCTCCTCGCACACCAGTGAGGGCATCCCAGAGGTCTGGGCCAAGATGGAGTCGTACCGGGACGCCATGCTGGCCAGCGGCGAATTGCAGGGCCGGCGGAGGGCCCAGCAGAAGGTTTGGATGTGGAGTTTGATCCAGGAGAACGTCCTCCGCCATTTCCAGAGTCACCCCAGTGTCAGAGACGCTCTACCCCACCTCGAGGAGAGGGTCACCAAAGGCGCCATCTCCCCAGGCCTGGCTGCGGACCTGCTTCTCAAAGCCTTCTCGTCATCATCGTAATCAGTGGGACTGCAATTTTGGAGAAGGATGGACGACTCGTGGCTGATGAGGGCCACTCAGTGCCAACGAAAGCCAGGACGGAGTCACAGTACGTGACCTTGACTCTGTGGTTTGCACAAAAAGAAGCAGTCTTGCTCTTTTTACACTCGATTTGAAATTTAAAACACCTGAGATGGAAGTCAGCCCTCCACACAAACGTTCAGTGTCTGCACGCTTTAATCCAAATCAGGAGAGAGATGAGAGTGCTGACAGTTGACTCTTCTGGACTTCAGCTTCAGGACACATTCGGATTTGGGACAAAGGACGGCAAATGAAACACTTCAGTTGTGTTTAACAGTGCTGTGAGATGAAATGCACGTAGCCTTCTTGAACAACAACACTACAAACCCTCGTGAACGGTCTAAATGAAATACATTTGAGAGTAGTTTGCACAATACTCATCACGTTTATGAGCAGGCTCATTAAATGGTGAAACTCTGTTCACTCCATAATCACTGAAATGGCAAAGTGTGATGTATTATGAGCTGTTTTAACTGACTTTCTTGCCCACCCTTCTCATACAGGGATCAATAATACAGACTATCTGTAACCCCGAAAAGAGAAGCGTTAATGAAAGGATCAGGCTGAGATTTCTTATGATCATGTGTTTCTCTTGTTGAGCTGCCATGAACATTATTCTAATAACAAAATGTTCTCTGGAAAAGCAACTGAATATTATTATTATTATTATTACTGTTGTTCTTTCTGAGCTGAATATTAAAAGAATGATGTGAATCTTAAATGGATAAGTGAATAACATTAAATCTGTCAGCACAGCTGGACAAGCTTCTCTCTCTCCTTGTGTTTGCTCCTCATATGAAAGAAGGGGGGAGTGATTAATGTTACCTCCACGAATATTAGTCCTGAGATTTGTCAAAGATGTAATGAAATTTTTTTTTTCCTGCACTCTGGAGCCAGAAATGTCAGCGTTGGGTATCCCCTGAATGAGTCAGCTGCACAGTTGCTTCTAATTCAGGCAAAACACACTTTAATATTTTCAGAATTACCTTCATGATGCTCTGCACTCCTGGACACCACCAGAGGACCGAAGACAAGAGGAAGTCACACACTCATAATGCTGCTGCAGCTGCTTTATTAATTTAAACAGACATGCTGCTTTATTCAGGGTAAAGCAGAAGACTATGGTGTCGGTGACACATACTTACATCAACTGTATAAAGGGTATTTTTCATATATTGAATCCTAATATCCTGCTTAAAAATCACAAACCCCTCACTGCAACTGTCCCCTTATTTTAACTGTCTATTAATCTGTCCATTTTTTTCAATTAAACTCTTAATCATTCAGTCTATAAAAGGCCAAAACTACCAGGAGCCCAAATTGACTCCTGAAAAATGTTTTTTTTTTTGTCACAACTAAAGGTCCATTAACCCAAAAATATTCAGTTTATGGTGATTTAAAATGGAGACAAGCTGCAGGAAGCTGGAACCAGCAATGTTTTGTGATTTGTTCATGAAAAATGACTTAAATTATAAATCAATTATCAAAATTCATACATTTTATGGAGTTCGACTGTTTGATTAATCAATTAATTGTTTCAGATCTGGTGTGAACACAAACTTTAAGTCAGAGTTTAACATGAAGTATGATGTAATGCAGGCCAATATAATAACCACAAAATACATAATCAATTTGAGAGGAAACTGGTATTTTGGTTTAGTTGTATTGGACTGTAAGTTTATTCTTTCTCTGTCTCTAAAAATTCTCTCTCTCTCTTTATGTATATATATATATACAGCAAAATAGATTAAATAAATAGAGTAAAGTTAAGATGATATAATCCAGGAAATGTAAAATTATTTTGTTAAGACCATTAAAAGTCAGTTTAAAAAGGTGAGATGTGTGGATAGAGATGGAGCTTTTTCTGTTGGCCTGCTGCAGCTCGTACATATGGGCTCAATATGTCAGAATATAAACTTGCTTTTCCATTAAACAGCTGAGGAGCTCAGGACTTGGAAGGAGGAAGGAGATTCATTTCTGGAAAATGTAAAAAAGTTGCTGTTCAGTGGAACAATCGTACCATCCTGAATGTTTATTCTTTCAAAACAAGGCTGCAAACGTAACTAATTCATGCCTCATAAAGAGATCTTCAGCTTTATTCTGAAATTAACTGGAGGTCAATAGAAGCATAATAAAATTGAGGTAATTTTGTTCTCGTTTCTTAGTTCTAGTTAAAATCTTAGCAGCTGTATTTTGAACCAACTACAAACGATTTGGTGCTTTATGAAAATTAAATGCAGACAGTTCTAAAAATGAAGATGGGATGAAAGATGAAGGTGTGGATAGCTGTCTCCTGGTCAGCAGCAAACTCAGATATCATAAAGCATACATACTGCACTATTCATGATACTGTGCATCACGTTTCGGCCGTCTTCGGCCACTAGAGGTCTCCCAAATTCCACTCAGCTCTGGATTCATTATCCTAATGACTGGGCCCTGAGTGCCAACCACCCGCCCCTTCATAACGCCCCCGCCTCCTGCCCTCCATCCATTCTTCATTGAGGTTGCCTAGGGTGCCAGGTCACTCAGAGGTGAGGACATCAGCAGCTGCCACTCTCCTGGAGCACAGGCTGTACTGTAGTCTTCGCCCTCAGTGCCAAACCCTCCTCGGCTGTTCTCAACCCTCGCTGAAAAACGGACAGGAGCGATTCTCAGTCCAGAACAGAGCAGGAGGGTTGAGTGTGTGACTGCACGGCTTTCAACCTCAACCCTCTCTCTGAAAATGGCCTATATTCCAAGTAGAAAAAAAAAAACGAGGTGAATTCAATACCAATCCACGCTTCTCCTCGCTGGTCTGCTTTGGAAATACCGAGCCTGAGCCCCCCTACCGCTGGACGCTCTCCCAGGTCGCTGCTCGTTTGCTCCCGCCTGCATACAAGAGGAAGAATGCCCCTTGAATGCAGATGGATTCATTAGGTCTGAGTAACACCCTTCTCCTCCATCATGCTGACACAAACACATACACACTGTAACTGCTCTGGCTTCGCTGAAGGGAACAGCGAGTTCTGCAGCTCTGGACGCCGTCCATGCACGCACGCACACACGCATGTATGTGCACACACAGTTGTCTCCAGTGTAAACAACACCATGCGGTTTCACTAAGGAAGATTAACTCAAATGCTGCCGGATCGTGTTCGGCCATTTTAGCCTAAACACGGGGAACCATCCACATGTGTTCAGCATTTCGCCGGATCTCTTGAATGTAAGCAGAGGACAGAGACTGGCTCTTTGATGAGGTTTTTTCATCTTTAATGGAGGGGCTTACGCTGACAGCCTTTCTTTGTGTCAGCAGTTTGAAGTCAGAATGCTTTCCTGGCTCAGGACAAAACAGAACGGTGCCCTCATGGTGCGCGTGCCGTCCAAAAACTCAGCTTTTCCCCTTCAAAAACCTCAAAGTCTGAAATGAGCACTCAACAGCGGGGCTGCTACAAATGTCAGCGACCAAAGCGAGCATTTCGTCGCGCTGACAGACATCTGTGTTCTTCTTCTTGTTGGTGGTGTCAGCGTTATAGTTGGGTTGTTTTCTGGTTGTATCGGAGCGCGAGGGAAGCCTGACGCTGAGGGAAATGTCAGCCCGGCCCTCCTACCAGGCTGATTTGGGAGCTGTGTGTGTGGAGTGTGACAACCGGTCATGGGCTGCTGATCCACAAAGCCTCACCCCGTCCCTGCTATGTTTGCTCTGCTCCTTGCACACATACCACCACGCTCACCCGCCCTCGCCTCCGACACACACGTGAACGCCCGTGCTGCTCGCCTCCTACACTTGTTGTACATACATACAAGCCATCCATCCCCTGTCACACGCACGCACGCACGCCTGCCTGCCTTGTTGCCCACCCGGCCGCTCCGACTCGGCTGGCTGCACCGCTGTCTCTGCAGTGACAGATGAGTGTGTGAGAGGCATTTCCTCCAGGCTCGGGGCTCGCTTTCAAGACGGCTGCAAAGCGATGCAAGAAGCCGCACGCTAATGGGGTTGGAGAGCAGTGAGTGTGTGTGTGTGCACGCTTGTAGATGTAACACCCCACTCATTATGCTGCTCTGATGGGTCACCGTGCAGCCTCTTTATAAGAAGACCCTTATGGCGACATGTCTTATTATATCAGCTGCTGAGATGGATGTTAATACCAGGCTGCGCCGTGCATGCTGCGTGCTCTCTAGCCTGTGGAGTGATGAGACGTGGTTGGTATTCGGAGTGCGTCGCGTTGCATGGGCTAATTCTATTTAACCTGGTGAAGTCTGCTAGATGGTACGGTCAGAATGCCCCAGGGACACCAGTGTACCTCTGCTTTATTACCCACCTGAGGAGGCTCGCTCTCCCACACATGCACACTCCACTGTTTGCTATGTGTAATTTACTGGGCAGCCCGCGGGCCAGGCCTTCATCTGCAGGAAGGCGCGAATAGAGCCTTGGCGCCAGTAATTGGACTTTAGAACTGATTGGGGAACTTGATTGACCCCCGGTAATGGATTTGAGTGAATAATTATTTGTAGTTATGGTTGGAAGATGATATCAGGGAGAGAGAGACCAATCCCACCAGTGTGACTCACCCCTGCCGCCAGAGCAGAACGCTGCCAGCACTCAATTAATGAAATCCAGCTGCTCAGACTCCCCACGTGTAGTGGCTGATCAAAAAAACACACAGGGGTCTGGTCAGAAAAAGGGTTATCTTCATCCAACCTTTCCCTTTCGCACAACCGGCAGCCTGTGGCCCATCACAATAGTGATTATAAAATCTTCTCCACTCCAGGTACAAGACATTAAGGCTGATAATGTCTCCATTATTTTTTAACTGCCCGTGGCAGTGCTCAGCACAGCCCACGGCAGCCATGTTAATGAGACCTCTCAAGATGGCAGGCAGCGCCTCCTCAGGACACAAAATGCAATCACTCTTAATCCAGCACTTTAATTGCTGGCCAAGTCTGCCTAAGTGAATTCAGCTGTTCCATCTCTGCAGGCGAGTGGCTGCACTCCGGGAACGCTCCGACATCATACTCTCAAAGATAAACTGGGCTTCAAAACAAATGGGAAGTGATGCGAGGTGGTCCGTCTTGTTGTAACCGAGGCTTATTTTTCTGCTCTGAGGGTGTCACACAGAGACGGAGAGCTCTGAAGGCGCCCGACAGATTTCCTCCTCTCCTCCCTCGCTGCCTTTACGCATCATTTTTTAGCTCTCTTCAGAGGCTCGAGGAGGTAATATGCAGGGAGACGAGCCGCCACCTTCCTTACCTTCCCTCTCTTTTATCTTCCTTTCTTTGCTCCTTGATTGACCCACTTGCTCCCTCATCATTATCCTCACCGCTCTCCTCGCCACGCTAAATCTCTCTTTGCTGCCTTCTTCTCACTCTCCTGCCTTCATCCTTCCACCAGCCTTCCTGTCATATGTCCCTGTCCCCCTCCTCTCCCTCCCCTCTCCCTCCGTGTGACCCCTCATTGCCCTCTTGCCAGTCTCTATTATTTCTGGCTGCCCAGTGGCCTGGTCAGGCTGGTGCTCCGGGGCTCCAGGCAGCCCGTGTTATGACAGGTAACACTGGGCCGCACACTCTCTCTGGTAACATGTGGAGGTCAGCCTGTCATACCTGTCCACAGCTCTACTGTGCACACACACGTGCACGCACGCCACGTTTCACTGTGTATGGATAACTGCCAGACAGCCCTGGCCGTAACCTTAGATTCAGCAAAAGTGAGCGATGAGGCGCAGTCGCCTAGAAATCCACCTTTCCCCATTCTGCTCCTTCGTGCTGGCGAAACAATGTCTTTTTTTCTAAAGGTCTGTACATGATGTGTTGCTCTTGCAGCCTTGGCAACCGGCAGGAATGTTGTAGTTGTTCCTGTTTAGCAAAGAGGAGAAGGATTTAACCGGATAGTGGCTGTTAACTACCGCTGCACTCCTCTCTGTCCTGGCACGGCCTGCTCCCTGTGTTAATGACCACTCACAGTTGCAGCCCCGAGGGGGCCGCAGGACAGAGTTGGCCAACATCAGACCCTCACAGCACCTCCAAGACCATCTGCTCAAACAACAGAAAATATGTTCCGCGTGTTATTTGTCTTCTGCGTCCATTGTTTTTGGCTTGCACGGAGAGACGGCCAGTTACAATTTGTTTCATTCATAACAGTTTTTAATGGAGTGGGATTACTTCAGCGGAGGGTTTAAGCGCGTTCCCTGAATGAATTTCCTGCTCATGATGTCTCATTTCTGTCCAGCTGCCCTCTATCAACCAGTGAATAGCCAAGGTTCAGGGCCAGTAATGAGAACAGTCATCCTCTACCCGACCGAACAAGCTCTATCCACCCTGGACAAGATGGTAGCGCCCCGGCAGTTGATCAGCGGTTGTTGTTGCCGTGGCATGTTCCTGGCTTCCCATCTGATCCAGGGCAGCGCCCCGCACTACCGGGCCTGTGAGGGCCAAGGAGCCGGCATGGGTTTGTCACGCCAGGTTGACATTTCGGGGAGCTTTGCCAGGACACCACAGCACATTTCGTCCTCCCGGACAAGTGGTGTGGGAGCAAACGTGTCAACTCGGGCAGATGGGCAGGCATCAGTGCCAACCGCGCTGGACCGCACCAGACCGCTGGCCTGGCAACTGTTGGCCAGCCAGCCAGACGTAGCGCTTCCTGGCACATCGTGGAGAGGCAGGTGTCTCCCTCTAGCAGCGAGCTGTGGGAACATGTGTGTCTGCATACAGACAGTAGAGGAAAGATCAAACCATGTAACTTATTGCAACACCAAATGCATATTTGGAACAAAATTAAGCTGATGCTGATAGTGTAGAAGTGAAATTATTTAAACGAACCCGACATGAGAGCAGGAGACGGTGAGAAAAACAAAGCAAACTGAAAATCAGCCTGAAATCAGACCGATCAGCCTTTATTTTCAAGCAGCTCTCTGAGCTTCATGGACAAATGGAAGTCCACAGCCGCCGATACTAAAAGGAATTCTTGTTAAAAACAAAACCAAACACAGGCTGAAAAATATATTTCTGTACACCTGAATTGTGACAGGTGAGTCAGAGGGCAGCACAACTCTTATAGTTCCATCATGCATGAATAAAACACAACAGCAATATTCACATGACAAACCCTACCGCACATTTTTCTGCCGATGCGTTTATTCACAACGTTTTGGTCAGCAACATGATACACAAGAGTAGCACAAAAATTAGCTGCTGTTTTATAAATCTATGTAACACCGCACTGCTAGAAGGCTAAAAAAGGACAAATGGTAAATGTGAGCAAAACTGCCAATATTATAGAAATACATAAATAAAGTACTACAAGAACAACAGTACAACCACCTGAGACCACAGTAAATACATCAGCAGTGAGGGAGACAGTGTGCTGGACTTTTCCACTTTTATTCAAGCTCAGATTTGCTGATGTATATATGACAGACGCAACAACTGTGTCCAGAAAGCAGAATGGTGGGAATCCCGACATTAATGCCACTGGAAAAAAAGCCATTTTTATGTCATTTTAATTAGAAGTGAGCAAAAATCTGTTAAAGTTGTAACGTTTGTGACTTCATTTTCAAGTTTCGCTTGCACATGTTCTGCAAAACTGAAAGGAAAACTCCAATTAGCATATGTAAGCTCATTATCATTGTGACAGGGTGCTTTGGAGCAAACAGAAATGTGTTAGTGGGGTTTTTATTTTAATTCTCACTTTGGCAGGAATTATGCTTTTTCAAACCATAAATAATCGTAATAAGACGTAAATTCTTTATTTTGTCATCTGTTTTGCACACAACAGAAATGAAAAGAATGAAACTTGGCAGCTCTGGGCTTCCATTTCCCGTCTTACTTTATAGTGTATGTCCACTGTAATCATCCTGATGTCTGACTGGGAGAAATATATATCTCAGTTCAGACATAAAAACATAAAAACATTTAAAAAAACAGGCTTAGGCTTTATGGTCAAGGATGATTTGTGAGTGTACGTACATATATGTTTGGATTTGTGCATACATCTGATGCAATCCCATTATCTGTGTTAGCATACACCTGTGCTTCTGTAGGAGTCAGCCTGTGCTTTGCTGCACATCTCAGCCAGGCCTGCTTGGAGGGAGAGCCATTAATCTTCGCTAAATCAAATAAATCAAGTGCACTTTAGAAAAGAGCTGTCAGTGTAATTGTTGTGATAGCCATTCCCCGGGTACTCCAGGGGGAGCTCTATTGAAAATTGTGCCAGGGAATGCACACTCACCGCCATCCAAAAAAATGCAAGGGCTCTGAGAAAAGATATAGCCGAGGCTGCCCTCTGAATGAAGACATCTGAGGCCGCTCAGTAACACGGCGGACGCCGCTGAGAGCGATGAGATTGAAGTTTGCGGCCACGTTGCTGCCGCGCGGCCCGTCGTGGTGGGATGCTCGGGCAAGGCCGCTGCAGCGTCGAAGGCCCGTCTTTGTGTTTGATCTTCCCCAGTGTGAAATGTGGCCAAAAGGCCGCCGACGCTAAACGATTTTGCTCAAGAGAAAGGCGCCGCTGCGATAAAACATCAAGCCTAATCTTCGGCTCCATCCTGTGCGCCTGCGCAGGGAGAGCACCGTTTGGTATTTACATTCAAAAGAATGCTCAACCCTTTCAAGGGAGCCATATTGGTGGCTGCAGGGATGAGACAGGGGAGATAATGGGGATGGAAAGAGCAGCATGTGAAAAGGCTGCCCTGCCCTTGTCTTCCTTCTCAACCAATGAGGGTTAAGTGACTATCTGGGCACCTTGGCAACCATTTCTGTGCTTCTTCTTCTCCTCCTCTTCTTAATTGACTATCCGCAATCATCTGTCCAGCATGCCTTTGCTTTTCAGTCAAGAATAACCAATCTGCTGCTAAAGAATCTCGAAATATTCTTGTGCATGTTCAGTCTCTCCGGAAGAATTTGGGATTTTTCGTCTCATCTTTTTATTGTTTACTTTACTCCAAACATCCTCTCAAGCTAAATATTTCTCCTACATGTCTCTAAAGATTCCAGCAGATGGTGCCAGACTGTGTGTGTTTGTGTTCAAAAGTGAGTGTTTGTGTGTGTGTTCATGTCTTTTGTGGGTGTCTTTGTGCCAGAGCGTTCTTGAGAAATGAAGAGAGGCGGTGTCACTCACCTTCACATCACTATCACAACAACCAGCACAGAGGAGCAGGACAAAAGGGTTTTCAGATAGGAGACTGAACTGTGTTTCTTCAAGGCCCGAGGAGAATATATTATGATCACAAGGACGGCAGTCGTTTGAGGAGACGGAGGGTCAAGCTAGTGGGAGACTCATATTGATCCTGTTTATGAGAAAGTTAAAAATATTCATCGAAGTTGTCGTTTCGAAGGCGAATCTGCACAAAACCTGTTTTGTTGGGAGGACATCCCAAAGCAATCCTGAGCGAAGAAAAAGTAACAGAAAAGGTTGGAAGATGAGGGAAAAAAGGTGGAAAGACATGGATGGATGCGATCTCTGTTAATTTGTTTGACCCACTCTCTCCTCAAATGAGGATGGATGGAGGGATTCCCGATGTCCTGATCGGAAGATGGATGAGTGTGCAGCTATGGCTTTAATTGATTGAAGACAGAAATTCAGTTAGGGATAATTGAATCATGGAAATCATTAAAAGCTCAAGTGCATGAGATAATTAGGGGAGCTAACCAGGTTGTAATCAACCCTCGGTACAAATCATCTTTAGGATGCAGCTGAAAAGAAGCTTGTTATCCTGCAATATTTAAGGTTTCACGACAGTTAGTGCAAAACACCAACACGCTTTCTTCACATAGAGGCACATTTAGGTGCTTTGAAGCTGTTTTTTTGGGCGACTCGGATCATATTTATTAATAAATGGGTACTCTGTTTTAATATTTCCGTTTACTTGTGGCTAATTGGTCTCCAGGCCGGTTTTCCCTGCTCCAGATTCCCAGGGTCAGCCGGAGGTCAGCGTTCTACTTCATTACTCCATTCAGGGAAATGAGGAGCCTGATTAGTTTGGGCTTGACCTTGGGCTATTCTGTTGAGCTCTCGCTAACCAAATCTCCTCACTTCAGATCTCAGCAGACTTGAATCGTTGAAATCGCTGGGCCTCGCAGGCGAGAGCGGTTTTGAAAGGAAGGCATGTGTGTGGATGTTTGAGAATTACCATCTTGTTGTGTTTCCGTCAGAGAGGGTTTACTCGTGAGCTCCCGAGAAGCGGTGGGCAACGTCTTTAGTTTTAGTGTCAGAGGAGATGTGAATGAAGTGCAGCGCCAACCGTTACCCATAGAAACCGAGTAACCTATGGCTGGTGACTGTCATAGAATGCCATGGTAACAGCAGAGCCTAACAACAGGGGAGTCGGCTGGCTTGTGTCCTATCTATTTCAAAGACATGATCATGCTTAAGTAGAGCCGCTCTCCCTCTGCCCGTTACCGCCCTCCGCCCCTCCCTCGCTTCTATAATGTGTTTGTCATCCAGTTGGAGTGGCTAAGCACTAACTTTATATTTGAGGCAGCACCCGGCAGGGGGGTATGATCTGCCCCCTCCTGCTGATTCAGGCCGCCCTAAGTCTGGATATGCCAGGCCCAGGGACTTGTGGGTAATCCCCCCCTCACCAAAAAACACCCCCTGCTGTGTTTCCTGAATCAGATTGCTGCTGACCCCCGCTGAGTGATGTCTCACCCAGGAGAACGGGGAACGGGCGCAGCGGGGGGCCGGGCAGGCAGCGATGATATGCCCCCGGGCCGGGCACCAAACATGCATGTAAATACATGCACCGCCATGCGTGTCCAACCCGGCGCAGAGCGGCCGGATCACCTCTCTCCGCTGCTCTCCAGGTGCGCCTCAGGTGTGGATTGTTGTTTTTTTTTTTGGTTTTTTGCACACAACCTGACGTCTTTGTTTGTGGCTGACACTTTGCATACAACTGCTCGTATTTCCTGCAGACTCGTACGACGTCTACGCACCATTGAGGACTGAATAAACATGGAATTTCATATTCACCATTCATTTCGGTGCCTAATTTTTTCTTCTTTTTTTTTTCAAAGATGAATAGATTTACGAATCAACAAGCAGCCTCAGCGGAGCCTTATTCTGCACAGTTTTAGCCCTGGCTTCAACCCATGCCAAATCGATTCCAGAGGTCATTTTCTTCCTTCATTTTCTCTTTCCCGTGTGCCAGTGGTCCTGTTCTGCAGCCCGTTCTGAAGGCTGTCCATGGCAGGACTCCGCGTGTTTATTTTCTCTGTTGGAGCAAAGAAAAGGAGATCTGTCTCCACTTAGCAGAGCCTCGGCTCCTTTGCCGGGCGAAAACCTCGACGGCGAGGAGGGGGAGACTCGGAATTATTGATGCCGAGCGAAGCATGCACGGAGTTTACTGCAAGAGAAAGAGAAATGAAAGGGCAGAGAGGAAGGAGGAGGCGAACATCACAGGAGAGGAGGAGGGAGCTGAGTGAGGGGCTAAAGGAGAGATTCTATGTGATAGAAGGATCTACGCTATATGGCACTATAAAGGGGGGGTGAGGTAGATGTAGTGAGCAAAATATAGAGAAAAAGAGAGAGAGGCCAGGCAGCTGGGAGCTCCCACAGACACGCACTTCTGTCTAAGCAGCTTTCCTCTCAGGGCAGGGTCACGGCAGGTCACGGCGGGATTACACTTTTGGCAAACAAGAGGGAGCTCCTCTCTCACAAAGCCGTGCACGACTCCCCCATGACTCTCAGCAGCTGTAATAAAGCCAAGGCAGCCTGAACCTTCAAACAAAAAGCTAACACGCTATCGATCGACAGCGGCCAACTTTCGCGAGGTGGTGTCGAAAGGTCGACATTGTGCAGACAGCTCGGGCCGGGGTGAAGGGCTATTATTGGGATGAGGGAAAACTCCAGCATTTAGTCTTATCACAGAAATTCCTCACTTAGTTGACAATTTCGCCAAACTGTCAGCGCAGGAATGGAGTTATTGTTATTCGGCAAATGAAGAAAAACAGCCCCCGTGTACAGTGCGATACTCCAATCACGAAATCCAAATGAGGTTTTCTATCCTTTCAATCAATAGCCATCCCCTGCAGTGCCTGCATGTCTCCTCACTTCCTAATCAACACTTCCACTCATAGGGAGGTCAGACGAGCAGGCGCACAGTGCCCCGAGCGCTGCTTTGAACTTAATTAAGCAGCTTTAAACACAGCCGAAAAGATTCATTATTACACAGGCAAGATGAGCAGCGAGATGAGAACATGGCCCTTCAACAGAGGAGATTTGGCTTCGGATGGCTGTTGAACCCACATGGGTCAACACTGAGGGCGCAGCGATGGAGGTCCCGCAAGGGTTGCCAAATCCTTTACATTTGATAAGAGTTCCTCCAAAAAAAAAACTCTTTAACTGCTAAAACCTCAACTTATATAACTAGCGTGGATGAGACGATGTGCACGCAGACACGTTAGCGGTGATGTCGTGTGTGAAAGCGATGCGAAATCTGCAACGAATGAAAGCGAAAGAGAGGTAGAGATGGAGGCCTTCATATGCCTGGAAGGCTGCAGCGTGCCACCAGGGTGCTGTGAGGCAGGGCCTGTTAAAGGAGAGCTCCAGACCAAGGTGTTCTATAGCTCGGGGGCTAACGGTGATAAATGAGTCCCTTAATGTCGGCAAACACTTTATCTCTGCTTCATCTGTTTTCATTAGGCAGGGCCAACCTTTGGCTGGGCGAGAACGTGCTGTAACTTTCATTACTACAACACGGAAAGGAGAGGGAGAGAGACCTCCCATCGGTCTAATAAAAACACCAGCTAGACGCCATGACAGATCCTATCCCTTATTATTATGATGGCTTGCCAGCGTTATAAATTAGAGAATGCGGCGTCCCTCAAAGATGATCAGTGCGTTTCCTAAACTCGAGTCTCTGTCTGCCCTTTTCTGCTCATCTTACTGGTCCAAAACATGCTTTCTCTTTATTTTTATGTCTTTACTCGCCGTTCTGTCTGAGAGGAATATTGAATGGGCATCAAGGTGTTTTTTGTTTTCGCAGAATTTGAGTTTAATTCATGTTCGCAGTCCTTGTGAGTGGATCTGAATGTGAGGAGCCCACTTTGGGCTGGGCGGTGTTCATTATTAGTATTTGTTGGCCTCCAGTGGAATCGTATTGTAATATATTCTTTTTTTTTTTACACTTTTCCAAATTAATTTAAAGAAAATTCTATTGAATATAGTTTGTGAATACTACATGTTGAAGTTTTTGTTGTGCATAATTAAGAGATTTTGCCTGCAGCAGTCTGTAAATGTAAATTTGATATTTGTTTTGCGATATAAACACTGTTTTTAGTCGTAGTGTTTAGTCCTTCTAATTTTTTTTGTTTATTTGACTTTAAAGACTTAAATAAGGCTTTTCAAATATATTCAGCAGAGAAGAACAGGATGTTTAAAGCATACTCTATATTTCTAGTCCATAAACTGCAACCAGTGGCACCAGTGAGATACTCTAGCTACCTGCTCACAGTGGGCCAAACTGTCAGCATGCAACTTAGCTTTACAGTATAGATTAATTAGAAATGAATGTGAACATTGTATGAAATCTGCTACATGTAGCACAAATACTGGGAGCTGTACTAACACGGTTGCTCCACGTTTATGCTCACGAGATGAGCTTTTCGGTCGCTGAATTATTCACTGTGGAAACCACCAGCTAGGAAGAAGAAGAAAACACTTTTGTCACGTTTAGCAAAGAGCACGAGCGAAACTGTTTGAGGTGGAGGGTAAACGTGAAATGCGCCATCGACAGAATGAACAGAGAAAAGACAAAGCGACGTAATATCTGATGTAAGCTTTACTTTCAAATCCTGTTACATTTAGATCTGGCAAGTTGAACATAAAATAATGCCAAATAAAGAAAACAAATACAAAACCAAAAAAGTACAAATGATCTATTTACCAGTTATCGTCACAACCCTGTACAGCCTTAACAATGGAGTAATAAAAAAAAGCTTTGTACAGCACATACCAATCTTTACCGAGTGCCAAAAGATAAGATAGTTGAGCCTTTTCTAATCATAAAGTACAGCCAAACGTAAAGCTAACTGATTGTAGACAGTGCAGTGTGATGCTAACTAAATGCAACCGAGGGAGTTAGTTTTAAACACAATTAAGTGCTGAAGAATTAGAGAGAGGGCGATGTCATGCATACTCTGAAGTGCTGAAAAGGTAGTCAAGCTTAAAAAAATTAAAAAAAAAAGGTCACTGTGCTGCTTACAATTGGGCAAAAATAAACAGAATAAGTGCTCAGAATACTGGATTTCAAAAGGATAGAGCCCTGTTGCCTTTTTATATATTACACTCAAACTAAGGGGGGGACATAAAGAAGTGCAGCCATTCATGATTACGCTGTAATAAAAGGCAGACATTTTTAAAAGGTGTCAAGAGTGGACACCCTCTTTATTTTATCTCTTCATCTTTTTTCTTTTGGACCCTGACAATTAGTTTGACTCATTCTCAGAAGTCTCAGGTGGTTTCCTTCCACCAAGTGGCACTAGAGTATAAAAGATAACGTAGATAGCACAAGGAGCGTGTGTGTGTGTGTGTTGGAGGGATGCTCCTTTCACTCCAGAGACAGCATGCCAGACATCGACAGAGCAAAAAGGAACAAAACAAACAGCAGTGTAAAGGGGGACAATCGAGACATCGCTCCAGAGCGGGACGTGACGGATTCAATCCTAACATCACATCTCGCCGCCAGTTTCATTTTGGTCTTGACAATTCATGTTCTCTGTCCAATCAACATTTTTCTGACATGATTTAAGTAGAAAAAAAAAGAAGCAACAATTATTCATCATAAGAAAATGCATGAGTAAAACAGACAAAAGGAAAGCATAAGGAAAATAAAAAAAACAATCCCTTTACAAATAAGGGATTTTGGCTTGAAGACCACTTAAACACAAGTGCTATTAATAATGGGTAAAGCTTTTCAAAATAAAATGCTTGTACTATGCTGCCCTATCTCGCAAACATACCTCTTTTTGAGCATTTTACGGATAAATACATACTCTCTTAATCAAAAAGTGCAGCACTGTGCAAAATTGGCTCATCACAATTTAGCCTGGGACCTTTAGTTCCCAGGGAGAGCTTGACCTCTACTGTCTAATTCATGCAATTTGTATTCATTTACTTTCTCCGATTTCACAGAGGCAGACCCTTTTGCACTGCTAGAAATGTCTAGATGTGAAACTAAGGGGTGTTGATTGAGTCATTTCCAGCAACTACTGTCCACTTCACATTATGGTAACTTGGTGGATCTAAGTTTGCACTTTAAAAAAAAAGGAAAATTAAAGGTTTAAGTGCTTTTGGCTTGAAGTGTAACTACATTAAGTGCAATTAAAACTCAAAAGGTTGACAGGAGGAGGAGAAGTGGGGGCAAAAAGCAGTACCGTGTCTGCCGGCCTAACAGAAGCCAGTGCCATTGAACACAACGCTGTACAAGTGAATGGCTTTGCTTCATCATTGCACCTACAGGAGCTTTTTTCTCACAATGGGTTCTCTATGAATGTTAGTAGAAAATGTTTTATTATGATGTAAAAGGCTCAGTAAAAAAGTAAAAAAAAAAAAAAAAATGAAAGACAAAAACAAAAGAAAAGAAAAAGACACAGAAGGCCACCAAACACACAAACTTTCCCGTCTTTTCCAGCACAGAAGACGTCCCTGTTCACACTTCTGTATCGCTTCATTTTCATGTACATAAACAAAAATACATTCATTCAAGTCATTTTGGAACAGTTTTTTTTTCTTTTTTTTGTACACAAAAATTACAAAAAGCTCCAAAAAGCACCATTGAATCGGCCTGTGGTGACCCTGGCTGCGGGTAGCTCGCTAACCCGGAGCCGGTCACCTCCACAAAACGGTTATCTCATATATCTCTTCTAAGTATAGGTGCGTGATACATAGTTCTGCATATGAAGCTGCGCTGATGTCCGCCCGGTCTCAGAAAGAACTCCACGAGTCTCGTAATTTCACTGGTCATTCACCTGCGAGTGCAAATTCATCGGCATCATTTTACATTTATATTCAGATCAAATTAGTCGTAATAAATGTAGAATGTTTCTTGTCATGATCGGTCAGATTGAATATGTTCCTTATATACATTATCACAGCTTATCTCTTTCTTGTGTGAGGTTACAGGAAAGTATTAAAATTAGCCAGTAACCCATTTGATTGACATTTATTCTGAGGCAGAGGCGACATCAGGCAGCAGCTACGCATAATATGGTTTCACCATTATACAAAAAACCAACAGAAATCAAAAAGATGGGCGGGGGAAGGGCTACAAAACTATGTACAAGACTGATAAATAAGTAAGTGCGTGGTTTGAGGCGTTGCTTTGGAAACGTGCCTTTTTCAATGAAAAGCGTTCCGTTTCATTGGTTCTGTCCACGTTGCACCGCTAACACTTCAGGATATCTCGAATTTAGCTTCCTAATGACGTCAAAGCTAGTTGAAACACGGAAACAGGCATGCTATTTCGATGCATAATAGCAATAGACAAAAATGCACTAAAATATAGCACTTGCAAGTTTTGTTTCATCTTTTTCAACTTTTTTATCTCGTCAAACGACTAAAGAAAAATATCTATAAAACTGAGATACGTTAGTTTCCTCAGATAATGCAACTGGGTCCAGGTCATTCAGACATTTAAAAACAGAAAAAAAAGGTAATAGAGAGTAGTAGTTGAAGTAGTAATAATTCAATTGATAGAACTGATAAGAAAAGCAGCTTTTTGATATAAATGCATTTTTAGCATGTACAGCCTTTTTCTCTTATAAATGTTTTTTTTTTTCTTTTCTTCAATATGTTTGTCTGGTCCAGCTTATTCTGCTGGTCTGATTGGAAAAGACGTCGCTCCCACTGCAGCGGTCAAGTGTCATTCACACCACCGTCCGAGGAGTGAGGGAAAGAGCGAGGAGGAGGAGGAGGAGAGGAGGTGGGCGAGGTCAAACGGTCTTGGCCCTCTCCATCAGTCCCAGGTAGGCCAGGAAGGAGTGTTTGTGGGAGGCGGGTGAGGGCGGAGAGCGGGAGGGGGACGCCGAGCTGGAGGAGAAGAGGAGAGGAGATGTGGCGGGCCGCCATCTGGAGTGGAGGTGCGAGTGGAATGTGAAGCGGCTGTTGTGGGTGAACAGGGTGGTGAGGGGGATCAGGTGCGCCCGGTCGCAGTTCCTGTACTGCTCGAGCACGTGGCGGGAGGAGGGGAGGAAGAGGGAGGGGGCGCCGCCGCTCGGGCCGCCGGGGCTTCTGGTGGCGCTGTTGCCGTTGGCGCTGACCAGGCAGTGCAGAGGGCCGGCGGCGTCCGGCTGGCGGGACTTGCCCAGCGTGAGCGACAGGGCCACGGACTGCAGCGCCTGGGACGCCGTTAGACTCATGAGAGGGCTGTTGCTCCCGCTCCCTCCGCTGCTCCCCCCTCCTCCGCCGAACAGCAAGTTCTCCTGGCTCTTCCGCGACAACGAGCCCCCGGGAGATGTTCCCTGGAGTGGCAGCTCCTCTTCTCCTGCCTCCTCATCGTCCTCCTCTTCTTCTCCTCCCAGGCCTCCGCCCAGGCCCCCCGCTCCTCCGCTCTGGTGTTTCTTTAGGTGGCGGCTGAAGACGAAGGGGTGTGTGGTGGTGAAAGGGCACTCTTGGCAGCCGAAAGTCTGGCGCGGCGCGTGCTTCAGCTTCTTGTGCAGGTTGAGGTTGTCCTTGCGCTTGCAGCTATAAGAGCAGCGGTCGCAGTGGAAGGGCCGCTCGCCCGTGTGCACACGCACATGCTCGATCAGCTTATTGGCCGTCTTGGACAAGTAGCCACACTGCTCACACTTGTAGTGGTTGCCCAGGCGGTGCCCGCGCATGTGGGCCTCCAGTGAGGTCTGGTCGGGCCACAGTCCCTGACAGATGCGGCAGCGGTACTCCATCTTACAGTGCGTCTTTAGGTGGCACTCCATGGCCGCTGGACGATTGGTGGAGTAGATGCAGAAAGGGCACCTGGGGAACGCGACAAGAGGGCAGCAGGGAGGGAGGACACGACACACAAAAGCAAAGGACAGTTTAAGAGGATGTGTACATTCAAAACCACGAAACACACCTTGAAATTTAATAACACAGAATGATGAAGAGGAGAAGGACAGGTAAAGGAAAAGTGTGTGTCATGTACAGTTCTGTGTGCTCATGGTGGTATGTGTGGCAGTTTAATGGTGGGAGAATTGAGGTGATCAGGTATATGTGTGGGTGGAGGAGGAGGAGGAGGAGGGGGGTTGTGGGGGGGGTGGTGACAGGCAGGAGAAAAGGTTGGAGCAGTAGGACATGAAGGGAAATGAAGGAATGGAGTGGCACTTACATTTAAATAGCACCTTTCATCTGCTCTGGGCCCCAAAGCGCTTCACAAACCCTGCAGAACAGAATCACCTCAGAAAACCTCGAAATGGTCAAGGCCCTCTCTCCCTTTCTATACACTCCTACAATTCTAGAAACACTTCACATTGCTCAAGTGTGCACACGTGTACACACCGGTCTGGAAAAAATCTTTATCTGGACCTTGGTGGTCCGAAAACGTGGGCAATAGGAGTTTATCTGAAACCGGTTTGCCCTTAAGGTCCATTAACTCATCCTGCACCTGTTTGGCTAAATCCTGCCAGCTTCTGAAAGAAAATCTAAATGTGGTTTACGTAGATTAAGAGACTGTGTAAACCTCGGAGAACTGAAAATATAACGCACATGTGCAGATGTAAACAGTACAACAAAGAAGTTGAGTCGAAGCAGATTTTGATGAATCTAACTGTAAAAATATCAGAAGAGCTCACTTCTTCCATCCCCGCTGAACAAAAGGAAAATAACCTGTTTCTTTCCCTTTTGAATGCTAGCTCAAAGAAATCAATCTGGCTTCAGAAACATTAGCACCAGACAGAAGAAACATTTCAAACTGTTGAATGTATTCACTCACACACTACAGCTAGCAGCAGATCTTCACGTTGGCGACTAAAGATGCTGTGTGAAGCTCTTTGAGCTCTGAGGGGGCTTCTTGTGTGTTTGTGTTCTGTTATCCTCAGGATTTGTCTAAAGTTTAAAGTCCATGTAACTGTGTTGGCAGCGTCCTAGTTTACATTTAGTGAAATGCTACCATTTCCAGACATTTGGCAATGTTGACGACATCCTAACTCCACTGATGGCTGCACAGGAAAAAAAAAAAAAAACGATGTAGAATACAGATCCTCGTTTATGACAAGATGAGGCGATAATCATAATGACACTCAATGGTTCTGCACATGCACACACTGGAGTTATGGGAGCAACTGAAACGCAAAAAAAAATGTCTTGTGTTATTTGAAATGAAGCTGCATTTTTCTCCTAAACATTTAGGCAAACGCTGTCATACGCTGAAGCAGCCACCCCAGAACTGAAGTCACGTATTGCGATCAGATAAAGTCACCAGCGTCGTCAGTGTGTGTGGTGTGGATGCTGAGATCAACAGATGGTCTTTATGTTAGCTTGACAGGCCCGAAATGGGACGCAAACGTGTCACAGTACAACAAAGGCTCCTGTGGGACTGGAGTATGGAGATGGAGAGGGAAGCGTGTGAGGAGACTAGCACTACATAAACAGTCAATGTTACAACAACAAAGCTGCCTCATCAAGGAAGGTTAATCTAAACCCGGATGCGTGTGCAGCAGTGCCTCTTCATATATGTGTACATGTGTGGGTCTGAAGTGAGGTTCGGACGCTGCATCTTAAAGCTTCTCATTAGGGTCGTTCCTCAGAAGACATGCTGTGTATTAGACATGCTGTGTGAGCATTAGTTTTGTTACGTATGCATTCAGATTACCTTTAAGTCCAGTCTATGATGTTATGGATGTAAGTGATTGGACATTTCTGGAGTGTGTGCACTTGCTTAAGTGATTATCTTGTAGGGGTGTGCCAGGAAATGTTCTATAACACACAGGGCAGTATAGCCAATGTCTGTTTTTTGGGAAAAGAAGTAGCTTTCTGGAATGCAGGTTTCATCAGATATTCTTCTTTGGCATGGCTGTTAGCTGTGGGCAGTGGAACAACAGACCCTGAGGCGAAGCCCATTTCCATCTCCTTTCCACTCTCCCTTCTGTTCATAGCAGCCACTGCAGACCCACAGACCACTGTCTCGTAAGTTACACTTGCCAAGAGAGGCTGTCGAGCTAAACTACAGCTTGTATCATGTCATTTGCTGGCTGCGGATAATGAACATTAAAGTGAGGTTAACTGATTAAGGACACATGGCTGGAATAGTGTTCAAATAGAGCACGAATCTGTGCTTCTGTCTTCTGAATGAAGATTTACAGGTGTCATCTGTATGGCTGCCGCAATCAGCTCCGGCCAGTTTTATGTGCATGAAATGCCTGCACCAATCCATGCATGTACAATAATAACTGAAACCATTGCCTGACAACAGTTTTTCATTTAAAGGATAACTTTCGTTTTTTACAACCTGGACCTTATTTGTAGCATTAAATACGACCATTTAAACACCCAGACAACTTTGGTGGCATTTGGAGTCGTTTTGAAGAAATTAGCCCCAGAGGAGCGGCGGGTATATCCGTATAATGCGAGTACTCGGGGCACGAAACTCGTTCATATTCCAATATTTCGTTATGATATGCTGGTGCTATTCCCCTCTGAGGCCGTGGTGGCATGTTATCAACATCCGGCATCTCTAGACAACTATCTCTGACGTGGATGATGTCATTACCGAACGCCGGGCACTGCGAGCAGCCAGCCACAACACGGCTAACTCTGCGGCGGTCGGCTACGAATACGCAATAACGAACCATAGCTGTGCCAAACTACAGCTAACCGCTGGCTCAGAGGGGAATAGCACCAGCATATCATAACAAAATATTGGAATATGAACGAGTTTCACTGCAGATTATGCATTTATAGAGGCTGCGCATGGATGCCCCGAGTACTCGCATTATACGGATATACGCGCCGCTCCTCTGGGGCTAATTTCTTCAAAACGACTCCAAATGCCACCAAAGTTGTCTGGGTGTTTAAATGGTCGTATTTAATGCTACAAATAAGGTCCAGGTTGTAAAAAACGAAAGTTATCCTTTAATTGAAATAAAGCCAAATTTTAAATAGGCATATTTAAATACTAGCACACCCCCTTGCACTGGTCTATGAATGTGTTGATCCTGCGTGTGTGTTTCTGTGTGCAGTGACTTGAGGGGGTGAGGGGTGAGGGAGGGGAAGGACGGGCGGAGTTAGGAACCTCTGTCTGTACTTGCTTTCCTTACTTGAGCCCTCCGGAGGGGACGGTGTGGCACTTCTTGTGCTCCAGAAGCTGCTCGGGCGTCTTGAGGAACTTGTGGCAGACGTCGCACTCGAACATTCGCGTGATGAGGTGGATCTGCAGGTGCCGCTCATACATGCTACGCGTCTTGCACACAAAATTGCAGAAGACACACTCGAAGCCTGGAGAGAAGGAAAGGGGAGCGGGTGATTGTTTTTATTAGACGATTTTAAATTTGATAATTTTGCCGCAGAGTCTGGTTGTGCTCTTCAGACTCAGCGTGACTGAAGAGCTCTCAGAGTGGTCCTTGAAAGAGGAACAAAGTGAGTTCAGATACAGGGAGAAGTCGGGTTTAACAAAGCCCACTCACATAAATAGAGTATATAAGAGAAGCTGACACTAGTAGTCCAGTGATTTACTTTTGCACTTCCATAAAGTTACAGAAGATGGATTTTAAAAAAAAAGAGTAAATGCAGCGGGAGCTGAGATATCCGGCTGAGGCTGAAACAATGGACCCTACTCTGGTAAATGCCCACATCTTTCAAACTCCACACCCAACCTTTCTAACAAAACCTGTCTGTTATGAATCTGTACATCTTGTGGGTGTTTTTCCCCTCGCGACTAGTAAACTGCTCGTTCGGACAAGAGAAAGCTCGACGGTGAGAGAGAGCTGCAGTAACAGGCTGCCACTCGTGCGGCGCCATCTTGAGAAACTGTTACGTGTAAAATTGGCAGACTGCACTGTCGGGTTACTTAATGGAAGAAGAAGACTAATTCAGAACAGCCTGGACTGGGCCACACACGAGCACAATCCAGTGAATGAAGTCAACATGTAATTTCGTCACTTCGGAAGTCGTTTGCAGCATTCTGCGACTGTTCCGGATTAACGTGCGTGTCTCTGAACGGCCCCTCGTCTTCTCGATGCCCGTTTTTTGGTCTGTCACCAGGCGAGAGCAGCTTTCTGAGCAAAGAGCGAGTGTTTATTCTTAGCAGAGCTCCAGAAGATGAGGGTAATTATACTTTAGACGTGCTCGAAAGGCCCTAAACAGATCTTCTTAATCAGCGTCTTACTGTGAGGGATGAACATGAATGCACCACTTTCTGCCAAAGTTAGAACATTTTTGCATACACCAATCAGGATTTAACAACATTGGACTCATAGTTTGATGACAGTTGGTGGGTTTATATACACTGCTGTGGAGAAATACTTCAGGGACGTATGTTTATCGTTTATCAGTGTGCAATAGTTGCCGCGGTTCCTTGCCTTTGTCAGACTTGTCCTCAGTTCCTGATCCCGAGTGGCTTCCAGAGCTGGACTGGCTGCCTGCGGAGGAGGGCGGGGCGAGCAGGCCCCTGAGTTCTTCGTTACCGTGGGTGAGGTCTCCGCCCTCCGAGCTGTTGAGTGAATCGCTGAGGGCCGAGAGCGACGAGGAGGTGCTCTTGGTCTCGCTGAGGGGACTCCTTGAGTTCAGACCTGGACACAAGAGGACAGATGGCGAAAAGTGAGAAGTCTGCGATAGAAAGGATGTTGAGTGAGGCAAACCCACAGGAAAACAGGAATAAGGTCGAACCAGGCCTTTTTCATGAGCGCCATCGGTACGTACACGCACACAAACAGCACGCGAGCAGGCAGCCTCGACAGTCCTGAGCTCCGGCTGAGGCCCCGCTGCCAGTCAAATCAAGATGCAGCGTGCTTTTATTGATCCCTCGCTCTAAGTCCGCAATTCACCGGGAAGAGAGAGGGAATTAGAAGGGGAGGGGGCGAGACGGAGGGAGGGGCGCGGGTCACGGCCGAAGGAGCTAAGATGGCGGGAGCATCTCGGGGCACAGCTCAACAAAGGGCATTCACTCAGGAGGGAGTGAAAGGAGGGAGAAAAGGCTGCACGGATCCTGAAATGGTTGACCTATCTTTTTAATACAGGCACACACCACGCGAGGCAGAGCCTAAAACACAGAGGACTGCACGCACACTACATACAGCGGGAGAAGATGTGATTAATTGGCTTCAATCAAGTCTAAATATACCAGGGTCATTCACAGCACACCCGCAGCAGCATTCTGAATACAGTATTGAACCAGCTTGAGGAAGCTTTTATCTCCTCTGCTGCAGTATTTAACATACACTTGCCTTCTCTTACAACATCCAAAAGGCTAATGCCACAGAATGTAGGCAAAAAAAAAAAAAAAAGATGCTGCTTTCTGAGCTTGTGGGCCTCAACCTTGAAACACACCTCAACTGAAAAATATTTTCTCTTTTACCAAATACCTTTGTGCACGATTGCCCGGCAGCATTCACGATGTAGGAAGAGAAATAAAGGAGCAAAGTCTGCCAAAGGATCCGGCGTAGATGCGAAGGAATGCACATAATTCACCACCTTCCCCGACAGAGAGGGGCACCCGACCAACCCTTTACCCGCGTACAGTCCAGTCTTCACGGGGGGTCAGCTTGAACTATGGCACCTGCTGAGCTCACCATCTCCTGCGTGGGCGTGTCCACGCAGTCGACCAGATAACTAGCCCAACGGTCAGGATTCACTCTGCCCGCCTCACCCTGTGAAGTACGAGCGCTTTAACGAACAGGGCGGGACCCCGACAAGTTATTACAATCTCCACACACAGAGGGTAGACCGCGTGAAGCCACGCTGACGTACACGTCTGTGTTCAGTGGTGGTGTCCATCTTGTGTGAGACTGAGATAAATGCCAAGCCGGGCTGAGAGACTTAAAAGATGGCCACAGTGGCATCGTAAACCCAGCTCGTCTCCAAAGGACCCAAGGCCTATTGATTTTTTCCCCTCAGGCACGATAAGGGCCAACCTTCTCAGATAAACAAGGCCACAGTGGCCTCTGAAAGACCCCTCAGCTGTCTAGGCCGGACAATCCCACCCACCCACACATAAGCACAACATGCACACACACACACACACGTTGAGGAGCAGTGGAAGAGCAAAATGTCAGCAATAAACTGGACAAAGCTGTTTTAGACAAAAACACTCATATCGACCACCGTGGGTTCACACCAGCAGCTTTAAAAGCCCAAAGAAGGTCGACTGGAGGAGGCTCCAGTTCTGCTGCTTGTCTTTCTCTGTGCCCTCTGAACTGATGAAGGACTGTATGTTCATCAAGTGTGAATTACTGTTGCATTAGGACGGTTTGCTGAGTTCCTCTCCTATTCAGTGAGAGGCTGGGAAGATACAGGGCGGTGCATCAGACTTTACACAGTGATGCTTGTTTGCTCTGTTGGTTCTGAACTCAAACACACTGGATCTGCAATGAGAGTACAGCTGAAACCATCAGTCAATCAGTTAATTAGCACAGATCTTGCTGATTGATTAATCGTCATTTTGTAAGCAACATGCCCAAAATAATCAAATAAAATGAGTGAGAGGTTCTCACATGTGTTTCTGCTGGCTTTCTTAGTCTCATATACTTAAAGAGTGAGCTGAATATCCAGTGTTTTTAGAGTATTTGTTGCATTAATTCAGTCATTTTTTACTATTTTCTGGCATTTTATAGACAAAATGATTCATTGTAAAAACTAAACAGCAGATTAATTGATAATGACAGTAATAATTAGCTGCTGTCCTCCATGAAACACTGACTGTGAGGGTACCACACGCAGTCTGAACTTGAATTTGAGGGCGTTACATTAACATACACATTCAGGAACCTTATAGCTGTGAGAAATTGGAGGGATTATATATAAAAGAAAAAGGCTCCAATTCTTAAAACCCTTAAAGCTGAAAGTCAGCTCTTTAACCTTGGTCGCTGTTTAAAATTAAACCCTGTGTGTTGGAGTACAGAGCCAAAACAATAGAAAATGTGTCACTGTCCAAGTGCTGCACTGTATTTCTATTCTGAGCTGTGAACAAGAGCCACAATGTGTAAGCTACCACCCACTCTAACATGTGAGGGTAATTTTGAAAATAACTCCATAAATCATTGTTCTAGGGGTTGAATCATGTACTTTGCTACTATCCAGGACACGTTTTGAGAACCCTGCACGAACAGCAGAAACAAGAACATTAGCTCTGAAACGATTAGCAGACGAATCGATCGGTCAGACGAGTCAGAATCAGCAACTATTTTGATAATTGATGAATTGTCATTTTTAAGCAAAAAAGCCAAGTTCTGGTGTCAGTTTCTCTTCTTTGTACTATGTAATAATAATAAATTGCATATGTTTAGGTTTTTGACTATTGGAAACAAAATAAGCAGTTTGAAGATGGGAAGTTTTTCTCCTAGATTAACAGAAAAAATGATAATGTAGTTCCAAACCTACATTACACCAACTCATAGAGAGAGAGGAGGTCTTATTAATGCTGTCACTCAGCACCAGCGGCTCATCAGGGAGTCTGTACCTGCATGTCCAGTACTAATGTGGTTCTTCATGTCGTTCTCCTCCATGCAGACGTAGTCGCAGACGCTGCAGCAGAGCGAGAACATCCACTGCTCCTTGTCCACATGGAGCGACATGTGGCTGACAAACTGGGCGTTCAGCTCCGTCTGGAAATCACACACATGGCAGCTGGACGGAGAACAGAGAGGAAGAGGAAGGAAGGAAGATGGCAGGAATAACGGGGGGGGAGGCCGTCAGCTTTAGTGTTATATTATGCCTGCATGAATTGCTAAGTGGGACAGTGTGGATACATTTCTTTTCATTTGTTAAAGATTACTGGAAATACAGTATTTCTAAGCTGCAAACATGGTGCGATGTTAACCCTTTTTAGATCATTAGCCACATAAAAGAGCCACATTTTGAGAAACACACTCCTCGGCTTTCTTTGCTGAGAGTTAGATGAGAAGATCGGGAACGCTCGCTTGTTTGTGCCGTCAACACGAAGCTAAAGCCAGGAGAGCTTAGCTTAGCATAAAGACTGTAGGCAGGGGGAAACAGCTAGCCTGGCTACAGATTAAACAAAAACGATTAACATTGACGAGTGAGCTTCAGAGGTGCTGATGCTAGCCTCCTGCTTCCAACTTCCAGTTTTTATGCTAAGCTACGCCGTCCGTCTCCTGGCTGTAGCTTCATACGGCCTTTAAAGAACAGATGTGAGCGTGGTATTGATTTTCTCATCCGACACTTTTCAAGAAAGCAAATAAGCATCATTCCCCGATACAAAAATAGAGAACATTTGGCAGTTTGGGAGAAATTAAATCAGGTAATATATATCTGGGCATCAAGCAGCAGATACAGCTCAATCAAAAAAAAAATCCACGATCATCTGCTCGAGACATCCTAAAAAGAGTTAGGGGCTGCGTTTTGGCCTGTTATCACTACCTGTAGTAGTAGGGGCAGTTCTTGCGCTCGGCAGAGTCGGCTGTAACAGCGCTGACGATCTGCTCGGCGTCTGTGTTGACCAGCTTGACAGAGTGGATGGTCAGGTGCTGATTGAGGTTAGCCCTGCACTTGGCCGCGTAAGGACACAGGTGACACTTGTACTTCCTCTCTTCTGCAACGAAATACAGACATAAGACCCCGGGTTACTGTAAACATTACCTCAGATGATATTTCATTAAGTTGCGCTCAGCCTCTGAGCCTTTAAAGCTATCTTAAACCTAATTGCTTAATGCCTAACCCTGCCTCACCTTCACTTGACCCCACATGCAACTCTGATCCTGGGAGGAGGAAGAAAAACACCTTGTGATGTCTGACACAATCAACCTTTCAGGGAAGCACCTGAATATTCCCGCAGATGCCACAAGATGGTGAAACTCTGAGGCGCGCGCAGACATAATCAATCGATCAAAGCAAAAAATAAAATACAAAGACACAATCTTTCATTTTTACCCCAAAACAAATCAACATAGCAGCACATTACATCCTTTTCACTCCCCCTCAAACACACACACACACACACACACACACACACCCACACCCCATTTGCCCCAAGGACATGAAGCCAGGCAACCTTTATGTCGCCGGGGAAACCAAAAAGACCATCACACTGACATATGCCCCTGCTTCTGCTCTCTGTGGTGTGGCCAAGCTGTTCACAGCCAACACTCTCAGATGGTGTGTGTGTGTGTGTGGCATGTGGCGTGTGCACGCAAAATGTGAGAGCATGTCCAATTGTGTGGGGGCATTTCGTACACGAGCCTCCATTTGTGCAGCCAGAGCTTTAGTCTGCAATCTCAAGTAGGTTGCATTAATTTCTAATCCAGCGATAATTTGCTTTAAATAAAATTGTTTAAGTAGGATATTCATTCTATTTTTTTCCCCCGCCCTCTAATAAGGACAGAGAGAGGGAGCGCAGGAGACAGTGATGGGCTAGAATGGATCAATTTGGAGCAAAGAAGGGCCAAGTTTGAAAACACAGTGTAATCAGGACACAAGGGAGTGTACAGCTACATCCTGAGGAAGTCTCCCGTGTCTGTAAGAGAGAAAGTGAAAGAGGGAACCAATCGTGGCTGCATCAGAATCACTTGTGTGTGTGTGTGTGTGTGTGTGTGTGTGTGTGTGTGTGTGTGTGTGTGTGTGTGTGTGTGTGGATACTCTGCAAGGCATCCCTCTAGCTGGGTAATTAGACGGGCAGTTTTCCCAGTGAGACTAATCATGGTAGTAATCTCTTTAAAGGAAGGGTAATCTAGTCTAGTAAGCCTTATTTACTTACTGTGGGCAGCACAACGACAAGCACACATGCACAAACACAGCAGCTAACATCTATACATTTACAGAGAGTTCATTAGCATTAGCATTAGCATTAGCAAACGTACAAGGCAGCGGCGCATGCGCTGATGATGTCGCTGTGTGTGCGTGTTTATTCACCCGTGTGCAGAGACAGATGTCTGGAAAGAGTCTGCTGTCGGCCGAACACCTTGCCACAGACCGGACAGGGGAAGAGCTGTTCATTTAGTCTCCACTGGGCAATCCCGTTTCCCGGCTCCCCATCATCCTTTTCCGAGTCTGGAACACACACACACGCATGCAGAAAACCATACTCATCATTCACCGCTGACACAATCGGCCACGAAAGCATCTGCAGGTGGACCAAAGGCTGTGAAGTCACACTGCTATAAATCAAAGTAACTTCGGTTCAATACGTATCGATGTCGAAACCACCAAACCAAAACACACCGCTGTGGTGTGCGCTCATGTCCCGGTTGTGGTGTTTTGGTCTTTTGTTTTCTAATTCAACAGCAGACAGTTGAGAGGTGACAGGAAACGAGGGGGCAGGACGGGGATGAATGCTATAAAGGTCAGAAACAAACAGAGTAAAGCTGTGATTAGTAACAGTCCGTTCATGTTATGTGTCTGAACCCAGACACTGAGATTTAACATCGGTGAAACAGCTGGAGTCATGTATCACCCATTCGTATTTGCTTTCGACTGATACTCCACTACAGCCAGCAGGCAGTTAGCTAAGCTTAGCACAAAGACCACAAAGAGGGGGAAACCACAGGTCAGCTGAGACACCAGGAAGTGGATGTGTCTGGTACACTACCCCCAATAAAAGCACTCCTTTTGTTTTCATGCTTCGGTTTTTGTAACTTAGCGAGCTTTAACAGGTGGGTGTACTACGAAGGTGTGTTCTTGAACTTTGGGGGGCCTGGCTAGCTGCTTCCCTGCTGCTCCTGAGCTCTGTGTTGAATAAGCTTACTTCCAAAAAAATGTCAAACCTGTTCCTTCACAATCTCAAAAAATAAAGAAAGTTAATCAGACATGTGCTACCAGCTATAATAATCTCATACAGTCTTCTCTTTCTGTGAAGGTGCCCATCTGCCCTCCCTCCACCCATCAGTCCTAATCCCTCCCACGGAGGCTGTGTGGTTTTCCATGCTGATCAGCCTGCATTACTACACACTCTGCTTCTGGCCTCCACCCTGCTGGAGGGGCTGCAGGGCGACAAATAAAATATGACACAATACCCTCGTATAACAATTCACAAGCAGAGGAAGGAAATTCAACCTGTGGTTAATTAATGGTTCATACACGAATGTTCATCGCAGCAAGTATCTCATCGCGAAATGAGGTGACAGCAGCGAACTAATCTGTGAAAACGTGCCACAAATCTGCTCTTCCAGTAACATTTCCTGACATATCTAATCAGGAGAAGCCTCGTTCCCTTCAGAGTCAGTGAAACAACACAACTAATACACCGCGGGCTAATTTGCTAACCCACAAGAGTGAAACCTGTCTGCTACCGTTTGACAGATGCTCCTCGTCTGGCCCGCGGGTGGGACGCAGTGCAAATGCATTCTTAATGTCAACCGCAAACCAGTCCTTTGCTCTAAAGCCTGCAGCACACACATATCGCTGCAGCTCTGCTTACTGCGCGTCGCCCCGCTTCCCTCCTCCTCTTCATCAAAGAAACAAACGAGTGACGACACTTTTCAGCCGCTTTCATAGAATCTGAAGAATCGAAGTTTGTGCTTTGACTTCGAGCGCCCCACGTGAGTACGGCACAGAGCAGAGAACAGAGCCCGCAAGGCTAAAGATGTGCTGCACTTCTGTCAATGTGCTGCACAGCTTCTGCAGACAGAGGCAGGATTTCTACTTACTGCCTATATAGCTCAGAGAACATGCTACGCAGCCTGACCTTGGACAAAACATTTGTGCTTTGAAGGCATCAGATAAAGAAAAATGTTTCTGTTTTTTGTTTGCTGTGTAAATAAAGGATGCTCAGTTTCTCCCTCTCACTGAACCTTTTAATTCTCTGCAGATGGAAATCAGTGCGCAGAAGCTTGATAGACTACAAACAAAACGGAAAAGGAATCTTTAAGTCGCATAATGTGCAGTTTATGGTCAATATGCAAAATGGTGATAGCTTCTCCAAAGCACATTTCACCACTAAAATGTCTTTTTTTCCTAAAAAAACAGCACCACAGTGGAGCCAGTGGGCCAAAGTTAGCCCGATGTGACTCTCCAGATGTTTGTTAATGGGAAAAAAAGTTAATAAATTGAAAAAAAAATGGCTGCTTTATTTTTTATGAGGTGAAATGTTCTTTATGTATGTAGGATCCAATGATATTAATTATTTTACACAATCTGAGCACGACAGGCACCGTGCAAAACGAAGTCAGTCAGTAAATACAAAAGGTGTTGGCCCACCATTAAGTTTCAGTTCTGGTCCTCCAAGGGAAGAAAGTTTGGGTTCGAGCCCATTGATGAAGGTGTTTGTGAGCGTGAGGACACAATGAGGAACAGCAAGGAGTGTTTTGTCACTTTCAGGGGTAGCTATTGTGAAAAACAAACGTTAAAGAGCAGATGCACTGGCTTTGGAAGGTGGTGTGAAAGGACGTTTTACTATTGTTGCACTGACTCACAAACCTTGGAGCATTTTTTCTGAATTGGTCTCACATATTTAATCCCCTCTTTGCCCTCTAAACTAGCAAATTTCTGTTTTGTGCCTTTGTTTACTTGCTTTTACTCGTGTCACAGTGTTTTTCTGAACTGTCAAAGCAGAATAGAGCACGTTCAGGTTGATTTGAGCGCACAAAATGCATTTATGCAAAGTACCTGTAATACAGGCAGTAATATATGTGCCAAAACTGTTCTATAATTAATCAAATATAATGAAAATTTATTGCACTGCATGTCTCATGTTATCTTGATTTGGGAGAAAAGATGAATAAATTGGGCCTATATCACATGGCATCGTTCTCAGAAATCCTAAATATGTTCTGAGGGGAATAAAGCAGCGATTATAATGTGGAGTACTGAAAGAATATTTTCATGAACTCAACTTTGAGGAGATACAGCAAGTTCAAACTGCATTTAATTAAGTAATGACTACACGTCTTTTTTTTCCACAGCATTTTTTCGAGGAAACCGAGTTTCCAACACATCAGCGATGAGCCGCACATTACTGCTGCGACATGTAGATCGGTTTTAACGAGAGCTGAAATGACAAGATGATTAGTCAACTGACAGAAATTTCATTTGATTTTTAAGCAAATATGCCAAATGTTGTCTGGACGCAGCTTCTCCAATGTGAGAACTTCTTAGTTTTATATAACTGTGCACTGAATATCTTTACCTCCTTTCAACTGCAGGTCCTTGACTCACCACTCTAACAAATGTGTGTGTGTGTGTGTGTGTGTGTGTGTGTGTGTGATGGTAAATGCATGCACACAGGTGGTAAAGGAGGCAGCAGACAGACACGAGTTACTGCGACCTCAGCCCACCCGCAGATCACGGACTTCCTGACCTCCTGCATTAGCTGCCTCTCGCCGCGATGGCCCTCGCATCCCACTTCGACCGGCTATTCGCACCTCTTTTCTCCAAACTCATTGTCTGTGTGTGGCTTATTCCGAGAATCCTGGACCTTCTTATGGTGCTTGTAGCTCAAGATAAGTCCGTAAAAGCATTAAGTCACAAGTGAGACCGGGGGACGGCCTGGTCAGGGCAGCTTCTCGAGGCCGCGACCCGGCAAACACACTGATGATTAAGCCAGTTATGGAGTGGCGTGGGCCTTGAAGTGGTTAATGGGTTAATTAGCGCTATTAGAGTTGGAGAGAGAGGGACACAAACAAGATATTAAGGACTGTGCTAAACCCCAGACTGAAGGGAGAAGATGGAAAACTCCTGCTCGTGTATTCTTTCTGTATGGCCCAGAATCTCTATTTCTGCATTAATAGAGAGAACTGCAGAGAAATGGTCACTGTCCATCAAACTTCAGTCCTTTTATCGTAGTTTTTAATCAAAACATGATTCTAATAATACAAATCTTCCCCTCTATAAATACAGGTGCATTGACAAATACATTATTAAAATATCTGCAGTAACGATGTCGCCGTTTCCTTTAAATAAACAGTGAGACAATCATGACGCAGCAGATAAACTCATCACCCAGAAATAATTTTATAACCAGTGAATTATACGTATAAAACAATGAAGCAGACATATGAGCCTCTCAATGCCGGGTGCTGTGAGAAAGGTGAACTAACAGCAGAGTCCAGCCGACTGGAGATGCTTTCAGCAGAGAGAAAAAGAAAATGAAGACAGTAAAAGATGAAGAACGTGTGTGGACGGACACATATGAAGCGGAGAAAAGAGTAAAACTGTGCAACAGTAAACGAGCGAGCAGCAGAGGCTGGATCTGAAGCTTAAACACACAAGGGAAAGGGGAGGTGGGCTGGGCGAATTAACTTTCAGGACACTCTTGACACCCAGAAGCCAATCAGATTTTCATTAACTGGCAGAGGGGCAGGCAAAGCTGGCACAAGCTAATTAACCTCTGGATCTCTCACTGCCAAAGGAACATGGAGGGAAGTTCTGGGATGCCAGGGAAGAGGGGAGGAGAGGGAGACGGGGGATGCCCTGGGCAGAGGCCTTCAGGATGGGGAAATGTGCGAGAGCGCAGAGAGGCCGGATGGAGCTCGGAATATGAAAGGCGGGGAGGAGGGTTTACCAGAGGGGAGGGGGAGATCATGTAAAGTTGGAGGTGGTTAATTGTGATGCGTCCTTGTGGCCGTAGACTCGGATTGAAAAGGTGTCTTCACGCGTGGTGCAATGCTGAGTGAGAGCGGAGGAGTTTTTTCACTCTTTCTAAACTTCACTCAGCATTTTGATGAATGTTATTTATTTCACTGACATTTCAGATGAGACGTTATTGAGTGCATAACGCTGTTTCTGCTGGATGAACATATTTATTAAAAATATAAAACCATTCTAATCCTGTTTTTTAAATGATTATTTGAAAAAGCCCCATTCTCGAGTGATGGAAACAACCAGGAGGAAACCTGATAAAGAAGAGAAGATAAAGAGAAACACCACAGCTGGTTAGTGGCCTCGCCCTGACGATCGCAGTTCAAACCCCTTCACTTTCAGGCTTTTTTAACCAGTGTCACTTTGTGATTATTATCTTTTTATGTGAAATGTGAAGGATTACTTCAGGACACGTGAGTACAATGAGCAGAACCACAACCTGTGACTTATTTCAATAAATGATAATTGTCTAAAATTATGTGAAAACGCATAGTTTTCAGTCAAATAACATAACGTTTTTCTAAAGGCGGACCCCCAAACTGCATTAACACACAACCCCTCCATCAGAACTCCAGCACCTCCCCCTCCAGGAACCTCAGGAGAACCCTGACACGCATGCACAGTATGTGTATAATGAGCATAAACAACTATTTCTCTAAGCAGATACAGTGAGAATCACATGTAGCCTTGGATTCACGTCTTTGAGGATATCGTACTTACGAAAAGGTTATTTTCATCAATGATTCATCTGCTGATTATTTTCTTAATCTATGACACATTAGAAAACAGTAGAAAAATGGCGTCAACAGCTTCTTTGAGATCAGGATGACGTCTTCAGTTCTGCATGTTGTGTCCAGAACCGAAAGATGTTAAAATTTCTGCCATATGTGACAAAGAAAAACAGCAAATATTCACAGAGAAGCTGGAGGCAGGAATTGTTTGACATGTTTGCCTGAAAAATTATTTCAATTATCACAATATTTACAGATGAATTTTCTGTCAACTGACTGATGGATTATTCGACTAAAGCTGCAGCTCTAAAAGACACAATGAGAGCAAAGATCATGCCCATCCATCTACGTCCTGCAACAACGTGCTAGTGATATCTTCCTGTACTCTGTGTGTGTGTGTGTGCGCGCTACATGCATCTTACCATGAAACGCCGCTCTGGTAGAAGAGCTGGCCTCTGCTGGGGATGAGCTCTTGGAGCCCGAGTTAAAGGGTGATTGTCTGAAGCACTCGTCCAGGAACGGACTGAAACATGAAGCGCGACACTAACGGTCACATGGCGACCAACTTAAACACGTATTCAAGTGACGGACATCAAATATGTCACATTTATGATTGAATATTATGGACTCACCTGTTTATTCCCACCATGTTACTGTCTTTGTGGTTGTTGGATTTGCTGACTTTTTCTGCAAAAAACAAACAAACAAAAAAAAACAGGAATATGAGACGATATAATTTATATATTTCTTTTTTATCATTTCTTAACTGTCTATTCCAACTAGTTATCTGAGTAATAAATGATTCGATCTTGTCTTTGTGTTTACTCCTGATAATTTTATCCTCGTTCAGATCAGATCTTTGTCCTCCAGAGCAAAACCCGTTCGGGAGTAATTTCAGGTGGCGGCAAATCAGCACCAGACCTCCTTTAAAAATCTGACGTTTTTTCTGAGTTGTGAAAGTTACAGGAAACTTTATAAACTTTGTCAAACGCAAATTCTGAGTGAATCTGTCTCCTCTTGTAGTGTAATACATGAAGTTATTCCTTTGTATAAAAAAAACTTATTTCAGTCTGTCGATTGTTTTCACCGTTAATCAATGAATTTTTGAGTCTACAAAATGTCCCAAAAAAAATTGCTCCTCACAATTTTCTAAATGAAGAAAATAAAACAGCAAATCCTGACATTTAAGCAGCAAATGTTGACTGAAACGATTCATTGATTATCAAAATATTTGCAGATCAATCTCTTAATTTCCCTTTTTTTTTTAAAGTTTCTGCCTCTTGTTCAGCTGGTCGTCTTCTTCTAACATCTGTCGCTCTGACTCTGACTCGCCTTTTTCCTTCTTTTGTGACATCTGTTTTGGAAAGGTGCTGTGTAAATAAAGCTATTATTATCATTAATATTATTGATTGACTAATCGTTGCAGCTCTCGTGTTGACAGCAGATCAGCTGCACGGTTTATTTCTTTCACCCCCCCCCCCCCCCCCCCCCCCCCCCCCCCCCCCCCCCCCCCACATTGCTTTCATTTTCCACGCAGTTCTGTTGAATAACACATCTTTTGGCACTTTCATGGCACGGCTGTACGGATTGCTTTTACACCTACCTAAGATCTGAACACAAGGCAAGCCAGACTACCTCCAGATGTGATCGAGCAGATCCGATTATGTTCAGATGCGTTGTTCCTGATCCGGATAACGCGTCCAAATAAAGACTTGAGTTTAAAAAGCGAAGGTCGTGAATGAATTTTCTCACTCCGTTTGTTATATTTCAAGTCTTGAGTCCACTGTAGAAAACAGATATTTAGATGTAACGACCTGCCACTAGAAATTACTCTGTAGGATAATAAATAGTGTCCAAAAATATCCTAAACCTTGCCTGCACATTGACCACTATAGAACAGAGAACAAACACTATATGATCCTGAACCTTTGAAGTTTAGCTCAGCTAGTGAAGCACGGGTTCGCCGAGCCAGCAGGGGTGTACCGGCCATCTGGAGAAGTGGGAGTCTCTGTGGTGGGCCTGTCGACCTGTGGGCCGAAAGTAAGCCCAACAACACCGACATGAAAAGATTTAGAAAAGAAGAACGGTGTGCATGGCTGGTCAGATCTGCATTAGACGAGCCGTATGGTGCATGTGTGCGGCCGTGCTCTCGTATGTAAATGTAATTCTGTTGAAAGCGATTTATCTGGGCACAAATATTCAAATATGCCATCGAATTAAAACCACGATTCCAAAAAAGCTTATATAAACCTCATCAGCTTCATTGATTTTAGTAAATATCTGCTTATTCTGAATCTGATGCAGCAACACGTTTCAAACCAGTTGGGACGGGAGCAACTAAAGACTGGGAAAGATGTGGAACGCTCCAAAAACACCTGTTTGGATCATTCCACAGGTAAACAGGCTGATTGGTAACAGGTGATAGCATCATGATTGGGTATGAAAGGTTTCCCACTTTGTCAACACATGATTGTATGAAGGATGTGACTACATGGGCTCAGAAACACTTTGTGAATAATTTCATTCTCATGTTTTACACATCATCCAAACCTCTTTTAAATCAGCACTTCAGGAGGAATAAATGTAAAATGTGTCCTACTGGTGATCCTTAAACTAACTTCACCTGGTGTCTGATCTGCATTGCAGCATTTTTCTGCCCTCTCCACTTTTCCCAACTTGTGAAAGCTCAGGTTTTGTTCCTCCCTCGACAAAGCAACACGCTGCTCAGATTAATTACAGCGTACAGTGTGATCGATCAATCACCTGCCGAGCAGAATCAGACGGCTCCTGATGCTTAACAAGCATAATATTTTATTTCACAAAAATGTGATCATTTCTCCTGACAGCGGCGGAGGCAGGAAACCCCGTGAATAAACAGGAATATAAAAATCTGAATATAAAGAGTCAGAAGTGTCAATAACGGACTTTGAGGTTCCTGCAGTTTTACACTCTTCACACCTGTCCTTCTGGCACCTGAGACAACACCTGTTTTCGGGTTGAATTCTCCATAATCTGACCGCAAGCAAGGCGAGTTTCTGCTGCACGCACCTGCAGTGGCAGTCCTCCACCTCTGAACAGCAGAGATCCAGAGCGCCTCTTCCACATCCAGTCCAACATGGCTGAAGCTCATCGTGAACTGAATGCTCGCTCACTTTAACATAGGAGCCGTTTCTAGTTAATCACAGAGCGGCTGGGTCTTAAATACAAATGACTTTAAGAGGTTTCTAAGTGGTGACTAAAGCGAGAGTTGTAAAATCAGCTAATGCCGCAGCTCGGGCAGCTGATGTGAGCGCAGTCCGAGGGTTTTGAGTATTCAGCCGTAAAGAGCGCTATACAAAATGCCTGAGAATGGAGCCATATGTGTGACTTTCAAGGCGATGTACTAAAGCGAATTTCAAAGCTGCAACCATCTCAGTGTTCAGAGCGACCTTGCTACTGATGTGTCTCTGAGGTCCTACTGCTCTGGGTAATTCATATTGATTGCTCATTGTGTGACAGCAGCCCACTCTGTTCCAGTCCCCCTCACATTCAAACCCAGTTCTAAGGGGGCGGTTGTCGCCGTTGCCAGGCTAGCGATGCCCTGGCCTCCCTGGGTGGGCATACTGTGCGCCCCCGCTGCCCTCTCTACCCTCCTTATCCTCCGTCCCCCACCCCGCCCCGAACACCCCACTCCGTCACACCGCTCGCCAAGGACAGAGGTCTCTTTTCACGTTGCCATGGAGATGCCGTACGGGAGAAATGTAAAGGGAGGGAGGGAGGGAGGGAGGGAGGGGAAGTGCAGGGGGAGAGAGCGTGTGCAGCCAAGTGTGCTTGAGCCGGCATGTCTGAAAACGAGTCGAGGGAGGGAGGGAGAATGAGAGGAGGGAGGACAGGGAGGAGGGAGGAGGGAGGCATTTGTGCAGACACCACTCCCCATGGGGCCTTGTGTGAGTGTGTAAAGGTGTGCATGCAAGACTGTGTGGGAAAGAAAGACTGTCAACGTGTGAATTTGTGAATCTGTGTGAGAGCAAGACGAGGAGACAAAAAAAAAAAAAAAAGAATTTTACACGAGCTTGTTTCTCTATACGGCATTTAAGCGACGCAATCACAGGCTGGGGTCACGGCCCAGGACGACAAGCCTGACACCCCCCCCCCCCCCCCCCCCCCCCCCCCCCCCACCGCCATGCAAGCACGCACCCACCCACACACACACACACACACATCTACGTCTTTTCTCTGGGGGGTGATGGTTCCACCTCAAAGCTCTGTCTTAATCTAGCAATACAAACAGCTGTCTGCTGCTTCAATGTCACTTTCATGGCCGTACAGGTAAGAAGCAGGATGTCATTACATGTCATATATCCTTGACTTTACTACGGAGCCACCAGAGGACGGAAATGGAAACATGTGGGTTTTATGGTCGAGTATCAAAAACTGTCCAAGGTTTACGCTGCGGTGCTGCAGGGAACAAGAAGACGTGTGTGTGTGTGTGTGTGTGTGACACGTCTTGAAGGAGCATACCTGACAATTTGAACAGTAGTTCCGAGGCCATTTTGACCGATATGTCCTGGGAGAAGAGGTCTTTCTGGGGGCGGGCCAACGTCTCGGGGAGGTTGCTCATCGGCTCACTCTTCTCACTTGCCCCTAAAGTGCTGAAGGCCAGCAGGTGAGAGGCAGGTGGGGTGAGTTCTGCGGGGGGCGGGTCCACCTCCATGGGCTCTGCCTTAACTTTCACCTTCTGGTACTGGGCGTCTTTGTTGTTCTCTGCAGCGGATTGAACGGGAGAGCGATCACTGCTTGGACTCTGATGAAAGAGACTACACATTATTTAAGGGTACAGAAATCTGGTTTATTCACAGCTTCATTCACTGTGACTGTGATGCAATGCAGTAGTCCTGCAACAGGTGCCTAAAGGTGATGGAAATAAACTCAATCAAATCTTATACTTTGTGCTCCATTACATTAAACCAGTGGTTCCCAGCCTTTGTGGCTTGTGGCCCTTCACAGAAAAGCAGTGTCAGGTTGGGGCCCCTTGTCCATGAGGTGCTACTGTAGTAACAGTTCCACCAAAGAGTTATTTCCCCTCTAAACTTTAAAGTGTTCAGTGTCTAAAAGAGGAAAAACTCACGTTATATTACAAAAAAATCAAAGATAAAAAAAAAATCCAAACAGTAAATACATATTTGTGTATCAGAAATTAGTTTTTTACTACTTTTCTACCCCATGAACCTCACAATCCCTCAAATTTTGATTCGGACACTTGCTGATAATCATCATTTGTAATATGTAATATTTTAGCTTCTGGCACTTTTACTTGTGTTAAGGTCTGCTTGCTTCTTCCACAACTGGTTACTGTTGACTACTACAGTTCGTGTACTTTATATTAACTGGACTACACTAAAAGGTATTTCTCTTCGTCCACACACTTTATTTAAATATAAGGAAGAGCAAAAGAAATAGTAAAAAAAGGCTGCCATGTAATACAGAAGTGTTGCATTAATGACATTAAAATGTACAGGGGTCCACAGTTGTTTGGTGATTCTGAGTAAATACATTCACACCTCAAAAATACTACAACCAGCTGGCAAACACAGGCGATCTTAAAACAAAGTGTATGCTTTCAAAATGTTCAACTTCCATAATTTATTTGTGATAAAAAGAGATTCATCCAGACATGATGAGTTGCAGGGAAATGTGGAAACGTGCATATCGTACCCTGACTGGAGAAAAGTCAAATCACCTGTCAGATGTGCTCATCCTGAACAAGTCAAGTCAACGTTATTCATGCAGCAGAAAATTCACAAATCACACATCTGCCTCAAAGGGTTCAACAGTCAGAAAGATATACGACACCCTCGAATCCTCAATGTGGACGAGGAAACAATCCACACAAAGAAACTTCAGAAAGAGGAAGAGAGGAGGGGTCCCTCTTCCAGGATGGACACATATGCAATGAATGCACAAACTGAGTTGGAGGATACATTTTTTTTTTCCTCAAAGCTTTGTTCAGATAATTTTCAGATAAGTGTATTAGATCATTAATATACACAGCTGGTCTGGTCCAATAATCTAAAATAAAACAAAACACTCAAATGTAAAAGTGAATCAAACATCCAGCATAAAAGCATTGTCTGTGATGTGTGAATGGAACTGAAGCTAAAATAGGGAAATCCAAGTATCAGCCAAAACATGAGCATTGCAGCTAAAGCCGAGCTGAGCCGGTTAGCATCTTGCTGTGTAATTATTAGGGCGCGGGGGCGTCGGGAGGTCACGCCGTCGCTCGCAGGGCTCCGGCAGCTCATTTAGGTTCACTGAAGCAAACGGGAAAGACACCAAAACACTTTAAACGCTAACGAAGAAACAACGAATCTGCGTTTCTAATAATTATTGGATACCAGTCTCTGTTTGAAGGTAGCTCTTCAGCACATAAACAATGGCCTGAAATGGCGAAAACAGCTGTTGACTCGCTTCTCATACAAGTTCAAAAGGTGAGGCAAAGAAGGCGGGCTAAATATAGTCGAGAGGGCATCTGTTAGGAATGTCCCAGACTGAACTGCAGAATCAAACCCCGACTCTCCTTTCTCTACGGATATTAAACAAAAGACTATAGGCCGCCATAAAAAAATTGGAAACCGCTAAAAGGAAACTGTGAGGCAGGCTATATTTTCTTAATGCAGGGCTATTCCGTTGTCAGAAAGTGGCTCTCTAATGGTCTCTGTGGCTAAATTTACAGTTTAAATGTAGGCCTACACACACTGTGCAGCTGTATGATGTGGAAAAAAATGAATAAATAAATGAGGCTGGAGGAAAAACAGCCCTCAGGATCCGTATGTTCAAGGTATCTGATCTTTTGACTGCAGCGATGGCAGGAGGCAGTGTCTCAGTGCGGTGACAAGCAGGAGCAAGGCAAAGCAGTGGGGTTGATACAGTGCTGCTGACATGGCGACTCAGCACGATTATGGGATATATGAATTTGGCAGGGCATCGGGAGCAGTGGGAGGGGCAGGGGGGAGGTTAGCAGAGCTGGAGAAAGAGGAGGGAGGGAGATACGAGGCAGTAACCCTGCGCTAACCCTGCCACCCCTCCCCTCACACATTCTCCACTCAGCTGCTGAACGAGGCCAGTGTGAGACGCCGAGACTGGACCTACAGTCCATTGTGTGCACGTGTGAACACGCAAGAGCGTCGACTGAATCAGTGTGTGTGTGTGCGCACGCTGCTGTTTATGTGGACGAATTAAAGTGGAAACTCCCCCTTGCCTCCTCCCTGAGGTCCAGGTGTCTGGTTTAGTGGTAGTAACCAGCATGTGGGGGACACTGACAACCATCAGCCCCACTAATCCCTTAATCAGGTGGCCAGAGTTGGCCAAGAGTAACCTAGGAGAGGCTGATGGAGGGGCAGAGCAGAGGAGGAGAGAGACGGGAGGACGGAGGGGTAGGGGGCACTGCTCTGCAAGGGTCAACCAAGGGACACGAAAGCCTCCATCAGTGGATCACCAGCCTAACGACAGAGGCTGAGAGGACCGCTGTGCTGCACAAACACATCCACGCACTAAGGGCATTATATGTACTTGAGCTCCCCGCGCCGGGGCAAACATGCACACCACCCAAAGAGCCATTACAGCGCGATCACATGACACAGAGAGAAAATATGTGATCATAAACACGCCGACACCACGCTGCAAGCTTCACGTCGCGGCGGGTCGGATCAGAAGTCTACCTGTCACAAACAAACAAGAACGAAAATGTGGTCTTCCTCCCACACTTATAAGAGCTGTGGCTTTTTGGTCAGGGTCGTGACCTAATGTTCTGAAGCCATAAAAAGCAGCCCTCAGTCTGCCTGAATCCAGTGTGTGTGTGTGTGTGTGTGTGTGTGTGTGTGTGTGTGTGTGTGTGTGTGTGTGTGTGTGTATGCCCTGTGTGTCGATGTGCTTATGTGTCATCCCCTCTGGTGCAGAAGCCTTCTCTATGATACACCAGCTGCCATTAAGCCAAAGAATCAGGTCTGGAGGAGAGAGAGAGAGGGTGGGTGGGTGTGTGTGTGTGTGTGTGTGTGTGTGTGTGTGTGTGTACATAACTGTCCATAAAATAAATAGATTTTTTCTGTAGTGTTAGTGTTGCTCTTAATATTACTTGAAAGCGTGCCAGTAAAACTTAACAAACTTAACTAAAATCTATTCATATTTTTCATGCACTTTGGGAAATAAAGGGGTTAAACTGCTGGCTATTATGTTATGTGTATATCTTTTATAAATGTGTAATATTGCTGCACTAATCAAAAATGAAATGTGGCTTTAGTGGTTTATATTTTTAAATGACAGTTACGGTTTTCATGGGAGACACTTTTGTGGTAATATCTGAGAAATTATTAAAAACCAGGGAAACAGACTTCTAAAGAATTATTTCACTGCAAATAATCAAATTTATTACATTTTCAAGTTCACAATTTGGCCTCGATTTTAAAAGAGTATTAATCTTGCAACAAAGTGCACAAAGTCCTCTTGTCTGAACATTACAGGTACAACACGGTCCAGTGAAATGATATGAAATTAAAAGTATTATTTAAATTACTGATGTCATATGTTCCAATTCTTAAAACTTCTAGAGCCAAACTGTTTATTGTCCTGAAAGTTTCCAGAGATTACCTAACTGTTTTGTTGATGTAAGAGCAGGTCTGACAGTTAGCTTGCACACACCTTTGTTCCTCTGGATGTTGTCTAGTTTACTTGGGCTTCAGTGTTGGTGCTTCAGATTCACGCCTCTGCTTTTACAAATGCACATGGATCCTACTTGTGAAGCTGCATTTGGTTTAGATACTAATGACAAACTCTGACTGGATAAGGTGGATTAAAACTTGTGTACAAATGTGACCTGCAACCATGCAAGAGTCTGCAAATGAAAGCTTCTTTCAGCACCGTGTGGTTTGTAATGGCGACCGTGCTCCACAGTTTTACAATGTGTCTGAAAGCGGCCTGTATGCCAAGTTCCTCTAAATGCACTATACATACCTTGTTCCCTCCGATGCAGCGCTACTCAAGTTTTGAGTCAGAATGAAAGTGACTGGGGTTTGTGCGATGTTCTGTTTTTAGTGATCAACTTTGACCTCAGGTGTCTACTCCAATCTGCGTGGATGTGACGGCTTGTTTGGCTGTGAGGATACAGCAGGAGGGCAACGACTTGTAGAGATTTGTATCTACACACACACAAAAAAAGCCATACCATTGGTGATTTAATGCATGCAAAGTCAATTTATTGCACCACTGTGACGCAGCAGAGGAACAAAAACTTGGACGGACCTACAGTGAGGCAGACAGACAGTGGGAGAGGCAGGGAGGAAGGGTAAGGAGAGGGAAGAAATTGTCAAACAGTGCCAGGAAAAGAACACCCGAGGGTACGAGAGGAAAGAAGAAAGCTGGATGAGAGAGAAGAGCTGGGGGAGGAAAGAAGGATGAGGAACGGCTAGAGCCTAAATGACAACCTCTCCACCCCCCCAACTCCCGTTATCCTTCTCCCTGCTCTGTTATTCCACATCTCTCCATCCCTGCCCCCATCCCTCTCTCCCTCTCTCTATTCTCCTGCTCTCTAGCCGACCTGCTCAGACAGGGGTGAAGAGTTCAGGCGCTTCAAAGGCTGCAGTGTGGAGACTGCATGTCATGTGGGAGCCACAGCAGCCGTGCCTGCAGACTTCACAGACAGCTGCTGCTACAATTGATCCTCGACCAGCTAGCGCTCGGCGGTTCAGCCTTCCAACGGTCGCAAACTGCAGCTACATCTGACTCTGGAGCAGTGTGCTTGATAAACAGCCCATCAGAACCCAGATATGGCCCTTATAAAGCAGCCCTAAACAAAAACATTTGGCACAAGCCAGAGCTGACCCAAGGCTAGTAAAGCTTTATCATACAAGGGCAAGACAAAAGACGACAAGCGGCTGCCTCGGTGAGTCTATCCATCACTTCCGCTTATAAAACTACCTGCCCAGGAAACAAATATATAGCAAGGGGGCAAAAGGAATCCACTCTGCATTTCTGTAAATAGAACTATAGGCAGTGATGAGGAGCCAGTGAGACAGAGAGAGAGATGTGGAGGTAGGGAGGGTGGGAGTAAGAGAGGTCAGCGAGCGGCCACACTGAGGGGGCATGATGAGGACGCTGTCAGAGCACAGTAGAGCTTAACATAAAGTAATACTGTACAGTTATGCCAGTGTTGTGCTTTACAAGGCTTGCACAGGCCGCTGTGATAAGCTCTGCTGACTACACAGTGAATCATTTAATGTAAGGATAAAGATAAATAATGAGCGTTACATTCATTTACTAACTAAAAGGGAAAAAGCTATATATATATATATATATATATTTGATATACAGTTATGTTTTTCATATAATCCTTTCCTAATCTTGCTTGCTTTCCAGGCTTCCCATATTCTTGAAACTATTTCTGCCATTTTAATTCAATTAAAGGTGAAATTATTTTCTCTTTGTCACATAGCAGCTGCTGACCAGCGCTACATGCTAACCTTCAACTTTACTTCCCGTGCAATTACATGTGATCCACACAAGGCAAGAGGCTGGTGAAAACTGTCTGTTTGAATATTAAATAAGTCGAATAGCTGTGTGGTAGAAATATGGCAGCACAGTACATAATAATGCTGAATAATGCAAATAAACACATTCTCCAACCAGTAGAAATGAAGAAAGAAATGGCATATGCTTAATGCAATTCATGAAAGGAGGTCAATAATCCCGTCTGCGTCTGTCGCCGTAAACGTCTTGGGTACACTTGGGTAGAATAAATCCCTGCAGCCACCTGAAGGCAGCAGGAGATGTTCACTGCGTGTTTTATTTGTATCAAGTGCTGTGGCAAAGAGCAGAGCCATTACGCACCATGATCCACTGTGGTTACCTCGAGGAAATCCTGCACTGTGTAACCAACCAGGGCGCTGCAAAAACCCCCCACACAGACCTCGGCGCATCTGCACTCGTCAAACGTGTCTGCTGCAGCAGAGATGATGTTCTGCCGCTGATTGCTGCTTTTTAACCTTCATTTTTAAATCATGCATTTTAAGAGCAAAATGAGGTGTTGGAACCGAATGTTGCAGTGAACTTTAAAAGTGGAGGGAAAAAAAACCCCGTCGCTCTCGATTGAGAGTCATGTAACTGTCAGTTTATCCAGGTGACGGTGAGAACATCCACACTGCGGCACGACAACATGTGCCACGGCGGTCAATTGTGGCTCCTCCAGTCGAGGCAATGGTGTGAAATCTTTTGAGGGGAAGCCAGGTGGAGTTGGCATCCTTTGATTATAAACAGCGTTAATTAACGCTCAATCAATCAGCATTGGCCACTGCTGCAAGACCTGCCAATGCTTCTGGAAATCAACGCCCACTTTCAAGCTCCTAGCTGCATTCAGCTAATTGTTCTGACGCACAGGCAAGAACCAAAACAATCCGCTTTCTGATAAAAACCATTGGCATCAACTATCACCAGAGCTGGTAGACCAAAGCAGGGATAAACAGCAGTCTTTCTGCACCTCAGTGGTCAAAATTGCTTAATTGCTTTTATTAGCAAGGTAACGAGCACTGTGGAGGGGGGAGGGCCTGTAAAATGTCCTCAGATATGGAAGGTCTGTTCCTAAGGAATGAGGAATGAGTTAAGCGAGTACAAAGTGTGATTTCACACCTATAGTGAGGGTGGCTGGATGGTGAGTGGGTGGCACGGCTGTTACCCACACGATGCCAGTCTGCCAGGGCACCACCTAGGGCCCTGCACCCCCCCCTCCCTACTCCCCTTCCCCCTCCCTTCCTGTGACGCCATGTTCCCCTTGCCCTGCAACACCAGTGCCCATCTGCTAGGACACGTTAGCCGCTGGCGCCAGGGACTATTTAGCCCGGCGTAATTAGCCCCCAGACACCAGCAGCCTGGTTTTAAACAGATGTGGGGGAGGTAGCGCAAGCAAGGCGACTCAACACGACCAACCAATGTTTGATAAGGAAGAGAGGAGAAGGGGGGGGGGGGGGAAGTGACCTAGTTAAAGGGATGATGCAACTCATGTTACAGCACAATGGGCAGTAATGATGACAACCCCAGTTGCTCTGACTGTCCGATGCTATGGCCGAGGAATGATGAGCACCAGAAATCTAATTAGGCTGTGTCCATTTGCTGTACGACAAGCAAGACTGAAAAAATGGGCCCTTTTTAATGGAGAAACAGCCGAGAAAAAGCTTAGCCTAAACTCTCCAAAGTGATTTCCCTATTCAAGCATCCTCGCGGGGTTACAGTGTTCCAGGGCTGACCTTTAGCGGGGGACACGGAGAGGTTGCGGCGCAGATGCCCTTGAACCTCACGACCGTAATCACACGTGACTGTAACGGCATTGACCTTTCACTGGCGCTCTCCTTTCCTCCTCGCCATCTTTTTTCTCCTTCCCTTCCCCCCAGGGTCATTTGAGGGTCCAGACTCTTGTCAAGGCTGTCACTCTAGACAGCCCTCTCCATCTACCGCCCCCGCTGTTGCCATGGCAATGGACGGCACTGCGCTCCGAGGACTGTGTGAGGGGGCAGAGGGAGCCAGCGGACGGATGAACGCTGCAGCATCTTTCCCTAACCTAGGTCAACCTTGCAGAGCTAGTGTAAGTGATGGGAGGGGATAAATGCTGGCCAAGCTGCTTGAGGACCAAATAAACTGACAGGATAACATCAGTGCAGGGATTGGAAATGGCAAAAAAAAAATGATGGGAGGGAAGGAAGGATAACAAAGATGAAACAAAGAACATAGGTGGAGGCAGCACAGTGGAGGAATTACATACAGCCCACATCGTTCTCTCAGTTTCTCTCTCTGATTTAACACAAAGGCCGATATCTCGAATTAGGCTTTTCTGTTGTTTTAAAAGTAGCAATCATGTCATCTTTGTCTTCCTTAAACACTCACACAAAAGCACACGCACACACACGGGGAAACGTGACCCGGGGGCAGGCAGTGGAGCAGCACACGTGTAGTACCACAGAGCTTCCAGCCAGCATGAGTCACTCTGAACACCAGTCAACCCAGAGAGAACAATGGCAACCGGTGTGTGAGGTGTCCGTCAGGCACGCACACACTGGCACAGGATGAAGAGCCGCGGATGGAGCAACGCCCCACTGCGCCACCATCAGACTGCCATTTGCTTCGTGGTTTTTAACACCGGCGGACGCATATTTTCACACGTGTGACGCATCGTACACTCTATGGCTGCACAGTCTCGGCATACTAATCGTTCCAATTTTAAAAACCGGGAGAAATGAAGCTCACGAGGCTCGCCAGATATCAAATTGAGCAAAATTAGAGAAATATTTGTTAATTTGGGAAATGACATGCATGTATTGAAATAAATAAATCAGGAAAAGAGAACATTGGGAAAGCAGCTGCGTTGGTACACACACTTCACCAAATTTCATTTTTGACTGCCGGGGAGACACTCAGCAGCCCACAGTGGACAAACACCTGTCCGTAACACACTTCAACTGGACCTGGTGTTCTGCAGCGATTCTGGATGCAGCAGCAGCAGCAGCAGCAGCAACAGCAGCAGCAGCAGCAGCAGCAGCAGCAGCAGCTTTAAACTTTATTTAGCCGTGACGCAAAGTGTTTAGTAAGTGAAAAACAACAGCACAGCAGCACACATAATGTGCTACAAAATAAAGAAGTAGGTCTGAATCGCTGCCTGAGGACTTGCTACCGACATTCCTGCTGAGCTCAAACCAGAAGCTGTGCAGGCTAAATCACGCTGCATTGGATGATGTCAGAGCGGTCCACACAGGTTGAAACATGGTGCGTGTCAAATATCTCACTGTTCAACCGTCTGTCACCGAACGAGGGGCAAGTCAGGGTCGAGATTTAAGCTCAGTACGGCGAGCAGATACGGCTCCTGCCATTTGATAGCACTGTTTAGGAGAGGGACGTGGAAAACTGTTGCAGAACTGAACGTCAGCGTACTGCTTCATTTTCACAGAAACTTGTAATAAACCGTAGACGCACAGGGAGCTACTGCAGGAAGAAAATGAAAGGTCAAGACAAGTTACCTGAATATCACGGCTGAGGATACAAAGGCTCTGCAGCCACCATCTCGTGCAGAGGCCTCAGAGAAACAAAGACTATTTCACCACATATGCTCTGTCCCCACAGGTACACTTTGATCACCTTTGAGAAGCCCCCAATTTCAGCTTGGTTAGGTGTGCCATGGTAGAAAACAACAGAGCCCTATTATGGCAGTCAGCGTCATAACCTTTGACCTGCAGCTTACCTGAGCTGCTTCTGACTGATCAGAAACTCCAACAGCCGACCAGCTACACAAATATCTATTTCTGCATATCAGCGTCTGTATAGAGGCGGGGGTTTGTTTCACACATATGCATCCAAGTTCAAGAATACCAATTTAAAGCTTTGCTTAGATTTAGAAGAATTTACCTGAGAGCTTAATCAGCAGCTCAGACGCCACCTTAACGCTGATGTCCTGGCTCAGCAAGCTGTTCTTCGCCATGGGGCTCCCTTCCCTTGGTTTCAGTGGCCCTGGGCGCTCTGCGGCTGCCGCAGCCCCCGCTGGCCCGTCCTGGCAGAAAGTCGCAGGGAAGCTCGGCTGGACCTGGCTCTGGGACTGGGAGGATGGTCTAGGGCTCAACGCTTCCTCCACTTTGGGCTCTTCCTTCAGGTGGAACGGAGACTTGAGCGTCTCCCTCTGGTTGGCCGCTGCAGCCGGGAAGAAAAGAAATCAAAGGAGTGAGGAGAGACTGAGACAGAGGACTCGAGGGGAGCAGGAAAAAAAAAAAAAGACGTGAGGTTTGCAGGGTTAAGTTTAACCCAGTAATAATAACTGGTCATACAGAAGCTTTGCCTTATTTGTACACAGCAGCTGAATGTAAAAAAGCAAAAGGTCTGTAAAAGTTGCATGAACCCAAGGGTCACAAGCTGCACACTGTACACTCATTCTTCAGCCTGAGATGAGCATCTATCTTGAATTCATTGTGATGCAAACTAAAAAATAAAAAAACAAAAACAATGAAGTTTTGTACAACGAAGTTTAGTGAACAGAACTAAGTCCAAAAACGTTTCCTATGAGTGAAGAGGACCATGTCAACGTAAAGCTAAATACAGGAAAATACAAGTCAAATGGATCAACAAAGTGGCCCGCAGTGGATTTTCACAGTCTTGTCACTGCAACAGACACCACAGTTGGTGCACTGTGGGCCAACACAAAGGGTGCAACCTCATGACTGTCCTTCTCTCTGGGTCTTTAGGGCATCCATAACAAATTCACAACCTCCCCAATCACATTCATTTCTCTACACTTAATTCTGGGCTCTATTCTACTTTAAGTCTGGTTTCCTCATCCCGTCGCGCCCCGGACGTCGTCTGAATCCTCTTCAGGCGCAGGGACATGAAATTATTCCTGTACTTCTGTAGAGCGTGATAGCGATCAGCTGAAGCCTTGTGTGTAGCCTAGGTTGGGGAGTGAACTGTCACATGGATCCCTCTGCTCTAAAGTCATCTTCAAGAGAAACTGGGCCACATCTAATCCGCCTAAGATGAATAATTAATAATTAGACATGGAGCAACTTCCGATAGCCGCCAAGAAAAGAACAGCGGGGCAAGCGCCTCTCTTTGTGTGTCTCAGCGTGCTCCACTACACCCCGCACTAAAACAAAGGTTTACACAGGCTACAGTTTACCACAGTCTTGAAATTTAAAATGCGTATTAAACACAGAGACGCAGTGGAAATATGTTTTAAAGTACACTCGGTTTGTCCGTGCGAAGTGACTCGATATCCTCGCTTCATTCAGTGCAGCTATGGGAACCGTGCAGGAGGTTAAAGGACACTATTGTGCACTGCTGTCACCTGATTTACTGCTGGTGCACCACGCCATCTTTCACAGCCAATCACAGTGAGTTCTGAATATGTGAAACGTGAAACTGTTACATGAATGAGTGGGGAGGTCATGCTGTTAGAGCCATTTTTGTGTTTGTTGTAAATTTCTTTTTACGATACATCATACTATCGAAAGAATGTTCAGTTTTCCTTTTTATTTCTGGTTTTATGATTCAATAACAATTTCACTTGTAACTTTTTGACTTATTTTGGTAAATCAGGTGATAATAATAATAAAAAGAAACACATGCTCAGAATGTTCTTCTCTGATTTTTAACGCATCAGATATACTCTTTATCGCCATCTACTGGCCCGACATGCTTGTTTGAGCATTTGAAATCTTTTTTTCGTTTGCATGTGTGCAACAAAGGTTGTGTGGACGGGGAAAATATCTATATAACAATACATATAAATATAATATATATAAAATAACTGTACATGTGTGATCAAAGCCTTTGTTTCACAGGTAAGAAGCAGAGCACTCGCTGCTAAAGCGATATTTAAAAGGCTCATATGCCAATGATAATGAAACGTTGCAGAGCTTCTGTCTATATTTCTATAATTGTCTTTGTTAATTGTAAATATATCTGCACTTCTAGAGGTGTTTTTCCTCACAGAAGAATAGGTTTTAATGTGATGCCAATGTAAAAGTAATGGACATAAGCGCATTCATTTGCTGATGCTCCAGTTAGAGAGAGACCTCTATAATTATCAATGTGTTAAAAATAAAATTTGATTCAAGTTGAAATTAAAACTATAAAATTTTGAATTAAACAGTTAAACAGTTTGACTGTGGCTGAGAAGGGCACCGACAAACACATCAACCCCCCCTTCCAACCCTCGACACATCAACAGCTTTCAAACAATATGTACAGTAATACTACCTCTATCTCACACACACACACACACACACACACACACACACACAGGGCATGGATATAAGAGAGGCTATCACTCTTGGGCAGACTGCTGTCCAGTCTCCTCTGGCCCCAGCAGAGATCTGCTCTGCTCCTCACCCGACCGTCTCACCTAACATCTCTAACCACCACAGGCCCGCCGCCCCCTGCCCGCATCATCAATCTGTGCCGGCTGCAGCCCCTCTGATTAATGATGATCTATGCCGGAGGGATAGAGGGCTCGGGGACAGGGGATACGGGGCAGGGAAAGGGGACAGGTACAGGTGTTTTGACCACCCATGTGGTGCCACGATGCCACAGTGCCACACTATGGCGGGCCGGGGCTGCAGTTCAAGAGGGGGGAGAAGGAAGAGGTTGAGTGGTGGGGGAGGTGGGGCGGAGGGGGGCAGTGACCTTCAAGTTCAGGGGCAGCGGCGCAGGGTCGCACGCGGCACCAGCTGGAAATGTCACACCGTCAGATGTCAGCGGGCAGGCTAAGTATAACCCGGTCAGCACCTGGAAGGACGTCCTCTAATTAGAAGCGTGTTGGGCCATGTCGGATCAGACAGGGACAGAACACTTGGTCACCGCCTTACAAACACACATAAAAATACACTATCCCGTTTACCCACACAGACACATACTTATATATCAGGAGAAACGCTTCCTTTGTGCGTCAGGCTGCATGAAGACGACATGAAAAAGCTTGGCTGCTCATAAGTCACTTACAAACACAGACTGGACACAAACTTGGATTTTGAAATTCTTATCCTCCGTGGCCTCACGAGAACAAAAACAACCCCAGGATGTGCACTCACACACAAAGTCACAGCACTCCGGTGACCTTTTGGATTGTCGCTATAAATAGAGTGTATTTCCACTAAGAATCTATGTTACAGAGCCGATGAATTATTTAGCAGCCTAATCCAATGGGCACGTTTTTTATTCCTCTAAGCTGATGGCTCAATGACAAAAAAAAAAGCCAGAGCCCAGTACAAACAGGAACAATTCAGCTGCTTACACTTTGGCCTTTTGTCTGTCCAAATTTCACAGTCACAATAGCAACATGAGCATCCAGCCTCTAGCAGACGATCTCGTGAAGTGAACACAGATCTGAGGAGGTGATGGGCATCTCTGGGTGACTGGGCATCTCTTCTGTGAGCTTCCTGCCTGCGTGAGTACGTTCCCTGGCCAATGTCAGCTCCCTGCGCACGATACTGTACGGCTGCTTCTAGCTCCGGGTTGACGATGCTATCAGTTTGCCTCCATGCTATCACACCGTTCTGACACCTGCCACCAATGCTACTTCCATCGCTGTTCTCTTGCCCGTTTCTCTCCCCTTCGCCACGCTTCTCTCTCGCGCCTCATCCGTCTCGCTGCCAGGCGCTTGTCCACTTCGCCTCACCTCTCGCTCCGTGGCCAGGGCTGCCGTCAAATAACTTCATTAGCTTTCCACCTCTGTCACGCCGGCCTGCTCCCCCTCTGACAATTGGCTGCTGTTTTCTCGCAGAGAAAAAAAAAGAAGAAAAAAAAGCACAGGGCTACGTGGGGCAGGTTGAGAACCCAACAATAGCTGACAGTGTGCTAGACACCGGACAGCGATACTGATGGCTGCAGTGGGGATGTATGGACCAGAGGTCACACACAAAAGGGCTGCCTGTGTCTGCTCATGCGGAGCTGGAAAGCTAGGGACATGCAGATTAAATCTAGATGTTCACAAAAAAGACACAACCAAAGATAAGACATTTTAAAATCCCAAATATTCCGTGTCAACTAAAAGCTGCTGCAACAAAGGCCAAATATTTCTATACTTGAGCATACAACAGATACCCCAGCAGTGCTTTCAAATACAGTAACATAAAAACCATGTCTAGAACTAAGATAATGGCAATGATGATGCAGGAAAAATAACCCACGTTCTTTAAAAATCCTTAAAAGCACTCAAGATTTTCCGTGTGCAATGTTAAAATTCTGCCTGTGCATCGTTTCAATGTGGCAAAGCGCTGCATGCAAACTCCCTCCCCCAGGAAAAAAAGATAAATAAGACAACTGCAGAAGCATCATGACAGATGCAACACCTCCCACAACCCCCTGCATGCCAATTATTCACACCCAGCCAGGGTCAAGCTCGTTGCGCCTGTGTCACCGCAGCGGGGGGTGGGGATGGTGTTTGGAGGGTGTGCGGTGCCCACTGTCATTATTAACTCAGGGTCCACTGGGCACAGGGTAGGGGCCGTGCATTTCAAAGTGCCTCGGTGGCTTTCATCTCTGAATCAAAATGTGGATCACACTGGATAGCTAACGGTTGTGTCAGCGTGCAAGGATAAAAATCAAAGGATATCAGTATAACACTCAATGGAAAGCAGGGCAGCCCAAAAAATGATATGCTTATTATGTCAGAGGTCAGGAGGAGTTCACTGCCTTTTAATGCCTGGGGAACTCGAAGCAACTCCCTCTTTACCTCTTTCTCCCTCACTTGCTGTCACTTTATCTGTCTCTTTTTTTTTATCTTTCCCTCTCCAGCTTTTTATACACCCCCCCTCCCATCCCCCACCCTCCCTCTCTCTCTGAGGCCTTGTGGGATTGAGGCACTGAGACAGCAGTGTAAAAGCAGGAGGGATGAGCTGCTCGTGTACACATTCAATCTGGGTTGGCAGGGAGGTCAGAAGAAATAGAGTCTAGAGGTCCCAGGAGGAGCTTCCTCACCTCTCCCTCCCCTGGCTGCTCTGTGGCACGGGTAAGTCTCACCAAGATCTGAGCCCAGTTCCTCCATCTTTCATTCCGCCCCCCAACAAAGGCAGAACTTTGTGATCAAAGAAGCAGTATTCATTAAAAACCGTCATCGTGGATTCAAGTTCAACATCCTCTCGTCCCGTCTTTTCATACCCTTCATCATTCTCCTCGAAAGATGCCCTTACGAAGATGTCCGCCACTTGACACTGGACTGACATTGCGAGGAGCCATCTTGGCTCCTCTGGGAGTTGCCTGGGCTCGATTGTGCAGTCTGGTGGTGAAGTGCGACTGGCACCCAGGGGGCATCCATGTGGAGCCGGGGCGTGCGAGATCGAGGGGGAGTTAACTAAGCCGGCCTAGTCCCTGTGCATCCTGGCGGGGTCACAGGATGGCGCTGAGGGCGCTAATCATTTCAAATTATGAATTCCTTTTTAATTATGAATTATGCATAAATTTTTAATTAATCTAATGTTCCCAGGGTTTTTTCCTCCCATCCTCGCTGAAGATCTCAATCTAATTACGCAGCATTAAGTGGAAGAGTGGCAGCCGTAGCCTCGACCCCGGCGCTCAACCTCGGCCAACCTTTTTCCATCAATCTTGCCATCGTCTCCAAGCTCATCCTTTGATGTTCTGCAACATGGTGAAATGCATCTAAACACGGTGCGGACCTAGTGTACCTCAGAGCAGCACGTTTGTCAAGTTTGAGGTATCATTACGTGAGAAAACTTGGATAATTCCATGTCACATCGCAACTTTACCAATGGCAGAAAATTAGGGGTGCACGATAGTTATCGGGCCGATAACAGGAAATGATGACGTCATTCCGAGAAGTTCGATGTCATGACGAACAGCCCCGATAACATATGTGTTTTTATCAGCACGGCAGTTCCTCGCTCCCACTATGAGACCCGAATGGCCTGCAGTGAATGCTGCGTTCATGTGACGTTGGCATAATCAGAAAAACTCCTTCTCACTGGGAAAAATCAAGAATACCTCCTCATGCGAGAAAACAACTCGATAACTCGGTCATAATTTTGCTAGTTGCTGACTTGAATTAACATTCGCAGCATTTTTACACATGTTACACATAAGGAATAGAAACATGAACTTAAATAGGCCGAAAGAACGACTACCAAACGAGGGAACGGGGGAATGTACGTTACACCTTGAATGCAGCATGCGGCACAGCGTGCTTATGAAAACAGAGTTCAGACTTCTTCAATGTTTCCGAAGGCGACTGTTTATTCGCAACAAATGTTACAAGCGAGTTCCACGGGGAGGGAGAAATTGCACGAGCTTTAATACTTCAAACCTGGTCAGCCACCTGAAACATAACCACCGCTTTGACGGAGTTTGGAAAGCGTATGAGGACGGCCGGCCTGCTAAAGACGCTAACGTTAGCAAGCCAGCCGCAAAGAAGCAACCGGGACTGACACACGTCGGCGAGGCTTTCGAAAATCCAAGAAATTTGCCAAAGATGACCCACGGGCTAAGTTTATTGAAGATTTAATCATGGACGTGATGGCGCTTGCCTTACTATGGACTGCCCTTCTTCAGTTTGTTTACATAGATAAGTCTAAATAAGGGATCATGTATCTTCCTTCAGGATGACATAGAAGCCTGACGCAAAGTGGTGGGGTTTATTTCTCCACAGGAACCTGCTCACTATACGTTATCCCGCTTAGAACACGGCTTACTACTAAAGCATTCAATAATGTGACATAAAATAGTGATAAAAACACATTTTATTGATTCAAAATGAGCCTACTCGTCTGTCGCATCTCTCACTGCGCAGCGGCTCTGAAAGTAAACATGTACGTTGCGTAGCAACCGCCTCTCACTGTGCGCCGCTGTTTTTGGTTTTGTTTGTGGTATTGATGTCACGATGTTAGGTATATGTGTGTGTTATCGGTTATCGGTTATCAGTATCGGCCTTTAGGAGCTGAAAGCTATCGGTTATCGGTTTTAAAAAACAGTTATCGTGCATCCCTACAGAAAATACCATATTACACGATAATCAAAAGTCTTAAACTGTCACGAATGGGAAATAATACTGCGGCCACTACTAGAAGTCATACGGCTTGAAGTTCATGCAATCAGATACACAGCATCAACTGCAACTAATGGGAAAGAACTGGGAAACATTTTCAAATGAGGCTTTCACCAAAGTGCAGTAGCTCTATATAAACCATCCATAGTGCAGGGCTGCAGACTGACTTCCTCCACTCACTTTCAGTTTCATAAACACTTCAAGAATTAAATTTAGCATCATTTTGTCAGAAATAATAACACTGACACGCATACAAAGAGAACTGTTAGCAGGGGAACGATGCCTACAGGTTACAGATCTTCAAATCCCCTCAGAACTGACGAGATGTGGGTGAGAAAAATTAATCCCTCAACAACTATTGTCGAGGTGCCCTTGAGCAAATCACAATCACGCGACCGCTTCAATGGAGCTAATCAGCGGACAACAGCGGAGGACTCAGGGTTTGCTGCCGGGGCGGAAATCAAGTGTCATTTCAGCTTTGTGCAGAAGAAGCAAAAGAAATCAACATTTGTTCATCCCTGGGTGGATAAAAAAATGCACAAAACAGTCGGAGAATGTAATATCATTTGGATATTGTAGTGACATTTTGAAGCAAATAATAAGTAGCTCAAAAACAGACCATCTATCTATAAGATTAGATATGAACGTACTGTACTGCTCTGATTTAGGTCACGACTTCAGTGCTGAACAGTGGTACTTCAGTTGATTTTGATGTGCATGTTCTGCTCTGCTGCTACCAATCATGATGGGACACACAGAAGTACACTGTTTCTACATGAGGTGCACTTTAACTGATGAATAGCAAAAAAAAAAAAAAAGAGAGAGAGAGAAAGAAAAAAACATCCTTATTGACCATTTAGCAGAGAAATGTTTAAAGGCATGAAGTCACTTAAGCCTTATCTTAAAAAGTAAGAAAAAAAGCACAATATTGGATTCCGAGCATGCATGAAGGATTAAGAACACGGAGAATGTTCTGTCACTATGCGAGGAATGTCTTCTCCCTTTATTCCAACACAGCGTCATCGTACACAGAAGTGGCACAACAGAAGGAGGGTGCCGATAAATCAGTTAGATGCGCTGGGCTCAACGGTATCCGCCATTTGTACATGGACTGAGCCTCGATTATTGAGATGTGGCATCTCTTGAATGTAGATTTGCAAAGTCAGAGCTCATAGGTGACATTCGCCTTGTGCTTGTCCCAGTGTTACATCAGCTGGGGAGGGTTTTTGTGGGATTTCATAGGAATATTTCAAGCCTTCTTGTCTGTGGTGGTCTACTACGGTTTTCAACAACAATAAGAGCACAATATGTGTACAGACTAGACAATGTCGTGCTAAATCTTGAATCAGAAACACCTTTTGTTATGTTAGATTAGAGCTCAATTAGAGCTCACCTGATCAAACTACAATTTTTCGCTTTCAATTCTTGTTAAAAAGCTGATTCATGCCATCTCTCCCATATGCTTTTGTGATGGTGATTGTATCTATGTGAATTACTTCTTGCTTAGTGCATAGCTTGTATGTTTGTTTATATATATATATGTGTGTGTGTGTGTGTATGTGTGTACGCATGTGTGCATATGGGTATGTGTGCGTGTGTGTGCGTGTATGCATGTGTATGTATTTGTGTATTGCATATATATCTATTCCTCTATTTTTATTGTAATCAGTTTTAATGGATTGGTGTCAGCCATGTTCTTTAGGGTGGGGGGTGGGGTGGGGTTAAAATATAAATTTGAGCACTATGATTCCTTTTTATGTATTTTTATGTTCTATGTCACTAATGCTCAATAAAAAGACATTTAAAAACAAAAAAACAGCTGATTCAGAAACTCACCTAAACCCAAACAAGCCAAATCTATTTCGTCAAACATACAGTTTTTTGTCCTCCTCAGGGCAAGTTTTGTATTCTTTGGGTGTTGTCCTAAGCAGTTCACAAGGCATGTGGTCCTTGTGAAAAGGCTAAAAATCCATGGCCTATTTTCCTGTCGTGCTCATGGGAAAGACACAGAAACCAAGGTTGTGAATAACCCTGTGTACAAGTGAAGGCACGCCTGATATCCTCAATATGCACAATAATAGTTAAAGTCTGAAAAACAAACCTACGTGTCTGGAGATGTACCTCAGAAACATGCAGCGTCATTTGGCACATGTCGTCTAAACTATCTCTATTCAGACACCGGTGGGATTTTGCTATTTTTCCCCCCTCGATGTTAATGCCCATAAAAAGTCTAAACACATTAATGTATTTGCAACTGTCAAAAGCAAAAACTGTCTATTCATTAAAGGTTTGAACTAACTCCCAGACTTTTTAGGCTGCCATTGTTTTAAAATCCATTAAAAACAGCTCACAGAGACACACTGCAGCCTTGACCCGAAACGATAAACATAAAACCGTTTACGCTTCTTACGAATGTTATTTCTGGTGACAGTGAGGAATCAAAACAAAACTTAAGGCAAAGGGGAGACAACATCGAGCTGCGGATCAGAACGGATGTCTTCACGTTCGAGTCGGGAAGAAGCGAAACACTTTTGATGAAAGTGCGACTGCAGTGACTGGAGTTACAAAGTCAAGTCGAGAAAACAGCACAATAAACAAAACAATTATGGATTACAGGAGTCAAGCTGCTGGCGTGTCTGTGCAAGCTGTTTCTGCACACATTTCTCAACACTTTTAACTGAAAAAATGGTGGCTTCATCCTTGTTATAGTCAATAATGACAGTAAGGCTCTTACAGGCTACTGCCATGTGTTAGCAAAACTACACACACACATATGGTGGTTGGCCATTGATTAATCAGCTGATCACCAGAAAATAAACCCTCAACTATTTTGATAATCCGTTAATCATGTCAGTTAATTCTTAAATGATCAAAAATAAAGAAATACATTTTTAAAAATCCGCTGTTCCAACCAAAATGTGAATATTTCTAGTATATTTTTGAGATTCTGACTTTTGTTTGTTGAGAGTAAAGCAGATTAATCAATAATGAAAATAATCATTCGTGGCAGCTTAAGAGTGATTCGCATTCTTAATCTAGAAAATAAGATAAAGAAGCTAACCTGAAAGCTTCATAAGCAGGTCAGTGGCTGTCTTGGTGCTGATGTCAGGGCTGAAGAGGGAGGCCGTGGTTGGACCACTAGGACTGGATCTGACCCCGACTCCGACCCCGACTCCAGGTAGGTCCAGGGAGTTGGCACTGCTGCTGGGACGGTCCCTGCACATGCTAAAGGGGGAGAGCACAGACAGATCTCTCTCCTGCGGCTCCTCCTTGATGTGGACGTGATTGGAGGAGGCCTCGACCGGAGGCGACGTCTGCTGCTGAGTGTCTGAATGCAGCGGGGACGCCTCCGTCCCCCTCAGGTCCGCGGAGCCGCTGTCACCCATCAGGGAGCCCTCGCCCTCCGTGTCGGTGGTGAGCTCCTCTTTCACTTTGACGTCTGTGCGGGGGAAGTGCTGGTGGCAGCGCATGTGAAGCTTCAGGCTGAAGTGACGGGAGGAGGTGAAGGGGCAAAGTTCGCACTGAAACGTCTCACCCCGGTCCTGGTGCTGATGTACCTGGAAAAGGAGGACAGGTTTACGTGTCGAATCACCGCTTCTCTCCAGCGCTACAGGACATCGAGTGGAAAGTTAGAAATGAGGTGCTACAACAAACACGCAGCCGTGTTTAATTAATGCCACATAGAGGACATAACGCAAGTTTAACTAAAGCATGCATATGCTTTAATGTTCACAATTATATTCCAAGAGCCGTAATAGCCGCTAATTAAAGACGATGTGGGTGAGGGTGACGGGGGGTGCAGGGTCACAAGATGAAGAAAACCCATATCATCTCACCTTCATGTGGGACTTGAGATTGTCTTTGCGAGCACAGCGGAAGGGACACAAGGGACACTGGTGGCTTTTCAAGCCCGTGTGGATGACCATGTGTCTCTTCCAGTAGCTCTTGCGTTTGATGACCAGTCCACACACAGGACACTGGAATGGTTTGCCCCCATCCTCGGGAGAGCCTTGAGGGCACCAGAGAGCACTGTTACCATTTACCAAGAACATTCAAGCAGCTTTAAAAGCCTGTCATCAGCCTTTTAGCGCGGGGAAATATGTACCATGTTGCTGAGATGTACCTTTGTCCCTTCTACGAAATAAAAAGCTCTCCTTCACAAATACAGACTACAGTATTCACAGATCTGGATGAGACAACTACTCCACACCTAATGGTGGAAATTATCAAGGGAAATGCCAGCTGGAAGCAATGGAACAATGGAAGTAAAAACTCAAGCATGTTTTAGTATCTCGATTATTGTTGTTGGCTTCATATCCGGCATCCATTACTGTTTAATTGGTCTTATTAGAAAGAGGCATGATTGCATTACAAATTCTACAAGGGCCTGTCAGGATGGCTTCATAAGTATTCCAGTGCTGTTCCTTGAAAAACATCTGGTAATCAGTGTTTGGTGAAATTACTGTGCTCAGCCATTCATTGACCTGAGGTGTAAAACCTCGAGACTGCCTATTTGCAACAATAAACCGCCATCTGCGGCCCAGCCTCTCCAAGCACAGCACAGATCACAATGCAAAAAATGACTCCTGTTTATTCTGAGTTGAGCTGAGTGAAGCGGAAATAAAACAGGAGAGAGGAAACGCGCGCGGGTTTAGCGCCGTCGTCTTACTTACTTTACATATCTGTCGCCGATGTAATCCCAACTGTGTTAGAAAAAGGGAGGAAGCTTTCCTTATGCATTCAAAGTGCACGACATACCCGTGCAGTACAGTTTTATGGTGGAACTGGCAAGGGACGACAATAAAACAAGACATGACAGTCGGTAATCAAGGTCACATTTTTCAGTCTGGCGACCAAACAACTACCTGCATTTTTACAGCGCTGCTCGACCTTGACGGCTCGCAGGTTAGAGCAGACCCCCTCTTTAGCATGCAGATCACAGAATATTACATCGACTGCCTCATCTGTCTGAAGTCAATTTGATCCAGCCATTTTAGATTTGGCGGGGTTGCGACACAATCCCTCAAAAGTGCCCATCCATCTCCCAGAAAACATTCTGCTCTCCCTAAAGGCTACTTAGCAAGAGGCTGCACTTTGAAGCTTTCTCCCTCCCCGTGCGAGAGTGAGATCTGTGTGCACCCTTGTTTGGGTTACATGTCTACATCTGAGTACACACTTACAGAATATACTGCATGGCCATTTGTGAGTAACAGAGAGAGAGTGAGGGGGGTGGGGGTGGGTGTGTGTGTGTCTGTGTGTGTGTCTGTGTGTGTGTGCATGCATCTGTATCCAGTCAGTGGAAAGTATGATGTGTTTGGCCTTAAGTCTGCTGTGCTGATCAGTGCAGAGGGCTCTGGTTAGTGGGGGTTGAAGCCAGGAGGAGGCTGCCGAGATGGATATGGACTCCAGGGCTCCCCACTGTGCCGAGCACACACTGACGGCCCTCTTTTGGCAGCATGCACATCCGAGCACAAACGAGCTGGTCTGGGAAGGCAGCGAGGTCTCAGTCGGAACCCCCCATTGAGCCCACAGACCATTTCCCAGACTAGAAGGCCAGCCAGGGCTGTTTTCTCTCGGCTACGCTCTCTGCTCGGCTGACAGTTAGGCCGAGGCTACACTACTCGCTACTTCGGCGCCAGCGAGGTGAGAACAAAACCATTACGAAACCAGAGAAAACATGTCATGGAAGTTCAGAATTGTGCTTTTTTTTGATAGTGTTTTGGTGACAAGCAAACCCTCGAGCCCCCCACACAATGACAGCAAAGACGTTTGATCTTTTTGGAGTTGTGCTTCCATTGTAATATTAGTTTAAATTAATCAGCACTAAGTGTTCTACTTTGCATTGCATTACATGAGTGGTGTTATTTTTTGGGTAAATGCTGAATGGGAAGATGTGTAATGACAGTGGAGATATTTCTCTTGAACTTCAGGTAACTTTGTACGATCATTTTTCAAAAGAAAGGGGCACAATGAAGAAACTTGAGGTGCAGACGAAATGATCTTGAACGTTCGTGATCTCTTTCTTCTATACAGACATAAGGTCATTTTATTTTATTGTAGCAACCTTGTTTGAGCTCAAGTACCCTGATTCAGTGTTTAACACAAGGCAACAACTGAGTGTTCTGTTTAGTGTTCTGTAACTGTGTCTCATTAAAGAAAAAAAACATCTTTTCACTGGAAAAATATCCAAACATGTACCTAAACTAACCTACGCTGAGCTGAGCTCCAATGATCTGTATCCTGCGATCATTATTTTGATTAAAGCAGTATTACTTTTCCTGCTTATATTGATTGTTGTGCATATATTTTTACTGAAGATTACCTGCTTGGCTGTTGGGTTTGCCTCTGCCCTTTGGAGTAGAGGGCAACAGCAACTCTAGGCCCTGGGTGGGTGTGGAGGGCGTGGGAGCCTTCTGGTTTTTGTCCAGCAGGGGCTTCACATCCTCTTGGAGGACCCCAGCAGTCGCCAAGGAGGAACCGTCCTTCTTCTCTGCCAGCAGGTTTCCTGCTGCCCTGGCCGCCACCTCTTTGAGCAAGGCAGCAGAGGAGGTCATTGACACGAGCGAGAGAAAGGAACTGGCTGAGGCTTGGTGGTCAGGAGCAGCGCTGGCTGTTGACGAGGCTTGGCTCCGCTCGCTGACTTTCTTGGAAAGCGCAGCGAGGGTGGAGCTAGCCGACTGTGGGCTGAACGGAGAGTTGAAGGCATCGAAGCGCACCACGTCGTCTCCTCGACCACCCCCTCCCAGGGCGGGCACTGCAGATGAGGCAGAGGTGGAGGAGGAGGAAGAAGTTGTTGAGGAGGAGGCCACGGCATTCTTGTCTTGAAGTACGGCATTTGCTGCTGCTTTTAACTTCTGGATTGCAGAGTCCGGGGACAGGCTGGAGCCGCAGGGCGTGGAGCAGCTGGCCGGTGGCCATTTATCTGCGACACCTGCCCATACAAAGCCACTGCCGTTGCTGGGGGTGACAGAGTTAAAGGGGTCAAGGGGCTCTTGCTTAATGTTGGTGACTGAGGGTGCCAAGGAGGCTGGTGAGGCTGAGCCGCTGTTGTTGTTATTGGCCAGTTTGCGGGCAAGAGCACTTAACTGTTGGGCATGGTGTGAAGACGGGGAGAGGGTCAAAGGTGGGGCTAGACCTATTGGAGGAGATTCCCCGCCGGCACCTCCCCTGGATGACCGACCCAGGAGTTCCCCAGTGTCAAGTTTCAGCGACCCAGCCTCTAGGAGGCGCCGTAGGTTGCTGCTGAGGGGTTTTCCCAGGGCACGAGATGCTGCCTCACCATACAGCGACGACACCACGGAGGAGAGTGTGTCCTGGGCCGAGAATGCACCTCCATCCAGTCCAAGAAGTTCCAAAGAGGCACGATGGACGGGCGTAGGGCAACCCAACGAGCTCTCACCTCCGCAGGTGTCGGGGTCCCCGGACCCGGTGCTGACTCCAGGCCGTTCATCAGGAGAGGAGCCCCTGGGCAGGAGGAGCTCATCCTGGGTGTCTCCATAGGACGACGACTCTGAGCGTGTGTCAGAAGCATTCCCAAACCAGCCTTCCTCCTCCACAGGACCGTCATCAGGCCCTCCTTCCTCGTTGCTGTCCACATCTGGAAGAGGAGCGAGAGCACACAGTTTGAAATGAGAGAACAGAAACAAGCGCTGTGCAAGTATTGAGACAAAGATATCACCATGTTGCTCTGGTGAACAGTTGGACATTATCTTTCTGCTGAACACTGGAGAATCCCGCGTAAGAATTGTGAACATCAAACACTTATTACTGAGAGCTAAGCAGAGGGAATAGTCATAGCCGCTGGCTGACTGCAGACAGCTTTGAACATTGCAAATTACTATTTCCTATTCACTTTTATTATTTCCCATCCCTGCTTGTCTGATGTAGCAGAGCAATTGGCGTACCATGTGGAAGCCTAACTGACACTACGATTCTGCAAAACACAAATGCCTGCACAAACCCAAGTAAACGCTCGGCGAGGCGGCCGCCACAACGACTTCCAACGCGAATTCAACCTCTTACTTATAGAGTGGCAGCTCTCCACAAGGCGGATCCAAGATGTTTGAGTAATTTTGATTTTTCTGTCCTTTTTTAACCATATTTTTCCCACCCTTGGTCTGGAAGAGTCTGGTAAAGGGGTTACCATGACAACGGGTCCTTCTGGGAGGCTAGACAGCAAAGATTAGGGTAATGGAGGTTACAGAAATAGATTAATATTCATGAGCCTGCAGATACCACCGGGGAGCCAATAAGGATAGGGTTAAGGTCACCAAGGGTCATTAATATACACTTCATGTATCAATATTCATAAGCAAAACATTACAGCTTGCCAGACAAGGGCGAACAAAGAAAAGTGAATATTCCTGATACATATTAACAAACCTCCATAAGAATATGTCAAAAGCACCAAGCCTGGGCAAAGCAAAATGTCAAAACTGACTTTTTTCTTCCCTTTGGGTTAGTGTACACAACCTCACAAAACATAGATAAAAAAGGAAACCGGCTGAGATTTGCTCTCATGCAGCTGCAAAAAACATGAGGCGATGAAATTATTTAAAATCTCACACAACGACGTACATATATCCGCACGCACCAAGGCTGTCTTCACCCTCGCGACCCTGACAGAGGCCTGGTGGGTCTGCTCTCTGTTTACAGGCAAAGGCAAAAATGGTTGCCAGGCAACCCAGCCCAGCAACCTGTTGGGATCATTAGAGTTGGCTGACATCTGGCCAGCGTGGCTCACCGTGGTCTGCAAAGGTGACCATGATCACAACCCGCTATGACCGCTACTCTCCTGCTGCAACAGATATCACACACACACACTTCCCAACATCTTCTCATCTGTCTCACACATACATACACAGTCCCAATCTCAGCTTTCACACACATAACCAAAAGCTGGCAGAAAATGTCAGACGCTAAAAACCGGATTACGTTACAACATTGTCTACACGGCTTTGCAAACTGTGCATAAACCCACATCTAAGAGACTTCACCCAGACAAACAACAAAAGACGTACGACACCGATGAGCACAAACAGCACGCGTGACCCTGCTCATTTCTTATAAAGGTGAATGAAAACGCCATAATGCACTGATTGTGGAGCCAATTTCCCATGCTCCTTGAAGCCATTTCGCCACCTGAGTAGGGTTAACAGGAAAGAAAGAGAGGGAGATGGAGAAAGAGCCAGTGAGTCATGCAGGGCAGGGCTTGACCCATTTCCATGTGACATGCGAAAAGCAGCAAGAGCCACTAATGGCTGTAATGTGGTTAGAGGGAAATCGCTAGATTGCTGACCCAAGGTCTCAGCTTTGAGGCTGAACTCTCTTGCTTCCAAGGTCCACTCTTAAACCTCAGGGTTAGGTGCAGCTGGACGCAACACTACACCACTAGGCTTCTGCCAGAGCGCTACAGTGCATTGATGCACTCCACCGCCATGGCTTTGTGTGTCACAGGCGAACCACCCCCGTAGGCGGAATGACATTTCCCAAGGTCATGGTCTCCGGCCCAAGCTCTAAGGGGGCTTCGTCTGAGCGCTGCACTTGCAACTGCCGCTGTATGCCCACCACGCGCACGGGGACAAACATATGCACGTGCACACATGTGTTTAAACTACACAGCCAAGAATGGGATTCGATGCTGGAGTCCTCCCCCCACTGCATTTTTTTCTGACACACATTCAACTGCTTTGCCTCAAGTACGGTGGCTGGCTCGGCGACAGTAACTGCAACCCCCCGCCCCCCCTGCCCTGCAAGTGATGGAGGCATGGAGATACGGGCTGAGGCGGCGAGCGTCTGCCACTGAAAGGGAACCATTTAGCGGTGTAATGGCGGGGATGACTTGCATGTTGAGACAAACAGCTGCGGGGTGCTCAGCAGTCTGGATCTGTTATCACTCACACATGGGTGATTCAGTGGTGCAGTGGCGGGGGATTTTCTCTCTGGGCCACAGAGACGTATAGCGCCACCACATTATAGACAAAGAGAGAGCCATAACAAGTCAAAGTGCAAGCTGAGGCTACATAAAGAGAAGACCGTGAGGCTTTGAGACCGGCTCGGATAAACTGCCCGACTGAGACTGAACAGGGATGCACACTGAGCAGCTAAAAATATTTTGATGTAGCACCTCTGTGGCTTACAGTGTTTAGAAAGCGGCGCGTTGTGTTAACCTGTCACAAAAACGAGACAGGGAGCTCCCAGCCTGGAACTACAGCTAAAAACAGTCGGACGTTGCAGGTAGCGTACTTGTTCATTGTTTCGCCACGCAGTGCTGTCAACAATCTCCATTTGTGAACTTGGCAGGATTATTTTGGCCGCGGCTTCTCTAGGTCAGAGAGGGGTGCACGTATGTGTGCGTGCGTGCGCGTGTGCATACGAGTTTAGTACAGGAGTCGGCCAGATTTCCCTGTCACACAGAGTGATCGCTGGTAAAGGGAAGAGCGAGGGGACTAGAGTAAAGGTAGGTCATGAGGTCACCCACCACATGACTTGTGTGAGGCTGCTGACTAACATGGCTCTCTTTCTCATGCACACACACATACACACACAAAGCTATTCTGTGACTTAGCCAGGCATGAAAATTGGCCTCACTGACCCCAGGCCCGAACAGGGTGGGGGGGGGGGGGGGGGGGGGGGGGAGGCGAAGGAAGGAAGGGACAGATAGAGGGATGGTTAGGGGAGGGGTTGATTTGGCTGTGCAGGAAAGAGGAGGAGGCCATTAGCCGATTAAGGCTGGACAGGGGGTGCATCGATACTGTGCTGATGTCAAAATGAGAGTCATGCCCATGAGCTAATATAGCGATGAGAGTAAGAGAGGCCAAGAGCGAGGGAGCAGGAGCTAGAGAGAGGTAGCGCAGGTCGGGGAATCACTAAAAATCTCAAAGATTGCTGACCACAAAGCCATAAAGAGCGAGATAACATAAAAGACCGCCACAACACACAGAGACTAAAGGCATCACATTTACATCAGTGAAATGATTGGCCGCACATCCTTCCCTGCTACGACTGGGAGGGGGAGCGGCGGTGTGGTGTGCATGGTGGGTTAAGGAGGCAGAGCAGGGGGTGAGGATATACGAAGGAAGGTAGAAGTATGGATTTAGTGAGGAAGGAGCCATGGCGGTAATTAAGTGTCCGGCTGGGCCCTGGCGGGGGTTACCACGGCCGCGGGCTATGCTAATGAGCACGCCCGGCGGTCAGGGCTGCCTTATTAGCGCCTGCTGGACAATATGGTGGGAGAGACGCTCTACTGGCGGGCTCACGTCTCTGCAAATGACTAACAGTCCTCCCGAGGAGGAAGGTAATTCCATTAATTGGGACACACTGGATCAGGATCGTTTCCCTTCAGTTTTCCATAATCTGTCACTTGTTTGATCTCTGTCACACCCACGCACTTTTTTCTTCTTCTATATGTCTCCCGTCACCCCTTTGCCTCTTTCTTGTGTCTCCACGACTGGGAATGCAAATGTCATTAATAAATAATAAAATCACAGACGCTTTAAATAAATCCAGCTGGATGTGCAAGAACCCCCCCCCCCCCTCCCCCTCACATAACACTGTATGCCATCAATCTGTTAAATGCTGTTGTTCTTTTGCAGGAGCAAAAGTTTATGCATCATGTTATTCCCATTAGGAAGTTGTTGAAGCTTGGTGACCTGGTGTGACGGACCGTTCCTTTAAATCAGCCAATTTAAATTAAGTGTCTATTATGCCGAGATCACATGATTTCTTTGTCTTTAACGACGGTCGGGTGACTGGTAAGACTCCACGTGTGACCCCGACTAATCACAGCACGTCTTATCTCACGATCACGCCCCGAGTTCAGATGTCACCAGGGAGGCGGGTGGAGCAACTGTCAATCAAACTGACAGAAGGCGGTCTTGTGTAACATTAGTATATTAGGACCGTAGTTAGGACCGGGGATAATGTTATGACCACATAGTCAGCTACTCGCCGTGCTGATGAAGTGCTTCCGCTATTTCTCGCCAACATTTGTCTCTTGTTGTTGTCACGCTACTCTCTCGGGGAAAGCGTCAAACAGGCAGGGGGACTGCTGCCACAGCTCAACAAACTTTTCCTCTCTTTTGTCGTCGCACCTGACAGCAGCAACCTCAGCATCCCTCCTGCTCCTCCTCGCCATGGTTACCTGACTGCGCTCTGGAGAGAGCACCTGGAACATGTCGAGGGAGATGTCACACTAGACGTGTCAAGGCGGAAAACTTCTGACATGCTAGTTTTTTTGTCGGCAGGTCGTTTAACATGTCACACTCCACGAGTGCGGAGGCCCACATTGGCCACAACGCTGGCAACTGATTGGCTACGACAAAATCGTCTCAAAATCAGGCTACATTCATGTAGTGCGATCCCGCCATTAGACAAACTGTACTCTTAGTAGCAACACTTCCTTATACAAACAAACAACATATATGTAGTCAATTATGTAGCAGCTGTCAAGGTCTTTACTTTTAATGACTTGAAAATCTGACATCTATGTTTCTTCTATACAAAAGTAAGCTAAACAATTTAACATCCCTCTAGCAATTAATTATGTTGAGGAAGGAAAAGCATCCCCCTGTGCACTGATCAAGGTTCACGTTAGACATTCAAACATTATGAAAACTTCACTCCAACTCAGCCCGCCACAGTCACACCAGCAGTCTGCGACAAAGACATAAAGAGCCCATCTTTTATTTGGAATCTGAGGTGAGGCGATACTCTCAGTGAGGATCAGGGTTCAGGCAGCAGGGCTATATATAATGGCGGTTCAGTCGTATTGAAATGTAGTGCAAATTACCATCTGTGTATTTTCGGCCTTGGCCTCCGTGGTTTGTGGGCACTTTGGGCTGCATGCCAGAGGTGAAACAGGAAGGAGAAGTGTTCTTGGAAGAGAATGAGACGACTGAGAGCCCCAGACCTCTGAAATTCCTCATTGCAGATGAAGTGCACTTTACCCCCTGGTTTATTTTTCCCTTCCATTTTTAGCATCTTGTGTTAAATAAAAGAAAAAAAAAAACTTGCTCACAGCCTCAAATGTGTCATCAAAGCTATGGATCTAAACTGCTGGAGGGAGAGAAGCGGTATGTCTATTGAATCTTTGCAGCATGAACTGACACATTACAAAGATTGTGATTAGAGGAGATAAGAACTGCATCAGATTTAAGTTAGTGTGACACTCACATGTTCCTGAGCATGCTTTGGACAGATCATGTTGTGCTGGACTTGTGTTTGTATGATCGCATGACAGTAAAGGTTGTATCACATGTAACTGTGGGTGTTACACATACGAATATTTAGAGTACGAAGGTGTGGATTAGTATCGCAGTATACTGCATTAATTTACTTTGAGTGCAGTGAACTTCTGAAAAGTTTCCCTGCTTTCCTGAAAAGACAGTCAGCTTCCATTGCACATGCAACAACATCCTGATGCAACAGTGTGAATGTGGTATGAGACCATTGCAGCAAAGCCTGCGTGACTAACTAATTGCCCAGAAAGAGACAGAGGTATCTTGCAATTTCAGAACTTTTTCATCTCATTTTAGAGAATCTCTGTAGTTGAACGCAGAGAGTAGCTCACGAAATGATTAGGATTATCACTCTAGCAATAATCTACATCCCAGGCTTCAAGCAAACTGCATTACCCAGCTAATGACACTAATTGGTGAGTGAAAATGGGCCAATGTTTGCTGTCACAGTCCCAAGAACAGCATCAAAATGTTTGAAATGTCTATTACAGAAGAGTCTTCAAATCCCATCTCTGTCTACCAATCCTCATTTCAACTGAGTGGACAAAGGGCAGTCACTTTCTAATTAATGCACCGCACTATCAGAGACTTTCAATGCCATGTTTGTGTATCTAAGCTATTTTTCTTCTTTAAGAAATCAGGTTAAAAAAAAAAAAGCATCACTTTTTACCTAAGAGGCAAAAGCAAACATGCTAACAAAGTAAATAAAAAGGTAATAACTTAAGGCTGTAAGACTCAACAATGACCAGTCCAGAGTACCAGACAGTCAGTGGTGTGTAAGCCTGAAGGCATATAGACACCAGCCTGACCAAAACCAAAACAACTTCAACAGATAAATTCTGCATCTCTGTGGTGAAAATATATTTGGATTTCACTGCATGAGATCTGTCTGCTGGGTTAGTTAATGTTGTACAGACCCTGTGAAGAAATCACTATACATAACATCTCTTCTATTTAACCTCTAATAGCATGAATTCCTTCTCAGCTGGTTTGTACAGTTTACCTGAGTGATGACAGTAAAATGAAAATGGTTGTTAATCTACAACTTCGATTCCAAAGAAAAGTTGGGATGTTGCGTAAAACACAAAAAAGTGTTGAACCTCGCTCCATCCTCGCTGTGAACCACCGAGAGTTTCAATCATGACACTATCACCTGTTACCCAACCAGCGTCCCAACTTTTTGATAAACAGATTCAATATTCAACAGTCCTGCTGATTTGGTTTACAGTACATCGTCCTATCGTGCATCCCTACATGACGGCAGTTATTTTTCACCATAAAAGATGATCTCATCCAATCATCACTGGGGAGGAAATACACAGATCGTCTCTCTTACTGTGTTCATGGATGAACTTGATGCTGTGTGTTTGAGGTGAGTGACGCTGCTGTTTAAAGCAAACAGATTCAACCTTCTAATATGACTGACAGGTAACGTGCATGATAAATATCCCCGGCACACTGATGTGCTCTCCAAGCTACTGGATCCCGGACTGGCACTGGTTCTGCCGGGTACATAAAACAACGTGAAGGACAGTGGGCCTGTGCCACAGCAGAGGGGCGAGGATTAGCTGGCTAATTACAAGGTAAGAAACACTAAAACGAGCGTCGTGGTATTCCCAAGGCGGTGGTCTGGGCAATCCACCGGCTCTGGGTCAGCATCTTACTGGATGATGTTCCTGTCAAACTCTGTGCCAAAATGCTTCATTTCATCATGAATGACTTGTTCACTGCTTGCAGTGTTTTCAGTAATGATGAGTCATGCTTTTTTGTTGAACCCGCTTTACAAGCACTGGTAAATATTATAAGCAGCCATTAGAATAGAAGACCTCATGTCCGACAAGGTTGTGCATATTTCCTCTTATCTCTGAAAGCAATTCTATGTTGAGCTCTCTTCTATTGAATGACTAAGAAAAACAAGGTAATTTGACTGACGATAACAGCCACGGCTACTACCTGTGGATCGTTCAAAAACAGACAGTACGACCATTTTAAAAATCAGAAAGAAATGAACAAACAAGCTAGAAATGCCAAAGTTCAGATGTGATGAGCAGTGACTTCACACGTTTGGTCTGTCATTCACTGGGTATCACCGCTTCATTGGTTTGTTGGTAAGTGAGTGAAGATTTACTTTCAAAATTATCCAAAATGACAAACTCCTGTGTGATAAAATGTTTGGCAAAAGGTTGGAGTGCAAGGAAATAACCCCAAAACAGACGAACATGTTGGGGTCTTCCACAGCAACCTGTCCCTGAGGGGCACCGATCAGCAGCAGAAATCTGATCCCAGCATTTAAAACTGCTGACCAGCCATCGTCACAAAAACCCGTCTGGTCACATGGGTTTGGGAAGTGCTAAAGTTCTTCAAATAAGTTCATTTTGCATTGTAGCATTCACCGCTTTAGTCTGCTTCACGCACCTCGTTTAGCCTTTTAATTGCTCTGCTTTGCCACTGCTCGTAGGCTTAAGACACAAAACAGCGTTGCTTTCATTTCAGTATAGTACAAACGTAGTTCCTCCAAAATTTGTAATACAAGTAATTGGCACTACTATCATGAATCACAATATAACACTCCATTTATTGTGGATAAAAGCCAGATGCCAAGTCTGTCTGTAACCAGCCAAAACACAAGCCTTTCATTTTTGAAAAAGAAGTAGGCTATTCAGAAAGATACTATTGAGATGACATGTTCCCTCAAACAAATCAAGAATAACTGACCTTCATTTTCATCAAGTAGTTATTAAAAATAACACTTTGTGTTTACATTTCTGGGTTTTTTTTTTTTCCTCCCGACTGATTTATTTACACCTTCGATTTGGGAAGGCGTGTATCTGCTGCTGATGCACATGTGCGTGCTTTTTGTGAATCTCCTGTAAATGTCAAAACAAATTAAGAAAAAAACGACGAATTCACAGGTTGCTTGATAAATGGGGCTCGTCGCCAGCAAACGCTGCACAACACAGACCCATCTCTTGATTCTGCGAGAAAGAGCTCTTCATATTCATCAAGATTTCAGCCATTCTATCTCATAGAAATAGGCATATGTGGGTGGCATCCTTCTTTGTAAAAAAGCGAATACAGGCGAGCACATGCAGCACACTTTAAAACACCACATATGGCAGGAAAAAAAACTTGTTTTTTTTCCATGCACATGCGAGAATATTGCAAGAAATGATGCCTCTGACACGCAAGTGCTCACAACAATGCAAATTATTTTCCTATAAAACGCGCAATGCAGGATGAAATGTACCTGGTGGCACACGTTTTGAGTGACATAACCAGATTAATTTGCTGTGCTGCAGTGGCTGTTTTACAAGTTATTGTGTGTATAGAGTTTCAAACAGAAGACAGCATGATGATGGACCTTTTATTACAGCTACTATAGACGGTATAGTCTATACACACACACACACACACACACACAACGGTGTTATTATTTCAGAGCTTTTTTTTTTATTTTTCACAATTTCCTCTCAGACACTGAGTAATTAGCATATACCCACTGTTCAACTAACACGACTCCCTCGCGTATTTGCTTTATATCAGCCAAAATTGTCACAAATGCAGCTCAGATTACCGTTTCATGCGGTTTTGCTAATTATAAGCCGGCTGACATACATGTCAGATCCCTCTTTTTTTTTTTTTGTCCCTCTTCCGGTTGACAAAGTAACCTTGTTCAACCAAGACGTGGATGTCGCGCTAGCATTCTCAAGTAGACAGGGTACATTCTTTGGAACAAGTGCGAAAAGAACAGGCCATCACCCCGCTGTGTAGTTTTCTGGCATGCTGAAGCTCCTCACAGAGGTGATTGTGTGTCTGTGGAAGAGAAGTGAGAGAGAGTAGGAGGGTGGAAGGTGGGAGTGTGTACAGCGTCCATGTATTGTTTGTAAATCGCCCTACTGGCAAAAGGGACACTCGGCTCTATGGCAGCCAGTCCTCCCAGGGATACAAAGAGAGGTCCGGTGGGAGGTGGGGGTAGAGTGAGAGGTAATTCTATATGTGCATGTATGTATGAATGTATGGGGACAGTGTGTTAGAGCGATGGAGGCCGGATCTATTAGCACTCAGAATGGACGACAAGGGAGAAGGAGCAGAGGAGCGAGGAAGAAGAAAGAGGGAGGGAATCTTGAGAACTAAGGGGGGGTGGGGTGGGGAAGATGCCTTTTCTTAATGGTGGTATTGCTTTGACCGCTGTTTGGCAGAGGCGCCCAAGGCAGTGCCTGCTTGGATTTTAGCCTGTCACTTAGGACAGGGACACTAATCAGCATTGGTCCCGGTCCCTACCCCAGGAAAGGGGGGAGCACTTTCAGGCCATTATTTATAAAAAAAAAAAAAAAAAAGGAAAAAGAGGGAGCAAGAGAGGGAGAAGAATTGCTGTGGCACAGCAGGAAATGCTAACCGCTAACCTCATTTACATGCAGGTCCAGGGAGAATGGGGGGAGAGCTTATTCCGTTTCCAATCTCCATGTTAAATGCTGGCCAGGGCAGCTGATGGGAATGAGAGGCATTGTTCGCCCCATGCTGCTCCCTCTCCGTTACACCAATACCTGCCTCGCTTTCTTCAAGGTATAAAAAGAGACATCGCCTCGGTAATTTCAATCTTCACCTGAAATCTATATGTACCTGACATGCGATGTATGCAGCTGTTTACTTTGTGCTACTGTGTGCCGCAAACCTCACAGGTCTATCTGTTCTGTCATAACCAGGTTGTGACCCGAGGCTGCCGCATTCAAAGCCATCCTTCACCCACTGAGTCTGTTCTGTGGCATAATGATTGCTATGACAACCATCACTTAAAGCCACGGGTAGGTGGAGGAGAGATGTCAGCTTCTCGTCTACTCTTCTGATGATCTCATTTCTGGCTGGCAGGTACAACAAGGTCAAACCACTGAAACTGGCAAAGTGGCTGCTTGCTACATGCAAATGACAGAACCCAGTTTCCAAACAATTACACTGGCCTGTCTAAATCGACACGGGGGCTAAGCTCTCAGAGGCGCAAGGTGGGGGATAAAAAAAATAATAAATAAAAATAATATATGTATTTTTGTTTTTTTTTTTTAAATCAGGGGAGTCAGAGAGAATGAGATGTAGAGGGAGGGATGCCTGTCTTTGGCCAGCTATGAGCACAAAGTCCGGCCGTGCGTGCCAAATGAGGTTTTTAAACGGTTTTTCTGGGAGGATTTGTGCTAATCTAGAAAACCTTCTGGAGGAAGTGCAAATACATCTGCCGCTGACCACTCCCCTGTAGAGTACGAGGGATTAATGACACGGCAATCTGAACCAACATGGCCCCCATTCAAAAACACTCGTGGGCAGTGGGAACATACGGGCAATCATGAGCGGAGCCATCCGATTGACTTCTTTTTACCTAAACCCATTCGCTCATTCATTATCTTGCTCCGCTGATTCGTCCAGCTTCATTCGTTTCTGCTTATGGTTATGGTTCTTACAGGTACCATAAACTACAGGGCTCCCCGCTCACAATGAAATACACAGCGATTAGCTAATCTCATTAGCATCACAAGGGCAAAATCAAGTGACCGAATGCCCTTGGTAAACAATGAAAGGATGAGACCTGAGTCGCATTGTTCTTTTAACGCGTTTGGGCTACATTGTGCAAATGGGGAAGCCTCCTCCACAATGCTGCATTAGTTAAGACGCTCACCTGCATTTTCAGCGCCATAAATAATCTCACACGGCACTGACAATGGCTTTCTCAGAGATGACATCACATCAATGATTTTAACTTCTCCGGACTTTTGTCCGGCAGCCAAACACTTCCACTCTCCTTTTAGAGATGATATATTGTTTCCCTAGAGAGCTGTCACTGCCTTATGGTCCTACTATCCTGTGTCTGTAACAGCCCCCCCCCTTCCCCGTACTTTTAATCTCCCTATAAAACTGATCCTTCAGCCCAAAAAGCTGCAGACACGCAGCTGTTAGCCCGGCTGGTTAAAGATATTAGCCTGTGCCTTGCTCTTGACTGCCTAAATGTGCGATGTGGAAACACCTCCACACCAAGAGGAAAGAGGGGTTAGCCTGGCTAGTGCACGAAAGGCTAACTAGAGCCAGGCTGCGCTTGAGAGAGAATATCCATGTGCATGTGTGTGTAAGAGGCCTCCTGCCCTCCTCTACCCACACAGGAAGTGAGGTCATCTCATAGCACTGCGCCGTGCAGAGTGCATTCAGCGAGGGCGACAAAGATCAACGCGTTGGCCAAAAGCCATTTTAAGGCCCCTAGCAAAACATACATCCTCTGATGACCTACGCTGAATTACCGCATTTCAAAGAGCAGCTTCGTGGACAGTTAATGTGTAATATGCTAAAGCAGAGCGTTTGCGGGGACAAGCAAAAAGCAACAACCGATGCGGAATCCACAGCCAAAAAAAAACGAAACTCGCATGCCCTCCTCATGCCAAAAACTTCCCAGGTTCACGTACTAGTTAAAGAAGCACCACATGCTCCAAAATCTCCTCGGGCGATGCTCTTTCTTCTAAGACAATTGAGGAAGTTCTTTATATCTGTACAATGTAATTTTAGTGTCTTTCTAGGAGTGAAATGTGAGACAGAGTCCAACAATAAATCACATCCCTGTTTAGAGCGGGCGTCTGGCACGACTGGCCGGCTTCAGCTCCCCAGACCACCACCTCCTCTTCCACCGCCGCCGCCTCCTCCTCCTCCTCCTCCTCTCCTCTCATGCTCTCCATCCCTCATGCCTGTTAAAGGCTTGTCCTGCAGGGCCTGGATGCACTTGTGTGGTACAACAACAGAGAAACCGCCCAAAGCTCTTAACAGCTCTTCCTCTCCACTTCCTCCCTCCCTCCATCTCCACTGCTACCACCACCACCAGCTCCTCTCTCCCTCTCCACTCTGCTCTGTCTTTCCCAGCTGCACCGGCGAGCTGTTCCGTATGAACTGCTGCCAGCTGAAAGCCTGCTACTCCTGTGAGATTGCTATTACTCAGTGCAAGCAGGGCTCTGCGTAGCCAAAGGGCTGCTCTCCGAGCTGTAGATCTCCATGTTGTGACTTGTCAACACGGGAAAAATCGTTACCAAGGCTGAGGCACTTCCATTCCACACAGAGGGGGTCTGATTGAGACCAGGCAGACAGGCAGGTACTGTACTGAAGGTATTAGGATGACTACTGTTACCTGATTTTGTGCTGCAGAGGATTCTCTGTTCAGAGCAGGCACTTTGAAGTTATTAGATAACAAACATCTGAAGAAAAAAAAACCTACATGTCTGCTTCAGTTACTGATACTGAATTAAGTAACTCATAATCAGATACCGAGCAAAAAAAAAAAAAAAAATCAGAGGGTTTTTTCTGAGTCAACATTTCAAAAGTTGACCAATTCAGTTTTTTTATGCTGCAATTTGAACTAGACTGTGGTGTCGAGTACCAGGATTTGCTTTTTAGAGATGCCAGCAGACAACCGATGAATCACAAACTGCAAAAGAACAAGCATCTGAATGTTTCTTCATCGTCGCTAGTAAACGCAGGACTGTGTGAAAGCTTTTGCTCCCTGCGCTGAAAATACCTCAGGGTGGGTATAAATATGTTAATTTCTTTAGCATTGATCAGAATGAGATCAGTGTTTACTGTTTAAATGATGTATGCATGTACAAAATTGACAACATAAATGTTTTCCATCAGGCAAAAGTTGATAAAAGAACAAATAAACTAAAACCGAAAGAATCTGACTGAGCATTCGACTTTTGTTTGACAGTCTTTGATAACTGGTGCTACGAACCCCTTTCAGTTGATAGGATTAATATAATATTCAACAATCAAATACATATATTAAAATATTCAAAGCATTACTTTTCTTTAAATAAAGATGCACAGTTTTTAGCAGTTTTATTGCTTTGCCATTAAATAAGTGAGTCACTTAAAAAGTTTGGAAGAGCTACTTTGGACTTTCGGGGCACAACTAGCCTCTCACATGCACATGTAAACACTATCAGCTCTTCTGCTGAATACTAAATTATTAAGCACTCAGGTCTCCCTCCAGTGACCTCAAACATTTTCTAATCAAGAAAATTTGTGGTTTAAGAGACAAGATAAGAGCAACAATTTAAGGGTTTAGCAGCAGCAAAATTCCACGGTGTCCTACGGCTCTCAGGTGAGGCTTACACATGTTTTCAGTGCAGAGAGAAGACAGAGACATGGGCTGTAATTCTGACTAAAATCCATGCATTTATTTGTGTTCATTTTGAATACATAAAATGAGTGAAAAACGGGTGAAAATTTGGGGGAATTCTGCTGTGAAACTGATAAAAAACAAATTCAATGAGCCTTAATCTTGCAGTTAAAATTAAAATAAATGTACATTTCCATTATTGTCAATAAGTACTAAGTAAGTAAGAACAATATGTCATTAGTAAACTTAAGTACAACGCCATGCACACATGCAGGACCATTACGCAAGGATCTTTGACCGTATGTTTAAATATAATGCTGCGAGCGACTGATGATGATCCCATATTCACAACAATAAACATGTCCGTTTTTGGCAGCCTGAGCGCCACGGACATAAGGACTCGCACCCCAGTCGACACGCTCGGGTCATGCCACCACACAAGCTAGCGCGCTCGATGTTGCGATTTGCAGATGCTGGCTCGAGGTTTGGACTGATAGCTCTGGCTTCTCATTTACTTTTTCTACACTGTTCACATGTGAAAGATGTGCTGGGCTGCTTTGACTAGCATAGCTTAGCTAACAGCTAAACAACTAGCTTTTCTGCCAAGACAGAGACGACACTGATTCACCTCACAGGCCTGACTGAGGCGAACGCCCTGCACAGAACAGGGCCCCCCCCCCCCCCCCGCAGAAACTACACCCTGAAACAACACAACTGTGAAACTTATTGCCCTGAGTCCTGATATATACAAGTGAAGCTGAAGCTTGATTAATAAATATTCAGTCATCATCTTTAAGCTGAGGGTCGATTTTCAGTTTCAGGTATTAGCCTGGTCCTGTGGTGACACTGTGATGTGCTACGTGAAATAAAGGCGCACACAAGTTCAAATGGATCATTCAACAGCACCATGAAACAAGTTATTTTGAGAATATTCCTTTATCACGTAATTCTAGAGTAACACACAGACCCACAGAGAACTTTGACTCTTAGAAAACAATTATTTTTACGTTGTATTAACCCTGAATCTCATCAGACATGATAGTCTAAAGCAGCCAATAAGGTTAACATTTCTGTATAAGATCCACAACCTGAGGCTCAGCCACGTCTTTTAAACCAGGACAATCAGACCTTACCCAACTGTTTATTCACAGTCTCGGTTTTCATTTACGTTCAAGCTAAAACACAAAAGACAGAGTTCAGTTTGAATATGAGCGTTCGCTGCGAGCAGGTTTCTGCGCTCTCTGTGACAGTGCATGGTGAGGGAGGCACCCACCACCTTTCCCCTGCCCTTTAATTCATTTCTAAGCTAAAGCCTGTGCATCATTATTCGCTTGAGCTCCACTCGCCCGACACCGCCGGAGCACCCAAGCCCCATCAACTTGAAGGGGGGGGTGGGGGAGTGGCAGTGGTGGTGAGGTGGGGGATTCTTGGCAGAAAATTCCCCACAAATTTTATGCCAAGAGAGAAATGGAAACCTCCTCTCATTTTCCTTTCCCCTTAAACCAATGTTTTCAAGCCCCGGCCCCACCAAGGTCATTATAATCATAGCGAGTGGAAGGGAGCCAGTGACCCGCCATTACAGTAAGGTAGAGAGCCACCCAGTCAGTCGGCCATTGGCTGATGAAGAGGAGCAGAAATCTATCCAGAAATGTTAAAAATCCGGAGATAGCCCGGAGCAGAACTCAAGTGTTCCTCCCCAAACACTTACAGCGATAGAGACTCGCAGTCAGTCTGTTTCTTTAACGTGGACGATCAATCACGAGCTGAGAAATGTTGTTCAATCTACTGACAACACCGCCTATAACATGCACAGTTTGACACAAAGTATTAAGCCTTGCTCCTACTAGCCTAACGTCATTTTAGAAATCACAAAGTCTCACGCACATAGTGAGCATTTTCACTAACCCACAACTTTTAAGAGTGAGTAATAAGGCAGCGAAATTACACAAACAATAACACGCTGCAAGGTCATAAAGAATGGCAGTTTTCATTGTGGCACCAAAGGTCATGTTTACTTGTCAGAGTGAAGGCGCCATACTGTACAGTGACCTCCATAGCCGGCTTATGTACCCACAGACGCGCGCACACACACACACACAGACAGACACAAACACACAGGGGTTGCGTGTTCACTTTCACATGTGCGTGCCGTGCACACACACTTAAAGAATAGTCTCCTCTTGGAGCTGTGACACAGACAATAGGACAGTGCACAGCCCATATATCTGGGTCTGTGCTAAGATAAAGCACCTCCAGCATTAAAGCCAGTGTATTAGCGTGCCCTTTTTCACCACAGATGAAGAGATTTGAAGCTCGATATTGTGCTCGCTTGTTGGCTGGCACACCACCAGGGTGTTGTTGGCTGAATAATGAAAACACACAGACTGACAGCGAATGGCATGAGGTGACACTTCCATTCTAGAGTGGGAAGATCCAAAACAAAGCGCAAAAAGCTTCTGACAAATTCATACTTTTCGGTGACAGTTTGTTGACTGAGGAGGGAAACAACTCCTAAATCAAGAAAAAAAATAAAAAAAAGGCTTTCATTTAAACCCAGGAAGACAGCAGTGCTCCAGCACGGTGCCTACACAGGAGCACTTCATTTCAGATTCAACGGGAAGAGTGTTTTTGTTGCAGACTAATTACAAAGCTTAATTGAAAGGTTGAGTTGGGCTAACTATGGTCCTCTTGGCCAAAAGATGGAAAATACTGGACTTCATGTTTGACTGATCCAGACTATATGATGATGACAGTGTGTGAAATACAGCTTTCACACATAAACTGTGCACCTAAAGTTGCCTAAAATCAGGACGCTTTAGTCAACACAACCTCCTAATTGCTGGATCTTACAATTACTTTGCTCAGCAGTTCTCAATCTGTTAAATGACTTTTTTTTTAATCATAAACTGCTTTAGCCGACTGGCTATTTTACATCTGAAACTAACAAAGCATGCCCTTAAATATTCTAATCATTATAAAGCAGGATTGGTTTCCTAGGAGTGAAATCTAAAGGGTACATTTGGTTGTTGAAATGGCCAATCAATTGCTATTTCCTGGGTGGGCACCCACAGTAGCTGCTAAAACACCATTTTACGTCTGCTACACAAAAACGTGAAATCTATTTCAATTTTGCTATATTTTGAGACGAGTGACTCACGTCACAAAAATATTCAAAAGCTATTAATATACGTGTCCCTGTTAACAGGATGACATGTCACAAAATCCTACACAGTGAGTCACTCCAATCACCCAGGACAGGACACTTTTTTCCTCATTTGGAAGGAAAACGCACAACTTATTAAAGTATCAATGGGCCGCACTGTACGCCACAATGTGTTCTTAATCTAATTATAGACAAACAGCCTGGAAACGGTTTTACAGACGTCTTTTTAAATGAAGTAGGCGAATGTCACGAACGAAGAAGGGACATTCAAGGGGAAGGCTGCTTGTTTCAGGTGCTGAAATGACAAACTGCTGCTAAAACTAATGCGATTCATGATTTAAACCGCACACTTTATTCACTTCACGAGACGCAGATTCTGGTTAACGATGGGGAAAACGCGTTCGTTGGGCAGGCTCCCTAAAAGAAGGCTCGCCGTGCAGTCGGTGAAAAGGCTGCAATGGGGTTATATTTGGTTATATATCATGACCCTGTTCTGTGCAGTCCAACCGTGGGGCTTACACAGCCCTTATGCAGCATATCAGGGAGGGCTCACTGTCCAAATATCCCCCCGTCACTCAGTCACACACAGATCCAGTCACTCACCAGTCAGCCTGTGCCTCCAGCCAACCGCTGCAATTTCCCAAGTTCAAGCCTAGGTCAAACAACTGAGCAGCAGATCAGCCAATATTACCACTAAAACTAATCAAAAGATGTGTGTGAAGCCACAGGAATGACTCCGATTTGAGTTCACGTGTCAGAAATGTGGGACTGTGTCAGGTGCAGGGGCTCGTTCACACCTCGGAGCCCTCTGACACGAGAGGGAAACTGTAAGGCAGCTAACTGGGTGCACGAGACAACTTAAAGCGGCCTTTCTGATGGCGGCTGCCTCTGCTGAACAGCTGGCACGCTCTGACATTTAAGAAACGAAGAAGAAAGTGTCATAAGATAAATGCGCCCGGCCGCCGTTGATTTAAAGATGAATCACTCAATTATTCATTACATTTGCATCCCAGTGTGACTAATTGAGCTGTTTGCTTGCGCATGTATTGAGAAGAAATGATCAAGAGCAAAATTTAAAAAAAAAAATGTCACTCTGGGATAATTCTTTTAATAATGGTTGTCATTGCCCACCACCATCTGAGCAATCCTCTAGTGGTCGGAGTGTGTTATCGCAGCTTTTCATTATCTGGACTGATAAAGGCACAATACGAACATCCAAGATACAGAGGGTCAAACGCACAAAAGTAAAGCGACCTCCTACCAAAATTAACTCCCCGGGAATGACAGCAGGCTTCTGCTGCGGCGAAGCGACGTTCGGGGCGATGTGGCGGAGCACCGCTGCCGTTCCCCCGTCTCTAACCGCGTTATTGATCGGAGTCTGTCTGCAATGAATGGCTGCAAAGGGAAGGGGGGGAAAACCCTGAACTTCAGGTGACCGACCATGGCTCTGACACAGCCTGCACGCAGACAGGGAGGGGTAGAGGAAGAAAAAAAAATACACTGGCTCGGTTTAAAAAAAAAAAGAAGAAGAAAAGAAAGAAAACAGCATTTCCACACTTTTTAAAGTCGACGACAAACAAGCGCGAACAAATTCGGTTCCGCGATTCGGGGAGCAAAACTGCGAGGCGAAAGTTCGCCGTTTATCGCCGCGGAAATGAAGTTTACCGAGCGTTGCTAGATAGCGCTGTAGCTAACTAGGAACACCAGGGTACGGGTAGCCAGACTCTGGCTCGTCTGATCCGACTGACCCTTCATTTTATTGCGGCCAGACTCCCAGATCCTCCCCCTTTCTACCCGAAAAGCGACCTAGCAGAGGCGAGCACATTACCGAAAAGGCTCCGCCGTTATCCCTCGCACACAACCGACACATACGCCAACTGACCGCAACCTTTAGCGGAATCGGACCTTTATCGATTACACTCTTTAATAAAAGCCACGTATCATTTATCCACTCACTGCCGTGCTAACGTTACCCATCGCCAACAACATGGCTGCCTCGCTCGGACCTAAAAAGGGAGAAATAACCTACGCCGAGTCTTTTGTCTGTTTCACCTCTTTAACCCTAAACTACTGCGCAAAACACACGGAGAGCCGTTAAAATTGAACAAATCGAGCGAAGGACTTACGCGAAGGCAGGCGCTTGGGTTGCTCCTGCTTCCTCCTTGGCATTTTCCCCCGTTTTTAATCACATTCTCGTCCTTGTTTGGGGATAAGAAGAAAAAAGGTTTTTCCCATTGAGACTGGAGGCGCCAGTGATGGCAGGGACTTGGTCGTGCACCTGGCTTTGCTCGGTTTAAAGTGTATTGTTGGGGAACGGGAGCACAGGCGGAGGAGGTGCCGCTGTTGTTGTTGCCGTGTCTTGACTATGGCTGCTCTCGGTGCAAGTGTGTCTCCGAGCCCCTAACTAACACTAATGCAGGGATCAAAGGGCAGCAACAGCAGAGCAGACGCGCACGCACGCACACTCACACTCACACTCACACACACACATACACATTCACACGCTCTCTCTCGCTCACACGCGCGCGCGCACACACACACACTCAAACACGCTCTTGCGCGCACGCACACATTCGAGGAGCTCGCCCCCGAGAGCGGCGTACGGACAAGGTGCCCCCAAGCTTTCAGGGTGTATTGCTGGAAAGGGAACGTGTTTGAAACGGCAAAGAGGGTGCAATTCAGCGCGGGGGGGAGCACGCGGATGGAGGAGAATTTAATCTAATCTCCCGCAAAACGTGAAATAAAATAATAACAGTGTGTGGCGATTTATGCGAATGATGCAAACATGAACGCCACATGTCAATTTAGACCCCATGACATGCGTAAAGCAGAGGAACGGTGCACGTGAATTTTGCTTGCTTTGGCAAAAACCGACTATAATTCAATCTGTATTGTAATTAAAAATAACTATCCCATGTGCAGCATGTTAGAATAAAAAAAAATGAATGTGAATATTAGTGGTAAATATTGACTGGAGGACTTAGTTTACACATTAATTTTGCAAATGCATGCATTAAATATGATTAAATAATAATACTTTGGACTTTTCAGTATATTAGTATAAGTAGTAATTTACATTCTGGGTGTTTATATACTCAAAGAGAGAGACATTTCAAGCCTTTTGGGTATTTTGCTCACTCTTTCCTATGAAAAGTTTCTACCATTTCAACATAATTTGTAAACTATACAAAAGTTGCATGAAGAAAAACAACAAGCTGGATTAGTTTATAGCAATAAACATCATCATCATCATCAAACATGCTATATTTTAATTTGGTGTATTTTTGTTATCACCTCCCCCAACCCCGTCTCCTCACACACAGGCTTCATACATGTCACGCTGCTAATTTAAAAACTGCCTGCTGAGTTATACCTAAAATCTGTCTATTAATAGAACAGCAGGGAAAAAGGTACATTGTGTGGGAACCAGTACTAAATCAGGTGGGGGCAATAACAGGTGTCAGTGTCAGAAAAATGTCCAACAATTATCCAACCCAATGTAGTCATCTCCTCATCAAAGTTGAGAGACCAAAACTGGCCAGAGCTGAATCCTCCTCCCTCTCAGCTGGGTGTTGGGGCTTTTTCACAGCGCAGGCTGTCCCCCACTCCCTGCTGTTGGACTCCTCCAGGCTGCGTTCTGTTGGCCTGCCGCGTTCTTTCACACCTCGGCCGTGTGTGAGGAGAGCTGTGTCTTCATCCCTCCATCCTTCCATCCTCCAGTCCTCCTCCTGCCATGCCTTCCACCCACCCCCAGCGGAGGCGCAGGAGGCTCGTTACCGTGGCAATTAGTGAAAAGCCCAAATTAGCCCTCTTGGCTGTCCACAGGTGACAAAGACACTTTGCATTTCTGCTAATTAGGAAACAGAACAACATGATTAAATGGGGCCTATCAGGAGGAGAGTGGACAAACATGCTCCACAAATAGAAAAGAGTTATATATTATTGCATCTCCTGCATGAAATGATTAAGACATCCCATTAGGTTTTTCATTTGTGGAGGGGATAATGTGGGGTTGCAATACTGAATATTATAATAGTTTACATTACAATTTTAATGGACTTATTGTGTGCAGACAGCTGTGTTTCTCACCTGCGCCTGCAGATGGACAGTTTATGGACACGCGTTCTGACCAAAGAGTGAATATTCTGCTGCGAGGAAAAGGTTAAATTCATTCTGGTTCCTGCCTTTCTTGCAAAATGTCTATATTTTTGTAGACGTCACAAAATTTGCATATGGCAAGACGTCTAGACGATTTCTCAAACTACCTCAGGGAAAAATACTCTGTTTAAACACTCAGATACTGAGTTACTGTAGTTCTGCTGGTGAGACATTTAACTGTGACAAAGTGTTTGTACTACAAATATGTGATTTTATGCCACATAAAAAGTAAGTTGTACAAGACGGAAAAGGTGACTTTGAGAGCATGTAGAGGTTTGGTCCGGATCAGTTCCCATGTATGCAGCGCAGTGCAAACAGCACGGCTCTGGTTTGTACGTCTTGATGAAAGCAAAAATTAAAGTATTTATTCGGTGGGTTTCAAGATTTCTGAGCGTTACGTCCATGCTTAACAATTTTGTATGAATAATCCTCAAGAAGCTGAAGTTTTTCTTTAAGCTTTTCATGCTGGATGAGTCAGTCATCTTGCTCTGTGTATCCACCCTTTGCTTATTACACCACGTTTGTGGTAATTAATTATAGCAAACTCCAAGTAATATCAGCCTCAATTAAGCAGGCTGACTTATTCCAGACATTAATCAGTGCAATCAATGTAAAACTTCTGCATCTGGTTCAATAACAGAAATATAAGCTATTTCCACGACTCCTGTTTGTCTTGGTGGTGTTTTTGTTCCCAGTCGAGTTTGGTCACCATGGGGAGGTCACAGCCTGTTCTCTGACCCCGACAATGCCAGGCAGCTGAGGTAATGCTGGCAACAGTACAGCCTGCTGATAGTAGCCATGGCAACAGTGACACGACCTCACTCAGGGTTGAACCTAAAGGTCGTTCCTCGTTGCTACGGGGACGAGCGCTCCAGCTATATTATCAGTGACAGCTCTCAAATGTCCCGGCTGGAACATACAGTATGCGTTATTCGCTAATGCAAAAAGGGTTTTCACCGAATCGCCCGTGAATGCAACGACACAATAAGTGCTGAGGTGCAGAGGATACTCGAGGTCAATTAGAATTGTTTTGTTTCACTTCCCAATAACTGGTGCAGGTTCCCTGCTTTGAAAACAGCTCATATTGTCAGTTGGTATTATTACTACTTATTAAAATGGTTCCCTATAGCGGCACAACACTTACTGGGGGCTAAATGAGTTTCAGGTGCTTCAGTGGAGGATGGAGCAGACTGGAGAGAAATGAGCTAACTTGCTTGTGTGCCTTGGGGGCAAAGTGAACATCCTCCAGTTTCTTCTCCTTCCCTGCGTCTCTTTTTTCCTCCTCTCCTCCATCCTCTCGGGCCCTGTCCTGTGTGGGCAAGGCTGCTCGGGCTAACGCTAGGCTCGGCCAGTCAGATGTTGCCCTGGGGTAAACAGAAACATCTGTCCCCTGCCCAGCCGTGACTGTCGCCGAGTGATAAATCCTGGGGTGGCTTGTGCCAGCGCTGTCCGGCGTGCCACCTGTCCCCCTCCTACACAATATCCCCAACCCATCCCCTACACTCACACACACACACACACACACACTTCACCCTATTTGCACTCGTCCGCCTTCATCCTGACAGTGTGACAGAAGCAGGTGGTTCACTCCCTTTTTGCCCTCTGGCCTTCTATGCTCTCGTCCTCGGTTGGCACATTTATGCAGGGAGCGAGAAGGGTTGTCGCCTCGAGCAAATACCAACAGAGAGATCCCTGCACCAGGTTATTCAGCGGTGGTCCGCAGGAACTCAGAAGCCTATCGCACTCGTTTCCTTTAATCAGGCATAAAGTCTGCAGATCAGATAAACTAAGATTCACAAAGGTCAACAAAACGCTAAGAGAAAAAAACATCAGGAAGACTTTAGAGGATACGACTTGCTTCTCGCTTGTTTAAGTATTTTCATGCTACAACCCATCTGACCGTCTTGTAAAATCATCCGTGAGAGAAAAGCATGCACACATACAGTATATTAATTCTCTTTCTGCCACCTCTTACTCTCCTGCTACCACTTCCTCTCTGCTCTACGACTTTTACTAGTGTGACAGAGGCAGGTGGCCAACTTCCTGCCCTTTGACCTTCAACAGTTTCCCTGCAGTAAGGAGACAGTGCAAACACACACATGCACACACACACACACACTTCCACACACACACACACTCAGAGGAGGAGCCTAGGTTGCCCTGGGTGAATTGGGGCAGAGGTCTTGCAAAAAAGGCCCTGGAGGGAAGTGAAGGTCCTTCGACTCAGGGACAAGAGTTATTTTAGCAGCGCTGAACCCGACAGGCTGAATGATCATCCCAGCGGCGCCGACACCTCGGTGCATGTGCATCATCTGAAAGAAAGAGACGCACGGTTTAAAATGCTGCCCCGGCTAACTAAAAACTGACTAACAACTGAAAGGAATCAGCGAGCCGATCGGTGACACACCACTTGCAAGAACAGTTCTAAAAACAATGTGCTCTTTTATGATTTCAAGCAGTTCGCATCCAGTACATTTTTCACAGAGAGTCACAAAGCACTAGGACAATAAGAGTGTCTGCCACCTGCCTCCAAATCCCTTTTTTATTCCAGAGGCTTGGTGAGCAAAAATAATTACAAAAAGTGTTACGAACAGCTATTCATTTGTCCACCTCTCTGCCCTTGGCTGGATGACTATCTTTTCCCTTTACAATATGTCTGAATTTATCTCGCAAAAGGCCGGTGATAAATTCTTTTCACCATTTGAAATTATATCAAACGAAAGAGCAGTTCAACACTCAAACATGTTCTTTTGAGCCGCGCCGCTTTAGGCTTGCGTGCGTCTGTGTGCGAGATTTGCATGTTTGTTTTATGCGTCTATGTGTGTGTAAGAGGACCCCTGCTGATTAATGTCACTTCATATTGTAATGGAGCGTGCTGAACATGTTCCGATATCTGTAATGCGTTACCGGTCTCAGCTTGATTTTACTGCCATGGTCTAATAGGATATTGCTACGATCACAATTTGGATTAACTTCCATATCACTGCCGTTAAACCAAGTGAGGTTTGTGTGTGTGTGTGTGTGTGTGCGCGCACAAACGGTAGAGAAGTGGGGATGTTTATCAGGGTGGGCTGCTCTGGTCGATTAATTTCACATTCAGCACCTCCTTCATAATGTGTCTCTTCTATTTGTCACCACAATAGTTTTCATTATGAACAGTTACAGCTGCTGTTTTTCCTCTCATTGATGCTGCGCTGAGGGAGGAAACATCTTTGACCCTTTGTAAAATAAGGCACTGCTGTCTGAATTTGCTACGGGGGATACTGCGCTGGCAAGTGCTCTCTCTCTCTTATGATTGGCTTGCATCTGATGCACGCACACACTCGTGCGCGCACACACACAGGTATAACGAACCCTCGTAAAGAGGTCTGGCATGCTTTTGTACGAACATTTTGTTGTCAGCAGGGAGCGGGGAACTCTATGCAGAGGAGGCTGCCCTTGCTCTGTGAGTCCTTTGTCTCCCTACATCCCCAAGCTCCACCTCTCTCTCAGCCAGCCCTCCAATGGGAGAGCCTTCAGGTGTTGACCTTATCGGGTGGAGGTCAAAGCCAGGTCAGGGATCTGTTGCTAGGCTACCATCAGATAAGTGGCTAGGGTAGGCAGCAGTGGGTAGCTCTGTCATTCAGGGCTTGTCATGTAATCTTGTTCATTTGCAGACAATTGTTTGGACGTCAGAAAGGCTATCTGGCCCATACTGTTGTAATGAAACACATTAAAATATTAAAACCGGCCATGCTGAGCATTGGCAGCTCCACTTGGCACATGCTTCTTTTTTACAGTCATGCCAACTGTCAGGCAGTAACATGAGCCCCTTAAATACGCTTGTGTGGTTGGCTGTGTTGAAATTTCAGAGTTGTAGAGGATAGGAGGGTATTTATTTGGGTTTTTTATTTTGTCCTGCATCATTTGATTTGTTGTACAAAATAAAGATATGTTGATATGCCCAGATTACCACAACGTGATTCAACAGTAGTTATACATGGTCTTTTCATGGATAATAATATCTGTGAGCATTTTTATGAGGCATAACTGATTCATGTGTTACACAGATTTAATTCCATTGAAAAGCTGTACCGATACTCAGTGTAACATGCTAATGTTTAGAATTAAACTAATAAAACCTTGTATTAAAACTTAATTTCAGCAAAATGATTTATGTAATCAGAGATCTTTAAAAAAACCTTGACATCTTGATTGGGAAAGAACAGCTACTCATATCCATCTGTATATATGTATGTATTTTCCCTGCAAATACTGTACATAAATAAATGGAAAAATTCATTCATGACTCATTTGGGGGTACAGGTGGGAAGGCATCTTGCTGTTTGCTAACCTACAACCTTTAAATAGAGTATAAAGAGTGCTACAGCAGTCTGTTGGAAGAGAGAGAGGGGACGGGGGGGGAGGGAGAGAGAAAGGCAAAGAGAAAAAGAGAGAGATAGTTGTTGCATCTTCACACAAACATGGTCTGTTCTCCCACTCTGCCATTCCACCACCTGGACCGAGCTATGTGGGAGAAAGCGCCACGCAGTGATGAACGACACCAAACAGGACCATTTCTGTTCACACCGCGGGTCATACGGAGTACGACGGGTTGACACGGCATCTGTGTCATATCACGGGTTCCTCCTCGGTGACACCTGCATTTTGTCAATGTCAGCCACTGCGGCCGTTCAGGTTAACCGGCGGGGCTGGGAGGAAGCGGCCTTCGGGGGGCCGCGCGAGGAGAGGAGACCTCAGACAGTTAGACATAAAGAGACCTAGATAAGGCACGTGGCAATTTATCCACGCCAGTCCTTGTACTGTAGCTCCAACATGGGATCTCGTCTGTTAGATTGGCGCATTGTGAAAAGAGGTTCTCAGTGTCTGGGCGCTTGCCAGCTGACATTCCACGGAGACAAATTGAGAGAGAGGCTCCGGCAGATTTATCGGGCCATTGGCTCGCCTCAGGAATTCTCTTGTAACATGGCACTCCTGTGAAAGGGATAAAGAAATTAGTGTAAAACAGCCCCCACACCCCCTCTCCCGCAGCACCCGTTTGGATATCCAGCACTACTTGTAACCCTCCCCCCCCCCAACCGCCAGAACACACATCTATACGCTTCCTTATTTTATATAAACGTGGATGGATGCAAGATGGATGGGTCTGAGCTTCACTCCTTTTATTTCTATGAATATTCAAGAGGGTGGGCAAGAGAACGGTGCTGTATTCTGGCTGTTGAGTCACAGGTCCTCAGTGGCAGGAAGCACTGCTGGTCAAATGACAGAGAGAGAGAGAGACAGAGAGACATAGAGAGAGAGAAAGAGAGAGAGATGCGTGTGTGTGTGTGTGTGTGTGTGTGTGTGTGTGTGTGTGTGTGTGGGATTTGAAAGGAACTGCTCCTGGCTGTCTTGGATATTTATTCCTTTCTAAAGCAATGAGGTGTTTGGAGAAAGAAACCAGTTATGTTCTTAATGCTACAGTGAGAGCAGAGAGCATTCTCTCGCACTCGGCCAAACAGATTACGGTCCGCGAATGTGAGAACACGTTTCCACCTTCTGACCTTCTGTCGATCAATAGAGAAATTTGATTGACTTTTCTCGAGCCGTCTGGAGAACAAGCTCATTCAAACGTACCGCGTGTGTTCTATTAAAAGATTCATACAGCCATACATTATATACATCATAAACTAATGAGGATTAATTATTAATTGCTGATATAAGCATCCCTGCTGGAAATTCACTTCCTGGTTTTGCATACAATAGAGCCCTAATGCCACCCCCCCATATCATCTGTCAGCATCTAGAGGTTATCTGCCAAGTTGATGAACAGAGAGATTGGCTATGAAACACAAGGTGTGACAGTATTGCAATATGTTATAGTATGCAGGCAGAGCTCATCAGGAAAGAGAGGACGAGCGGCTTTGTTCCAAATGTCACGATGCATATTTATGGGCGCAGTGGAGTGGCTCCCTGTATAAGCACCATTCACCATCTATCAAGCTAAAACACTACAGTGTCTCTTTGACAACTTGGTAGGATAGTGTTGTGTGACAAAGTGATCAAACTGGGCGATCTGCTCATGGCTTGAGCCAAATTTTCTTGTGAAATTGACTGTCATTTTGACAGCCAAGACAATAAAGCATGCTGAGGTTAACAAAATGTAATTACTAGTTACTGTGCACATAATTATTTTTTTTATGACAGGATGCTTTGAGGCAAACTTGTCCACACAGGCTTGTCACATTGTTTAAAATTGTTTATTTTAAGGATTATATAAGGCTCTTTTTCCGTCCTTAATGTGACAAAAAGGAGCACTGGATGTGGGGCTTTAAAAGACATTCCCTCCTCGCCTCAGATTGAGATACTGAAGGGAAGTGAGAGGGGATAAGGTGACACGGGAGGGTGTCAGACAGAGAGACAGAGAGACAGCCGGATACAAGCAGAGCCCTCAGCATAAGCTCCACTGAGCTCCCTTTCCACTAAGGAGGATCTCAGGAGAGTTGTGTGCTAGCTGGCTGCGCCTGGGCCATATAGCAGAGGACGGGCAGTCTGACTGTCTGTCTGTGGTGCCACTCCTTGGGGATAGAACATGGCTCCAGGGCTGTAGCTGATTTGAGATGGTCCCAGGACTAACCCCTGGGGGACACCAACCAGGCAGAATTGGCTCTCTGAACCTCCCTTTTCAGGCTTTTGCAAGCAGTGGAGCTCGGCGGCTGTGGAGAGACGGTACAAGAGGAGTGCTTTCATCTCGACTGTGTGCAGCTCAGTGGATTTCCTCCAAATTACAGGGAGTGATTACATCCCACCTCGCCCGCCTCGCGCCACCCCCTTCTCTCAGCATGGGGCCCCCAGGCAACCAACCGCTGTCAACTGTCAGCGCTCACAGCTGAGTCATTAAGTGGAAGTTGAGCGATGTGTCATTGGCAAGGAAATAATAAGGAGCAGAACCCAAAGCACAGCGACACTCGTTGCACCTTGTGGGTAATTTACTGCTGGTTATAAATTGTCATTCTTGTACAGAATGCTATGACGAAGGCATTCAGACCTCTTATAGGGGATGTAGTGTATAGTGGATGGATGTGGAGGTCTGACCACCTGTTTTCGCTGCTGTACAGTCAAATGTATGGAGGGCCCGCATGGGAGGACTCACAAATGCTTTGAACAAGTCAGACATTTAAAACAACCCTCGGTGCTGCAAGAGCAGCAGATCCAAGCATCAAGCAACGCAGCTGAGGTTTCCCCTTTTTGACAGAAGAAAGGTTTCCCATCTCTTCCAAGCTATTACCTCCACATAGAGTCGGGGATTACATAGAAGCAAGAACAGGGACACTCTGTCTACCAATATGTTTTTTTTATCTGAAAACTCCCCCAAGCTTTTCCATTATCTTCTCCATATCAAGGATGACCTGAAGAGAAAACCTGGCTTCAGAAGGGTCAATGCAGTCTAGACTTTCTCCTCATCCTCCACAGCCGACCCCCACCTGCACCCCCATCCTGCATATTGCTTTAGTATACAAGAGGAATGTGCCCCCTCCTTATTCCCACTCACCTCCAGCCCCTTCCTCCTTTGGTCCAGTCCCCTATTTCCCACCTACAATAGCATCTCCCGTCACCATAATCTTTCTATTTCACTGGCCCGCCCCTCGGGGTTAAGGGGTCTGGAGATGGAGACAGGATTTGTCTCTCAATTGACAGCACTGCTGCTGTGCTTTCTGGCTGACCACCCTCATACCGGGTGGTCCGAGCGTTTTTCAAGAGAAGTCAGCCACTGTATGTCCAGACATCGATGTTTTAGATGATTTTTAATGAAGTTTAAGAAATGTAGACGAGCCAGACTGAGGAAAAACAGCTGCAAATAAGTGATTGATTATATTAATAATTTGACCATTTATGAGCAATAAAATATCATATAAGTACTGACTATATGATATTTATATGATATTTTATTATAATAATGCTGCTGATAAACCTAATATTTACACTGCTTACACTACAAATACAAATATTATATATATATATATATATATATATAAAATTCTCTGTGGGTTTGTCGCTACAAGCGACACAACAAGCGAGTATAACAACTTTAAATTGCAAATTAAGGTAAAGACAGTGAAAACAAAAACTGGCATAAAAATGAATTGAATTACAAACAACACATAAAATGTACTGTTGATAACTAGAACAAAATCCTAATGCATCAAGGCAGAAAAAATACCTGAAGCAACTGGACACCAAACAGGAAAATTGTGATCTGAGTATAGCAAACATCTTAATAGAGTGGCTGTAAACTGGTCTTCAGAGGAAATTAATTAGAATTCAAGAAAATTAGCTTAATTACCAGTGACAACCTTCAATAATATATTTTAAATACTGACCATCAACTATCAGATTGACCTACAAGCGGCAACAACAAAGTCTACTGATGCTTATGTGTTGAACAGCTATTACAGGGTATGTAAAAAACGGCTTGGCATTTTAGAGGTGTGCACTCCCACGCACTTTAATTCTAAATGTATAGGCTGCAGAATGTGCGGCTACCATTGACATGTAATCCGTGGGATGTGACGTTCATGATGATTTCAGACCACAGTGTCAATGCTTACAATTAACCCCTATTTCAGCTGAATTGTTATTGTTGAATTTCCTGCAGGTTACCAGAAAGACACACTTATCTCAGGGCCCCTGGATGCCACGGTTTCGACGTCCGTAATTGCCCAGTTCAAGTTCTCGTTGCCTGCCCGGCTGCCCGGCTGCATATTACGATATGTGCATCAAATGCCAGTGAACAGGTAGCCTTAATCATAAGTTTTATTTCAACCGCAAACTTTATGACGTGGAAAAAAAATATCGCATTATTATTACATTATTGGTTTTATTGTATTAAGCAATCAAATTATGGGTAGTTACACTTGGTGCATTCAGGGACAGAACTGCATAATGAGTGTGCCACATTTCAAATAGCAAAAAGCCACTTTCTATTACGACTAAGGCCATGTATTGTATGATAACAAAGGACAAGTGAATGTAAGAGCACAGAGGTCATTTTTGAAGGCAACAGAAATAAACTGTGGGGTTTTTTCTTTCCAAAAAATTCCTTCAAAGCATGCAACAACGAAGGGAACAGGGGACAAGGGGAAAAAAAACCTTCATTGAATATTCATTAACCGGTGCCTAGGTGTATACATGGCTCTTAACTACTCTTGTTTATGACTTAAGGACTTGTAGTACTGACCTTAGTTTAACACAGCAGCAGATACCAAATTAACCTCTAGCCTCCACAGGGCTAGCCATGCCCTGCTAACAAGCAACCTGTCTAGACACACAAGAAGTACTTTATGATTCCACCTCTCACAATCCCTCTCTCTCTCTCTTTCTCTGTCTCTCTTCCTCGCTCTCTCAACCTCTCTGTCTCTGTTAACATGTACTGGCACATCCTCCCTCCCTCTACCCTCTTCTATCTTTCACCTCACCATTTCATCCCTATTTCCCCCCTACACCATTTTTCATGTACCTCCCAAGCTGCGCAGTGTTTGGGTCATGCACCCAGCAACCAGAGTTTTATCAGATGGTAGACTTTCTCTTATCCTTCACAACATGGCCTGGCTGTAGCAGAATAAAATAATGAAAAGATCTGTAACCTCGAGGATGATTAATTTAAATTGTGCTCACAAAAAATAAGAGGACTAAAGCTATAATACATTAGGAAATGTTACTCAATACATTTCAAAGCAGACATTGTTTTGATAATATTAAAAATGATGGAATATAAATATATAAAGAGCAATATGGTTGTAAGGCAGGTTTTAAATATTTTATACACCATACAAGTATTTAAGTATATAATAAGTAAATAGGCACAATTGCCTACAACACAACACTGTTGTAGCATTATTATAATGAATTATGTTAAAGGAATTAGAATAACAAAACTATGCTACAAATGTGAAATAATATGCCTCTCTATATTAAAGTTGGGCCAAACAGTTGGAAAAAAGACAAATATTGAGGCATTTTCAATAGTTTTACGACAGATATATAATTTATACTCATATCATCAATGCCTTTCTTTCCTTTTCCCCAAACAAAATACTTTGTGTTAATCAACTAATAAATTTTTTGCCTAATTGTTGCAGCTCTACTGAACACAGTCTGCACATGGATTGCCCTCCTTATTTACTGGCAGTCCAGACCTGAAGCCAGTAGTGTACATCTGATGGCCAGCTGTCCAGCAGCAACCAGTTTCAGGACTGTGAAAGTTTGTTCATGTCTATGGTGGCTGTACTGTAAAAATGATGCATGCAGTTAACACAGTAGCAATTTGGCCCATATTGCCTACTTTTATTGCCTATTTTAATTTCATTTTGGTTTTGGTTGTTGTTGTTAGACTTGAAAATTTGTTTTTGAAGTCGTGAATTTGTATTTTGATATGATTTCAAACAAACTGCAACTAAAAATATCTTGCTGTGGTCATGATCTCTTGAGATAACTTTAGGAAAATAGAAAATATGAAACATATACTTCAAAATTATGGTAGCTGTTTCGAACAATATGACCATTTGGAGCAGGGTTTATAGTGCAGTCACATGCACGTCAGGATCAGACTTCCTATACTATTAATATTTGTAATACTTGGGAATCAAATACCTAATTTAACATGATCTTATCTTCATTTTAAGTAGAAACACGGTGATACAACATAATCTGCATTTATGCAACTGTGTTATAAACTGGCGACTTGTTGACTAAAAATGTTCACAGTGAAACATGTCATGTTGTCAAACCACAAACTATCTGCAGTGTTTTCACCTCTCTGAACTGTTTTGCTGGCTAACCTTCAGATGGATGTCACTCTCCTCAATTGCGCCACTGCGCTCGTTAGGTTTTTGTCCTCACTCAGGCGCCGTAACGCTCACGCCTCTGATTGGTCAATCTGCGGTCCATGCCTAATACGATCGTCTGGACGACGTCCACGGGTAAGTGAAATGCTACAAACATGTAGCCACTGATAACAAATATAAAACGCAAAGTTGCGCATGTACAGTGCAGTCTACTTCGATTCTAACAAATGTGTACAATGTACTCACGAGGACAGCGACCCTGCCACACCTCTCAGTGCCAGCATATTCATCGAAGACTTGGCAGCTAGCCGGCTAGCCACACTAATTAGCTTGCGGCTAACGCTACTTGTCCACACGGTGTTAAGATACGCTAGTATTTGGTCAAATTATCAACGTTACTACGTGTTGCTGCACACAATACTTATTGTAAAGAAACTCCTACCGTTAGACTACGAGTAAACGCTATTAAGCACGAGTTTGCTAGCTGATATTATGCTAGCTGGCGAATGTGATGCTAATGTGGCTAGTTGGGGTAAACTGCGAGCACGATATGTATTGTTTATCTTCAACCCTTTCAGATCACAGTCAAGATGAGTCTGAGAAAACAAACCCCCAGCGACTTTCTGAAGCAGATTATCGGGAGACCTGTGGTCGTCAAACTGAACTCCGGTGTGGATTACAGAGGTAATGCAAGTGGCATATTTCCCTGTTTACTTTACGTGATTTGAAAATGTATGATCTGTTACATGTATATTTGTGGTCTATCCACAGGTGTCCTGGCCTGCCTGGATGGTTACATGAACATTGCCATTGAGCAGACTGAAGAGTATGTCAATGGGCAGCTCAAGAACAAGTACGGAGATGCTTTTCTCAGAGGGAACAATGGTAAGAGTCCCAATTTAGAAATATATTTCAAATTTTGGCACCTCCAGACTTGAGGTGGGACACGGCTCGGTACATGTGTCCAAAAAGTTAGTCACACACAACCCGAGATGAGTGACTCTTGTTATGGTAGTGTTCTGAATAGGTTTAGAAGTAATCAGGTTATTCGGGAGGTTTTGTTGTGTACAACAGAACAGGAGGGAAAGTTACCTGCAATATTGTGTCGGCTTGCAGAAACGGGACAATCATATCATATCATCCAAGTGTAACGGTTGAATATTACCTGGCTTTTTACTCAGTCTACAAACAACATTCTACTAAATTAAGAACACCTATTATTTGATCTTTTATTTCTCTTACTACAAAGAGGCCCAAAACATTGATGCACATGTGGGGATAAAGCTATTCCATGAAGTGTGTTAGATAGAAATGAAAAAAAAAAAAAAAAAATCAATCATCAGACATACACTAACGGTGTATATAATGTTCCCTGAGAGTCTGAACTATCCCTTCAAGTTTTTTGAAACAGGCTTTGAGAGCAATATTGATTATGTGGGAAGCTTAAAGCATCCAGCATTAGGAGCTCTCCTCCTTGTTTCTTTTTTTTTCTGTTTGTCTACTGTCAATCTTTGATGAATAAAGGAATAAGTGTTTCATAAGTTCACCATAACAGTCAAAACTTTTGCTTTAACAATTTGTGTTTTTAACTTTAGTCCATATCTTCATCTGTCTATCTAGATATTCCTTACACCAGCCGTTTATTGTATTTACTGTGTGATTCCCTCTCGAATGTGAGTCATGCTGGCCAGTGGAGTTGTCGGTGTGATAGAAGGCCCAACAGCCAAAGAGTTGGGGCTATTTTAGTCAAAACCAGCAGGATGATAAAAGTAGATTTACATATAAGTAACAACTGGTTTACCTGGCTGCTTGTCTATACAGTCTGCAGCCTTACACCTCTACCCCGAATGACCCCTGCAAGGCAATTCTTTTTCAGAATGAGATCAGCGTCAGTGGGTCAGTGTTTCCCACAGAGGATTTATTTGTGGTCTACCATGGGAAGCGAAGGGTGGTGACTGCAAACAGCATTGAGCACCAAGAATCAGCTGTAAAGAACATTGTTTTCATAAGCCAACTATTAAATTTCACATGAATGCACCATTGCGGCAGATATTTTTTTTTTTTTTTTGCTGAGGTCTGTTGTATTTAGTAACATCAAATATTTGGGGACTAATCAGACTTTTATTGCTCGTTTCCGTGTTCTGCTTTTTACTCATCACTTGACACCAAATCCCTTCAGTGTTTTATAACTTACATTTTAGGTTTTATATTCTCAGCAATTTTTTACGGAGTTATTGGTCTCAAAGAGCATCCTTTATCTCTGGAATCGCACATAAAAAAACAAGATCAATGTGATTGTGATTGGTCTCAGCATGTTCTTATGTTGCTCATTAAAACTACAGATTTTCATGTCTTCTCCTCTTTATTTTCCTCTCTCCACAGTTCTGTACATTAGCACCCAGAAGAGGAAAGTGTAGAGAAGATCATTCTGTTTCATTTTTATTTTCCTATGTTTGACGTGGCAGTGGACAACTGCCTGATGTTTTTTTCTTATGTAAAGTCTGAAGTCCTGAAGAATGATTGTTTTTGTAAAAGTGGAATAAGTAAATAAATCCCCAGTTTTGATTTATGTCTGATTTGGTGAATATTTTTTACATATTTTGGTGTAAACATCACAAGGGAAATAATAGAAACTGTTTCTTTGTCTGTTCTCACTTGTCTATGTAAATGTAGGGTTTGAAGTTACGGTATAACTTCAACAAGCCTAATTTTGAAAAAAGATTAGCCATTCTTGTGAGGAGTTGTAGTTCATATTGTAATATCTTGTGATTTAATTCTTGAATATTTCAGGCTTCTCCACCGCCAGTGGGATTGTAGCAGTGGAATAAAGATGGGCATTTTTTGGCTAAATCACTCACTTAGAGTTTATCCCTGGAGCAAGCGAATCTACCACAGTTTTACCACTAGGCTTAAAAAGGATTAGAACATAATTTTGTAATTTGTCAGTACTAATGTGCTAATTTTGTAATTGATCTTGATACGACTTGCCTGCAGAAACCCATTACTGAATGGCCTGTGTACAAATGTACTCATCATTCTGCATTTAAGTTCCAAGTAATCTGAAGAACGGCTGTTTGTATAGTTCAAAATAAAACTATTCAAGTAATGTTTCACATAAAAACAACAATTTCTGGTTGAATTGTCTAGTTTCAAATATCTTTAACTTCTCTTTAGCTTGCTTATTCTCTGTTGAACATGAGTAGTGTTACCTAAAGTATTTATGCCGCTTTACATAATGACTCCATGGATAACTTTGCACTGATGGAGTGTTTCCTTCAGCAGTAATGTACCAGCATCTGAACTTTGCTGGCATCCAGTGGAGTAAATCATGGAAGCTAAGACTGCATAATGGAGCACCCATGCATACAAAAGTAACTTGTTGCTTGTTTTAATGCAGTCGTATGGAGCAATTCAGTATGTACCTGTGCACGAATATTCAGGCCATTTAGATATCCATTACTGAATGACAGAAAAAGAATGTGACTGCAGGACCAGTCTATAAATGGTGCCACCTGCAGGCTACGTCAGGCTGTATTAACATGTAAACAGATCTGTCAGATCGACCCCCCGCTGCCCTCTGCAGCAGACTTCCATGTTTTAATGCTTTTAAATGTCTCAGAACACAGCTTACCTTTTGTCGTCTGTGACTGCACATAGATGCTCTTTGTTCACATGTCGGGTTTGGATCGCCTCTGCTGTCTCCACAGACTGCTGCCCTGTGAAAACCAACGCAGCAGCATATGCAAGGAATTGGAAGTTTATTCCATTTCAGTGTGGCCTGTGGTAATTTAGCAAATGAGTTCAAAAGTGGCATCACCTCATTACGCTAAGATAAGAACGCAATAAATATATGATTCATTAGGCTCTTAATGAGAATGCTGTAGTGAGGAGGGGAATTCTTTTCCTTCCAAGGGTGGATTTTTGAGAGCCTTGTTTTCCAACCTGTACATGCGCACTCTGGCCCCTGGAAGGAGACAAAAGGCTGCCAAGGTCAGGCCCGACTTGAGAATGAAGGACGCGTTATTGATCAAACTCTGCCGAGCTGCAGCTGTGGAGAGGGAATGTTGGGGGGGATTGAGCTGCAACACAGACACACACACGCACAGGCTGACATAGGCACTGAGTGATGTGTACACAGAAACGCATTGTACACAGTGCAACACACAAAGAATCATTATGGCACCTAGTGAGGGTTAGTACAGGCAAATATTTACCTACTGGAATCATAACTGAGCCGCTGGCTGTGTGGCCTCACAGGGAACCCAATTAATACCATTCACACAAATGACCTATGCGCTTAAAGAAAAAAAAAAAAACCCAAAAAACGCTGAACTGATGCAGTCGCATTCATTGTCCATGTCCTTGTCAACATCAGGAGTATTGATTTTAGCCTCACAAACCCACATTTTTCCTACTGGATCACTGTGTTAATGATAACAATGAACAAGGAAAAGGAACCCTCTTTTTATTTCATGTAGTTTGCTTCATGGTGCCTTTTCTCCTCCTGTGGCGTAGTTTGTTTAGGGCACCGGCCCCCACCCCCGCCTGTCACCCCATCAAAGCAGACCGGCTCAGGGGCTGGCGGAGGATGCTGCAGTGGCTCAGCGTTGACGTATGGAGGTGAGTGATGGAGGGGAGAGGACAAAGGAGGATAGAATAGGTGACAGCCTTGTTATGTAGGAGAAAAGGCAACGGGGAGACTCAAGTCTTACAGCACCACCAGCTGCCAGAGCTACAAAACTACAGTGGAGCACCAGGAGGGAGGGAGGGAAAGTGGAGTATGACTTTGACCCTGACTGATCACTGCAGCATGACTGTCTAGCCTTTTCACAAGGGATCAAAGGCTGACAAGGACAACGTGAAAATCAGTGGGGTTTTTTTTTTTAATGTTTGGATGTACCATGTTCTTATTTGGACAAGGACAAATTTCTGTCTTTTTCTATGCAAAACTATTCAGCGTGGATCTTTTCATATGAATGGTTTTGCCAGAGAGTCTACTACACACCCAGAACATTGAATCATTTTTTTTTTCATCCTGTTGCACACATTCAGCGGCATCAAGGTGAATCACCACATGGCAAACGTATGTATCGTGTGTGTGTGTGTGTGGAGGAAATAATGCGAATGTGTGGAGGTAGATAAAAATATCAAAAACACTTTAAATGCAGCAAAAAAAGCATCAGAAGTTACAGCCTCATAACTCATCATTTGGCTCTGACTTGAGTTATTAAAGCGGAATGAGTGAAACAAAGAATTGCACCCGCCGCCTGTATGTATGGATGTAGCAACATTTCGCTTTTGCATGTGTGGAGGCACCTCCCTCCTCTCGGCGCATTGGGATCCACGCCGTCCTGTGTGAACTTGACCGGCTCTGACCTCCGCCTGACAGCCTGTCATGTGTTTAGGATGTAAATGATGGCGGTGACCTCCCACACTGTGTCTCGGCTCTCACATTCCACCGGCTGGGTCAGAGGTCCTGTTAGGTTAGCGCAGGATAAACAAACACCTTAGAAACAGCGTAACAAAGGCAGACTGATGTCCAAAACAGCTGCTGCCGATTCATAAACTCGACGCTCCTTGTTTGTCTGTTAATCAGCAATGACGATCCCCCTCAAAATACACCAGGCCGAAGTGTGTGTTAGTGCGCGTTACTGGTGTTTGGATCCAGAAGGTTCCCTGCTCCACTTCCTTGTCTTTCAGCAACCTAAATCCAAGTTCAACTTTGATGGTTGTTTTGATCCTAATTGAGTGTGAGGGCCTGTGCGAGCCTGCGCTGCTCTGCAACCCCTAGGCTCTTATTTTAGCCCAGAGGACAGTCAACTCTGGCCGGCAGAAGAAGCTATTCCCAGCATGGACATGGGCTTGTGTGATTCATCTTGTCTGCAAATGGCAGCATGATGCAGATGGTAAGGTTAAGGGAGCATACGTAGGTATCCTTCAGGAGGCCGGAGAGCTGCACCGTTGCACTCGCAGAGCATTCAGGTGTTGCGCAGGCTCTAACGCTATGAACAGCAACAGACCTACAGACAACAGCCAGGAAAAGTCCTGCATGGTACAGTAATGTGGTCCACGTGAGCCCTTGAACCTTGACCCCCAAAAGGCTCTCCAGCTGTCCCACAACAACAGAGTCTATTTTGGAAACACACTTGCTTGGAATCTCTTGCTAGATGATAACCATATTGTATTATTGACTATGACCTGACCCACTTACACCACAATAAGCTGGATGGATGGCTGTGAATACAAAACACATCTACTCAGCTGAACAAAAGCTGCTTTGTTGACTGTATGCTCTGCGTTACCGAGACGTCTTAACGGAGTTTTTCGTACTTGTTGCGACAGAAAGTGGTGAGGCTCCAGGGGTGAGGCCAAGTGTGGCATCCTTCATCAACTTCTGTTTCACAAAATGAAAAAAAACAGCTATTTCTAAATGGGCATAGAGGAATAATACTTTAATACTTAACACTTCGAGCTTTAGACTCGACTCTGCTCTGGTATTTGACTTACTCAACTCTTAAAGCCTAAAAACCTGCTGTTAATTGCTGCTCTGCATGCATGCATCAGCAGATGTATGTGGTCAGAGCTGCTCCTTCGTGTCGCCTGCATGGCTAAACTCTTGTTTAGTCGTTGTCGCTGTCTTTATGGCGTCCCGTTATCTTTGTTATGTACATTTTATCACTTTATAGGTTCGAAAACACCTCGCCACTGGACTGCGGTTGAAAATCAGCCGGCTGGTTAACACTGGAACATTCACAGAAGTGTTGATTAATGCGTGATCATCTGCTGATGGCGATCACGTGATGATCGAGACGCTCCAGAATGACTCCTGAATGGACCTTGAGGTGAGGATGTTTTGCCGACTGCTGGTTCCAAGGTTAAAAATAAAACTCATATTTTGAGCGAACATGGTTGTGAAAGGGCTCGGAAAAAAAAATGGAAATTTTAATAACTACTAATTAACTACAAACAACTGAGCAAACTCCTGCCGTGAGAAGAGCTACTAAACTGACCTTGAGGTGAGGTTCCTTTGTCAAATTCAGGTCTCAGTTTTTGACCTGGTAAACACCCTGAACAATAAGACAGGAATGGCAAGGCCAGGCAGGCAGTGCAGAGGCATAAAGCTTGACTATTTCATTATTTTGCCTATTCACTGAGAAGACTATATGTCAGCTTTATAGAAAACACTCCTAGCACGGCTGTGAAAGCAAAAAAACAAAACAAAATAAAGAAGCCGTAATCATTTGACTAGTCAGTATTCAGAGTTCTGAAAGACTCGCTTGCAATTTGCTTTGGAGAGATTAAAAATCTGATTTGGATTTGTCCCAAAAGACTTAAAAATATCTTAAACTAGTAAGTCAGTTATTTGGAGAACAGGCTTCATAATGTCTTAATGTCCTGAAGTTCAATTCAAAAACTTTCTTAACCTGAAAGACAAATGTACATGTGACAAGTACTCCCATTAAAAAAAGCTTCTGTTAAAATGTAATAATTCTGCTGGAAAATCTACATATACGAAATACCCCGTAGCATAAAATTTAAGCTAAGCTCATTGAATGGCCGTCTTGGGGCCTTATCTGACGAAATAGCATATTTAAAAATGAGGTCATCAGTGCTTGTGAGCAATAATTAGTGAAAATGAAGTAAACAGCCTGTGTCAAAGAGCCATTTTCAATCGCCTTTTTGCTTCAGAATGGCTATTGTTTGTCAGCCAAGTCTCACCACTATGCACATGAGATTTGCATGAAATACAAACTAACCCTGCACTCAGGCAATTAGCCTCCATTACACTGGCGTTCCAATTGCCAATTTGTCTGCCATGCAAGGTAATCCGGAGTGTTGCTGGCAAGCACCCAAAATGGTAATAATGGTATTGCAAGAGTCTTTTGTTGTTGTTTCCTCTCGGACTAACGGCCACAGGCGGCTGGTGTGTCACTGGATGAAATGTTGAGGAAGTGGAAATGTTTGCACGCCCGTCAGGAGTCAAGACATGAACCTTTGCCCTCCAATGCAAATTTTTGGCTGCAGTTTTTTTTAGGATTTGGTCTTCCTCTGTGTTACTGAGTTTTGCTCTTATGTCTTGTGCTGTTATTGTGTTTTTTGGTTTTGTTCTGACTGTAAGAAATAAGCAGTACTTCTCGTTTCCAAGGCTGAAAAACTGGATTAGCTCCTTGCATTGGTTTTTATGAGGAACAAACACAGAAGATGCTATAATCAATATGATAATATATAAATTATAAAAATTATTAACATAATTAGTGGAGTTCCCCTCAGCTCCACATTTCTACTGTTTTGGTTGACTCTCACGGCTCTCATCGGTCTCAGTTAGCGACTAGCTGGTGAACACAGTGGAGCGTTTAGCAGCTAAAACGGCAGATATCCAGAGATGGTTAAGGGCAAAACATGATGAAGAGGAGAGTGAATATTGGACTTTAAGTCACCAGATGGCCAGATACACATCTCCAAATGAACGCTAACGCCGCTCCGCTTAGGTTAAATAAGCTGCTGTCTGTTAACGAGATCGCCCTATCAACTTAAAAGGTGATAATATGTCAGTGTTTTGTTTACAGTCCGTCCAAAATAATCAATCAAAGGTTCATACTGGTTTATTACAACTTGGATCTAACTTTTATAGTTTTGGTTATCATTTCTGTTGGTTAGGATAACACCGTGTTCCCCCAAGTTAATCGCTGAAATCTGGGAACGTAGCATCATTGCTAAACGAGGTTCATTTATATGGAAACTGTTGTACATTCATTACAGATTACTGAGCCACTTGGCTGAAGTCATGCTCACAATGTTCCCGTGCAAAGAGGAATCATTACCGACACTTTGGTTGTGGCTTAATTTCGGGTTAAACTCTTAAAAGTGGTTCAAACCTTCTGGCTTTTCTACACCCTGACTGATGGGCTCGAGTTTTGTGGCCTGTCAGACTTCGCTGTGTGTTCTGATGTCAGCCGTTATGTCTTATTATAACCAATAGAATGATCAGAACTATGGAAATAAGACCCAAGATGCTCTAAACTGGAATTTTCCTTTAATGTTTCTTCTTTGACAGCCTATAATGTAAGTCTGTCACACCGTCCTTTCATTGACAGCCACTCGGCTCTTCCCACGCTGTAGAACTCGCTCCCAGTTGCTTTGTAGATGGGTTGACTGGAAAGCCTTTGTGTGCGTCCACAGTTGTGGCGAGAAGCGCAGCGCTTTGACTCGCTGCACTCCGAGTGGCCGTGATATTGCTCAAGGGTAAAGCCAGACAGAAGAGTTATGACTTCAGCCCATCTCCGGCCATCAGGGAGGTCATAAGGAGGCTACAGTCACACAGACACACACACACACACACACTAAGCTACCTAAGCTATCACAAACACACACATGCACCAATGCGCACACTTGCATACTGGACTTGGGCCAGCAGCAGAGTCAGGGCACTGTCATAAACACAGTTACAGCCTTTTAGTCTTGGGCCTGAGCTCAGCCTCTCTCCTCTCTGTTTATATATATATATATATATATACACACACACACACACACACACACACACACACACAAAGTTTTTGCATTTTCACATCAAGATACGATTTCCCGTACAGCAGGAACAAGAGGCCAATAAATTCAATGTGACACTCCCCAGGTTAGCCACCGGTGCTTTTTACGTGGGCGTGTCACTTTGAGAGTTTTAACGACCGCCATGGTGACTGGAGACAGACGCACACACACACACACCTCCAGCAGAAGGCGCTGGTATGATTGGAGGAGCAGCTTTTATTGTGAATACACACATAAAGGTGAAGCTGGGAGAGGAGACGTCTGATGGACTTTTATGAAGCACCAAAAGTGAAGGGGCACTGCTTTTACCTGTGCATACAAATTGAAACTTAAAACACATGTTTGCATCCCACACACACATACACACACACATATATAGGTTATTATGTAAGAGAAGCTTGTATAACCTTCAGTTCAATGTCTAAGGTGATGTTTTGGATATTTGCATGTTATCTGGGCCGCCACCCGTCCCCTGGCTGCTGTACTGTATTGCTCTAAGATGTGTTTTCTGCCTTTTCAAGACATTTCTAAACCCCTTGTGCCCTCTTGTGGCAGATCTCGGTGGTGATTTCGCTCACAGCGAGCCACCCGGCCCTCTTGTTCCTTATTTTAATTGACCTGGATTTGTTCCTTTGCTTTGCTGTAATGAAAAAGCGAGAGGTGCCTCGAGACTGAAAATCCTGTCAGCTTCGCCCTGCAGCAATTCCCACACCCCAAAACTGGGTCCCCTTTACAAGATCTACTGTTTGAAGCTGAGCAGAAATAAAAAATTTAAAAGACCTGGGTGCTTCAATGCCTCGCAATGAATAATTAAGAAATATGCATTTCCAGATAATGGAGAAGGGAATTTTAATACATTTGGATGTAAATTCATAGAAGAAACACTTTGGCATATATTTGTGTGGGACTTGTACATGACTTTGTCTTGTATTCTTATTTCTCTGTGTAAAGAGACGGTGAAATATTCATCCAGCGTTTCACACTGACTTAGCCTTTATGTTAAACATAGAGAATGAGCAGGATCACTTTTTAAAAAACAGAGACCCGTACAAATGGGACACGCGCTCATTTGGGTCCTGCGCTAAAAGAATATGATACGACCACCAAGCTGATACATATACATATTAATGCCGTCTGCGTCGGCTTCTCAGTGTGCGGCTGCGAGTCTCATATTATCAATACGAGGAAATCAATAATCTACATTATGAACAAGGTCATTCAATCAGAACATGTTGGATTAAACTTTAAGAAGAAATTAAACTTGTTTCAGAAAAAAATCAAACTGTAATTAATGGATTATAAATAATTTCATAGATACAGAGTCCTTCTATGAATATATAAAATACTACATAAATATACAAAATACTGCATATATGTGACATTAAACACAATCATCGCTGCAGTAAAAAGATGAAGCTTCTCTTTTTTAATGACTGAAATCCTGCTGTCCGACTAAAGTTTCTCTTGTTACCTGTGTAAGAATTATGGGGCTAAAAATGTGTAAATCTGAACACTTTAGTCAGTCATAGCCGTCACCACCTCCATCTGACAGAGTTATACCAGACCACATAAAAAGCATATTTGAGGATGAATTCTCCCTCGCTGCTCCTTTGGCTTTTTTCTTCCTGTTGTCATCTCGGCACAGTTATGAATCATAGACCACGGGCCTGTTTGATTTTACTCTTGATGACTCATCAGAGGTTTAGCTCTTCACATTAAAGCCTGGTGACAATTTTATGACCTCCATACTGGGAGAGGAGTGAATAAGTTGTGCCGCGCTACAACAGAAACCTCTCTGTCTTCATAACTCATCTCCTGTGATGGCAGAGCTGGATTGAATCATCTTTGCTTGGGGCTGGTGGCAGAAAGCCTGGTAAGGCTGGGGCTGAGGTGTGTGTGTGTGTGTGTGTGTGTGTGTGCGTGCTATTTGTTGTGTGTTCGAGCGAGCGTTCGTCCTAATTAAGCATCAGCAGCTTCTTGGACCGGGGGGAGGCAAGACTTCACAGCCATTAAATCAGGACAATGCTTTTTGTGTCACTGGCGCTGGCGTGAGTTGCCCTGCTTCCCCTCCCTCTCCTTGCATCTCCTCTCTCTCCTTACCCTCCCACCTCCTCCTCAGCCTCCGTCACTCTCGCAGCTGCCATGCGGCCCAGGGCTCCAAAAATAAATGATGGCTTCCCAAGTGCATGGTCAAGGCCAGGCAAGTTGGCAGGGCCAGGGCTCCTTTGAGAGCTGCGGCAGTGACTTCACGCTGGGATGCCCTCTACTGGAGAACCGTGTGAACTGCAACTACACTTCAGGAGGCACAGACATGCACACGGGGTGGACAAAATAATAGAAATACCGTTGAATGCAATGCAGTCCAATACAACACAAACAACAACTGCTTTACTGTTGAATCTCTGATCTGATCAGTGTCAGCAAAATGTTATTTTTTTAGTAAGCTTATGCAATTTGTGTAATTTTGTTTGCATGTGTGTATTTATATGAGTATGCGTATATAATATGTATGTTGCATGTTACTCTCACTTATTTGCATATGACTGTTTTTTTGCTATGTAAATAAACTACAAACATCAAAAGCTTCACTATGAAGCTTACCTATGTTCATGTTATTGTGTCCACTCAGCTTTACAGCTTTGCAAACTGATACTCAGCCCTTCTTAACATGTCTTTTGGAGATAGACTGCATAATATAAAGGCTTAGACGCCGTGTGTCAGATCCCAGCAGATAAAGAAACAGAGTGTCTTATCTGACCCTTTCCTGTCCAGCTCAGAAGCTGGTTCTTCTGCAGCAATTTTTATCTTGACGAAAGCAAACTGGACGAGCGAAGACTTCGCTTCTCCTCTCTTCATCCAAAGTATCACTGGATGACAGGAGAGAGGAAGCGAGGGCACGGAAAAGTCAAAGTGGGTCAGTGGAGAGTATTCCTAATACAGGCTCAGGCTTAGTCACTCTCAGGAGTACTTAAGGTCAGCAAAGGACCCGTCTGCGTGTGGGAGATAGAGGAAGAGAGAGGACAGCCAAATCATTTGCACAACCGGACACACTCACAACATACGTGGCTCAAGACTAGAGCTGAAATGATTATTCCAACTGCTTTTCTCTCTTTAAATCTACTGGAAATTCATTATTAACAAGACATTTGAAGATATCATTTAATAGATCAAACAACTGACAGATGAATTGAGAAAGCTATCATCACGTTAATCAACAGTGAAAATGATTATTATTGCAGCCTTACATTATGCAACGGCATTTCTACACTGGGGATGCAAAACGAGGTCAACAAAATCACAGGAGCACTTTAAAATATAATAAAACGCAATACAACAACACGAGCTCAAAAGTGTTAAAAAAGTCTTTGCCACAGCCTCAGCATTCTTCTTGCACTGGTGCTGATACTGTACAGGTGTTCATATTATTCTGTCCACACACTGCATCCACGTTCGAGGGCAGCAAACCCATCAGACGCCGCGGCGACAGAACAAGATGACGAGCAGACGAACGCAAACATGAAAATAAAACTATGCAACAGAGAAATGTCACTCTTGTGTCAGAATAAGACAAAAACAAAAACCAGATCATGCACGTCAGCGGGTACACACACGCTCTCATGCAGCCTCATCCGCCCTCCATCAAAACTCAGCACACTGTGGCGGCTGTGCTGTAGAGTGGTTGAAGTGGCTCAGAGGCAAGTCCTTTGGTCTGGTATTAATTTTACATACTCTAAGAAGGCCATATATATCTTTTATCCATTTAATTAGTTCTGCTGTCTCTAAGTTGGTCAGATCTATTTTACACTCGACAGTATATGCTGGTCCAGTCAGTCATGGAATTCATCAAATATATGCATTGCATCTCTGAGGACTATTCAGGCTTTAATACATATTCAATGTGTGAGTTATTGTTGTCAAAGGCAGGCGCACTGAACTGCGGTTCAGAGAATTGAGAGCAATTTAAGTCACATTTCTGTGCAGCCCGTTATTGACTTTGGCATCAAACATTATGAATAATGGCTTTGTCTACTTAAATACAAATAACTGCTCACAGACGCAGACCAGTGCGAACAGCCTAAGGCACTTTAGCTTGAATACTTTCCGCAAAACAATTCAGGACATGTGTTGCTTGTGAAATGCAATCAAAACATGTCAATAGATGATTTATTCATTTTAACAAAATTTATACAAGTTTTATAGATGTTTTCCTTTCGCTGTTTTTTTGTGTGATGCTCCTCTGAACAGGAGAGTGGTGCACCAGTGGGTGGACTGGGCGTCCACTAGGGGTCAGGCTGACACAGAGCATTCAGCGCCTGCTGTGAGAGGTGAAGTGACTCCACACACGTCTGCACGCTGAGAAACACCGTGAGGCCAGATTACTACAGAAAAAACATGCCCATTAGTGACAGGAAATACTGTTCATTTTGATCAAAAAATAGATAATTAACAATAAAAGGCCACCCATTAACATTAGATTCATAAATCTATATATTTTATTTAATGTAGGAACTATTAAAAACTTTAGACATGTTTTGTAGAAATTATTGTTTCATAAAGAGAAATTCTATAAAGGCATGGAGACAAAAGAAATGTTTATGTTCAACATGAATATATTCAAGTTAAATCCCTGCATGACTGATTATGACTGTTTAAATAACACCGTGTTGCTCACCTATAAGCAGATCAGATGCAGATTAAATACAGTCTGTGCATCAGTACTGTGCCATTAGCATTACTATCCAGACATGACCTTAAGCTATATCTTATATCATGTTGCCCAATGTTATTTACAGTATGCTCTCTTTCTAACATCCCCCATGGCTATAATCACATATGCAAACCAAAGTAACACACAAAAAAAACATTATTAGTACAAATATCCTGCAAAATGTCAGTGTTACTGGTAAAAGTTTAGAACGAGCATTTGATTAAAGATAAAACTTACAGGTAAAAGCTGAAATTTTTAATTCAGAGATAAAATTTAAACTCCTGCAGCAATGCCATTTAAAATGTATGTTTTTTTTTAAAATAATATACCTCGTGTGAAATATACCTGTAATTTTAAAACTTAAGTATGAATCCTGTGAATCGATGAGGAACATTTCTACAACTCCACTTCTCCTACAATCAAGTCTGTAAAATTCTGTTGGTAAACTCACTGAGAAGTTCACCACGTCCGAGTCAAATGTGATGTTTGCTGCTTGTTTGAGACAGTATTTAAAATGCTCTCATGTTCCAGACAACAGAGAAAAATCAGTTTTTTTAAAATCTGAGACTGGACAAAAAAACCCCAAAAAGATGCACTGGAGAAAGTTTAGTTTGAGCAGCAACACAGTTCAGATTTCTCAGGGATTTTTTTCATCATGTAAAATGAATTTAGTCAGTCATTATATCACTGATGCAGCTGCCACAACAGGATGTTTTTTATTGGACGCTAATCAAACATAATCAAAAGATAGAACAGGCAAAAAAAATATTAGGTATATGAAGCAGAAGAGTTAATTAAAGAAGTAGAAGCAATTAAGCTTTCAGCACAAAAGAAACTGCATGAATGTCCCACCCTGTTCTGCTTATTTCTTCACGCTCTCACATGTTAGCAAACAAGAATTTGTGCGAGCTTGAAAGTGTTTCCTGTGTTGAAATACGTGTTGTGTATTGCAGGGTGCTAACGCGCAACGTAGTGGAGGGGGGGCAGCTCCAACATGGTGGAGTCTTTAACAAGCTGTCAGGGGCCATAACATTGTTCTCCTGCAACCGCTAACACAGCACGCCGGGCAGCTCCAGGTAGTGACACCCTGAGCGCACCTCTGCGGTTCTCACACACACACACACACACACACACACACACACACACACACAAAACTGTGTCTGTGCAGACTCCTGCTTGCATTCTCACTTCTGGCCCCATACACACCAGAGCGCCTAATAGGTGGCAGTGTTCTTGCTTAATGGAAGTGCAGAAAGAGTTCTGCTGCTGAGGTAGATAGGGCCCTCTGGGCAAAAACACATTAACCTATTTGGAGGGCGTGAATTCTAGATGGTGTTATTAGCAGAGAGTCTGAGCACCTTGAGCTGAGCTGCTCTAATACTCAGTGTGAGTTTGTGTTTGTATGTCAGAGAGAGAGAGGAGGTGAGAGGAAGAGAGAGAATTCTTGTTTCGGTCTCGGACCGGAGTGAAGGCCTCGGCGCGATCCGTCTCCGAGGTGTGAATCAGCAGGTCGGAGCAAAACCCGGACTTTATTAGCCCTTCTGCAGCTACACAACAAGTCAATGTAGCGCTGGGGGTGTGCACTAAAAAAAAGAAAAAAAAACAAAACTGGCCAAAAGAGCCAGCCGCTTGAGTTCTGGAAGAAAAACGGACCAAATCAGAAAGTTTGCAGTCAGCAACGACAGGTTACGTTGTCACGCACGTAAAAAAAAAAGCAATGAAATGACTTCACTGTCGCTGCCACAGCTACGCACTCAGTTTTACACTAAATGCTTTAAAAAAACGGGCCAATTACGCTTATGCCATCCACCAATTCCATCCAATTAGCCAATTAAGGCTAATTACAGTTTTAGCTTTGGCACAAGGGTTCTCATAATTAACCATTTATCAAATCTCCACCCTCTTTCTCCCCACAAGACACCCAGGCAGCAGAGCAGAGGAGGCTGCCTCCTGCTCCACCACAGTCCCAGGTCCACCCTGCCCCGCAGGGGAGTGGAGCCTACCTGGACCTCAGCCTGGATCAACTGATTACCTTGCTAGGGTTGTAAATGTATTTTTATTTAACCTCTTTCAACAGGATGTGTTAATTAAACATAGCGAAATAATTATTTTACACACCCGGGCAGCCTGGCTGCAGAGTGTACAGTATGAGCGGTGAGGTGACCACAGGGTCAGCAGGTTTCTAACCTGTCCCGTTCATCCTCGCGACCACACACACACTCTAACCCCTATTGTACCACTGCATTATCTGCTTTTAGTTAGATTCTCCGGTTTCACAGTGTAAGTGAATTTCGTCGAGTTGTGCATTATTAAAGGGCAGAAATTATTTATCTAATATTCATTATTTATATTTATACAAGGAGCTTGTCCGCAGGGAGCAGGTCTCATTTTCAGCCTCATATTTTGTAAACAGGCAGTCACAGAAGCGACAGTTCCTCTGATTTAAAGAGACAGGCCTGCTTATGGAGAATGATGGCTTCCTTGAATTCAAATGGAAAGGCGATCAATTTTTAATATTTCTTCATGCAGCATTTGCATTGACTCGTTCTCAGACTCTGCTGCCGCTCTGCCTTTCAAACGGACAACGAGGGCCGACAGGTGAGTCTGAGGAACGAGAAACGCCACCTGTGCTGCAGTCACCTGAACGCTGAACGCCGGCTCAGGCCGGAGAAGGATTCACTCAGCGAGAGCTCCCTTTGCTCCACGCTGACCCTTGAAACAACTACTGCTGAGTGATTAAATCAATTCACCCTGATGACAAACAGAACACGTATTCAGAGTTGTTCTTTGCTTTTGCAAAAAAGAGTTGTGGAAAACCACAGGCCACTTTCAGAAGCTCAGAAAGTGTCCACAAATATCCAGAAACCAACAGCCAAAAACTCAAATTCTGCCAAAGTTCTCTGCTGAGAAGTCGCTGGAGGCCTGCGCACGAGAAAAAGCAGCGTTTCGGCTGGTCGGGATCGTAGCATTCAGTATGCATCCTTCCATGTTAACAGAGCAGGCAGACTGAGGGGATGGCGAGGCTAGACAACCAAGTGCGTGTTTGTTAGCCCGAGTGTGTGTGCCCGCACCTCCACACCCGCCGTGTCTGAGTAGCTTAGTACGTACAAAATCGCTTTTCAAAGGGAATAATGTAGAACAACATCATGTCAACTTTAGGATATATTTATATATTTCTTTGGGCCGGCATTAATTTTAAAGCAGCGTTTTAAAGTTGAGGAAAAGGGAATGCCGCGCTCAAACCCGAGACGAAACCCGAGACACGGGGAGCAGTTATGCAAATGAGCGAAATAAATGTCAAAATGGCAGTGAAGAATTGATGAGGACAGAGAGCGCTTGTCTGGGTTGCGAGGGAAGTGGATGACTGAGAGGACAAGTGACGTTCATTTTCAAAGGAAAGTTTCACGCCGCTATCATGGCAGCCATTGTGACTCGGAGATAAATTTTAATGCCCCACTCTGACGATTCTGTGTCACTCTTCCTTTTCCTTTCTGTTTTTTTTTTTTTTTTGGTGGGTGAGTACCCATCGCCATCTCCTCTCCCCGTCTCGCTGCGATGACATCCGAACAGACACATGTGCATGTGGTGCGCCAGGACCCAGAAAGCCTGTGCGCATGGAAAAGAAAGATGGGGGGGGGGGGGGGGTCCACATAAATGATTCATCACAAATGTCTCTAATCCACTACTGCATTGTCAAGGAGATGTTATAAAGCACACATTGTAAATGGATTCTTCCCTCACTGACTTAAGTCATTTCTGCAGAGGGATGGGGGAGTGGAGCCGGGGCGACAGGGGGCATCCTTGTGTGGCACCAGACAAGTACATAGTGTGAGCAGATGAGCAGCACTCTCTGGGACTGCATTACTACCTGTCCCCAGTGCTCCACTGCCTGTGAGCCCGACTCTAATGTACAAGCCGGCCACATTCCCCTTGTCAAGGCCTTGACGTGCACGTCAAAAATTACCCAACCCAAAGTGACAGTCCCCTTTCTTCCCATCCCCCCCCCTCTCTGCAGCCCGGCCCGCTCTCCAAGCCGCTAGAAGAGTGCTTTGAAAGCCAAGACTGCCAATGCCACTCTACGGCGGCAGCCACTTTATTTATTCCTCACCGCAGGCGAGTGGAGGTAAAACAATATGGATGGCACTGTGGAAGCTCATAATATTAGCTTTGGCTGTGGGCACTCGGCCATAAATATCGCACCGCCTCGTGGAGAATATGATTGGAGCCACTTGAAGCATCAGGATTTTGAGCAAAGGTCTGAAAAAAAATTGGGTGAGCGGGGCGTCGCTACCTTTCTTTCATCTCTTATCAAATCACCCTTCAGCCGCTCCGTCCTCCGAGCGCAAAGTGACATAAGTCTCTCATGCTTTTAGTGGCACTTTGAAAAATAAGACCTCAGTGAAGCAAAAATAATCACTCTTTTCAACACTCCACTTCATCTGGCGATGCTCTTCACTCCTCCGTTCCACAGCCCCTTCAATCACATGTGATGATATTAAGTATTACTTATTTATTTCCTGTTGGAGAGGTGCAGAGGTTGAACGGAGAGAGGAAGCGACGGGAAGGCGAGCAGGGAACTCCGTCCCGCCACAAACACACACACACACACGCATGCACGCACACACACGCACACACACACACACACACACAAACACACACACACACAATCTGACACAGTTTGTACACCTCTGATCTCATGACACTGTGTGACTTTTACATTAGTGACGACGTGACATTTTATTTTATCTGACGTTCTTTTTAACCTCATCGTGGTAATTTGCGTGTGTGTGTGTGTGTCAGGAAGAGAGAGAGAGAAAAGGAATGTCATGTTTTGGTGCCTCATGTCTTTTATTACATGTTTCGTTTGAGGACAGATTACTTTTTGATTTATAATGTGGTTAAAAAACAGCAGCTGAGACGTGTATTGACTTGTGTTTTGACACACACACACACACACACACACACACACAGTGTTTCAGAGTACATCCTGCTGAACTTCCCCTTCCCTAAGGACATGTTCGTTAAGATAAGACAGAGACTGGATCAGGGACAGGGGACATGGACACCTCAGCCTGATCCAGAGCCAAAACTGCATTTTTTCTCCGATCAATAATTTTTGCGGCTTTGATCTCGTTTCTTTTCTGCTCTACATGCTATATCTCTATTAAGCACGAAGAAATAGGAGCAAACAGCCTGTTTGTTTTACAACATACCAACATAGAATAAAAGCTGAACTGCTACACATCATACAGGGAAAACAGGTCTGCCACAGTCTTTCTATTACACACATGTTTTTAGATGAATGGGAAAATGATCATTACTGTCACATATTCTTGCACTTATAACTTTTTCTCTTGAAGGACGAAAACTGAAACTTAGTGGTGGGCCACGGGCTAAAAGCAAACACCGATCATATAGTATTATATAGTATTGTGTTGTATTGTTAAGAGGCAAAATGGTACGAGGATCCCAGCTCCCTGGATTGACTGACCTGCTGTGCTCATATTATGAAAAAATAATTAATAATCAGGGATCCTAAATATTTAAGCAGCACATTTAGCTCAGAAAAAAAAAAGTGACTCAGGCAACTTAGGCCCACAGGCCTCACATTTGGCCACCTTTAGAGCCTACAGAACACGTGCTATAAGAGTTATTAAGGTTGCAGTTGCATATAGCTGTCCAAAAATATCTAATAAGATACTGGAAACAGAACCCGGATAAAAACTGGATAATTTAACACAGAGGCAAAAGACAGAAGAGGTTTAATAGGTTATATTAGACTCATAATTGTCTAGAAAATAACTTTTCATCCACAACTCCTTGTTTGCATTATATGCTATTTATAGTCCTTATTATTACTTTTCTTTTTGTTTATATGTTATCTTATGAATGGTAGAAAGGACAACATAATGTGGTGCAAATTACCCAGAGAGCGTGGAGACAGTGTTAAATGTGATTAATTCCCGTTAACACGACGAGTTCACTGCAGGTCAGCTGAATGTGAAAAAATGGAAAAACTGTATTTTCTATGCGGTTACTTAATTGCAGACTCTCTCAAATACGGAGGACGAAGTTTCCAATAATAAATCAATATTAATGTGGGTTTAAAGGATCTCTGTCAGTTTTTAAGACTTCTCTTCTGTCAAGGAAAAATTCTGTTTACAAACTCAACAAAACTAACAAAATGAAAACAAATGTCTCAGAGCTAATTAGTATGAAGCTCGTTAGAGCACCACAGCACCCTGAAGTGCTACCTTTGAATGCATCAGAGGGTTTTTGGATATATAGACAGCACTCTACTTTTTCATGTTGTCTAAACTTGGTGGGGGGAAAATTGAGAGCCACCTTGAATTTACAACGGACAGTTATTTCACTACAACCTGCTGCATCAATCTGACCACCTTCCACACAAGTTTATTGTGTGGGGAACTTTCAAAAAGTAGACGTACCATATTCATAAGCAGCAGTAGTTTGAGCTGAATTTAAAGTGGAAGCAAAGCAGAGAATGAGCATCGGGCCGTCCTCTCTTCCTGCTCTCTTGTATCCACTTCAGGGCACAGACAACACTCACATCTGAGCCGGGTCACTTAGGACCTCTGCCTCATCGCTTTGACTAAGTAACACAATCCTCTGCTCCTCTGTCTTTTCATCCCCACTTTCCCTCCTCTCATCTCGCCCTCCTGCACTCGCATCTGTGTGCATCTGCGTCCCCAACTGCTGCGCAATTAAAGAGAGATGAGCAGTGCTGTTAGTTTATAAAAAAAGGAGTGAAAAAACATAATGTAGTTTGTGTGTCACCGCCAATTTACTGCATGCTGAAACTTTAAAAGAGCCGATGAATAATTCGAGAGGAGTGCAAAGGGGAAGAAGGGTGGCGGTGGCGGTGGGACGGGTGGTAAAAGAAATGGATGCAACGTAGAAAAGAAGACAACAGGAGGGAGGGAGGGGGGAGAAGGTAGAGAAAATGACATTGTTATTCATCCGACTCTTTGTCACAAGTTGAGACTGAAAGACGCAAAACTTCAAGCACACGGCCTCCCGCGGGTGAGATACTGCAGTTCAAACAAAGTAAACAACTGTTTTACTCTGATGCACACTTTAGTCTTGCTGGAGGCTAAGTCGCCTTCCTGCTGCAGCTGGTATCGCGGCACACTTTGCCGGCAGGGGAGAGCGCGAAAATTGTCGCAGGGATCTCGCAGCATTCTCACCAAGTGCGGCACGCAGGAGACTCTGCCTTGTTGTTATTTACATGAAACACACAGGTTGGCTTTCATGTGCAGGGAGCTGCTCCGGAACAAAAGGAGCGTGAACGCAGAATGACAAAGTGGAGATACTCTGAGCTCACACCGAGGATGAGGATGTGCGTTTGGGAAGAACAGGAAGAACAGGGGCATTTGGCAAAAGTTTCCTCTTTTTTCCACCAACTTTAAGGCTGTTACATAAGTCAACACTGGAGCTCTGATGGTTATACATGTACAAAAACATGGATTTTGACAGAAGTTTCCCAAACCGGGTTCTCATTGTATTTTTTCTGACCAATGCTAAATTTGCAAGTGACATTACAGCCAGTGAAATTAATGGTTGCAGTTCGAGAACTCTTTCAAATCGCACTTTCAGTATAAAGATGATTTATTGTTGCCCTGAACTTTGACTAAATACGCTAAAGCTGGCAAATTGTGACTGAAAACAGGGACTGTCTGATCAAAGATTACTGTAAGTACATAAGAAATGTGTCCAGTTATTCAGTAGGGAGCCATGTTTGGATATTTTCAGTGCATTTCAGTGGGAAAGTTGCACATACTGATTGATACTCAAACACACTAAAAACACAAACAAGATCTTAACAGGATACAAAATGTCAGTTTGTAAAATAAAACACAACAGTATTGTCAAAAACACACAAAATAATGACTAAAATGGGTGCAGAAAAAAAAGAGCTAAACTGCCCTGAGCTGCAGCTGTTTAGCGAAACGATGAGGCTTTAATGTTTTACCTGGTCCAAGAGAGAATCCATCCCACAAGAGCACGAATCAAAGCTCCTGCTACAAGAAGAAGATTACACAGAAAACATGTGAGAGTTTGTGCAGCATGCAGGTTGTTTATCTGAATCATATCATCAAGTCTGAAGTCTGGAGGCGTAACCACCACTTATCCCTCTCTCAAATGTTGGATTTACTTAAAAAAAAAGAAGAAAAAGAAACAGAAAGCGTGCCCTCAGCCTTTCTACTGTAGCAATTTAACTTCTAACAGAAAGACGCAGAATGAGTGTGTGTGATCCACAAACAGCAGCAAGACAAACAAGGAAAAAAGCCAGCTTGTTTTAGAGGTGTACAGTCGCTGCTTGTTATAGTGGATGAGGGATTAAACAGATGGATGTGACGGGGGAACGTGAAGAAATGATAGAGAAATGATAAAACATGTGAGGAGCTGCATGTTATCTTCATGCTAATTATAGCTGTAATACAGCAGCCTTAATATACAGTGCAACACACACATGAGGATCTCATACAACAACAGTGCAAAGCATCACTGAAACTGCAAAAACAGACACACAGAAAAGAGAAGAAGGTGACAGAAAACATGCAAAAAACAGGGAAGCTGTTCTTGATCCTTTTGAACTGGAATCATGGCCAGATGTTAAACTCGTCACTGTCAAAAACATGCATCTCCAGATTTGGAAATTTGAATTTTTCAGATAAACTGAAGGATCGCAAAGCTGAGAGCTGATTTTCTCAACTCGTAAAAAGTGTTGGAGATGACAATGTCATAAAAAGCCACATTTGACCCCCGTTACTTAAACATGTACTGACTAACGTTCATTGCTTTCAGCAGCATCTCATGGTCTCAAGTGTCAACATGTGGAACCTCATTCATGAGATAACAAGATGCTGAAAGCTTCAAAAGCAAGTAAGTGAACCTTTAAGGTCAGATGGTTTGTGGCATTTACATGCATGCACTTATAGCGTGTTCAAAATGATGGCAAAAAGGTTTAATGCATGACATTAAATCACTTTTGTTTTAACAAAACCAGATCATCACTGTTGTGTGTGTGCATGTGTGTGTTTATATGCAAACCTGAAATTCCCATCAGTTTATTAATAATTATTCTAGAGATTATATATTTAGTAAGCCTAAAATATTTGTGCTTCGACCACATATGCAACACATACATGCAGGCTTCACACACATGCATCAGCTGAAATTATCCAGACGTTCGATAACAACGTGTGCACAATACCCAATTAAAACAAAATGCTCACAAACAGACAAACGTTACCACACACAACAAACCGGAGCATTGCTTTCTGTTCAAATGTACATACTAAATAAGATATGGGGGAAAATGAACCCATTTCCCCTCCTGTTACTTTTAAATGCAAATTGGGTCCTTCATTAAAATGTGTGGCTAAACTTCATTAGCAGCAGATATTGATTTTCGGGCTGCGACGATCTGATAGGCCCTATAGGCAAGTGAAGGTACAAAGGTTTGTCTAAATGCTAACTGGTAGTATGTGGCTCGGGGCTAGTTGGAGTTCTGGCTCTGAGAGCTATAGAACATCTGGAGAGGTAACATTTACATAAGCTTCTCTTTGTACATGGGAACCTTCATTAACATCACGCTGCTTTGAACTCAGGATGAGATGGTAATACAGACGAAACAGAAGTTAAGGAGAGAGGCGCTGCGTTGGATTGTTGCAGCGATGTGCTGTTTTCTCTGATGCCGTTTCCTGTTTTTGCACAATATTTCAGGAAAAGTGCTGCAGCTTCTGGGTAATCCCACGAGAACAAGAACACAAGCAGAAACATTTCTAGAAATCTCGGTAGCAAGATTTTAAACATTGATTTGATGAGGGTTGAACCAAATCCAACTGCAGTGTCTGACTTTGAGGAGGACGGACATACAGACCCGTCATCTTGACCCAAAGATTAGTTTCCACAAGCGGTGGGCTCATTCAGTCACTTTGCTCAGTGATGATGAGACTAAAAGGCTCCATCGTAATACAATAAATATATAAAAAAAAAATCAAATAAACTGATCAGTTTAATGTTAACTCCAGATTTTTAGTTGAGAAGCATTTCAGAACTCAAGTTATGTGAGAGTTGAATGAATATCCCGCTGAGCGTTCACTGAACTCATCAAATTAGCCTATTAGCTGACACTTTCGACCATACAGTGCAATGTATTGCACTCACCAAAGTCCTGGGATTTTTCTGGTTTGTAAAAACACTTCAAACAAGCCGCTATGCCGACCGTAACGAATATTCACACCCCCTCCAAAACAACCAGAGATAATAAATCCATGTTTAGCTTTAAAACTGTTCACCACATGGCATATAAAGAACTAATCGTGAAACTGTCACTTGTCACAGCAGGACTGCCGAGTAACATCAGGTTGATCAGAGATGTTTATTTAAATCTGTATTAGTTGATTTTTTTTGCCTCTTGGGGGGTCACGACAGGCTGTAAACACACGCTGACATCGTTACAAGTTAAACATACCTTAAAGGTGACGCCGTGAACGTGCTTGACACACGTTAAACAGACATATAACAAAGTTGTGTGTTTGGCCACGTGATGAATCCAAGTCCAGCATTCTCCTTTCAGCTCTGTTTTGGTCTCCACCAACTCCAGAGGGAGGAGCTGTCTCTTTAGCTGCTAAATGTTCTGCCATGTTCTCCAGCTATAGTTGGCTAGGTAGTGAACCCTGAAAACAGCTTCCTGCTCTGACCGGCCTCCTCTGCCGCTAACCCCCCCTTTAATTTCTCCGCCGCCCCTCCTCTCTCTGATACCCGGGTCTCCACCATAGACTCTCTGTTAATTCAATCTCATTATCTTTTCAAACATGGTCATACTGCGCGGCTCCCCCTCAATCACTCGGCGGCCTAACCCCCTGATCTCTGGCAAATGGGGGCCCGGTCGTGTGCCGCTCCTCTCACCATGCGCGGCACACAAAGGGCCATGACCCAAATTGCGGGGGATTTAGGCCCTAATCTGTCTTTACTCTGCAGAAAAATGGATGGCTTGGATAGAGACCAGAGGAGGAGGTGGAGGACGAGGAGGAGGAAGGGGGGAGGGTTTTTATAGGATGGTAGGTATGGAAGCATTAGAAGCATACCCCCAGTTGGGAAAACATCTGCTCTTTATCATCTGGGTGCTCATCTGGTCCAAAGCTGTGTTATGTGTTATGTGTGTGTGTGTCTGTCTGTGTGTGTGTGTGTGTGTGTGTGTGTGTGTGTGTGTGTGGAGGTTGTGGTCGATGGGCAGGGACTAACATGGCCTGCTTTACATTTTTAAAAAGCAACACATGAGGCGTCTCCAACAATCACATAGAGTGTGAATTATTGAAATTATCCCCCGTGTCAGTGGTCTAAGACAGCACAACATGATACACAGAGACATGTTGTGGCTTCACCTGCCACCCCCCCCCACCAACACGCTTGTAAACAACTGTAATTCTCTGCAAAGCAAGCACAAGTACAGTATGTCCGGGTCTAATTTATTTATCGTTTATTTTTCCGCCTCCCAACAGGCTGCTGGAGGTGAGAGATGCTGTGCTGTATGTTTACCGCACACACACACACACACACACACACACACACACAGGCCTCGTGCACGTACAGACACACACACACTCTCTCAAACTCAACTGTCAGAGTTATGACTGCGCTACATTACAGATTACGCCAAATCTCTCTTTAACTGCAGCCTTTTTCTGACGAAGAGGAGAATGTGAAGGTAATGGTAGCCTAAAGGTTAGAGAGGCGGGGTGATTGAGGGGCCGCTTTCAAGCTACTTTCTCACAGGATTGTTCTGGTTTATTACAACTTGGGTCTTATTTTTTTAGTTGTGCTCATCGTTCATATGATTTATGACAACATTATATTCACGAGAGTCATTGCTGGGAGTCCAATGGGGCAGGAATCATGACACAGACTCATCTTCATCATTATTATTTTGACTTAAGTGAAAGTGTGTGTGCCCAGATGTCAGCGATACCCCTCATTGCACATGACAGCTGTGTGAACATGCGTGACATCAGCACTGCAGGTCAGAGCTGAAGCTAAACTGTGGTCAGTGTTACAGTGGCCACTTTGGGACAAACTTTACCACTTTGGCTAAAGGCTCAGTCGCTTGTGGCAAAATCAAATATTTTCAATTGGAATTGCTGCAATCAGGATGTTCACACCAACAGAAAGCTGTCCTGACAGTGACCTTTGACGAAATTGAGTCCAAACTGGAGGAATCTGTCGTTTATGAGCTGTGCTAAAACAGTCGACATACATGGAAGGGCTGTTCCACTGACAGGCATAAGCATGTTCCTGGATTGGTAGCAGAATAGCTGCTAGCTCACCAGCTGGCAGTGCAGGCAGTGCCTTCATCACCAAGCTTCTCGCGTCTGTGGTTTGTTTAAAAAAAAAAACAACCTGTGCAGCGTTTTAATATTCATGTAAAATAACCTTAAAATAGCGAACACGAGAGGCGAAATCATGGGTGAAAGTCCACCCCACCTTCCACCAAATGCAGACTTTTACATTTGACAAAACATCACCTGACTTCCTCCTTTGCTTCAGTCAGAACAGCTCCGCCGCCTAACAACAAACGTAGATATGGGTTGTAATAACCTGTTCGCAAGGTTGACCTGTGGCTCAGAGCATCAGGCGTGGGATCCCTCGTCCATGGTGGACAGTAGATACTGCGCGCACAGAAAAGGCCAAATTAGGGTGACAAAATTACAGATAGATTAAGACAAATTGAAGAATTTGGTCCAGGAGGATGTAAAGCAGCGTCCAGGTGCTGACAAACTGACCTGAGCCTCTCCACCGTGGAGACCTGGACAGACGACAGACTGCACAAACACACACGAGGCAAAACTCGCAAAATAAGAGAGTTCCTATTTTTACTGATGTTGCTGCAGATCGTTGCAATTAACTCACAGTGTTGTTATTAGCAACAGGAGTGATGGAGGAGATTTTGACAATGAGACCCAAGCTGTAAAAAAAACCTGTATGATCTTTAAATCTTTTTCCTGATCAGCAGTACATTCTCCCGTCCACCTCCTCCTCCATCTGCTCCAGTCAACATGCGTAGCGTACACAAAGCCAGGTGTGTTAAAGGACAAAGATGTTGGAAAGCAGTCGATCAGCGATGAGGCAGACGAGGGTGAAAACCGTTCATATGAGTGTGTTTTTTCTCTGCTGTACCGAGAGTCATGCTCAACCCGCCCCAGGGAGCGGGATTATGAAGAACAACCATCTGATTTCTTCCTCCTCCTCCGACCCCCTGCCTCTCCCCAAAACCTCCCATCTCATCACCGCCCCTCACTCACCGCCCCAGCCTCCTCTCGCTTGTATGATTAAGGGTCAAGCGTGCCACCTCGTCTCCAGGCCATCATTAAAAGGGCGACAGAAAAGAGAAAGAGAGAGAGAGGGAGAAAGACACCCTGGCACACGGGGCTAATGAAAGCCATGAATCACAGTGTGGTCTTTAAAGAACATATTAGTGGCATCATTAACTCTGCACAAAGGCCAGAGCCGGGGTGAACAGACAGGTCGCTCCGCCAGCGAGCCCGCTGCCTCGCCCCCTGCCACCCGCCCCTACCGCTCTGCCTTTCATATCCCCCAGAGCCGCCGCTCATTAGGGAGGCACCCACACTGCCACATACGCTACGGCTCTCAGTCCTCCACCGTTTCCCCCCGACAGATTTGAGGGAGATCTGAGGTGCGACGTGAAATAAATGGCGAAACTAGCGTGCGTGCAACGTGTTTAAGCCGACACAGAAGAGGCGTCGACACGTGAATCGGTCCAGACTATCCTGGAACAAACTCCAAAAACAAGAGCCCCGACTTCTGTGCAAGCAAACAAGCAGACGTATTTTTGATGGACACGCTCCTCTTAACCTGCCACTTCCTGTTTGAACAAAAACAACTCTCCCTGCAGACACCCTGCAGCGGGGGCCTGTGGGTACTCCTCACGGGCAGTGACCTTTTCACACAGCCTCGGGACAAAGTGGGTCTCCAAGCTCACCCTGGAGCAACACTCACCGCCGCCACCACCACTTTCCCTCCACACCCCCCCCCCCCCCCCCCCCCCTCGCTCTGACGGATACCCAGGACATGATGGTGTTGCTGGTGGAGGTTGGAGCCCCTCAGTACCCTCCATCAGAGTTGTGTCTGGAGCCCCTGTGCTCAGGGAGTCGGCCCGGGCCTCATTAGGAGCTCCATGATGAAATGAGCTGAAAGGCCCCAGCCTCAACCAGCATCAGCCGGCAATCACAGCAGCCTGAACTGGCAAGGCTCATCTCACGGCCCCACAGGCGTTAAATCATGGATAACCTTCTCGTTTCTCTCGCTATCTAACTATCCGCACCCCCTAACTTGCTCTGTGTCTCATACTATGTATGGCTCGCCTCTTTTCTCTGTTACTTCTACAATGCTCCCCACCGCCTCACCCGCCACCCCCGACCTCCGCCTCATCTCTCCCTCCCCCCCCCGTCTGCCTGGATAGGTCCTCACTCTATTACTGCTACTCGCAGACCACACTGTACTTTACTGCTTCACTCACCAGAGGCATCAAAGTTTAACACCTACAACCTACAGCTGTCAATCACCTCTCATCGCCCACTTTCTATATTTCCGTGTTTCTCTCCCGGATTGTTTCTCCGAGCTTTTCATCATGCGTTGTAATCGTGATTCTTTTTTATTTCATTTTAAATCTGTACTCCGTTTCTGTCCGTCTTCTTCTCTTGGACTCGCTCTGACTCTTTTATTCCACTCGTTCCGTCTACTTCATCAACTCTACAGCATCTGTCATCGACAACGTGAAAATGCTCTGTTGCAAGTAAAAGTTCTGCTTATCAAAACTGCACAAATGTGATGTATTATCAATAAAAATGTAATCTAAGTCTATCTGTCTGTCTATCTGGCTTTCAAGACCCTGTCCCTGCTTTGAAATTATAATCACAATTCCCTCAGATGAACTGCACGGGCGACATGCAGGTGTAAGTGCCCGCAGGTATGCAGGTATGAAGCACGGTCGGCTCTGCATGCACCGCTGAAAGAATCAAAGCAACGGCTCTCTGGGAAGCAGAGCGTTTGAGCGCCTATCAGAGCAAAGAGGGGTGATTTCAGAGGACAGTGAGGACGGCAGTGACAGAGATATTAGTGCCTGATTCTGTGTCCACGCAGCCGTGAGTTAAAATCCAAACACTCCAGTGAGCTTCGACTCAGCCGTGAGCAGCGAGGCATCACTTGCGATCCAGAACTCCGGACGAGTGGAGCGCCGGGAGCAGGTGATAGCGAGCATTAAACAGCCTTTCTTGAATATACGTTTGAATAATTGAAAGCCACTTAGTCCCATTTGAATGGTTGAGTGTTGTGGATCAACCGCACCTTTGGAGGGACGGGGTCAGCGTGGCTAGCAGGGACAGGCATTTATGCTACAGCTTCTAATATATTCATAAAATGTGAGCGTGTGATTTTCTCTGAAGTGCTCACGCATGTCACAACACAGATCCACGGATAATTAAGGATTGTTGCAACGCTTTATTTCTGCGGGCAAAACATCTCTCCCCCGCCCTCGACTGCACACCTTGTATTAAAAGCATAATTCTATGATAAAGTTAGTTTAGGGAAACCTAATGTTATATTAAAGCGGAGTTAATCAATGCAAGGGGAGCCTTCTTACCATACATTATTATGCGCTACAGAACGCTTTAATGTGCAAAAAAGACCTTTTTTGTTGGCCAAGAGTAGACATTATATTACTACAGGTTAATAAAACTTTGGGTTTCTTAATTTTTCATAGTGGTTAGTGCATATGTAAATATTTAATGAGGTCTTTATGCTCCAGATATTCCAACAAAAAGGTTAATAAGCTCTAAGATGGAGGATAGGGTATATAATCGCTGGCCTGTCCTACAGAGAGACGAGGAATGGCGAGGCAGTAATAAAGGAGCCAAAGAAGGAAGTGAGAGGGAAGAAGAGCGACACTTAAACTGCATTATGAAGTCAGAAATATAAATGTATGAAGAACTGTAAGCCTTCGTCCTGCAGTCTGTTATAAAGGTTGCTTGTTGATAATCAAACCTGCAGTTATTTTCATTATCAACTGATCTGTCCAGTCTTTCCATTAATAAATGAGTATAAAATGTCAAAAAAACAGGTAGAAAAATAACTTATTACACTTTCTCAGAGCCTAAAGTTGCATCTCACACACACATACACAAAAAAAAACTAAACAAAACACAAAAATATTCAATTTACAGCGATAGAAAAATGAGAAAATCAGCAAATCCTCAAATTCGAGAAACTGGAACCAGCAAATATAAACAACTGTTCATTAAAATCAAGTTAAAATTAACTTTATGTCAATCGATAAATCGACCAACAAACATGAGACACATGAACATCATTTAACTCCATCGACAGTCAAATCTGTCGTTCAGCAAACACACAACTGATTTACTTTCATCACTAACTTATCGTCAGCAGCAGCTGTCGATGACCGCTCTCCTCGCAACTTCAACATTTAACTTCTGCATTACGTCGCTAACATGCAAGCACCTTATAAAATAAGATCTACATATTGACACCCGCCTACAGCCGGGAAGACCCGAATGTCACTTTCATTTAACTCATCTTCCGCCATCACGGTGCGCTGAAAGCTCTGTCCCATCTAAAGCATATAGCTCTTTCCTTAATTAACACACACACACTGTGGTATGTTGCAATATCAAATTAATATTTCAGGGCCTGCTTCGTTTTATGGCCGCTACCATTTGAATAGGCCTTAATAGAGTGACAAGACATTCCCACCGACCACTGTCCCATGAAAAATGCACAAGCCACTTAAAACCAATGGCCAGTCACAAGAAGACACTTGGCCCCTCAAGACAAACCATGACTTCTTTCCTGATGAGGGGAAAGCAGGCATATTTTCAGCGCCTGCTGTGGAAACGAATGCCCTCCCCCTGCACACACATCTGTTATGAAGATTGGATGAAATGGTTTGATAGTGAAACATTAGCTTCTTTTAAATCTCACGCCTGGTGAGCATTCTTCAAATGTAACGCAGAGTTAATAATTAAAGTGCCCCATTCGCCGTAATATTAATCGTCAGAGCCATCTGATAGTCTTCTTGCCAAAAAAAAAAAGCCTTTGACTCAGAGGGAGGTCGCTTTAACATTTTGAACCGAACATTTGGCTGCAGATGAGCTCATCATGAATGGAAGTACGACACGGAGAGTGTTTTCATACATGTTGAAAGCTGGAAATAATCAATAGACGTGAAGAAGGCAGGGTTTAAAGGTCGGAAGACTTAATCTGGGCGAGAAGAAAGGTCACATAAACTGAGAGCTACTGAATGCTGTTGACCTCTGTGAGCTGAATCTGTCTCGAAGTGCTGGTTCATAATATTTAAAGTTCCCAGACATTAGGCCAATCAGCATTTAAGACAGCATGTTTCTGACCTGCGGACCTTTACCTCGCTTCAACCTTTTCTCTCTCCGTGACTTTGTAATATTACAGTCTGAGCATGTGAGGAGAGAGAGATTCGCTGCTAACCGTCCCCCGTCATCTCTCTCTAAGAAGCCGGCAGCACCCCGGCGCATGAGACGTCAGTAAATACAACAGTGTTTACAGAGACACAACATTATTGTGGCATGCAGCGAACTTCTAACTGTGCAAACTGCTGAAATATTAAAGCAAATAAGAGTCAAATCTGGGGAGGTCTGGAGAGAGAGAGGGGGGGGGTGAGAGGGAGGGGGGGAGAGAGGGAGGGGGGGAGAGGGAGAGAGAGGGGGAGACAGAGAGAGAGAGGGAGAGAGAGAGAGGGGGGGAGAGAGAGGAAGAGAGAGGGGGGAGAGAGAGGAAGAGAGAGGGGGAGAGAGGGGGAGAGAGAGGAAGAGAGAGGGGGGAGAGAGAGGAAGAGAGAGGGGGGAGAGAGAGGAAGAGAGATGTTGAGAGAGAGAGAGAGAGGGGGGGAGAGAGAGGAAGAGAGAGGGGGAGAGAGAGGAAGAGAGAGGGGGGAGAGAGAGGAAGAGAGATGTTGAGAGAGAGAGAGAGAGGGGGGGAGAGAGAGGAAGAGAGAGGGGGAGAGAGGGAGAGAGGGGGGAGAGAGAGGAAGAGAGAGGGGGAGACAGAGAGAGAAAGGGAGAGAGAGAGAGAGAGGGGGGAGGGGGAGAGAGGGGGAGAGAGAGGGAGGGGGGAGAGAGGGAGAGAGAGAGAAGGGGAGAGAGAGGGAGAGGGGGAGAGGGAGAGAGAGGGGGAGACAGAGAGAGAGAAGGAGAGAGAGAGAGTGAGAGGGGGGAGAGGGAGAGAGAGAGAGAGAGAGAGAGAGAGGGGGGAGAGAGGGAGAGAGAGGTTGAGAGAGAGAGGGGGAGAGAGAGGGAGAGGGAGGGAGAGAGAGAGTGAGAGAGGGAGAGAGAGACAGACAGACAGAGGGAGAGAGGGGGAGAGAGAGGGAGAGAGAGAGAGAGAGACAGAGAGAGGTGAGGTGCAGCTTCAGTCTCCATCATCATAACATTTGTTTGATAACGTAGAACCAAGTGAAACAGACACAAACTGGCCTGTTTCTGGTCTATATTTTTATTTCCTTACTTGATCCAGATCGATTGATAACTTGATCCAGTATTATCTTGGGATCTTGAGATAACAAAGCAACAATGGGTGACTTTATCTCGTTGGGGCTGATTATCACATGAAAATGACTTTTGTTTTCTCGAGATCACAAGAGAACTATGAAAAACTCAAATATGGACGACGTGTTAATTTGATCTGATCTGATTTCAGCCTGACGAGTCACATGTGCTCCAGTGATCAGCAGGATCAATGAAGCGATGAAGATGATCAGAGACTCCTGATCTCTGATAAACTGTGTAATCAATAAGGGCAAACGACCTTTTGATTATCTCGTCATCTCGACATAACAAAGCTTGTTTTCTCGAGATAACAGCATTAATAAAAATTGCAAGCAGAGCCGTGATTGGCTGAAACTAAAATCACTTTAAGCAAAAAATGGAAAATAACCTGCATGAATGGAAAAGTGAACGATCGCGATTGAGCAAAAAAGGGTTTGTTGCTTATTGATTCGGCACTGCTGACTCTCCCTGATGGAACCAAATAACTAAGATATTTCCTGCACCTTCACCTGAAGCTTTCGCAGCCAATCGTCATTGAGCTGTCAGGAGACGTCACGCCGCTCTCATGCAGGGATCACATTGGTTGAATCTGTGCTTGTTCTCTTTGCCCTGAGTCCCTCAAAAGCTTAATCTGGATATAAAGTTCTTTTACCAGAAGTTGAATTTGAAAACATGGAAAATACAACCAAGACAAAAATAAATGTATTAATTGAAAAAAATTAAATAAAATAAACTAAAAACTGGTTGTATTTTGTAGCTGTGTCAGAATCTGACTGGTATTCCTGAACCCTATGAAAACACTACTTTATATATATAGTTAAGTAGTATATTTACTTGCAATGCATATTTATATTGGTAATTAATTAACCCATGTGATTAATAACTGATATACTGTATGTCTCAAGAAGCCGATTTTTAAACTATTTATGTGTGCAAATTACATATAAAACAAAGTCACAGAAGCTGATGAGCATCATTTGCCATATTAGTGTGTTAATCTTTTATTTTTTGTTCAAGCCAGTGCATCATCATCATCATCATCATCATAAGGATTTGACACCAAAATATGCCAAAAGGCTGAATTTAATAGCAATATATTACAATTGTGCAGCAGATCCCTGATATAAAGGAGACTTTCAGCAAAAGTCTGCAATGATGATGATTGGGGGATTTCGGGAGGAACAGAGGACGAGATGAAAAGGAGTTTGAATGACAGGACGAGACAGGAGAAGAACAGGACCCCACACGATGGGGGGCTTGAGAGGCCGTCTGCAGCGCTGCCTGATTGACACACAATCGCAGCTCTACTGCCAGGGCCCCTCCCAGAGTTTGGAGAAACAGAGCAGAACACGCACCCACTGCGAGCAGACGGATACACCTGTTCAGAATGACAGGTAGGAATACACAGAAGGACACGAACACGCGCAGGCAGATATTCCGCCGCTGCCGTGTGTGAGCTATTTCTGAATCAAAGGCAGGTGAGGCATTTCTCTACGTAGCTGTCTTTCTGCAGCAGGACAGGCGAGCTAAAGCTAACAGATAGCTTTAACGCATGAAAGGATAAATAACCGTCTGGAGGAGAAGATTAAAGTAGATGCTGGTTTATAATTAGCTGACTGGCCCACAGCTAGAAATCACTAGTACATCTTTGCCACTGGTGATAGAGTGTGTGTGTCACGGGGTTGACCGGGGGAAGGATGGAGCAACCTGTCACCCATAATTCACACATAAACTGCGCAGCGAGGCTGTGCGCAGGCTGTAGGCGCTCTCACAGCCTCCATCACAGCCAGCTGTTGTCAAAAAAACTGTCGAAAACACACCAGTGAGCCACGTCGTCGCTCTGCGTCTTCTTCTGTTACCACTACGCTGTGCTGCCGCTGTGAAACAAACCAGAGCTGCTAATGTGTATTAATCCACAGCTGAAAATAGTTCCCAACAAATGCATTGTTCACTCTTGTTTGGGGAACATTTGGTCGTAGCTACAATGCCCGGCTGTTTTAGGAACTGAACTGGACTTTTTAAAAACTGAAAACGAACATTAGTGACCTGTTTGTAAAGATTTATTTCTTCGTTAGGAATGAACGGAGCCGAGTGCCGCCACCAGCTTTCTGTTTTAAACAATTAAACGGTAGCTTTAAAAAAACAGCGGTTTTACGAGTGCAGCGAGCTTTTGTATCAGTGTCATTCATGTTTTCAGCCGTGTGCATTAAGCCCGTCAATTGACTGGATCTGTCAACATGGTGAAGTTTAACCTGTGACAGTCTGGGGCCTGTGGGAGATGGTGTTCCTGAAATATACATATATATCATACAGCATATAGCTCTCTATCCCACGTTGCTCAAGAATATGAACAAACTTTGCTATTGGTTAAAATCAGTTTTTTGCACATGTATGTGTACATACTTTTCTTTCCTTTTTATATCCTCATCTGCTCAGTTTCTTGTGCTGCTGTATCACCAAATGTCCTCCATGTCAACCTGAACTAAATCTAAACTACTGCTAAAACAGTGCTGTTGAACAAGCACAACAGTAGTTTTTTTTATAGTATTTCACTCTCCCTGTTTAGACAGATGGAGTGAATGTGATGACATACTGTGGCTTTGTGTTGCAGGGCTGAATCTTTTGCAGTTGATTTCATGTCAGCCTGGTTTTGAATGAGGTTTTCTTACTTTTGGAACTGGAGGAACTGGTTTGATTTGCATTTCTATGTAGAAACAGATACAAACAACACAGCAACACAAGTCAACAGGTTGCATCCTCTGCATTCAGGAGACAAAAGAAGGCGGAAGACAGGCCTCAACATGGCGACAGGAAGTCACTGTCACACCTCAACCCCCACGCCTTGTTTTCCCACTGTCAGGGGAGAAGCCTAATGTAATCATCTTTCACTCCAGACCTGATAATGAGCGTAACCTCTCTCTTTTCATTCAGGTCAGCTCTGCGTTCACACACTGGCACCCATTAAGGCTCCCAGAGGTCCACGACGAGCCCTTTGTCTCTAATGGAGGAGTCGACAAACAATCGGTGAGCGCGGGAGATCAGAAAAACACTGATGGAGATGCAAGAAAGAGGCGAGAGTGAGAGGAGAGAGAGACAGAGAGAGAGGGAGAGAGAACGACAACAACTGACATCTCAGGGAATTTCACAGGGATGGCTAATCCAATGTGATCAGCGGAAGATTTTAATATTTAATTAGCCAGCAACGCACCAGAAGTTTCTAATTAAATTATAACTCATGCTTGAAAAGCAAAAGTGCATGTGTTGTGGGAGCTTAAATAATTCAGCCCGCCCTATATCTCGTCTTTCTGTTAACCCGGAGACAAATGGCACTTGCTAGGGCTTTTAGACAGGGGGCTGGCACTGTCAGAAACATGAACAACATCAGCTTGTAAAGGGCCTCACCCATCAGGGCCCAAATCCAAACTGACTGGCCTCACTACTGAACAGCGTTCCTAACCTAGGAATTAATTTGGTTAATTAATTCATTATTAATTACCTTAAAGGCCACACAACATTGGCACATTGTAAAAAGATGACAGGAAAAAAGCCTCTTCCTAATGAACTGGGGATGTTAATGAGGCACCAGACAAGTGTGTTCTGGCTCCTCTCACTACAGTATATCATCCTACCTGCTTGCTCTTATTACAAGTTTCCAGCGGGGGGAAAAGAAAAAAAAAGTATCAGAAAAGAGTTTATTAATTAATACACTCTTGAAGGATATATGAGACGCTCACAATATCCATGAGAAGCGTAAAATATTTAGGGTGGTAACATTCATATTAATGGCAAAATTACACATACATCTCAGAAATTAAATTAGAATTCGACCCAACATTGATGGCAGAGTCATGTCAAGCATATAAATGTACTTATGGCTCGAGGTTAGAATATCTCTTTTCATTCATTATTTTTTTTTTTTTCATCCACCAGGTATCTTCGCTTTTGGCTACTCAGCCCTCGCGGCGTAATTCCAGAAAAGAATTACATTTTTGATGGGAACTAATTAGGCGGGCCTTTTACCTGAAATTCTTCCAGACTGTTGCGTGTTCCTGAGTTGGGATGACGGTGGTATAACTTATTGAGGGGCGCCAACTGTTCTAACTTCTGCTCGGGAACGGAGGGAGCGCAGAGGTCTGTTTCACGGAGCTCGCACTTTGCAGAACAGAAGAGGCTCGTAAAAACAAAGTCTGAAGAGACGGAGAGTCTTTCTTCGCTCTTTTGACAAATACTAAACCCTGGTGTCACAGTCTGCTGCTCGGCCCTGCGAGGGAAAGCCAGCGTTCACATACCGACGCATGTGAAGCAGCCGGAGAATTACAATACAGATACTGGAGCACATTTCCGAGAGAATAACAGCTCCCACTGTGATGGCGAGCACACCTTTTTTTACTCTCTATTTTTTGCTTTACCTGTTCCTTTTTTTTTTCCTTCTTTATTACCATGTCAGTGCCCACACAAACACAGAGCGAGAGAGGGAGACACAGCTGGCAGAGGGTGGTAAAGTGGCGGAGCGAGTGTGGGAGAGGCAGGCAGTATCGTGATCTGAGATGATGAAATAAAACAGTCGGGCTGCTCCCGTCTCTCCTCTCGCTGGCAGTCGTGGAAAAGCCGCAGAGGGTTTCAGGTAGGAGGCAGACGCAGACGCCAGAGATGTGTCAGCTCCGATGCACTTCAACACAAAGGAGACCAAACACCACAAACTACCAACACAAATTTGTGTCTTGTCCTCAACAACAAGAACAGAAATGGAGGGTAGATTCCAGACTTGGCTGGAGGAAGGAGGGGCGGCGGTGGCGGCGGCGGCGGCAAGCTAAACTTGGGGATGTTTATTCTACAACTTGGCGAGCACTTTCAGAACATGGAACAAAGACATGTGGTTCTGTTCTTTTGTGCTCGCAGTTCACACAGCCTTTGGCCTCAGTCTTCTCAAGTCCCCAGTCATGACTGATGTGAGCCAGTCAAGACACATAACTCAGACAGCAACTAGAAGAAAGCCGTCCACCCCAGGGGTCTCTCTGCCCCCGACACATGCACGCACTGTATATATGTATGCATGCATGGATCTGTGAGCAGCCCCTTTATGATTGCCCGCTAAGTTTGTAATTGTTCTGATCATAAAGAAATACCTTTCAAGAAGCTTCTGTTTCAGACCCGGAGCCTGATTAAAGAATGCATGATACTTCAGTGACAAGACTGTATTATTAATTCATTGCAAACAGTGGAATTTGGGTGTGTTACTTTGAAAAATGTTCAAAACTGGCGGCCTGTAATAAAAGCACTGAGAGAAATTCCAACTCATTAACATTTAATCACAAAATTCTCTTTCATATGAAATACCCAATATAGGCTGTCAGAATCAATCAGGTGTCCAGAAAAAGGGAGATGACACGCCAAAAGGATGGGGAATATGTCAATTGTGGCACTCACTGTTTCTTCTGGCTGTCACATTGCCAGTGCTGCCTTTAAGCCGACGCTGTTAGGAAATTTCGCTCCGCAGTGATGCTTTACAACACTTGGGGAGATGTGGAAGAAGGTGGGGGAGAAAAAAGGCTTCTGTTGCAGAACCTTTGCCTGACAGGATCCAGCACTGGAGGCTGTGTCATCTCGTGGTGTGGGAGAGGTGTTCAAAGCCGAGGCTTCTGGGTAATGGGGTTCTTTGGGGCAATAGGGGATCTAGAAGAACTCTTCACTCATAATTTCATAATTGGCCTGCTGTCCCGGGTAACGACGCCAGTGCTCTTGCCTACACCTTCAGCTTAACTCTTTGCAAAGCCTGAGGTTGGCCCTCGTGCACAGGCTGGTAGGGATGCAGAACAAGCATCGGCGATGAGGATGATCCATTTCTCCCATGATGCTTTTAGGGGGTAGAGGATCTAAGCAGGAGAAAGGCACAAAAGCTCAGCTCGGAGAACAAAGTTTAAAGTTTAGCACGCTGTTCAGTGTTCACAGTGATGAAATGTTAACAGACTGATAATGGACGAGCTAAAGGACGAATAAGAGCAATGAGCTTTTCACTGTTTGTTAGCTAGTTTTTATGGACAGTGTTGCAACACACTCACAATATTATACAGACATCTACGTGATTTAAGGAAATTCTACAGTACAAATTTCATGTACAGTGAATTGTTTGGCAGAAGAAAAAACACCCATTGTTTTCATTATAAAGGCCTTGAACTGTGAAATTTGTCAAATCAAAGCTAGTTTGCGTTTATTTAACACACACGCTTGTTTTCTGTACAGAAACAGTATAGCCTCAATTGGATTTACTTTTTTAAATTTGGTACCTTCTTCTGCAAAAGTAGAGCTGCAACGTGTTTGTTCTTCTCAGCCTGAAACTGGAATACAAGTTAATTAAACCGAGCGCACCAGCTTCAACATTAGAAGCACAGAGTGAAAGCTCAGCAGCATTTGTGCTTCTGTCGCTACTTTTCCACTTTTTCACAAAGCATCTCTGAAATGTTGTGGCATGTTGGCCCAGATACGATTCAACGAGACAGTATAAAACGTTTTCACGTGTGTCCGTACAAATAAATGGCAAGCAATAGAATATTCGGCTGTAAATTACACCTGTGTGCACAGCGAGTTAAAGGAGGGACCGGCTAATGAGATTCATATTGCTGCTGTCAGTGGTGGGAATGAATGCGCTCATGTTTTTGGTGAACTGAACGGATCAGTTTGCATCTAATGAAGCTCAACCCGTTCATGTATTGTATTTTACGCCCAAACCAACCAATGAAGGCAACGAGTATGAGCCAATCAGAGGCGGAGAAAGGTGGGTCATGACTTGTTGTGCACCTGGCAATGCAAACGACATTTGAAGGAGTTTCAGGAAGAAATCAAAAAACAAACAAAAAAAATGGAAGAGATGAAGGTGAACTAGTTAATTTTTTGGTGACTGTGAAGTTCAAAATCCATAAATGTGAACAATGAATGTGAACTAGTTCATTTTAATCTGTGTGAACGGAGCTTTGAGTTAGCTCTCATGAAGTGTGAGCTTGCACAACACTGTCTGTACATCTTTACAGGGTCACAACCTACTCGAGGTGGTCTCAAAGGTCTCTGAACTCGCTTTGTAATTCAACACTCATTCAAGGCGGTGTGACATTTTGTTCTCAAGTAAAAACGAAGGTTTCTGCTGCTTTCCAGCTCTCAGCAGCAGGACTTTAGTTCTTGAGTCAGCTCCAGGCCGACATGCTCCAGAGGGACGGCAGAGGGCTCTGCCATTTTGGCTGGTTACGAATAGATGTTGACAGAGGTCACACATCATTTAACGATTTGCATCAGAATCAAGTTTGGTGGAAAAGGAGCAGCCAAGCATCTGGAATCTGTGCGATCCTTCCAGCAGAAGTGATGATTGATGATAGCGTACGTGCTGCCGTCTGTATTTGTCCCCACAGCGTTGCCACCTCCTGCTTCACATGCTGACAGACGCGTCACAGCCTCTGGAGGGCACAGTAAGTACTGTGTCTGTGACGCTATCAAAATGGAAAAGAGAGATCCAAACTGGAGGGTCTAGAGGGACAAAGGAGCTAAAATTTTCTTCTTGGCTTGCGTGGTGCCAATTTATGTCTTGCCGTCCAACTGCAGATGTGTTTTAGTCGACAAGGCAATTCTGTGTCAATCCAGAGTTATTTCCCATGTTGAGTATTGCACAGCTTCAACCCAAAGAATCGGGATCGGTCCAAGTACAGTAGGGAACACTAAAAAATTGAAATGACAAAGTTGGGGAAGTTGTTGAACTCCTCAAGACTTTAGCTCATTTGTGACTGTTGACACGTTTCCTCATGTTCTCAGTGCAGCACAGCCTTTAAAACAGGCGTCAGGAGCCGGAAAGCATTAACTTCCTCTGTGGACTTCTCATCATCCTCTGCAGGGCTGCAGGGGGCTCGTGCCCATAACTGTTATTATCATTATTATTTCTTTATCACACCTTTAAGTCATGTCTTATTTTTTTACCTGTGTGACAGTTTAGTGTCTTTTCTGGCCTCTCATGGCCATGACGGGAAAAATCACCCAATTAACGAAAAATTAAGTGTGTAGTTCAGTGACCTTTGAGCTGAGAGCTGTCGGCTGTAGCTTTACATTAATTGAGTTGATGAGATGAGATGAGATGATGAGAGAAACTCAGCCACATGTTCCTCTGAACTCAAACAAACAGCTAAATGACAAACAGTATTAAAAAACGGTAAATGGCTGCATTTAAAAGCGCTTTCATACAAAATGTTTTATAACACACACAAACAATGGCAGTGAGCTACCATGTTAGGTACTATCTGACCACTGGGAGCAGTTTGGTGTTCTCCATCTTGCCCAATGACACTTCGATATGCGGACAAACCGTCAACCCTGAGATCAGTGGACGAGCCGATCTTCCTCCTGAGCCACAGCCGTGACTTTATGCAGCTAAAAGCTAAAAGCTGCATAACGCTGCAGACTGGCGTGTTGATTCTCAATAGGATCTAAGGCAACAGCAACCATTTCAGATTAGATGAAGCCCCCTGATTCACTGTTAATACTGATAATGTTGCTTAACAATGCTGAAAATTCCTCCCTTCTGTCCATTTTTGAACCTTAGTGTTTTCCATCCTCTACTAATCCTGATAGAATACAATCAAAAAAAGGAACAGAAAAAAATTAATCCATTTTTGGAGCTAAATTTGTTGCATCAAATGGATTTTTGTTGAGGACTGAGGTTTTTTACTTAAACTCCAACAGTGTGTGAATTTCACCTAAGACAGATGCTGCTGTGCAGCTGACTGCACGCTGTGAACTCCCTTTGGAAGAATAAACGATCCCCCTGCTGCGATCAATAAAGCATCATTATCATTACTTAACAAGAGCTTGGACAAACTGTTAACATGGTTGTAACACAGATTGTGCTCCTGCAGCCCAACCGCAAGCCTACTTGACCTTAGTGAGAACTTGGTGAGCAGGATCATACAGCACAGAGGGGCTATAGGTTAGTAGACCCTAGAGCTATGTGAGGGTGCTATTACAACTGTATGGGCTGTTGATCTCTAATGGCTGTGTGCTGGGCTGTAATGGTGCTTGGAGAGAGTGGAAAAGAGAAAATAAGAAGAGGTAATCTCAGAAAATGCTGACCTCTGAGCCACAAAAAGTAGGTGAGAAGTGTTAACGGCTGCTTGGCACTACTCCAAGGTTTTCTTTCTAACCTTTGGCCTTTTCTCTCTGAAGGCTGTGGAGAGCAGACCTCCTCTCATCCAGCTCGTGTAGTTACTACGGCTTTTTCACTGCCCTTATTTCAGGGTCAAATGAAACCAAAGAGAAATCTTTTTAAGACACGCTCTCTATTTTCATCTGACTAGAGGCTTAATCTTTGGTACGGTAATTGTGCGTGCGTCTCTGTGTGACACACAGCCCGGAGAAAGCGCTGAAATTTCAGCAGGAAGATTAGAAAGATGAGTTTAATTTCAAATTATCTGAAGCTAGAGGGAAAAATATCGTAACCTTTAAGCTAAACAGTTGGGTTGTTTTGACAGTATTTTCTCAAATAATGTGATGAATCACTCTGGAGATTGAAATTATGGCTCAAATAACTGAATCTGTGCGTTTATTTATTTATGTATTTTTACTGCAAATTTCAAATGTCACTGTGCAAACCTGAATCTAGTAAAACTGTTTTACACTTTCTTTTACAACTCAACTCCAACAAATTTCATGATTTTGTTGCCTGTAAAAGCCAATTATTCAACAGCAACAGCTACTGTAAAGTTAAAAAAAAGTACGTACGTAGAAAGTGTCACAAAACAGAAGTATTTTTGTAAAAGTGCCACAAACTAAAAATGGTACGTATAGCACTTCACTAAATATACTTGAATTATATTAGAGTGAGTTTGTTGAATCAAATTCAGATGTTGATAGAAGAAAAGAAAGAACCGTAGAGGTTACGCCACACGAAAAATATAGTTAACTAAAACAAATGCATTAAAAAGCATAATATAATGTATATAATGGCCTTTTTTTATCGGGACAGACGTAGAGTATGAGTCAGGTGGTTGGCTGAAGAGAATAAATGACAGATGTCAGCTAAAAGTTGGTGTTACCTTGTCACCAATATGCCGTGACCCACTGCCTCCCCTCTACGCCTCCATCACACCCCTCCAGCCATTAACGCGGTCAGGGCCCGGCCAGGGGAATAAACCTGCATTAGTACAGACATGTCAGCTGGTGTGATATTGATGGTTGTCACTGCCATCGGTTGTTTGGACCATGACAGGACAGTCACACAGGGACATTTTCGCAGCAGAGACGCTACTACTACTATACTATATTAACCCTTGCTTTGGATCCGACTGGTCGTACGTGATACAATCTTTTCTTTAACAGCCGTAAAGCTGGGACAAAATGAAGATATCCAATGCACAATACAAAATCAATCCAGACCACACACACACACACACGTGCACACACACATGCACGTGCTCTCACAGATCTTCTGATTAAGACTGACTCAGTGCTTGCACACCTCATCAACCCTCAGCGACAACTCCCCGGAGAAAACAGGCCTCATTATGCCAGAAAAAGAGAAGGAAAAAAAAAAAAAAACAATGACACCCAGCGCTAGCCGTGACTCTTTTGCTAATGGACGAGCCGAGCGGAGAGTCAGGAGGCAGATCTGGATCTATGGGCGAAGGCTCGTACCGGGCGCGTGCGAGCATGAAACCTGATGTGATAGCGTGCCTCGTGGGCAAGTATTATTCCAACTGTATATCATTAGCAGGGTGCGTTTTCTAATTAGCAATAGGGCAGAATAATGAATACAGCTCCATTAATCAAAAGGTAATATATGTAAAAGTACTGTTTTATGGCCTAAGGGAAGAGTGTGAAAGGTAGGAGAGAAAACACAAAAATGAGATGGAATGTGAAAACAGCTATCATTGCCTTGCTGAAAAGAACATTGCTTTTCATATTCATTTACACACACCCTTTTATGCAATTTATGGTGCTTGCTCTATGGAGCCCAATAGCCGAATTGAAGTAGGGAGAGTCAAATGAGAGGGGAAATTTGAGTCAGCACTAGCCCCTTCCCCTCTATTCAGATTATAGCACCAATTGTCGTATTACATTGTAATTCAGCAGGTACGGCGTGCAAGGTTCATCGGTAGCTGGGTGTCTGTGCCTGCTTAGACGTCGGCAAACTGAAAAGAGATTTTGACGGAGTCTGATCGTATCATGCACATCATAATCAACTGTTCACTGCTTCCTACTTTAACAGTCAAAAAGGTCTTTAAAGATGATGCTGGTGCTAATCTATAGTTTTCATATTGCCTACAAAGCTTAAACAAAAATGCATCAGCGTCACTTCAGTTTCACGTCACTGCGTAACGAGCTGTAATTAAGAAACAAGAATTCAAATCCTTGCACAATGCACAGTACAACAAATGTAATATTCCAGGTGAATAAGTATTCCCTCTGTATTCAGTTATAAAAAGCTATAGGCATTGCTCTAAAGAAACCCCCATTCCCAGTGTTAAATTGTTTAACATATAAGTAATATTTTAGTGTAGCAAAGCAGGACAACGGTTCTTTATCTCACCAACATCAGTCAACGATGCATTAGTTTGTCTCTTTCTGACTTCACCTTTCTGTCTGTGGCCCGACAGTTTCTACTCAAGATGCAAACCTTTACAAATTTCCAGAACAGCTGGGTACTGTAGTTTTCTGCACACATCGGTCAAACGAGAGCAAATGGTGCATTTGCTGGGGACTATTTTATGCAGTGGATTAAAACACATTTGGTGTGTGATTGATTACAAACACCAGCAGGACGGTATTTGTGGGACTGAGTTGAATTAAGATATGGCACTCAACGATCGAGGTCTGTGGCCCAGAGGAGTAACTTTAGGCTTTAGATACACAAGGACACAATGAAAAACAAAGAACATCACCAGGATTACAGTAGAGTTGTAGAAGAGGTATCCAACACTTTTAACTTTTATTTTTATTTTAAAAAACCCACATGTAAATCAATCCACCAAAAACAAAGATGGGTCAGAAGTATGAGAGGAGACATAAGAGAAATAAAAGCTAAAGTTACATTAACCTTATTAATCTCATGAAACTGGTATTATTTATCTACTGGTATCTCAGGAGGGAAATGAGATGCACTGTAGGTGAGGTGTAATTTTAGGGATGGTGAGACAGAGGGAGAGAGAGAAAATTGAGGGATGGATAGAGGAGGGAGGAAAAAATGGAGAGAAAGATAAAAGATGATTTTGGTGCCTCTTCAAGAAATGTTTGAGAAAGCATTTAAGTGATCTGATATTTCTGCTGCCACAACACTCCCGGCTACTTTGCGCTGAATCTCCAGCCCGAGCCTTTTTTCATACATTTGCACCTCGCAATCCGAAGTGAGCAAAGCCATCTCCCTGTGACAGCAGCCCGGGCTTTTAAATGCATCCCTAAGATATAAATAAACTTTGCTGAGCGGAGGCTGCAAATGCATTTATCCACCCCTACAAAAAAATATAAGGATGAATCCTTTCTGAGAGCAGAAAATAGAAATGTCATTAAATTCCTCTGAAATATAGATCACGTTTCACGGGAGAAGCCGTTTGGCACGCTGGAAGTCAAGTTTATTCACCTCAACTTGGTGCTGAAATAATTTGATGAAGTTCTCTGCACGATGTCAGATTTAGACGCTGAACCTTTTCCTGCTGAGACTCTACTTGGACACATTTCCATTCCAACCAAATACAAATAAAACATTAATAAACACATATTCAAATACTAAAAATAATCTACATGCTACATATGTCTCCATTTTTGTCATGCAGTTAATTTAACTGGCATAAATTGGCCTAAAGAGTGAAAGAAATCCCATTTAGAAGGCCTGCTCTCGTCCTTTCTGGAATTCTGCACATAGCTAAAAATCAACCGGAAAATAAACATATGAAAGAGAAATTATAAGAAGCGTAAAATGCTGTAAAATAATCAAACTTTGTCTGCGTTTGTAGGCGTCGATGAACACAGACGGAATTCAAAATCTAGAAAGGGGGAAAAATAAAAAAAAGAAAAGTTTGTTCCTGACATGCATGAGATTCTCTGTGATTTGACATGTTGTCTCAACCATGATTTGTTGCCACTCCCCAGAGAGCGGAGTTAAAAGACTCGGAGTGACTCGAGGAAGACATACACTTTAATCACCTTAGCGAAGTTTCATGAAAATTTCAGCTCAAGATGCCAACATCTGCTTTCCATTATTAATCACTGTTGTCACCACAAAGCAGATCCCGGCGACATGATACACTTGACTTCTGAAGTTACTTACTTTTGACTGTAACACAGGTATTAACTGTCGCACACGCACGAGCAGGCGCGCGAACCGTGCGTGCACGCGCTGGCTTGCACGCACACACACACACATAGAGAAGCAGGGCTGGTGAAGAACAGAACACACACAATTAAGCGATGTGTGGAAAACGGTTAAAAAAATTGAAAACAGGTCATGTTGAATGAGTAAACTGGACTGAGAGAGACTGACGACGTAGTGAGAAGAGACAGACTAAAGGAGATCAGCTGGCTTTTCTGAATTCTTCTCTTCGCTTATCATGCTCCTCCCTGCACTTAAAAGCAGGCCTTCCATGTCTACTTTCCCATTCTATCTTATCAGTGGCATTTACCTCCTAACGAGGGTAATGATATCAGCAATATCAAAGTAGCACTTTTGTCATGTTGCATTAGAGTCCCTCCCCCTCCACCTGCTTACACACCTCTGATCAGCGATTGTTTGCAGAGATGCCGAGTGAAAGGCAACTATTTATGTATAAAAGAAAGCGCTGCCTGTCGTCTACTTGGCAGTTGATCATTCTTAAGCAGCTCACCACCTCCTAACCAGCTGCATCCCTTTTTTTATTCTGCCTTCTTCTTCTTCTTCATTTCTTTTTTTTTTTTTTTTTTACTTTGCTCAGGCTGTCTCTCACTCCTCTCTTCATGTGGACTGGGTTATCCGATCAGACTGTGAAACAAGCCAGCGAAGGGACGCCTGACAGTGCCAATTAGAGAGGACAGAGCAGCAAGCCCTTTCTACATGCATTACTCCAAATAAGTCTTTTGTACACGAAGAATTGCGGTAGAAAAGGCGTGGACAAGCCTCACTGGCTACGTTGCAAACAAAACATGCATTAGCGCCTGTTGTGATGCCAAAACATGACAGAGTTGCTTTGGACTTTGCATGAGGAATTATTAAGAGAGTTTTTGCAATATGTCCAACAATACAAAATCTAAGACAATGCACCCTTTCCCGACCTAAAATTACCTTTAAAAAATAGTTTTCTCAGGGATAAATGTGGCTTCAGCTTTTACTCATGAGGCATTTGAATAAGCGCTTAGAAAAAAACCCTGCTGTATGTAACTATGACACCCTAAAGTTTCAGGAGTTTTCAGCTCTCTGCATTTATATCTTGACCCAGTGATGAAGGATCATCACTGCACAGATGGATATCCATTTCAGCACACAGTACCATGTCACATCACCACCAGATGGCGCTTTAGCCCTTTAGATCTCTCTTACTTTCTCATGCAAAAAGGGACACACAAAAACACACAGCCTGTATGAATGAATAGATGAGGCCCCATGTAAACAGGCTGCATCGAGAATAACGTCGCCGTGATGTTACTGGACCTCCCATTCATTTATTTATAAGGATGCCTGTAGTTGATAATGAATGCATATTACAATTATTAGTATTCTGTCAAATATTTAGCATTATAGTTTATTTATTGGGTTTGGTGTAGACTTCACTGCATAATTATGTTTGGTATAAAATTATGTATACTTCTGCTTTAATGCTGTTCATGCAGCAACATTAACAAATCACACTCTCAGTCAAAATCAAAATGTAAAGCAAGTTCCTTGTTTATTAATATTATATCAGCTAATTTTTTAATTATTTGCTACAAGCTGAAATGAACAAAAATCTAAACATGGTCGTGGAGCTTTGAAAGAGTGCTTCTTTTTGTGTTGGAGTGTGCGGATAAATTCAAAAAGTATATATGTGAGAGCACACACACACACATAGAGCAACACCTCACTTGCCGCTTTTCATGACAGCAAATTAGACAACAGCGAACTGAGATACAGTGCAGCGAGAGCACAATGCACGCCGAGGCAGCTGGGTTCAATGAAACAATATAAGATCGATATGCACGCGCCTCTTTGCGTCTCCGAGGTGTGCGGGGCCCGAATGCCCGCCGGTGATGCTCTTCTAACACAGGCTTCATTACCAAACTGCAACACGGGGTCTCTTATCAGATACAATAAGAGAGGGAATGAAGTGAGACAACAAGGGGAAACACTGGGGAAGGCCACTGAGAGGCAAGGCTGATCCTTCACAGCGTTCACACACAGAGAACAATGTTTTATCTTAATCAAAATGATGTCAAGAGCAGCCGGGCTCAAATGGAGACAGACGAAAAAAAAAACACCAAACACCACCACACACGTGCAGGAACTGACATGCACACAAAGAAAATGTTATTATAATGTCTTAATAAGACAAAGGTGGCTGGAAAAAAAAGATGAAAAGCGGATAAAAAAGGGTAGTATTCTTGTGTAAGAGGCTGTCTGATTGCAGTTTGTGCTTCAGCATTGCAATACTGACTGGCTGACTGAAGGACTGACGGTCTGTGGGAAAGACCTGCCTCAGCCCTTCACGCTCCCCTGCTCATCGCTCAGCCACCCAGGGAGCCGTGTCCTTCATGGGACCTCCACCTCACACTGCCCCGATAGCGCCTTTCTACCTTTCTGCCTCTCCAAGCTTCCACCTCTGCATCCGTGCAGGGAAAGGGACCAGCCTTGCTAATTGGTGATCAGGGGATGGGTGTTGCACCAGGGGGTGGCCTCTTGATGACAGGGGGGGGCAAAGGGTTGGGGTAAATGTGAGGGGAGCGGGCATTTGCTGAAAGGTTGAAGCTGAATGTGAATGATAAGTCAGAGAGAGGAGGTACAGACCCAACGCTCAGCAGCACAACAGGCTCATGCATGATTTCACAGGGGTGCACACACCTTTAGATGGCCGCACGGGCAATTCAAATGTTTAGCTGATGTTTCTACTGGCTTGATGCTGACACTGATTGATGTACACTGGCTAATTACTGCGGTCTTTCAGAATAACGGATCAAAAAAACAAACAGTGGATCAGACCCCCCTGCTCCTCCTTGGGCATGTGCCTTTGCCTATACTGCAGGTAGAATAAACATTTGAACAGCGCAGGACAGCAGAGAAATGAAAACCCTCCTGTGTCCACGCTTCAAATGAACAAACAGCTGTGTTGCTGCTGGAGCTGAACAGAGGCATCGAGCCGTGTGGCCAGCCCCCTGCCCTTTCCCTGTTGCCTTGGCTGGCTGTAAACAGACTGAGAGGCAGGGAGGTCGAGGCACGCTGCCTGGGAGCCCGGGCTCCACCGAGGCGCGCTAATTACAACAATAATGGAGCCTGATCGCAGGTCCTTGCAGGCCATGTCTCCCAGTAAACTACCTCTATGTATAGTAGCTACCGATGTTGCTTTTTCCTGTTGTTTGAGATTAGCACGTAGCTGTTCTCTGTACCCCATTAGGGGGATGCCTGGGCTGGTTAGAGCATGTTAAAAAGGCCCCCAGCTCCGGCTCAGGCAGCAGGCACTGGCCTAGCATAGTTAGGCCTAATGAGCAGGCGTTAGCGTAAACACGCGTTAATGCTGTGGGGAAACAGGCAGGGTCGGGTCAGGGAAGTGATGTTACCGGTAGGGTGGCTAGCACACCAGAGCTGGGATCCTGATTAGTGCTCATAAATAATGCAGCAGGCGAGGCCGGTCGCAGAACGGGATTGGCTGCAGCAGGGCGAAGCTGCATAACGATGACAGGGAACCTGTGTGAGGTCGCAGTGAGTCAGACTCCGCTGGTAAAGATTATGATTCAACCAAAACCATCACAGCTGTAAAACAGGTCTTCATTTACTTTTGGTCATCGTTGAGATTATGCTCCTGTGTTTTGTTTGTTTGTTTTTTGAAGCAGTGACAGTAACCTTACGTGCAAGATGACATATGCCACTGGAGAGCTGATCATTAACCCCTCTGTGGCAGGGATGGCGAGCGTGACGTGGCGGACACGGCTGCAGGCTACAGCCAGTAGGGCTTCACACTCAGCTATGTGTCAGCTTGAGAGGCAGTAAGGGACAGAGTTCACAGGTCAAATCCATTACGGAGGATTGAGAGGGAGTTTCTGTTTGAGGGTGACATGTCATATGTTGCTATGGGAACGCAGGGTATGAACTCTGCCCTCTGTGAACTTCAGCTGAGACCAGAGGAGACAGCGAGACTCTGCCACACAAGTCCATTAAACCGCTGAATCAATCGGACACAAGCAGGAGTGACAGTTCAAATGGAGGCTCAAGTGACTCATTACACTGGACAAAAATTAATGAAAAGAAAATCTAAAAAAACATCTTAATTCTGTTTTGACCATCAGAAACTGAAACTATACATTTGTTGCCATCCTTTTATACCTGAACACTGTATTTAATTGCAAAAGAAGCTACCTGCCTCCCTATTATGAAGGGATGTACCTGCGTGTCTGTGCTCATGCACTCATTTGTATTACCAAAACAGATCTATAGTCTGAAATAGTTGCGCAGCTGTGAGTCAGACAGCAGAGGCAGCAGGGGTCCAGAACCAGGATTTATGCTGTGTTAAACTTGACAAATTCAGGTGCAAAGCACAGAGAGCTGAAAAACATGAACATAAAGACGTGTCTCTGGTGTCACTCAAATGGTTTTAAGGGGACATAAACAAGTGAGAAGCCCTGTAACTCTCTATTCCTGTAATGGAGTGCAATAACTTACCAACGGCAAGTGTAAATTAGTGAAAAATGACTGGGCTGGGCTGGGCTACGTAGCTAAATTTACAATGACAATGAATGAGTCCTAATAATTCTGCCGTTATGGAACAGCTTCTGTGCGAATAAAGTTAGAACAACCCTTGGTCGTGATTATTTGCCAAAAGTATTTTTTGCACACATCCTTGCTAGCGGCCTCGCACAATGGCTCAACAATGCATGCTGGTAGTTAGCTTGGCTAATATCAGGCTGTATCAGGTTTATTTGGTGGTGAGGGATGTAACACCATCATCTGTCTTTGCTCTCGCTTGTCAGTGTGTGATAATATAAGAATGAACACTTAAACGGTCTAAGTGTATCCATGACCGGGAGATCATTTGAGAGCTAGTTTGTGCCACTTTTGAAGACCATATGCAGCAAAAACCAGACCTCACATCAAGCTTTTGATTGTATTTTGAAGGCAGCTGCACACATGCCGCTTGTCTGTTATCAACAATTAGATCTTGGCCTGATGCTGAAAACCTGTGAGCCAAACATTTACTCCCATCTAACTTACAAATTCAGCACCATGGAATAATTTCATATGGTAAGACTCATAGAATAGCACTCAATCATCACACAAGGCCAAATAAGCCACCAGGGATTAGAAAACACAAGATGTTATCAAATGAACCTTTCACTGAAATCGGGGAAAGCAGTAAGGTGAGACCAAACAAACGCCCCAGGACTTGGATACCTGATCAATTAGTCCCCAGGAATCCACAAAGGTAGCAGCTAAACCACTGTGGGTCGTCCTCAGGTACACAGGAACCAAAAAGTGCACAAAAAACAAATTCCAAACCAAAATCAAAGTGATATTTCAAAAACCAGAAAACTGGAAAACCAAACCAGGAATTAGCAGTCAAAAGCATAAGCCAAGCTAGAGCTGGAAAACACAAGGTCAGGTCCATTACATTTTGGGCTGCAACAAGCACATCAACATGTGCATGCACACACTTGCACATGCAAACACACACATTCTCACATGCACATACACCATTCCCTCTCCGTTCCCCCTCCTCACACAATGATGGCCCAGAGTCAAGTCCAGACGAGGGCATGCATCTGAAACCAAGAGTGAATCCATATTACATGTGTAGTGTGCTGTCTGTCTGGGTCCGGGTCATCAATTATGAATAGAAATATACAGCCTCCACAACCCAGGCCCTGGTGTCTCTCCACTTGTAAAGGATTTCTTAAAAGGGGGACAGACACACAGGTTTGTCATTCAGATGCATGCCCAGGACTTAAGAGACAGACACAGAGAAGGTTTCCTGTTCTCTTACACTTCCCGCCTGGGGAACTTTGTTCTGCTTTCATTTAGACCATTCCCTCTTGTGCTGAACTTAAGTGAGGCATCAGAAACTTGTACTACAAAATACTAACAGCTACAGTATTGAGAGTTAAGTTACACCTACATAATGATGTCATGAAACAGACCTGTGTGGCTTACAGGCCCCAGTCCTGTCTGAGTGTCACAATGGCTGACAATTTGTGACAATCTTTTATGTACAGCACCTAATGTCAATCCAACATGAAATAAAAATATCCTGTTACATGTGTTCTCGTTGCTCTGTAGCTGTTCAGAGGGAAAACAACAACAAAACAACACAAAGGTACATCATATCTGCTGTCTGCATGACGTTTCTCCTGTGGAGAAGTCATTAATCATAACTAAACATCCCAAATCTTCTTAGAATTAAACAAAACATCCCACCTTTGTGTGTGTTTATGTATAAATCTAACAGACTCTGCTACAATGCAGCAGGCGTGGAATTACAGAGCACATGTAGCTGGCAAAACAAATTTGCAATTCTCCTTGTCTATTCCCAAACCCCCAGTGTACTGCACGTGCCCTCTAGAGACAGAACAAACAGCGGTTAAGATGTTTAAAAGGCTTTGCTTTCTTAGATACCTGTGCAGCTGAATACCAATAGACTGCTCTTACATTAAGGGGGTGTGGTGACAAGGTACTACATTCAGAGCTAGCGGGGAAATGCTAACTCCTCTGGTTTCCTCAAGGGCAAAAATGTGCTTAATGCCTTTGCGTGATGTTATGTGAGGGTGTGTCTTGTGCATGTGTGGCTTATTCTGCTCAGTCTGCGAGCTGAGGTAAACACTGAGGCCCCACAAGTGTGTTATAATGTGTGCTATAGTCCTTTTCGACTGGTGGTACATATCCCACTGATTTCTAAAAGGTCACTGTCATTATTGTTGCTTAGCAACCTTGTATGGGGAGCCATAGGTGTACACTGTACTGTAATTGTGGATGCCTATGCTGAGTTGTAGAAGATCATAGGAAAATAACATTATGTGCATAATGAACCAGATAGATGACATTGATCTGTTATGTTGAACACGTGTTGCTGAGAGTGTTCTGTGCCCACATGCTTCCACCGACCCGACTCTTTACGGCTTTCAGAATTTGTGTTTGAAAAACGCAGAAAGGAGCCTCCCGTGGAAAAAAGAGAAGACACCCACATTTAAAAGCGCTTTTCTCTTGGCTGAGGTGGAAAAGACAGAAAGAAGAAACATAAGTTGTGCAAAAGCGTGAGAGAAAGAGATTTTTCAAATAAGTGATGATGTTGCAGAACCTGCTTCTGCTTCACTGATGATTGATTTTAGGCAGCATCAGTGTATTGTTGCAGACCATTGTTTTCAGTGAAAAACAAAACGCATCAGTAAAAAACAAAATGCATGATGGGTGGACAAAGGAAGTATACTCCTGAAAGCAAAACAACGACAATATGAGGCGGGAAACAAGGAAATGTCCGAACTCACTTAGTTGCATAAGAGCTACTGGAGATGTTTCCGCTTTGAGTTCAGATTTTCATCATTTCATTATATTATTTACTGTCGTCTCTCTACTCTCACTACCTACAACGTAATAAAGGATACTTTTTTTTAATTGATGGCAACAAATTTGAAATATTTGCACATTTCAAAGGAAATGTGAACAATAATCCAGGCAGGTTTGACGTAAATTCCCTGACAGACTTGAGGGTGCTTTGTTGAGGATTTGGAATTTTCACTGGATGTTTTTGCATGGTCTACGATGATGTCCACCTGAGCCTCCGTGGAAGTTGGTTTGAGTTATTATACAATGATAAAGCCAGGGTAAGGTATGTACAGGCCCAGCATAGAGGCAGAGTGATCTCTGAGTCATGTCCCATTTGTGGAGGTTGATGGATTTCCCCCTTGCTCTGCTCCCTCAGCTCAGTGGGGAGAAGGCAGGGCTGATAAGGTGATTTATCTGCACCTTTCCACCTCCTGTAATGGATGGCACATCCACCTTTCCCTGAAACTTCATCATCTCACAGCTGCACCCCCTCTCTCACGAAGAGGTGTGAGAGAAATGAAACAGACATGCTACACAAGGAAAAAAAAAAAAAAAGGAAAACATAGTGACTTCTTTTCCACACTTTCTCATTAAGGTTAGGAGAGTGTGGGAACATGACACTTAGCACTCTGAAGCCACTAAATCACTCTCCGACGTCAAGCAGAACCAAAATATTGGATGGGTCTCGGCTTCAGCTCAGCGCTACCGGTGCTTTGATTGATTCCTTAATTCCTTCATCTGGCCTCGGTCCTTTGGGGTCCTGCTCTGCGTTTTCGTTGCATAGCTTCAAGGGCTGGAAAAAATGATGGGAGCGGCTAACAAAACATGGATATGAAGTACAGATAAGGAGTTGGGGGTTGCCATTGAATTATTCTCACACCGTGTGCCTGAAGCTTTGCTGCACGTCCATGCACACCTGGCAGTGAGTTTTTAATTGTAATACCTGAACAAGGTTGTTTGTCAGGGTCTTTCATAACAACTCAGGTGACTCATTTGAGTGTTTTCTGATTTAAAAAAAATTTATATCTATATCTTCTGAATGTCAGACACTCACTGCCAGAGTGGGCTTGAAAGTGTGAAGCTTGCTCCTTTGTTTGACCGATAAATCGGTGAGGACTCTACTATCAGCTGAGCGTTGGAGCTGTAAGGAAGCAACAGAGCTGCACAGAAGGTAGCTACGTCGTGAAGTAACGGCTCCAAACGTCTTAGCCTGCGACTAAAATAGAAGCTATGTTTATGCATATGTCCACAGGTGGTAAAGCAGGTGGTGATTTTTCTGTATCGGATCGTTTCATCTGACCACATTTTGGGGGCTTGAAGATGTCAAATCATGCAGTGATTCACAATCAAAAAACAAAGAGCAGAAAAAGATGTTAACAATAGACGAAGACTTTTGTGTTCTGCTTTTTTAAAATCATGTGAATCATCTTGTGAGCCCTCCGAATTCTCTTGTCCTAAACTGACTGTGAGTGTTTGGAAAATGTCAAACCAACAGATCGAGAAGTGAGATTATGATGATTTGAGAAATTTCCATGACATTTCAGTATGTTTTGACACTTTTCTCCACAGCTTGCAAGGAGACAAACTTTTCAGAGCCACCTTGAAAGCCTAGACATGATATGTTTTTGATACTTAAAGGCATATTTTCATTTTAAAGCAGCTAAAAGTATTTGGTCAAGTTTAACAAAAGATGGTACTTTGTGTCAAGGTGATGCTCTTTGTACGTCCATCCATCCACTCTGACCTCCCCTCAACAACTATTTCGTGACAACAGCTTCATCCTACTTTTTGCTACTTACTGAATGTTGGTATCTATTCTGTAGACTATAAGATAAAATGTCAACATGTGTTGTATTAAATGTGTGTGCTGTAAATGATTAAAGTGCTTTCTCTGAGCATCAGTCTTTACACCACTTTCTCATCAAGCTGGAGGCAGCATGGCATCTCCACAGGGACGGAAGCCAAGGATTCCCAGCTGATATCCAACCTGAAGAAAACTTTCCCAACTCTACAACAATAGTCCAGTGGATTTTTTAAATTATTCTTTTGACTTGGCCTGTTAAATAATTCAGTGTTTTTTGTTATGCACCTGCAATTTCAAAAGGTAAAAAAAAGGTAACCAACTTTTACCTTTTTACACTAATTGCTTTGTAGTGTTTTAAAGTCTCACAAAAGTGTTGAGCGGCACATCTACTTTTAAAAGCTCACACAGTCTGCTAATTAGCTCTTGAGTAGGTAATGACGCACCAGCATAGATGCTCAATTTATTTTCATTTTGTTACGTTTTTTTCATGTAATGTTTTGTCCCTGCCCTGTCCTCTCGTGTCTGCACATACCAATCTAATACTCTAAGGATCCAGTGGCACCGCTCGAGCCAGGCATGGTATCATTCTGAGGGTCTTCTCTATCTGTGTCCTGTTCTGTAAACAGCTCCTCAGCTTTCCTTGCACAGTTCTAATTTTTACACCACAGAGAGGATACCAATTAACCTCGGTGGTCAGTATTAGAAACACAGCAGCGTGCCGCTGGTTTCTGCTTCAGCGCCTCAGGCCTCAGGCTGACTCACCTATGTTTTAACAGTAGCGGGGAAAGAGGGCGTATGGTTGAGGAGGAGGAGGCAGACAATCAATAGCAGATCAAAGTGTTTTAGCTTACCTTGGGCTGCAGAGAGAGAGAGGCTCTGTAATCAGCAAAGACACTGTTTACTCGCCAAGTCTTCCCATGGCGGGGTGGAGGACTCCAGGCGCTGGGCAGGCTAGCTGTGGTACGTTCAACCACCTATCTGAAATTAGAGAGGGAAATAGAAGAGAATGATGTAAAACAACTAGTGATTTTACACCATGGTTTATGCCTCAGCCTTTCATAGAGCATGACAGAATTTTCAACATTTATTAAACATTTTTACTTTATTATGATGTAGATTTAAACATGTTGTTCTTAATTCAAATTCTACACATAAGATTTTTTAAAAAGCAGCTGCTGTCTGAAGTTGACCAGTCAATGGCAAAACAAGAGCCATGCAAGCGGCTCTGTGAGGCACGTAGCTAAATGCTAACATCAGCATGATAACATGCTCACAATAACAACACTAACATGCTGATGTTAACGATGTATAATGTTTACCATGTTCATGCAGTTTGGCTTGTAAGCATGCAAACATTTTCACGGCAATCCATCTGCCTGTTCTTGAGACAGTTCTCTAAAAAACACGGATGTCAACCTCAGTGAAGTGCTACTAGAAATGTTATTAGGATTCATCAACTGGGAACCATGAATACTAAGTACTAAAATGTTGTGCCAATCCATCGAGTAGATGTTGAGATATTTCACAGGATAAACAAAATATCTGACCTGCGTTAGAGGAAAAGTCAGGGGGTCAGCAAAGTCATTCGGGTTCATCAGTCTGCATATTTCAGTCTGGACCCTAGAGCCATGCTGCTGCTAAAAAGGAACTACTATTATAATACAATACTACTACTAAACTGAGAATCATTTTAAAGATGTTGCTTTCTTTTTAAACTGTGGATACTGAGGCCTGAGGTGAGTGAAACAGACAACACAAATCTAAACGGTCTGCTCCAGTTATACAATGTGATGTGTGAAGCTTAGCATTGAAGTTACAATGTGAAATTACATTCCAGGCACAGAACTATGTGTTGCAGTAGTCATAACTGAAATTGTAATTGAAAGGCTGCATCCTTGGAAGCCTTGATTTAAATAAAGTTTTTATTCTTATCTTCAAGGCCACTACGTTATTATTCTCCTTCAAATTTGGAGAACACCCCCAAAGTTCCTTTGTAGCCCTCAGTACAGTCCATTATGGGCCAATCACGTCTTTAATGATGCATTAGGTAAATATTGGGTAGCAATGCTGTATTTACAAGAATTTGCATTCAGGTGGTTGTCAGTCACCGGCAAATAAGATGAACCAATGGAAAAGCCGTAAAACAGACAGCAATGAACCCCAAAGTTTGTTCTTTACTAAACTTAAAGTTATAACTGGAAGCTACAACTGTAGACATACATTTGCAATCAACCTCTTGTGCAACTTTCTGTTGATAAACTTGTAGATTTTTTACTTTAGAATTTTACAGAGACCACCTCAGTGTAGCATGAATTAATTATCTTTGGTCTCTGTGGGACAAAAGGTCTGAAGACTCACAGAGTCGTGTCCTTCAGAGGACCTGGCCCAGTCCAAATGTCCACCCTGAGCCTTCAGCACTGAATGAACTTTTACAGACATTTCTGGAACAGATTAATAGCCCTCTTTTTATTAATAATGTCTGATTAAATGAGATGAAAACAAATCAGGCCTTCGTGTTTGAAGTCATGTTTTCTCAAACCAGTGAGAACAATTTGCGCTGGGCCAAAACTGACCAGTGCTCATGTTAAATGTAATTGAAAAACATTTTGCCATACAACTGCCTTTCAAAACAACTGAACGTTGTGTGAGTTTTTCATCAGTAGAATATAGCTTATTAGTGAGTATCTGTTGTTTATTCTGGAAAGTGGAAGCAAAAATCAGCCACTGGGAGGTCTCATCTCAGCGTTCCACATCCACTGAGTGGACGGCTGGCTGAGTGACATTGACCCATGACACCCAACCTCCCTCCACCGCCACATCCTCCAAGCTGTAAAAAGCATGTCTGAAACAAGGGGGGTGGGGGCAGAGAGGGAGTGAAATGGGAGAGAGGAAGAGGAGGAGGAGGAGGGGTGTTATGCTGAGTGTCCATGGAGGAAAGAGCGAAGCGTTCCAGGCATCACATCGTTGATTCCTGTTTCGGTGAGTTTCACGGTGATGGAGGTGAAACTGTTAAATCACCTGTTTTCTGCCTCTTTTATTTCCCGTCGTCCTTATTGTCGTTTTTTTAACTGGCGTCCTCTTCTGGTCGCACCTGCTCTTCTCCGTCTCTCTCCAAGCTGAAGTGACCACACACCACACGTGTCACAGGCCTACCAGACAGGGGAAACCAGCAGTGATTTAGCAAACAAGCGCTCAATCAATGGTGCAGTGAAGCGCGTAACACATGCCAGTCAAAACCTATTACGTTCAAACAGCCCTCTTCAACTTCCACTCCACTGGTCCGACCCTTGGGCTGCTAGCCAAAGAGACTGGCCAGAGGACAGCCACAGTGTTATGAAGTCATGCACTTAAAAAAAATGTTGCTTGTTTGCCTTCGTCCTACGGGCTTATTAGTTTAAATTCTCGATTTAACAAATATAAATGTGGTTATGTATTCAGTGTAATCAGATCATTAAGAAAATGTGTGAAAATTGGTACATTCAATAATACAGTTATCTTAAAAATGGGATTGTAAAAAATATCATCTAACACATACAAGTAAAAACACTCTAGTTTAGCTTTTGAACTTATTTAGTCCCTCTAGTACTCAAGCTTCCCATTTTTATCTTCACTCACCTTTATTCACAGTTTCTGAGCTGTAAACTGTGGCGATTAGCATCTTCTTGAGCCGCAACTTTTGAAAGCGTGTGAGCATATTCAGGAAAATCTGTTTAAACTGCTCTGCCTCCTCTGGTGGTCTATTTTTTTTTTTTTTTTTTTTGGTGAAAGCTTTCTGGGAGGCAAGTGTCACACTTGAATGTAAGAATGCAAGCATAATGAAAAATAAGATCAAGCACTTGCCAAAGTGCTATTTTCACCATATATCCATGTTTAAGTAGGTGGAAATGTTATAAATTAGGCACCTTTTAAAAGAATGTTTTGTCTCTATTTAAGTATTTTTTGTTGCACTTCATCCATGCTGAGTCTTTGTAACTTCTTAAACATGTTATTTAAAATGTTATTTTTAATAATAAATGTTAAAGTCATATGAGACTGATGACACCAACAAGCCCAACTGCAATAACATAAAGAAGTTGTTCATTACACTGCAAGTGTTGCTATTATCTACACTTTAAAGCTGCTATGTGGGACTTTCAGTTAATCCTTGTTATTAATGACACCAGTGGCTGTTAAGTGAACTGCAGTTAGCATCCTGTTGCTACACTCTGTAGCCGTAAGCGAGTGTCATCCTGGGCTTTGGCCAAAACAGTGATGTGACAAAGGCCACCACATGACTGAATGCTAAAACTGACACTGAATGCTGGAAAATAAATTACAAATTAAGAATAACTTCTGTAATGTTTCTAATTCTATTTGAACCATTGTAATAACTTTCCATTTGCAAATTACTTTATCAGCTAACGCTACAAAGCAACCAACGCCAGATCCTTGATGTGTAGCTAAGTCTAGCTACAGCTAGCTGGCTAACCTTAGCTTAGGTTACAGTTAGCTAGTTGGTCGCCCCTGCATTGCATTGCTCTTAGCTAGTAGAAAGCTATTTTTAGTTATAAACCTTTGCTTTGTACCGTAACATAATTAATTGTTGGCTAAAAAAAAAAACATGGTGGTCGTGTAACATAAGCTAGTAGCCTTTCATGGATCACGTTAGCAAACCGGCCAACTAACATATCTACTCAGAAAGGATTCTGTTAGCATAACATTAGCGAACAAGTAAGCTAAGGTAGTAAATGTAAATGCAAAAGGCTAGCCAATTTAGCTAACATTTTCCACTCAAGATAGTATTTTGCTACATTAGAAAGCTAGCAATTGGTTTATGTTAGCAAGAACGTTAACATTGTAGCCAGCTAAAACCACAATATTGTACTACTCACCTGTTAGCTTTGACTTTTGACTGTGCTGAACTCCGTTTGTTGTGGGTCGTTTGTTGACTACATTTCTAAGCTAATGTTAGCTAGCATTGCACACTGTTGGTGCAGTAGAAGAGTGAAAGAGAGGCAACGTCACATCCTTTGGACTTTCGCGGAAAAAAACTGTCCGGATTCCTTTACATTCAGTCGAGAGGCTGTTAAATGCAACAGAGAGTTTACTTTAAGCTTATGTAGCAATCCGTTCACACATTAGCAATACAAAGCAATTAATAGGCTACTTGTAAACTAATTCACATTCTTACATATTGTACCTTGAAGGCTGCCATTGTTTCCTCATTGTGCTGTATATGTTGTTTTAGTCTATACCATGTAGACCTAGCCAGTCTCGAGACAATAAAAATCTGAATCTGAGAAAACCAAGACAGATGAGCCTTAATTACTAATACTCTGTACCGGTATATCTAAACCTTTTTGGCTTATGGCCCCTCAAAGTGAAGCAATGTCTAGTTGCAACCCCTCGTCTTGATAATCGTTTAGTGACTCCTCACATTTATCCACACAAGAAGACTGGCTATCTGTTATCAAGATACCAAGATCAAATTAATTTTGCCAACTGTGATCTAAATACAAGCTGACTGTGTTTCTTCCGTGAAAAAGAGCTAGGCTAATGCTACTAGCTCTAAAAAATTTTGCAATGATGGACGCTGCCCTCTGGTCTCTTTCCCTGTTCCTGTCACTGTTGCTTTTTGGCCATAAGTGCAAATAGTGAGGAGCCTGACATCACCTTGTGATTCACACACATGCATGTACACGTGCACTAATGCAAAAGCGTGCACACACACACACACACACACACAGGCATACACACAAACACGAGAACACACACATAGACACGCAAATTGACACACAAACACACACACACACACACACACACACAAGAGGCAGGCTGCGAGCAAGCCGGGTTTTTGTGTAGCACCACATGCGAATGAGGCTAAAAGAAGTGAAATGAACCCTTTGAGTCAAAGAGGAGCTTGGGGCGTGCTGCAGGCAGAGAGCTCAGTCAGAGAGGGAGCTTGGCAGGCAAATGCGCCTTCTGTTGACAGCTTCCACTGAACATCTAATGGCAAGAGATGGGGGCCCACAACCGCTTTCTTCCATGCCATTGGTTTCCCATTTCATCGCATTTAGTAGGGCGCCTCTCAGCGCATTTGCAAATATGTCAAGTCACCATTCATATTTTACAGTTATTAGCATTGTCTCTCCATTTTTGTTTTGTTTGAGCGGCGTTGTTTTTCTTCTTTTTCTTTCTAAGGAAAGTTCTTTGTTTCAGCTCTCTTTCTGTTCAGACTTAGAGAACAGGGCTAGGCACTGATGCCTTGGAGACTGGGTAGTTTTTTTAGAGAAGGGGTTTATGTATTCTTTATGATGTGATATACAGCCCGGGAGAGGGAACATTGGGTAAGAACATACCAATGCCAGGGTACGTTCTCAGCATGATATGAGGATGAAAATGATATGAGAATATCTGAGTGCTTGCTCTCTTTCTGTCAATACCTGAGGCTGCTATTGTAACTCATTGGGCGATCAAGATTTTCAAGGTGCTCCACTTTGCTTATTTAGGAAAAAGCAAAACAAACAGAGTGACTCAAACAGAAATGGCAAACATGTTCAGGGTCATAAACAGCTGTGTTTACAAAAGATGTCAGTCAATTAACAATGTATACAGGATCATTTTCATTGTAACAGTCACAAAAACAAAACAAATCAAACGTTTAAAGCTGTACTAATCAATATTTTTATATTATCACTGGATCAAATATGTAATTTTAAAGGGGTCATGATGACCCACAGAGAATTTTAGTGTCTTTGGGGTCACTGTTTTGATTGTCTGGCATGTAACTTTGCAGAGTCTTAATATTAAGTTGCTCTTTTTACTGCAAGTGTCACTACAGACACTTAAAAGGAGGCATTGTTTCCTTAGAGTGCTGTACTGTACTGTAAAAATCTGAGAAAACCATTACAGATGAGCCTTAATTACCAACGCTCTACAGCAGTATTTCCAAAACTTTTTCAGCTTGTCACCCCTCAAAGTGAAGCAGTGTCTGCAGTTGTAGTTCTTGCCCCTCGTCACAGGTTTTATATATCGATCTTGTTAATCATCTAGTGACTCCTCACATGGAGTGGACGTGTCAAGACCCCAAGATCAAATTTATTATGCTGTGTTATAATCATGAATATACGCTGTATCATAGTGCACACCTGCTGACTATTCTTCAATTAAAAAGAGCTAGCCTGATGCTAATAGCTCTAGAAAATGTGTGATGATGGACGCTGCCCTCCCATCTCTTTGTGTTTGTGTGTATGTGCACAGATAAGTTATTTTCCCCTCCGATGGCAGCTCCCAGGCTCTGTACTAAACAGAAGTGCACTGTGGCTTTTACCAGCAAATCTATTTTTGCTAATTGTAGCATTGTTGAAGAAAATAAATTGTGCTTGCTGTGTAGGTACAACAAATATGCTGTAAGCTTGCTAAACTGTGACAACGTCCCAAACACGACTCTGGATATTCAGCCATCTTTGTTCCAAATTCATTCAAATTACCTCTTGCAGCAGCCGAGGACAACAATGTTCAGAAACTTAGAGGACACCAGCTGAGATTTATGAAAACCGTGGTCTCAGCTTTCAAACAGACTTTACACTTTTCAATCAGTTTCAAGGTGTGTGTGCCCAGTAAAGAATGACATCATTACTTGCAGGTACCTTACCGTCAGCGCTTGTCCTCTGTTTCACAACCTTTAGACGAAAGGCCACATCTCTGGCGATATTCCAATTAATATTTTCCCCTCTATACTGTACATACATACATCACCTTGATGTGCCCACTGCTTTGAATGCACTGAAGGAAATGAAGCAAGAAAGTACTTTTCTTAATGCTTGAAAATGATAAACATGTTGTTCCTTGGCTATCTAATTTGCTGTGATGGCATTAATCAGTGTTGCACGGCGGGCGACGGCAAAGCGGAAAGGACAAAATGAACTGGGACATTAGTCAACGAGAAGAATGATGCATTGGCCGTTCACTCATAAAGTCATTGAGTGGGGAAATTAGAGAAAGGACTTATTGTTCACATGACTTAGACTCCCTGTGTAAGTATTAAAGCACAGCACAAAACAAGGTGCAAAGACACAGGACAGTTTGGCACTAACGGCCTTGGCTACGGGTGGCACACTCTGCATTAAATGAGACAAAACTCCTGCTCTTACTTTGTATTCCTACTAAACTGTGCGGGTGATTGTGGCTAATTTAACAATCTGAGTTGCACTGAATTGATGATAAAGTTCTTCTTCAAAGTAAGAATTCTGTTTTCCAGCTAGCAGTTAACTCACATTCTCTAGTTCCTGTTACATCCATTTAGAATCCAATTAAATAATCATAGAAATCTTAGTAGGCTTGGCTTTATTACAAAATTCAATCAACTATACACTTGTAATCTATTATTGTCTACACTGTTGCCACCCTTTGGTTAATTAGTGAAGAAGTGGACTAATATTAAATAGGATTCATAGTTCTTACCAAGGGAGAAAAAGGACTTTATACGACCTCCCCTTGATCCACTCAGGTAGCAGGAGCCCTCATTCCAGTCCATGTCACTGAGTAAAGACAATAAAACTATCAGGACCGTCACCTTGTGACTTCATAGCTTCAGAAAACAGCAGCATAACTACAGGTCACATTATAAACATATATGTTGGATTACCTTAATATACAAATTGGAAGGTTTGTAAAGACGTAAAGTGGTTATGTAGCCAATGAAACAGCCACTACTGGTTTTATATTGTCACGTAGCAACTTCATTTTCCAGGTAATATCAAAACGCCAAAATTCCACAACTTGCATGTGTAATAGTTTAAACAAGCAACACATTCAACCAAAGCTGCCTTGAAATCACTTTTCTCAAGACAATATAATTTTGATACTGTTTGAGTATATAATGTACATATATACATAGTTGATTTTATTTTGTCTCCTTTTTATTGTCTATTTGTTTCTTTTTCTACGTCTCCTTTTTTATTCTTGCTGTCTGTAACAACTTAATTTCCCCGGCGTGGGATCAATATAGTTTAATCTTATCTTATTTTATTTTATCTTATCTCATCTTATCTTTAGAGCCAAGTTAGCTCACATTGCAGTGTACACTAAGTACATTAAATTCTGTGGGAACGAGTTGTGGTTATTTTGTGCTTTTTAAATGCTGTTTCATTCCCGCCTGACATTTGACCTGCGACTGTTACACCTTCTCCCGCCACTTCAAATCACTTCAAATTTAGAGATCCGTGCTTTAGTTTATTAAACTCTTTGAGCTACATTTCGTGCATGAAAGATGCTCTACAAATAAAGATTATACTGTTATTATTATTAATATAAAACTATGATTGTGTCTGCCTTAATGAAACTGATTCAAATCACCTAATTTTTCCCATTATATATAAACTGTGACTGGCAAACTGTATTTAAAGATGAAAGAGAGAGTTTCAGAAAGATGCAGAAAGCCAGAAAAAACAAAGCAGCATTTAAAGACAGAGGAGGAAGAGGAGCAGACACAGAGGAGGAAGTCGGGGGTAAACAGAGATGGAGATACTGTAAGGACTGGTGGATGGACAGAACAGTTGGAGGAGGAGTAAGGAGGTTCCTGAGAGAAGGGGAGAGTGGGGGGACGGAGCCAGACCTCTAACAAGTGATTATACTGAACGCCCCCCTCCCTTCTTTTTCTCCCCCTCAGGGCATGGGGACAAGAGAGCAGCAGGCTGGCAGTGTCTGCATGTGTGTGTGTGTGTGTGTTTATGTGTATATGTGTGTGTGTGTGTGCACCCTGCCTGTTTCAGCATATTGTGCCCTCAAACACAAAAAGATGATTAGTGGGATTTTCTGTGGGCTGAACAGCATGCCTTTAAGACTGCGACAGCTGGTAAAGGATGTTCAAGATGAAATGGTCCTGGGGTCTCCTCGCAGCCATTCCACTTGACGAAAAGACAGAAAACAAAAACTGTTTCTGACCCAATAACAGCGGCTCCATTCATCCGCCGCCTTGCGTATCGCGGTGAAGTCAGCTCAGCCAGGTAGCCGAGCGTCGCCGCGGTGACGGACAGCTTCCGCTTAATGTGAACACGTCCGCATTTCCCTCGCTCTCTCCATCACAAACACACACGCGTTAAAGCACACGCCATTACATAAGCACACACACTAAGGTGTCCCATTGGCCCGAAGGTTAAAGAAACATATTGACTTTAATCAAACTAAACACTTAAAGTCAGGCTTATATTAAAACAAGGGGTGAATCTCTGCATTCCCTCAAAGCTCATATAAATCCAACCAACAATATCTATTTATTCCTTTATGCAATATGCCTTTAATAAACATAGTGTCAGAGGGAAACCAAATCATCCGCGGCTGAGAGCATGTAAGAAAATCAATTAAAATGAAGTCACGGAGCTGGCCGCCCAATTGTCTGTGGCAGTTATTTGATATAATATGGTTAATACTACTGGCTGGGTAAATTAACACAATTTTGCCAGAGTGTGTGTGTGTGCGTTAGTGTGTTCGTGAGGGTGTGGGGGGAGGTTTGAGGGAGGGCGCCGGGCTCCCAGGGGACCTCTGGGAGTCAGAGTAACACTTGAAGTAAACAATAGCAGAGGCTGACCAGAGAAGACACAGACGCTCACTGAATCTACCAGGAAGTAATGAAAGCTCGGACAAATTCTCTGTTGTTCTACACGTGGCCGAAGGATTCATTCTGATGGTCGTGTTTTAACAGGCTGTGCCGCCGTCGATTCGTCCTGCTGTATCAGCCGTCACGGCCAAATTTCCAGTTCAACGTTTTGGGAAATGCGCTTATTCACTTTCTGGTGGGGAGACAGACGAGAAGATCAATACCACCTTAATATACGTCCATTAAATATAGAGCTCTGGTCAGCAGACGGTTAGCTTAGCTTAGCACAGAGCCTGCAAATGGGGAAACAGCTAGCTTAGCTCGTCCAGTGGTTGCAAACTTCGCCAACCAGCACCTATGAAGCTCTTTGATTAACTTGTTATATCTTGTTTATTCAAGCTGCACAAAAACCAAAGAGTTAAAACCTGAATTTGTCGTCTTCTGGGGGTTATGTGCTGAACTGTTTATTGGCTCTGAGCAGTTGCCAGGCAACCAGTGGATAATCCAGGAAGTGATTGCTCCCAGCCAAGACATAGTGCAGCACACAAACCCCTGGAAAATGGCTAATTGTTAGTTTTACACTTTGTTTTAAGGACAAAATGTATCATGACGTAGCAGAATGCTCAGCGGTCGGTGTTACACTGCGTAACATACAGTATATAATATTATATTAATATCAGTATTACGAAGAACATGTAAGCAGCGTTTTAACGATGTAGCCGGCCAAGGGGCCATTAAATTTATATTAATATGCGGTTGGGTAATTTAATCCTTCATGATGTATCATTTCATAAACTCATAGGTTGTCTGTGTGTGTGTAAAGTCGCATAAAATGGAAGTACTACAATATTGTACTACTCAAGAACAGTGTTATTAATTACTCACTGGTATGACACTAATGTAATGCTATAAAACTTGAGAACATAACGACTGAATATTATTGGGTAATGTTAGGTGTGCGTATGTAGGCTAATGCTAATGTAATATTTAAATAAATGTGAGCTATGTTGTTCAGTTTTATAGAAAAATAAGATAACTTAGAAGCTGACTTGTCTCTAGCCGACTGGTTTGCATCCTGGGTGACCTTCACAACAAGCAACTGCATCATTTCATCTGATTCTATTCATGCACAAGCAAATTATGCTTGTCAGAAAACTAGACTATAAAACACTGGCCTGGAGTTTAATTTGGAGGAAATAATTTGACTCATAATCGCAATATTGATTAGAAAAATCACAATTAGATATTCTCCTTAAATCTTTCAGGCCTAACGTGTTGCTTTTTCTGTTTTTATCCTTTTTTTCTGCCTCCCTGTCACTCTCCTTTCACTTTCCTCACCCAGTTCAATTTATATTTACCCGTAATAACTCTCCATCTTATCCTCGCGCCCTCTCTCGCAGTCCGGAGCCACATGGCTGGTCATTGTTGGTGGTGCACTGTACGGTGATGCATGGACTTCAGTGGATCGTTTGTATGGTGTCGCAGAGCGATTGATTCTGGTGGTGGTGGAGGGGTGGGGAGAGAGGCGGGCAGAGGGGCGGCGGTCGGGCCCCCCACGGCCTGCTGGGAGAGGGAGCTGGAGCCAGGCGCTGAGCTGGAGGGCAGTACCGAGGGTCACAACACATTGTTCTCCCCTCTCAACCCGTCTGTAACCTGTCACACACTTGTAATGGATGGTGAAAGAAAGACTGTGGAGAAAAGAAAGGGGGAGGAAGTGGGAAAAAAAAGAACAGTTAGACGCACTTTTGGATTTTTTCTGTGACTGTGACAGATGAGGGATCAATCAGGCCTTGAGACATTAGAAACAAGATGATAGCAGTGCATCTGTTCTCAGGAAGCACACACAGTGTTTGCACTGCTTCTTTTTCGCCTGATTTGTACTTACTTTTTGTACCACCAGTTAATTTATTTATTTTTAAATCAAGCTTTTCAGAACAAATCCTGCAAACTTTACATTATTAACTATTTTCCAAAGCACATGTAAGTTTTCAGATGGTTTGCCTCCAGCTGTTTGTTTACATAGGTTTGATCTGTATAAAAGTCACTGTTTATAGACTTGAATCTCACTGCAAACCTCACATTAACGTCACATAGAGCAGTGCAGCTGTGAATAGGAAGTATTTGAAAAGTCTTTCTTGGTGCATTCAGGTACTTGAGACATAAGAGTTGCATGCTGACCTTCACAACGCAAGACAGAACCAGACTGACATCATCCTCTTCATGTCATTGATGTATTTCTGGTTTGATTTTCTTACAACATCACTTGCAAATACAAGATGTCAGAGCTCTCTAGCAAACAAAGAACAGGTTTCAAACAGTTCCTACTTGAAAATTGTAGAAACTGAATGTTGTAATCACAGAATTCTCACTTTCCCCAACATCTGAGCATGGCGACTACAGTCTGGTTAAAGTTAGGAAAAGACTGTTTTAATGATAATGAACACAATGAGGCAACCAGGTAGCTCACCTGGCTGAGCATGCACCCCATGCACCAAGGCTGTGTCCTTACCGTAGCGGCCCGGGCTCAGCTCCATCCTGTGGCCCCCTGCTGCATGCCATCCCTCCTCTCTCTATACCCTCCACTCTGCTCTATGCCATTAAAAATATTTAAACAAAAGGCACACATTAATTGCATGCCTCCTGCATGAAAGTCATACGTGCATCACACTCATCCACCGTCCTGACCTCCACACTTTCTGCCTCGCTACATGTCGCACGCGCTGCTTCTTGCATTTGGACTGAATGCTGGCGTTGGATGTAAATCAAGAGGTGTGACACCATCCAATATAGATGTAATTACTAAGACATGAGTACAGTGTGAATAAATAAATATATTCACATAACAAAGATGACCTAACATTCACCTCTCTGTCGTTTCTACAGACTCAGCTGAACACAAACTGAAGCCAGTGGCAGCCTGGAAGGGAACCAGCTCATATGAACTGGACGAGCTAAGAGCGAGCGCTGCAGTAAGACAACAGCAGTTCAGTCCTTTTCCTGCAGATCAAAAGGTGACGACGGCTGAACAACCACTGGCAGAGTCGACGGTCCTGAGAGTACCCCCGACACAACACGTCTCATCGACAGCCCTGAAATGAAGACATGGAACAGGACACTGGATGACAGAGGCTCCCTTGGTATGTGTGTGTGTGTGTGCGTTACTGTGCGACCGTGCGCGCCCGTGTGTGTTGTGGCACTCTGGACCTTGCAGCTACGGCGCATCGCAGAGCCAGTGTTTCACGTCAACATCAAGGAGCCGTGGGTGCGTTCAACATGCAAATGATAGCAGATCAGTGAGGCCGGTCTCTGCCCGCGCTCTCCTGTGAGCTGCTGAACAAAAACAAAATCCCTACAGCACAGCCGCTTCATGGAATGACAATATCTGTCAGAGTGTGCGACATGGCTCACTGAGATATATCACATGGCTCGGTGTGTAAACACTAAGTCCGGCTCTCTCTTCCCTTCCTCTCACACTGTAGCTCATTTTCTCTGGGCGTTTTCCGAGGTCCATTTGAAAGGGGGGCATAGAACACAAAGGCAACGAGGCTTAATTAAGACACTTTAGCGAGCGATCACAGTGGGCAGATGGCTTTCTGTAGTGGATCCAAGCTCAACCACGGGACGCTGTGAAGTTGAAAAGAAGTGCCAAAGGGGGCACTGCAAGTGGGCTTCCCTGCTCACAAGCCAAACGGGTGGTGGGTCGGGGGAAGGATGGAAAGAGAAGATGTGTGGTTGAGAAGGGTGAAGCGTGAACAGGAGACCATCCTGCTTTTTGTATTAAAGGAAACATTTGCTGATAGTTATTAAAGAGGCTGTATATGAAAAAGATGAGAGTCCAGGACGTGGAGGTGGACATGTTGATTGGTTTTTGCATAAATCTCTGACCGGGGAACTCCCGGTGCTGAGGGGTTTTAGTTCAGAACAGACGTCCATGCAGACAGGGTTGCCACTCACAATGGCTGTCGTCACCGCTCTCTCCCTCGCTCTCTCAGCCCTGTAAGACAGCATGGCGTGTCTCATTTCTAGCTCAGTGTGTTTGTCAATCCTCAGCTGGCCCTGCTCCAGCAGCAGACAGATCAGAGGATTATGTAAGCTGGAGGGGCCTTGAGCTAAGTGTGCTGAGAATTACTCAGAGGTGTGATTTGACAATCTACGTGCCAAACCATCGCCCAGCCCTCCATACATGCAATAGATGTTAGTGATCACATATCCAGAGGGGTAGGGCGAGCACAGAGAAAGCAAACCAATATTTTTGCTGTGTTTACTTTCAGCGCTCTTCTTCTTTTTCTTCTCCTGCATTGCTGTTTTCATTTATGTGAGCTGAAGGGAGGCGGGATGAATGGAAGATGGATAGAAACAGGTAAAAAGCAGCGATTCATCTTCAAGGAAACTGAGTTGAGACTGTAAAGAACGTTTTTTTTTTTTTATTTAATGGTAGTGTGGCACAGATGAAATAGTGCAGCTTGCCAGTGGCTATTCTTCACACTCTGCTGTTAAAACAAAGCCAAATTGTCAGTGCAAGGATCAAACCGGCGAATCACAAATATGGAAAAGTGTAATAAAGCGTAATCGTTCACGTACTGTAGCTCTGTTTTGTTTGCATGATCAGTTTTACGTTCGCGCTCACAAACCCAGAGCAGTGAGGATGCAGAGTTTAGCATTGGTATATACAGACAGAGCGCCAAGAGGTTATCTGGACTGCCTAGTGTTAGAGACATGACCAGGGTCATGCAGGATTTTAGATATGCTGAGGTCATAAAGTAAGTCCAAATTTCCCCAATACATCTCAACTCATCTAAGGAATTATTTAATTTTTAAAGATTCCTACTTAAAAATGTAAATATTTCTCGAACCCTTCTGTATCGGCCTAAATTATGGTTCAAATTGTGCTTCCATTAATTGCAACTCATTTTATGTTTTGCCTTGAAACTGTTGAAATATCCTAAAATTGAAATTTTAGGATATTTAGAACAACAAATGTCAGATATCTGCATATGAATGCAGAATCAAGTCAGGCCTTGGTTGCAGAACAGTCCCTGTAGAGACCAAAAGAGGCGGGACGCAAAAATCTTGGAACCCATTGGCTGTCACCTGATGATGATTTCGCTTTTTATTTAGAGATTTAGATGAGTGAAACGCTGTTTTCACGCTTAAGGTTGCTCACCGGAACAATGAACGGTGCATGAAATAAGAAGTTCAGGCCCAGATGTTGGTTATCTGGATGTTTGTTGGCCTCGAAACATTGACCGTTGACCCAGAGGCTAAATCATCATCAGCTGGTCGCTTCCAAGATTGACAAATGTCAGAATCTACTTTAAAAAACCAACATGTGTAGTGAGCGTTTGGTGTTAATAGCGGTTCCAGCTTCTCAAAGGTGAGCTTTTCTTTGTCTTACATCATAGTAAACTGACCCCACATCACATTTGGCTCTAAGAAACTGTAATGTGCATTTCTCACTGTTTGCTAAAGTCTTACAGACCAAATGATAAAGAAACTAATCCAGGAAACAACAGGCAGATGAATCAATAATGAAAATAATTGTGCATCCTTAGAAAAACAGACATGTGTTTACAAGCGCAACGTTTTTATCAGAAAACATGAAGATTTTTATCTGGTGTCAATCTCTGCATCAAATAAATTCACCAACACTGCTGTTTGGAGTTTTGATGGCCGAGTAAATCTTTAATTTGCTCACATATTTGAGGTTTAAGGTCTGTATGTGACATCAATTGATCGAAATAATATTGTGTATAACCGTCATGTTTTCCACTTGTGAATGTTGGAGAATATCTGATGGTTAATAATCTTACATTGCCCCTAACAAACCAGATATAGTGTATGTATGCATATATGTATGCTGGTACATTGTTTGCTGCAGAATGAGCATTGTGGCTTGAAATCCTCCCTTGAAGTTTCCACGGTGACAGGCCCCTGAGCTCTGGATGAATGGATGAACATGGGCATCGGCAGCTCTGCCAGCGTGGTGCCCATTCCTTTGAAACCGCCAAGGTAAACGTATGCAGCACGCTATTTTCATCCCTCCGTGGCTGTCAACCTAAATCTGCCTCTCCAACTGGTCATTTTTATCACTTGCCAAAACTGCCAACTGGTGATAAACTTTTAAGTTCGTTTTTAAATTTCATTTCCCCGGAGTCAAACCGAGTAGGAGTCAGCCAGAATTTGCAATGAATTGCCCAGGGGCAAAAATGTTTTGTTTTTTCCCCTCCGCACCCACTCGCACAGAAAAGAAACAAATAAACTGGAGGAAAAAAATAAAAGAACAGGGGAAGAATAGTACAGAGACAGCAAGGCAAGCCTACAGACACCCCCCCCCCCCCCCCCCCCCAACACACACACAGATCTTTAACACAAAAATACACCAACATAACGCTCTATCTATCTATCTATCTATCTATCTATCTATCTATCTATCTATCTATCTATCTATCTATCTATCTCAGTGTCTGTCTGTCTGTCTGTCTGTGCAGGAAGACTCAGGCAGCTGTAATGGCAAGGCAGCACTTGTTAGAGAGGTAATATCAGGGTATAAATAAATCCTCTGTATCACAGATGGGGAAAGAAAGAGAGTGAGCATAAAGAGAGCCATCCATCAGTCTCCCGGGGGAGCGGGACAAATTAAAGCCCATAAAAGGGCCTCATTACTGGGGGCAGCTCTCCTGTCTCAGCCTCCCTCATCCTTCCACATCACCTCTCCAGCTCTCTCATTCTCTCGCTTTCTATTTCTCTCTCTCTCTCTTTCTCTATCTCACACACACATACACACACACACACACAAAACACCATAACCACCACCACTATCAGGGGGAAATTATACACATAAAACACTAAGGAATCCAGTGCTGCTGCTAATATGTCCATATGACAATGTCCACGGGCACTCGCTGATTCATTCCACACCATCGTGGCGAGTGCACACACACGCACACACACACATTCTTTGCATATTGTATTTTAATTGATTGTTATAGCAGGTGATGAAACCACTTTATGACTGTTTTCCTGCTTGGTTAAAGCACCTTTTGATCATTCGGACATATGAGGGCTTACACATTTGCATTTTAATTATTTTTACTTAGTGTTGTGGAAAGGTGCAAAACACAGAGCACTTGAACCTTTAAACCGACAGGAAGACTTAATGAAAGGGTAATTCTCACATATGCCGCACTTGTATAACATCTCATTCAGGACGGAGCCCCGTTGATGAGCACATAATGCTGCTGTTGCCACGGGAAACATTAGAATGTGGTCATTTTCAGGTTGTAGACAACTGGAGGATTATATTGTTCTCAGTGGGTTGAGGGATTCCTCACTTTAAAACTGAAACAGATATTGTAAAATGATGATGATCAGATGCATCTTGAACCTTCTTTCTAAAATCAACACTGTGTCCTAAAAGTTGCATTCATGTCCAAATAATATGCACTAGATTAGAGTTTGGTCGTAGTGGCGCCCAGATTGGATCTGAAACAATTATATTCAACAGATATTTTTGAGAACATATTAATAAAAGTCATTGATCAAGCAAATACGCCATCATTCACTGGTTCCACCATCTCAAATGTGAGGATATGCTGTTTTTCTGTCTTTTAATTGTTAATTGAATACATTTGCGTTTATATCTTTGGCTGGGACAAAACAAGTCATTTAAAGGCACTTCCTTGGCCTCTTATTGGACACTTTTCTGGCTGCTTTCCTCACTGCTGGCAACTACAGTGTGATTCTTATTTAGGCAACTCAAAACGCTTAGTTAGGAAAATACTGTGGTCTTGATTAAACAATGAAAATCTCAATTCCGCGGCTAAGCAGTCAGCAGGATGTGTTGAGTTTTTAAATATTTTACAAACCCACATTCGCTGCTTAACCTTAATGGTGTCCTGTGCAGTTTTCTAACAAACCCACGTGTGTGTTCAGAATCTCTCCCCAAAATGCGATGCAAATCCTTGAAGCCTGTTAAACTTGTTGATTGCATTTTGTTCCACGTGCAACATTTGCTTTTTTGAACATTTTGAAACCCCCATTTTTACATCCATGTTTACATCAGCTGCCAGTTTTCTTCTTCCCTTCTTTGCTTGCAAATTTCTGTTTCTTAGAGCATTATTATTACATCAGCTGTAGATCTGTGGTGTAACGTCAATGTCCATAATCCATGCATGTTGGTGTGTCCCAGACAAGATTAAAACAAAATGGGTACAAGCTCATGAAATATTAGTCACAACAGCACAACACATTTCTTTAAATAAAAGTTTCAGCAGCCTTAACATACAGGAGAAGCGTGCTTGTCACCTTGACAAAGAAAATTATCAGTACATACATGCATATTTTCTGCAGAGACAAGGTTACTAAAATATATCTGAATGCAGAAAAAGTAGACATGTTTGTTCCTCAGCTTGGACGACAACTACACTACAGAATAACAAACCGAAAGCGCCTGCCACCACATAAACACAGCGATAAGGACAAGGGTGAAGAAGAAAGCAGCGACCTGCAATGAGAGCGATAAGCAGAGAGCTGAGCAAAGCAGCTCTGGGACCTTTAGAACAACTAAAGCCCCACTGGCTTTCCTCCCCTCCACAACACCACCACCACCACCACCACCACCAATCCCCTGTTTTCTCCTTCAGAAATTAGCCTACAGACTAAGTAGAGAGTTATGTGAGGCTTCTTCTTATTTCATTATAGGCCCCGTGTAAATAAAAGAAATTCGCCATCAATACGGGAGAAAGTATCTGCTGAATCCCATGAAATCCCTGACATGAATTATTGACAGTCTAATGGGACTAAGGGAATGGTGCTGGAGTTGAAGCCTGAGAGCAACCATGGCGAGGAGAAGCTTTAATATAATATCTATTTCTGTGTCTGTGTGACATGCAACGACCGCCACCGCCCCCACCCTCCCAACTAACCTCCGCACACCCCCTTAACAAACTAGCATCACAGCCATCACCTCTCCACGTACACACCACCAGCGCCACCTAACCCAGGGAGCGACCTCGCCGTGAACAGAAGTCGCCACAGGTTGAGCTGACAGCCAACCGGCCGACTTTGAGGGCACAATTAATCCAGTGAGTGAAACTCTGTGTTTGTTTACTCCGAGAAACCTTGTCAAATTACACTTTGACATCTGGCATTACGGCAGCGTGAGTGAGAAGGCTTGATAGGATCTAAATCAGAGAAAGCCAGATGAGATGGTACAGCTCTTGAGGGGATTCATTCCAGCATTCACCCGCGGAGACGCTCGAAAGAGGCCTGTGTAACATCTCACTTTATTTTCCTCAACGCAATGTAAGGCCCCACTTTCTACTTTTGTCTTTCAGCTCAAATTCACACACAAACTGCATACTCAATGATTATTTGCATTAAATTATTAATATGCCAATGGTAACTGTGCTGGGCTTTGGAGTCGGTGCAACCAGCGCACATTCTTTCAAGATGAACATGGCAAGAAGGAACTTCAGAGCTGGTAGCCCTCATTTAAATCAAGTAAGAAAAGAAGACACTATTGATTCCATGCGCTCTCTCCCACACATTGGTTTGGCTTGCCTTCCAAAAACATTATTTTTTTGCAAGGGGGGTCCCCATAGAGCTCAAAACAAAGAGGACAGACTTGTTTGAGGGTAATACTCTTGTGCGCAGCGTGAGGCATGCACTAACAAGAAGGAGCAGACTGAAAAAAAAAAAAAACATGTTGCAAACTTTATCCACAGTTGCGAAGCTTCTACCTATGTGGCCACACAATCAGGGACAAAACATAAACAATTCAAACAATAGCAGGACAGCCGTGTCTTGAAGTATGCCATACACAGATGTCTCACCAAGAACGTCCCAATTGCCAAAGATATGCGTACAAACTTCAGGTAATAACAAAAAAAAATCCTCCCTCCCATCAACATGGCAGCATTTGTGATTTAACCCCTTCAGAATTCAACGCTTCTCAAAAACAATCCGTTTCTCCATCATCTTCACTGTAATGTAAGCAGCCGAGTTTGAAGGTGCGACACAAGACAAAGCCGAGTCAGTGGAAAGGAAGGAGACAAACTCTGGAGTCTAATTGATGGTGCTGCTGTGACTGCTGCCCTTCAGAGAACAAGAGCTTATTATTCGCCCGCTGATGATTTGACACGGTTTGATCTGCGCACACCCAATTGCAGGGCTTCTGCATCAGGGTTTGTTTACGGATTGACTGATCAAAGGGCCCCCGCATGTCTGTGTGTTTGTTTCATGTACACAGAGGGACAGTTTGGCTTTTATTACCGTAGTGCGAAAATTGTAATTTTTGAGTCCATTTGATAAACACTGAGCAGATTTATAAAACATGCAGCTTTTTGAGAGGCCTGACCTTGACTTGCTGCACCGTGCAGCGTTTTCAAGTGCGAAAAGCGAGTTTGAGCGGTGAACTGAGGAATCGTAGAAGCTCCACACAATGTGTTCGTGTGTGTTTAGAGAGACTGAGTTTGGTTTAGGAAAAGAAATGCAGCTCCTGCAGGAGTTAATGTAAAGATAAGGGCCTGAACCACGGACTGTCAATGAACAGACACCACTTTATTACGATTAAGGCTGTATTTTTAAAGCTTTGGCCACAGTTTCTACCAGTTATGATACTGTTGTACTTGCCAAGCAAATTGTTAAGATCTGGAAAAACAGTGACAAGTCAGACAGGGCAAGAGACGCCAGCAGCAGGATGATTAGCAGGTCGTGTCAAAGATCATCTAAACCACTTCAAACAGACACTCTGAGTAATAAAGTTATCACTCAAACAAGTGTGGCTAACCTGAAGGTTTGTTTAAAAGCTGTCAGTGATGTCTGACTGCTCATGCTTCCTGCAAAGCTGACTTTTTTTTTTTTTTTTTTTAGAAATGCCTCTGCATTCCCATATCTCAGCAATTAATTTGGAGAATACAATGATAAGATAGCTCACAGGAATGATGGCAAACACTACAAATGTAAGATTGAAGCTGTAATAAAGTTGTAAAATTATCCTAATTAAGAAAACATAAAAAACTTGGCTATATTTTTTCATATGCAATATATTTACTTTTGCCAGGAAAAAAAAACCCTTGTTGACACACACTGATTTCCCTGCACCCAGTCTGTGGCTCTCAACCTCGAGCCCATTTGTTCTGTACTGAAAACATAAATCTTTAACAGCAGGTCATAAATACACACTCTCATTTTTAAACGAGTCTAAATAATTCCCCATAGCAGCTGGTAGATTTCAGCATTCATTGCTCAAACAGGAGTAAATAGTGAATATGTTGGGGACTGTTTCCAGCCGCAGATTTGTTGCTCTCGTATTTACGGCAGCAGCACGTTGTGAGTGGCATCAGCTACACATAAATTACAGTGCCCGTGTTAACCGTAATGAAGGAACATGTCAGCCAGTGCGACGCCGTGTGTTTTTAATGGTTTCTGGACAACGATGGAGGTCTATGGCACAGAGGAATAAGATATATCAGACAGACACGAGCAGACAAACTGTCAGTTTCTGTGTGAGACATACATACACGCACATTCACAGTCTGGTACGGCATGAATACTGCATGTACAGTATGTTTAAAACACATACAGAGGATCACAACCTACAGATGCTTCCTGCTGGCAGGGCTTTGGAGAACCGCAGTGGCACGATTTGTACAAGTGGCACTTCATAAAGCATTTACCAGTCAGCGTTGGTGTGAACTGTATATTTACAGGAAGAAAACACTTGATAGACGAGTAGACGGGTTCGAGGATGATGAAGGAGCAGGGGGCAGAAGATCCCGGCTCAGCCGCTGGCAGCTGGCGCAACTGTGGCTGTGTACAGGTGGGTTATGTGGGTGCGTGGGTTACATATATATATTTTCTGGGTTGCAGTTGCAGCCGTGTGTGTGTGTGTGCGTGTGTGTGTGTGTGTGTGTGTGTGTCCTGGTCCAGGTCATTAGAGGCAGCTTGCTGTGCCCTGATTTGTGCACTCACAGTATGTGAACACAGCAAGGGATCGATTAGTACTTTGTGTGGCATTTCACACAGGTCTCATCTCTCTACCTTCATTTCCCACTGCCACTGGATCAAATCTACAATGTGTGAGTGTGTGTGAGTGTGTGTGTGTGTGTGTGTGTGTGTGTGTGTGTGGTGTAGAGAGAGAGAGAGAGAGAGAGAGAGAGTGAAGCAGTGACCTTTTTTGTGTTAGAGTAATGCTGGTGTGAGTGGCTAAATGGATCTTGTGTATATTCTGTCAAAAATGTTTGTTTTGTTAACTGTGTGCAAAAAAAGGCCATTAATTACTAAATTAATTTAAACATCTGATGAGCAAGTTCACCAACTCAAATTGAGCAGTGACACTTCATGTAGATCAATAATTAAATTCAACCGTGCTGCACATACTTCTAAAGGAAATCTGCAGTCTTGCTTACATGAAACACACAATTTGGACAAATACTGATGTTACCTGGAGGGATGTGCAAGTACAAATATTATTACTGCTACAGTTTATTGACCACGTAAGATGAAAATCTTGACGCAGCATTAAAAATCTTTTCAGAACTTTAAAAGTGTAAGAACATGGTGGAGAGGATAAAGATGTGCTGCGTCCTTCATGTCGCTGCCTTTGGCTACCACTTCTTAAAACACTGTGAAAACAGTCAAATAGTTTTTCTGCCAGCAACTCTTCCAGAACACATTTAGCGAAACAAACCAAATCCCTGTGCTTTGCTTAAAATCCTCTTTGACAGGAGGTGTCAGCAGGAGAAAGTCTTCCTCTGCCACAGCACGGTGAGTTCAGGAATTTACATTGTTGTACAACTGGAAATTTACATTTGTGTTGTTTCTTCTTTTGCAAAACAAGAATGTTCTTCTGATCCAGAAAATAATGAGGCCGCTGGGCAAAAGGTACAACACAGGTATGATGCCTTCTAATGGTTTAATTGCTATCATTAATCAGTAAATCAGGACCCTGAACTTCTCTCCACCTCTCTTTTGTCACTTCACATGTTCAACTGTGTGAAGCGCTATGAATGTCGTCCATCTGAAAGTGCACGCAGTTATCCTCATGTTTAAACAAATTTGCACTTGCCTTCACTGACTTTATAATTTCTGACGAGATCAGACAGCACATACAGGCTAGTTCTGTTCAAACATAACCCCACCGGCAGGGACACAAACCCCAGCAACCCCAGTGTCTACGTCAAGTGCTTTGCTACCCTCCAATCTCCCTCAACTTCCTCCTGCACACAGGACCTTCCACACTGCACTTATTGTGTCCCCATCCCACCAACTGTAGCACAAGATTTACCACCTCATTTGTCATACAGGTGCAGAGTAGATGGCGCAACGTCTGATCACCGTGCAACAAATGACAATGGCTTGCAGACACAGATGATGCTGAGGACGGTGAAGTGGGTTCTTCAGGAGGTGAGAGGCGAGAGGAAATCAAGTGCATCTGCTCAATTAACATTCGCCAGTCTATTTACACACACACACACATCCAAAGTGACTGGCCCTTAACACGGCAAGGTGCTCAGGAGGCCTCTGGAAGCACAGAGGGTGGAAAGCTGAAATCAGCAGCATCGCATGCACAAAAAGAAAAAATCTGGCTGAAACTACACAAGAAACAGAACATGTCTTTTAATGAAGCAACCGTGGTCCTCGGTCATAATTTTCAAAGAAGCAGCCAAGATTAAAGTCAAAGGAGCCTCCCAATGGCTTCAAGTCTGCACTGCTTTGAAAAATACCCCCAGTGTACAAAGCACCCCCCCACCCCTCCCCACCACCACCACCCCCTTCTCTCGCCCACCCCATCTTTCTCTCTTTCACACTCTTCTTGCTCTATGTTTCTCTTTCTTTTCTCCTTTTTTTTCAAATAACTGGAGCTGCACTTTAGCCACCAATTCTCGCCCCTGATCCCATCATTAAAAAGGCTCAGGCAGAACAAGGGCTTTTTACGTGTGTGTGATGTGTGTGTGTGTGTGTGTGTGTGTGCGTGTGCGTGTGTGAAACAGAGGCAGGGAGACACAGACAGAGACAGGCTGACAGACCTGGGCCTGCCAAGCGACGTGGCGCTCACTCTTTAAGTGCAACAGACACCTCCTCTCCGACTACAGAACTAACACTATGCCACGCGCACGCACAATAGGATGAATAATTGATCGGCCTGGGGCTTCACGTGTTAAGAACAGAGGAGGCGTGCCAGTAGCGTTTTCACTTCAAATTTGTATTGTCTTTAGTCTCCGCCAGCCATCTACATTTCTAACACCTGCCTCAGTCAGATGTGCGCTGGTGCACTAGCCCCGGAACTATCTTTCATCTCGCACACACTGTTACTGGAAGAAGAGGAAAAAACACACACTTTCAAGAGATCATTATCTAGTAGGGAAACCAGGACACAAGTTCGATAGCTTCCCTCACTTCCTCCCTCCTCCACCGGCAGCAACCTTTGTTAGATCATTTCAACACCTGCTACATCTTTCAAAGCAACACACAGGCTTCCCACTTGCAAAGGTTTTGCACCTTGACTGGAAAAAAATCCGACGTATATTTCAGGTCTAAACATCAGGTGTTAAATGTGCTATTGAAAGTAAAAATAACCCCCTTCGGAGAAAAAACACGAAACAAAAAGGTCCATAATGCCGAAACTGTGGCTGCATGTGTGCTTTTGGAACAGGTTTCAGTTAATCAGTTAACACAGAGTCTTATTATCTTACTATTATTATTATTATTGTACTGGAGCTTAAGTTAAGAAAAAACTTCTCATCTAACTTCTGCAAAGCAAGACAGGATAATCACATGAACGTTTAAGTGGCAGTATCACAGTTTACTATCACAGCTAACAACTCACTCAGGTGATGGAGCACAAAGAGCAAGAAAAGTCCATGTGTGGAGGAGGTTGGGGTGGCAGCTGAGGCCTTTCACCCAGCAGACGGGGTTCATGTCCCTCGTGAAACCAAAAGTAGACGCCGACTTCTTTTGACTTGTGTGCATAACTTAAGCAACTTAATGCACGTAACTAACATACTACTTAAACCTAAACCACAATATTTTGCTAACCAGGTAGTTTTGGTGCCTAAAACTAACCAAACTGTGACCGTTTCACAACATTAACCATGTGTTTACTGTTCATCATAAGACGGGGAAACATATTCGTATTTAGTCTGCAGACATTAATAACTAGCTGTTGTGTATTTATAACTGCTAACTTTACCGCGGAGCCCTGCAGAGCCCTGCAGAGCCATGAGATCTGTGGGTACAAGAGGTATTATTTTGGGCCATTGGATTAAAGCATAAGCGTATTTTTGTGAGCTCACTCTTTTTTACATAAACTGTTTATTAAAATACAGCGCTGTTTGTTTGGCTCTCATCATCAGAAAACACTGTTGCTTTGCGAGACGAGTTCGCCTGATGAACGTTTTTTCACTTTAAATAACGACACACTTACACCTGGAGTAAAAAGACGAGAGCTTGTCGGTGGTCTCGAGAGGTTAAATCATCTCAGACAACAAATATCGGCTGATTTGAAGCAGAGAAAATAATAATGTCTAATAAATATCTCCTGAATATAAATCTATATATGGTAGAAAGAGAGCATCCTGTTTATCTGCCTTTGTTCAGAACCCGGGGAGGTGAGCTTAAAAAAGTTTTGAGAAAAAGAAAACCGACAACACGAGCTGATGCTTTTGACTTTCATGCTTCTCCTCCGTGTTTGTACCATTGGCAAAAAGAGGAAGTTCCTGAGTTATGAGTCAAATCTTAAGTCCACGTGCATCATACATTAAAAATTCTAAATCTTTACTGTGCCAAAGCAACGAGGGGTCACTGGGTGAGGAGGAAGTGGTCTATCCTCATCCCACTCATGTAATGTAACAGTTGCGTACTTTTTAACTAATTTTTTCCTAAATCTTTCACTTTGCTGCCTAAACCTAAGCAAACTCTGTTAACCACATGACGATAAAGGTCCAGTTTGTCCTAAACCTCAGAAAACTGCAACCATTTCCTGAATACTAACGTAAAGTCGCTGCAACTCTCCAAGTCTGTTACTATATTTTGTTGGTTTAATCTGAACGTATAAAAACAAAGCGTAAAAACAAAAAGTTGTGCCTTTACAGGGTTTATGTGCAGGACGATCTTTTGGCCGAGCGCGGCGACTTCCCGACGTCTCGTCAGATATGAGAGCGGCATCCATCGTCTGCTCTAACTCTCGCTGAGAAAGTGAATAAAGGTATTTCCAAAGATGTTAAACTATTCCTCTGACCTCAAGGATAGTGATGGTGAGGAACACGAAGTTCTTTCTGAAAGTGTCTAACAAGTTCCATCCCTGCCTCGACTCGCCTGCCAAGCTGTTCATAACTATGTAATGTCCTCATGCATTATAAAGACCTGGCCATGACTGAAAACAGCACAGTCAAAAACAACAAGTGATCAAAGATCCTGAAGTTGACTGAAGAGGAGCTGAGATGGCTTGACCTTAAACATATTTGGGCTCCCTGGTGGACACGAGAACCAACTCCCCCCTCGGTAAACAGTCCTGTAATATTAAACACAGAGGACGTCAAAGGGCTCTTATGTTTGCGCCTCTCTGCTGTGGATTGGGATGTTTTGCCCAGGGTCGGCGTCCCACCATTATGACATCACTCAGGACCCGAGCAGGAGACTATCAAAGGCGCCGCGGCGGTGTATCGTATTCATCAATGAAAAATATTCATATGCATATACACCCCTGCCACCCTGGAAGGGAAGCATTTCCTTTTTAAAGGCAGCAATCCACTGGCAGCGCATGAAAAGTTACAAAACATCAAATAAAGCGCTGGGAAAAGAAAATTAAAAATACAAAAACGCTGGGGTGAAAAGGAAGACGTGTTAAAAGAAGAGGAAATTCTTTAAAAGAGTAATGATTGAGCGGCGCCTGATTAATCAGCCGTGGCGTTTTCGGGTAACTGTCCAACATTACTTTTGATTTAGCGTGCTGGGCGATCAATGGAAAGAGCTCGGGGTGGTGTTTCTAATTAAGGTAATTCATGGGCCGGCTGATATGGGTAAATTACAAATTGCTTTGCACATGTAGATACACATCATGTGCAACTCTCATCAATTAAGTTTGAGTTTCCCTGTTTTATGCTTCCTGTGTCAGGAACCTCAGTTGCATTGCAGGATCTATTATCTAGTCAGTGCGTTTGGTCTGAATGTGTCCAGTGAATGACTGGGACCTGACTGACTCCAGACTTCACTGATTAAACCAGAAATACCCGAGACTGAGTTTATCATATATACTTAAGCACAAACTTGAGGTACTTGTCCTTCTGTCCTCCTTACACTTCTACTACACCTCATCCCAGAGGGAAAAACTGCACTTTTTACTCCACTACACTTGTCTGACAGCTTTAGTTACTAGTTACTTTTCAGCTTACAATTTTTCATATCATTCCTGTCCAGTGAAAACGGTTATGACAACTTGAAAGATTAAGAGGTTCTTTATGGGTTGAGAAAATCCTTTTTAAACTAAATAAACTATGTTCAGAGCCTCTTGGATAAGTTGGAAAATGCATCATCACAAAGCTGAAAACAGGCTGTTTTTCTCAGCTCTTGAAACTCTCTGGAGATACGTGGTTCTCACAGGACAGCCACACTACAAACATATGATGATCTTATAGAATGTGATGCACTGCAACAGTACATAAAGTAGTTCCAATGAGCTCAACCTTAAACACCTTGAAATGCAACATACACGTGGAAGCAGCAGGAATATTAAACCAAACACATCGTATACAAAGTAAAACACCGACTGGAACCACTTTACTGCACAATGAGTACTTTTACTTTAAGTACATTTTGCTTCAATACTTGCATATCATCTGAATGCTTCGTCTACCACAGTTCCTAGGAACTGGTCGTTCCTTCTGTCCATGAAGAGATCCTTCCTGAAGTGGTTCCAGTGAGCAGTGAGCAGTTGGTCGAATCAAGTGAGTTTTCTCTCAAAGTTGTGAAGTGATGTTAGCGTTCTGCAGACAGACGGTTGGACTAACTGCGATGGCTAAAGCCTCATATCAGCTTTGGTTCATATGAATGAACTCTGTCCTTTATCCTGCATTGTAATAGCATCAGGAGGAGCTCTCTTCACAGCCAGTATGGACAGGAGGACTGATAAAGAGACCAGTAACTACTAGTGTCAATCTGATTGCTGGGTCAAAGGCACACAGACAGTGAGGGGAGGTGTGTGTGTGTGTGTGTGTGTGTGTCGGGGTGTTAAAGGCCCAGTCTTGCCGGTCTGGGACATCACTCCTGGAAAGCTCGTCTTTTTATTGGCAGCTCTTCCAAAGACAAGATTTAATGAAAACGGAAAATGTTGAACCTACTGAGGATCAAAGAGGCTTGATGGCAGGTGGATACTCCTCACCAAAGAAACCAAACCTCATGATCCCTGTGGTCAAGATGGGGAAAAAGATTTGGTTGGGTTGCCTACACGATAGTACATACATTAATCAGATTTAATCTTATAAATAATAATAAATTCATGCGTGTCAAATGCAAAAACCACCGATAGACGGATACATTAGCAGCTAACGGTCTTCAACATATCCTATTTTCAGACTTTCAATGAAGATTTTTTAGAATTTAATGATGCAGGCATTTGATTTAATTTGGTGTTGGCTCAAATAAAGGTGTAGGGGAGTCTGATGAAATATAGATGTCTGAGTTCAGGTAAGCGGGCTGGTTTGTGCGTGTGCGGCGTGCTCTTTATTGTTAGAGTGAGGAGACAGCTGCATTCAGCATCTGTAAGATAAGGCAGTAAACACCAGTTCACCACTGCAGCGCCGGTGCACTAATTCAAAGCAGTTCTGTTTGTCCACTGCCACCTCCCCGACAAAATCACGTCAATTGAATAACTGCAAATCTTGCTGTTTGGTGTATAATCGGGAAGCGTCTCGCGTTACCACAGGCCTCCGAGCTACTATTAAACCCGAAGACTTTGCTGTTATGGGGCCGCGGTGCCGCGCGAGGCATCAAAAAACAAGGTGCCACGTTCTCAGACGGAGAGGTAGGTTAAGTGGCAAAGAACGGCAGGGAACGACAGTCATTTCAGAACGCCGCTGCTGTGCTGCATGCTTATGCCAGCAGAATTGGCTTAAATACACCCCCATGAATATGCGATTCCTGTATGAAGAGTTTGACAACAAAGGGCCCACCACATCATTTTTGATGAGGGTACATTGTCTCTCTGTGTGTGTGTGTGTGTGTGTGTGTACAGATCGGCAGGTTTCTACCATTCTGTCCTACTTACATCTCTGATTATGTTCGATTAGAAAGGTGGAGGAAAATGAATGGTGCTTAGAACGGCTGATTTGTTTTTTTAAGTGATGCCACGGCCACATATCTTACAGCATTATTAAGAAAATAAATAAACCACAAACAAAAAATAGACATCTTTTCCATTCGTTAGCAACAATTTGCTATTCAAACAGGTAAACAGTGAGACACACTGTGCTGTCACTGTTCTGCTACTGATGTACAGGCTGATAAACGTCCAGAAGAATCAGGTTTCATAAGTGTGAGCCAGCAGAGCTGAGGGACTCCATGTACACAGCCTGCAAAATCAGCCCTGCACTGGATAACAAGAATGAATCCTGATACCATGATGGCATTTTTTTTTCCAGATTACTAACCAGAATATTCAGGCCCTGGTTTTCAGTGGTGACTGATGGTAAGTGGTGGAGGAACTACTCAGATCTTTTACTTCACAAAAGTTAGCACAATGCAGACATACTGTGCTCCAAGTAGACGTCCTGAATATCTCACTAAAGTATTATCATCAAAATATACTTAAAGGACCAAGAGTGAAGTTACAGAAATATTATTATTATTGATGCATTAATGTGTTCATCTCTTTATTGGTGCAGCTGGTAAAGCTGAAGCTAGTCTTAATAAATGCTGCTGGGTGGATTTATCTATAATAATAACCCATCAGAAGGTATTATTAGTTGATTTTTTTTTAATTAATTGAAAGTTTATAATTGGCTTCCAAAAAAATGTTTAAATAATGGACAAGTACCTCAGAATTGTACTTAAATAGAGTACTTGACTGGATGTACTTAGTTAAATCTCACCACTGATGCTAATCTTAAATGTCATACAATAAAATACATTTATACATAGGTATAAAATGTATAGATAATGATGATGACGTTCTTCAGGTAAAGCCAGAAGTCGCCAGCACTCAGTCTTCACATGTCAGAGAAAAACCAATGAGGAGACTGATGACGCACATGAGTCATGAGCTGTTTTTACAGGATGCACATGTACAGTGACTTCGAGCTGCTGCGTGTTACGTTCTGCACGCCAAACCCTTTCAGTGGATTCTTCATTTTACAAACAGTGTGTTTGTCATTCACGTTTCAAGCAACATAGCCTCTGTGCTCGCCATTTGTTTGGAACATCTGAAACAGCCAATGAGCGATGACGTGTTGGGTCACCGTGACTGATGTGGTTAATGTGACTAAAGCGGTGACACGATGAGGGATGAGGGTGACCCGTGAGAATTAGGAGGAAAGCCGTGTCGTGAATTCTCCACTTCGCTCCTACATAGACCTACTGGGATATGACTAAAATGTGCTTGATATTGTAAAAGAGAGAAATGTTCCAAACCATTATGCAGACAGTGATTGCATTCTTGAAAAACAAAATTACATTTATTTAAATTTTGGCAATTTTAACACACCAGGTTGTGCCACATTTCATAAAGTTGATTGATAATGTCATTCTTTTCGCAATATTATTTCCAAAAGACCTTTTTTTTCCACATTATCTAACTCAAATTATTCCATAAAATCTCCCTGTGCTTCTCCTTGAACTTTATTTCTACATTTATGCTATACTTTTACTTTTTTTTAAATTTAATTTTACAGTTCACTTCCTCTCCAAAGCCCTGGTAAAATAGCTCTCCTTAGGACTTAAGCAGAATTGACAATTAGCCTGCTAGCTGGAGCAGAGGTCTCTGCAGTGGGTCCCTGATGGTACTGTACAGCAGATGAAGAGATTGAACCACCACCATCAGTGGATGCCTGTGTGAGATTGGCTGCTGTAATTGGTACCCACTCTGCAACGCTCACATTCCATCACACTTTATTAACGCCCGTCATCCAGTCAAAAGCTAATCTTTTATTCTGTTTTCCAATTATTGTAAAGTGGCGGGCTTTAAATGAGGAGGAGGAGATAATGAAATTAACTTCCTAACTTAGAGCAATTCTCTATGGCACAATGATCAGATATTCTCTTGGTCTGGGAAATGTATGCTAATTTTATGCATCTATCATTAGTTATTACCATTGCAGCAACATAAAACAGAGTTTTCTTGAACAATTAGACTTAAAATGGTGCATTTTAATCAGCCAGGGGAGGCTTGCATGCATATTAAAACTGCTGTAATTGAAAAGTCTGAACTTTTGACACTTCTTGAAGCAAGTGTTTGACAGCGGTGACAGTTTGTTTACATCCTGCTGCGTCTGTGCTCAGTTTCAAAGATTCTTTCGTAATACCTGAGAGCAACCGTGGGGAATACTCCAGGGCTTTTTTTTTTCTCTGCTTGTCTATTGTTGGTACTTCAACATTATTTTTTCTTGTCATGAGTAAGATATCAACCATTTTAAGCGTTTTGTTTATTTGATTTTTTTTCTTGTTTTTTTTTTAGGCCTTTATTAATGCAACAATCAGCTACGGTGAAACCTTGTGTCAGGTTTGAAAGGAATCATTTATACTGTCACAGCCACTCAAGAATAATTAAGACATACAAGACAAAGGTCTGAGAAAGCCATTCAAGTAGCAGGATGAGGCCAGATGAACAAATGGGGCTTTTAAATGAGGGCTTCGTGCAGTAGCAAATCTGTTTTATTTCTACTTTTCTGGTAATTTGTGCAGCCAAATTACTTTCACGTTAATGGACAACAATAAACTCAGTACATGTGTACCTCCCCTTGTACCAGAAATGTAAAATCACCCTAATTACACTGAGAGAGGATCATGTGTTCAGCCTGTCTCAGCCTTTCCTGGCAGATGAATAGTGTGTTTAAAGTATTCCAGAGCTGTGGAGTGAAACGTTTTGGGGCTTTCCCCGACAGAGAACAAGCTGAGGCTGGAGCAGGGTTTCGGTTTTAGCAGCTCGGTTGCACAACAAATTAATTAGGCTTTGCTTAACGAATGAATCTAATACTCAATAAGCAACCCCTCCCCTCTCTTCTCTGCTACAGGCCCACAGCTCCGAGGCCCCCAGACGAGCTCCCATCCGGCTCATCAGTCACCCTGGGCAGTCTCTCCCCAAACGGGACCCCCTGATGCCCAGTAATGGCTGTTTGATGACCCTCATAAAAGGAGTCAATGTATTGATGGAGCCCTTTGAGGACAGACCTAATTTGTATGAGGATCAATTCGGCCAATTCATAAGAAAAGAACCAGCGGATGGAGAGAAGGTGTGTGTGTGTGTGGGGGGGGGGGGATCAAGGCTTCAAAACATAACATTACACCTGTGACCTCGCAGCTCCGACTGGGTGCTCGCGTTGACACACACAATTTGTTTTAATGATAGTCTGTCGTGTTGTTATTAAATAATTGAATCCCTCTCAGATCAGATTACCATGTAAAGGACTGCACATTATATTATGCGTGTCACTGCTGTCTGTCATGCACCGTGCTTTGTGTCATCAATTTTTATGAGTGGGCTACATGCATACGTGGGTGATGTATTCGGGGTACTATGAAGCTCCAAAACCACGGCTAAGTCATTCAGCCTGGTGTAAACTGAATTCGAGTAAATGCGGCGCTGACAGATAATTAATGTATCTATCAAATCGGCGGAAGAATCATTTAGTGCGTTCGTCTGCGGATGGATGGAAGAGAAAGGCCTCAGCAGAAGAGATCAGCTGGGGTTCAACGGGAGAAAGAGTCAAAAGCTATTTCATGCTTCAGAAATAAAAAAAAAATCTACTCAATAGTTTTCTTTACATGCAGTAAATTTCACAGCTCAAGCACAATCCCGCACAGCAGACAAGATTAATTCATTTTCCTGAGTCAAAAAGGGCTCTGAACTATGAGACAGTAGCTCTAATAAGGTGTACAGCTGAGGTGATCCTCCAGATATTGCTCTCGGAATAATCAGTGTCTGGGTGAAGCCCTGCTGCCCTGGCCTCTGCTTACCTAATGAGACCCCATGCCCGTGATTTCTCAGTGTGCTTCAGTTCGCCAGACCACTCCTGCTCCACCCAGGGAAAAGAAGAAGAAGACGAGGAAGGAGGAGGAGGAGGAGGAGGAGGAGGAGGGGGCCACGAATCCAAACGGAGAACCCCTCCCCACCCCCTCCCAAATCATTTGCATGTGCAGAATCAGGAATGATATCCACAGAGAGGCAGTCAGGAGGGAGAGCGGGGGAACAAAAAAAAGAAAGAAAGAAAGAAAGAACGCAGGCAGGGAAAAGAGGTGTGCTCCTCGACCACGAGAACCTCCACAAGCAGGTCAGCTTCTTCACTCTTCATCCTCGGGAAAAGTGAGAGAAATGATGAGTGAAATTAGCCATCAAAGAGCTCCGTCTTCTGAAAAGCGATGAGGGCGGGGGTGGCAGGTGGCAGGTGAAGTAATGGGGAAGACAAAAAAAAAAAAAAAAAAAAAGCAGAGGTAGGGGCGAAGGGAATGAGGGAAGATGGGAGTTTTTTTTTTTTTTTTTGAATGGAATCCAATGGCAGGTCCTGATGGTGAGGAGAGGAGAGCGTGGAGAGCCCCAGTGTCTGCAGCTCCAAAAGAGGATGTGATGAGACTGCATGGCTAATGAAGCAGCGCTCCTCTCTGGCTCCACAGAGAGCCCAGCCTTTTCTTATTCCCATTCATCATTAATTCAACAACGTTGATAATTTCATTAGGTTTTTTTTTTCCCGCGCATTTTCCAGGGCCTTTATCAATAAATGATGGGCAATGGACCAGGGGCTGCCCCTGCTTAGCTAAACACACACTTCTCTCTCTCCACTTCTTTTTTTTCTCTTTTTCCCTTCTTTCATGCCAGCAAATGTGAATTAGTATAGTACAGCAGAAGAGAAAGAAAAGATTGGGGGGACCTTGGCCTAAATTCAGTATAAGCTACAACCTCTCGTCTTCGGCTGGAGGTAAGAACTGGCTGACAGCTTTTCTACAGGCGTTTTACTGAAGACATGTCACAGAAGGAAAAGCACAGGTGTAAATAATAAAATGAATGATGGCTGAATTCCATTTAGCTGCTTCAGGTTCAGGGTCCTGGTGTCGAGCATTTTGGCTCATTGTCAAACTGTCATGTCTTACTGGGACTGGGACAAGAAGTCAGAAACTGATCTCAACAGAAGTCACTGGGACGAAGGTTCATAGTTCATAGAAGTATGTTTCCAGTAGTATTTAGCAATAAATTACATTCAGAATAACCAATAAATTTTTTTCCACGTGAAACTCCAAAATAAGTTGCATGAATTTAGTCCTTTTTTTTGTTCCTCACATGTAGAAGTCATCTGGTGAACTGACGAATCCAAACAACTCAGGAACTATCTTAAAGTCTGAGCATTGTAGCTGGATTGATGCTGGATTTTTTTTTTTGGCTGCTGCTACTAGCTGCTGTTAGCCAGTTATATCAGCTAGCCGTGCAGCTAGTGGTCCTATTAGCTGCTGTAGTCTGGTCCGACCTGGAGCTCGGAGCGCTGGGGGACTGTTGGTGTTTACACCGCGGGAAATGGAACCGGGCTCAGCAGCCTCCCGCTGAACAGGACTGAACACGGCCTCCGAGACCGAAGGAGGCCAGTTTGACGACAGGGAAAACAGTGCCGAGGTGATTTACAGCGGCTCCGACCAGGACTCTGACTGCTGGATGAAGAAGACACGGCAGTCCAGGCAGTCCAGGACACGAGCCATGAACCAGGAGAGCAGCGAGTGGAAGGACAGTCATTACCAGCGTGGACAGGAATATTTTCACCTGACTGAACCTCCCAGTTAAGCTCGTCTTAGTTCAGTAAAAGAGACAAACTTGAATTCAGAAGGTGTGCGGTTCTATTTTTCTGTTTAAAAAGAAAAACAGTTGTAAAAATATTTCCATTCTTGACATTTTGGGAGTTTATTTTGTGTATCTCTGGGGCGCTTTACTATCGAACTATCATCTCATGAGGAACAAAGTGGTATACAAGACAGCACAGGCTGCAGCTAGCTGTTAGCATGCTAACTTCAGTAGATATCTCTGAGACTCAATACACAGACGTCTGACGTACTGTCAGAGCTGTTACTACTTCACATTCTGTTGATAATGTTTTTTATTTTTTAAATGTTTTAAACTAAAATTCTGGCCATATCTTACGCCTTGTACCTTTAAAGAATTGTAACCAAAATACAAACTGAGTGGGAAATTTCTTTCTTTCTTTTCCTTTCTGAATAACCTTAACCTAGTTTGACATTTATGTACTCTAATTTCTTGTAAATTACCGGCTTTAACCACGCCTTGTGTGTAAGTTTGCTCCTCATTAAGATTACACAACATTTGTACATTTTTGAGTGGAGTTTTGCTGTATTGAATAATCTTACAGATGTGTACGATGACGTAGTTACTGTGGCGTTGTCAGACTTTATCATCCAAAAAGCAAATTAATCTACAAGATGAGGTTGGTGAAGAAGAGGAGAGTATCAGATATACAGCTGAGACACGGAGTTCACACAGTGTCACAGTTCAAAAGGAGCCCCTGTCACACAATAAGAGCAGAAGCCACGAGGCCACGTCACACAGCACATCACATGACTGCTTCATCAGCGTCAGGGTTTCACTCCTGCTGCTGAAAATATAAATAAGAATGTTGACTGAGAAATCAGATCAGCATTCGTTTAGTTTATTTTGAAACCAAGCCTACACACCTGACCGCAAACTGTCGGTAGTGTCGCACTTCATTTTACTCTGAAATAACTTTTATAAAATGGTGCAGTTATTGGATGACAAGCCCCCAGTGTTTGAAGTTCCTAACAACGTCTCTGCAGGCAAACGTTTTCTTAAAACTTGTAAAACAATAGATCCTGTAGCCATGGCCCCGTCTGATCATCTCACTTAAAAGAAACAACTGAATCCTGGGTTTCAAACAGGCCGAGATAAAGTTAACACAGGGCGTCAGAGTTAATTGTCCAAGTCTCGTTCTGCAGTCTTTGACGTCATTCAGGTGATACACACACCCACACAACTCAACAGCAGTCTTTGTTTTAATGTTTATCTCTTTGTTTCCCACTGACACACTTGTAAAAGCAAGAAACATTTGAAAAGAGAACCTTTAAAAAAATAAGGCTCTAAATTAATGATTCATCTAATGAATATAGAGTTTTGTATGTGACTAAAATTGGAAAAAAAAAAGAGAGGAGATGCATTCTGGGACCAATTGTCCTGGGATCTAACATATGGCACTTGACACAGGGGGCATCTCAGGTAAATAAACCAGTATCTGGCACAGTACAGCAGAGTCTGCCTTGGCACTGTTGTAGTGACGCAGGGAGCTTGGCCAGGGTATGCATGTATGCACACACACACACAGACACACTGAAAACACACACACAAAGCTGGATTGGGAGCTCTGAGGGGCTGGATCCAGGGATTACTCTAACCACATTTATTTATTAACTCTCAATTAAGTATGGGTGTCCCAGGGCTTAAAGTGGCTTAGTGAGCAAGTGGGACCTCAAGCACATTTTGATGACAGTCAAGGCCCCTGATCTCAGTTCACTCCATTTTGCTGATTAAATATAAGCTTTTCATCTGTGGATACAATGCTATTAATTAAATCATTAGATGAGTGATTCACTTATGAGCAAAGGGAGCAGTGAAAAGAGAGACTCACACGAGTAGCTCGCTGCAATAACTACTGAAATATTCATTAATAAAAGAAAAAAAAAAGATTGCCTAAATTCATTGACAAGGATTACATGTGTAGAGACCCTCTCCCTTCCATCATTGGGCCAACCCCCTTCAGCATGGTCCCTTTTTGATCACTAGATAAAGGGATCGAACACGCTAGTGTAACGGGTGTGCACGGCTCCACACACACACACACACAAAGTTACAATGAGCCTATTAAGAATGTTGCATTTTAAACAGTTCTTTAATGAAATATGACCATGGAGTTGTAATAGCTTGCTCGGGGGAAGGAGGATCACTGTAAATGAAGAGGGTAAAAACAGAGCTGTGTTTTCTGTTTCCCTGCTGAATTGCAAACCAAACATGATGCAAAGTGTCCGTATTTGTAGTGCATCCCGCAGCTGATTATGGGCCCGTTCACACACAGACGCTCTGCTTTGGAGAAACACATCTGAAATCCATGTACTTCAATGCACGAGTGTGACTCATAGTGTTCAGGTAGGGGCAGGGAATACGGTGAGGTGGCTGTTTTTTTTTTTCCACACAGCACAAGTTGCAAAAAGTCGAATATAATTCAACTTTTGAAGAGGCACAGTGAGGATCGCCTGGTCAGACCATAATGGGCGACCAATGAGCAAAAAGCATCCTCGTCTTATGATGCATTTAGCACCTTCAGTGCGCCTCGCGTTTTTCTGCCAATACCTGACAACTTCTGCTGAAGAAGTCAAAAGCAAGCAAGAAAATAAACCTGGAGTTTAGAATATTACATCAAAGGTTTGTATTCCCAAGGTCAACAATGAATCTTGATGCTCATGACTTAGCTGAAGGCAGAAGAAGCACGTGGCAACCACCACAAATGATTGTGGGCTGAGACATTTTTATGTAAAAGCGCTCCAAACATACATACAAAAGGACTTAACGAACTAAATGAGTAGCGTACAAAAATGCCACGAAAACAGAAGAGATAAAATTAGCACAACATGTATAGAAAACACTGAGTTTCTGCTTTAAGAAAAAAGGAGTTCGCCATTCATCCCACCAGAAAATTTCGTACTGCCAGCATCTAGTGGCCATTAGAGGAACTGCAATTTCAGACACTTTGATATTCACATCAACATTTAAGGTTTTTGTCCAGCTCTCTAAGATGCTTAAAACAATACCCATGATTAGGTTTTCACATCAGTAATGTGTCATTGTCAGTGTATTTTATTATTTTAATGGGCCTTGTGCATAAGGCTTTAATTAAACAGAGAAATTTACTTTACCTCACAATGCAGTTTGTATCAATCCCTACGCCTGACGTTAAATTCTACAATATATTCCTGACATTGTCCTAATTTCGTGTTCTTACATATTTTATTCATGCTATATTTTCATTAAATCTTGAAATGACTGGATGGATGGATTAGGAGTCTACCATCAAGTAATAGAAAGGTATTCGTGTGAGATGGAGAAAAGGCTTGTGGGGGAGGCAGCAGTAGAAGCTGATAGCCGCAGACAGCTACAGAACCCTGTGAGGTGTAATATGAAACAAAGCTGCAGGTTCTTCTTTACTGTAAGACACCTCTTTCACCTCTCACTGACATGAGAGCGCAGGAGTTGGTAGAGGAGTTGGTTTTGATAGATGGACAGGCAGAGTGAAAGAGATACAGCCAGACGCTGGAAAAATTGGGAGAAGGAAAGAGATAAAGAATTAAAGAGAGAGAAGGAGGAAAGGCTTGTCTTTCAGGAGTCAACATTCTGGGAGGGCTGTCGGAGGAGGTGAGCGCTGTCGAGCACTCAGAGGCAGACTGAACGAGCAGGTGGAGTACAGCGAGACAGAGCGGGTCAAAGCCTCAGCGCTGCCACCCAGGAAGCTAAAGGCCAGACAACCAGCATGGCAGGGACTGCAGCTGTGTGATGCTATGATGGCTGAGCTCCCGAAAAGATCCTGACAGCACAGCAGACCTCTCTGTGTTGGCAGCAAACAGCACTGCGCTTCATGTTCCTGATGGGGGAAAACCTCAGTAAGACACGTAGCTATTGAGAGAGGAAACCTCATCTAAGTCTACAGGTACTCTACTTGTGCCAGATGCACTCAACAATATGCCTCTTGTTGAAGGGCCAGTTCACAAAAAGTTCTGCTAGCATGGCTAAAAATTCAACATGTCTACCCAGAAAGAAAAACAAAAATTGTGTACGGTTGACGTGCAAACCAGCTCACAGCGTGTTCTGTGGATTTCTCACAATAACCAGGACTCTGCGTCTGGAATCAGACGCTGCTGTAGAAATGGATTTCATTCATGGTCTAGCAGTTCACCCATGCGCGTGGGTTCAACTCCTGGTATGGGAACTACAGCTTTAGGGCCTGTTGAGGATGAGATGGAGCATCTTAAGGAGGGGTTATCATTTAGTTCTGGAATAAATAAATGCTGGTAGCACCACAAATTAAGAATGGTATTAGTAGTCTTAGACGGGATGTCATAAAATGAAATATTTTCTTGTAATTGGGTGAATCAGCCTTTTAAAGGTGAAGTATTCAAGCTACAAACCTGCAGAGAAGCAAAAGTGAATCTATAAATATACAAACCACAGACAAACAGCGATAACGCCAAGACTGGCGGATGCACTGTAAATGCGAATGTGATGGATTGATGATCGAGAACACAAATCTACAAACGACAATACAGTTGAAACTAATCTTCATGGCTGCAAGGGAAACCAATGGCAGGGGTACAAAAGCAGATGAGAAGGATGCTCCTCCTGCCTAGATAGAGTTGTGTGGTTTGAGCATCTGCCAGTTCACCACCCATAGGGGAGTGTCGGTGGGCTCTTCAAACACCCTGCGTGGGTCCTCCTCCTTTTGATGCTCCTGGAGAGGGAGAGGACAGGGGGAACAGGAGACACTCCTCCACACACGCTGCTGAGCTCTACTGGACCAGATGGGGGTGGGGGGTGTAGGAAATAAAGAGGGAGAGGAAAACTGAAAGAAGAAAATGCAACAGAAACATACAGAATCAGGTGGCGAGGCAGAGAGAGGATGTGGGGAGCGTAGCGACGGCGCTTATTTTGTTGCCTTGCTGGCTCACCATGTTTCCAGTCGTAATGCTAAGCTAAGCTAGCTTGGCTGCTGGCTGTTGCTTTGTATTTACAGCACAGACATGCTTGATCATAACGTGTCACAATCGATCTTCTCATCTTTAATTCTTTCAAATACAGTTTCCTCCTCAGTTGTTAGAATAAAAGTCAGTGAAACCAACCAATCAAAGGCACAGGAGAACATCACACACACAGACACACATGCACACGCACGCACACGCACGCACGCACGCACGCACGCGCGCGCGCGCACACACACACACACACACACACACACACACACACACACACACACACACAAACACACACACACTACATGCCGAACCCTAACTCTAACATGAACCTACAGCTAACCATAACCTCACATTGTGACTGTGTTAACAGGTTCATGTCCCCACATGAGTTTAATACACACACACACACACACACTCACGGCAGGATCAGAGGGAAAGCATCACAGGAAGGGAGCAGTAAGGGGGAGTGAATACCTTCTATAACCGGCTTCTTCTCTGTGTTTTATTGGCTGGCTGCTGAAAACAGACCCACACTCAGCACTTTTTACCTTGGAGGTGTCTTCTGGATAGGTTTAAGGCAAGAGCTGCACTCTGACTGTGTGTGTGTGTGTTTGTGTGGAAGTGAGGGTGGTGGGTGTTCATCTCTTTATTCAGAACTCAGGGCATCCAATACCAACTCCAAACAATGCATGCACGCACGCACACACACACACACACACACACACACACACACACACACACACACACACACACACACACACAATCCTATACAGATGATTGGGAGATCAAAAATGACTCCTCAAAGGATAACTTTTTTGGGTAATTGACAGGATGCTTGTAAAAAAAACAGAGAGAACCATAAATAAATGAATACATGAGGCTTTTGTGTGGTTTTGGGTGAGCATCTGGTATCAAACATACTCACCTTGCGGATAAAAGCCATGACAGAAAAATTACAGCAACAATCAGTTAAAGGCTGTACAAGAGGAAAAGCTGTTTCTCACCAGTCTCCAACGGCTACCGTTTGACTGACAGCTGTAGGTGAGAGGTAAGCTATGGAGACCAGCAGTCAAATGGACAATGGGAGTCTCGCCCGCGCTGACGAACAGATAAAAACATCTTACGCTGTCTGATCTTCAAAGACAGAGGACTGAGGAGCAGTCATGTTGAAACGGTTCAAAAGTGTTTCTGAATTATTGAAGAGCTCCAGGTCTTCTGATGACGCGATAACAAACCAGTGAGCCTAATAATCATGTGAGGAAAAATTAGCTTTTTTTAAAAAAGGTCTGTGTATTAAAAACACACAAAAAATCAACAGCTCAATTTTAGAAGTTATTGAAAATCCAAATATATATATATATATATAAAAAAGCTTGCCTTGACATGAGAGTGTGCTTTGATAAAGTGTTACTATGTGAACATATAAAATAAAAGACAACATGCTGAAGCAGCCCAGCTGACTGGAGCTGCACCAGCGTTCGAGCTAAGGGCACTGTGAGGGATGGATACTGGGAGGCTGACATGAATCATATGTCTGGGAATTACGTCCACAACATTTAATATAGAGGGAGTGTGTTTCCGTTCACAGCCATGTGGTCGCAGCAAGGCCTAGACGGGGAAAACAAATCTGTAATGGGCGCACAATTGAATCAGGTGTCTGGTCCTCTTAAGGAAATTAAGTTGTCGCCGGAGCGGGGCCACTTAATGAGAGGCAGCCTCGTGGACAGTGACGAATGGAGGGTGACACTGGCGAGAGTGTGAGGCCGCCACGATATCTGCATTTGGACTGGTGATGATTTTTCATCCGTGAACCCCCCACCATTCTGTTTCTTCCTCTCTCTCCCTCTCTCAAACTGCACACACACACACACACACACACACACACACACACACACACACACACACACACACACACACACACACACACACAGCCTCACCTCCCTCCACCCTCCCATTTCCGAGGCTTCATCAGGGACACATTTGCTCCCTGTGTGGAAGTAGCCATTTATTTGCACATATATTCATGGAAATGATGACAGCTAATAAAGAGGCGAATCTTCTTTCCATGTGTTTTTACTTCATGGTGCATCTTGATGGTGGCCATTATGTGATTTTGATAGATGTCTCCATAGTCACAGTCACTCGTAGCAGAATGTACACAGCATGCCCTCCAGT